>NC_137742.1:62967630-63567630 GCF_963264785.1 Psittacula echo | reverse complement strand
GGCTAACGCTTTGCAAAATAAGCCACCCTTTCCCAGGTATTTTGGAGGTACTAGGACCTTCTGCTGCTGGTGTTTCATACCAATGCTTCTTTCCAGAACAAGTATGACTTCAAAGCAGCAGGGTTATGAAACCATGAAAGGATGCAATACATAATATAAAGGAATGATCATGTCCCCTGCTTATGAAGTTAAATAAATGAACATAATTAGAGAAAAAACAAAATGAAGTCTGCAAGTATATCAAAATGAGGCCAAACAGATAAGAAGACTTAAGACATACTCTTAGAAATTTTAAGCACTTGAATCACAAAGAGAGTAATGGATGGGAATGATTAATTGTTTGTTTGTTTTTCATTGCCAGACCCAAAAATAAGAGTATGTGTGAGCAGAACAGAAAAAAAAGAAAATCAGCTTTGCACAAATAATAGAAAGAAAACAGAAATCAAGCTCCCTACTGCTACAATGAAATACAGATTGTATGTTACAAGTCTTGACATATTAGGCAGAGGAAGGTCATTTGCTTGATCTTCTTCACGTGCTATAGCATACTTCAAATTTAGGTAAAACATTTCATACTTCCCAAAGCTGTTCTTAGCTAACACTTTACAACTTGGTGCTACTAAATCCAATTACAGAATTATAGTTATTAAATCTTCAAGGTATTACATTACTTTATCTTAGATCATGTACAAAGTAAAGAGCAAAGCTATTCATAAATCAAATAAACTTCATCTGCTTAAGATTCCAGCTATTTAAGATACCTGTAGTTTGAATACACAGATACTTAAAATGAGTGGAAATGATTTTTTAAGTACTGCAATTAACATTGACTGACATTCGAACTGTTGAGCTGAACTAAATGTTACAAATAGCAAATGATGGGCGACAATGACCATAAACTGAACTTCAAAAATACATTTCCCTTCTCCTTTTTCATTTCCTTGTTAATATTCATGTTCAATGACTGCAGTTACCAAGGTATCTTAAAGCAAAATCCAGCAATTCAGATTGCAAGGGCAGCAAATATACATCTGAAGTTGAGTACATGCTGACAGCCCTTCTCATTTTATGTTTGATATACCTATCCCACATTGGCCTTTCTAGTCCTCAGCGCGCTTGTAGTAAGTGTGGGTAAAGCCCTTCCCAAATCTTCGTTCACGAAGTCAAGCCATGATGATGGTGACTTAAGGTTAGAAGATCCTTACAAATTGCACTGATAATTTTATTCTGTATGCATAAAACTATTTGAGTTTGTTAGGTTTGATGTCTGGTTGGGGTTTTGGTTTTCTGTTTGTTTTGATTTTGTTTCATTTTTTTTAACGTCTTTTTTCCCTGAAACTTATTCTGACACTTCTCCTTGCAAACTGGCAAAAGTTCTTGGTTTTCATTTGGAAACACTAAATGGTGAAGCAAAAAGGTTCATATTACCTATTTTAAGTTATCAGGTACACAATTCTCCCAATAAGGAAGCTATTTCTATTATCACACCATATTTTGTTATCTGTGTGTTCAATTTTTATTTAGACTAGTTTTGCCTTTTTTTTGTAAATATTCATGGAAGTTTATATCCTTTTGTTTCTTAAACAATGATAAAAAGAAAAGTTAAATTCTAAAATGCAGGAAGAGAAATAAAATAAAAAATATGATGTCAATGGAAAGCTAGTAAAATACACTATAGCCAATAAAAAGATGAGGGAACTACAAGAAGAAACTAGCACAAAAAGTAGGCTACAAGGACTAGTATGGGTATTTTTACACATAATTTTTGAGTCTGGCCTACATAATTTATTGCCTTTGACATCATTTTGCTTTCCCTTTTTGTTAAAAGTACATTTTTTCTAAAAGTCAGCAATACCTTTGTCTACCTGTCCTGTCTGGGAGACTGAAAGATAAAGGTCTGCAAGAGAGAAGAATGGAAAGAGCTAGAAAAGATCAAGAGGTTCGGAAAAAATGAGGTCCAACTTAAAAGTCTAAATCACACGCAGTTGAACACTCCAAATAGAGAAGAGGTAGCCCAGGTTTACCTATAATACTTCCAGAGGCTCTGGATAAATTCCCAATGACCCCTCTCCCAAAAATTCCCTCCCTTAATCACAGTGATCCTTCAGCTTTAGGAGGATTGACCAAAAATCCATTCACAGATACACACTATACTGAAAGGTAGGGAAATGCATTTAAGACATTTGTCTGGGTAGAAATAGAATTTACGTCGTAGCCCACCCAAGCAATGTAAAAGCTGGATCAGAAATCAAAGCTAGGGACTCCCTCATCATGGTTTATATAATTAATCTCTGCTGAAAGCATTAACAAATTTTTTGAGTTAGTAATTTTGCTCAACTATTTGTGAATTTATAAATACATTCAAATTTCTTCACTGAATTCTAACTGAAAGCCTGTTTAGAAACTTGATAACGTAACTAAACAAATACCTGATATCAAATGGCTAAATTCTGTGTATTATGGGAAGCCCGGTGAGCACAATAAAAAATTCATTTCTGAAAACATAGTTCAGTTACAACTTGATTAGCTTCACCATTTCAACTATAAAAGATAATTAAACCTTAAAGCAGCTATTTTATAGATGCAAGACAAAAGTCTAACAAGCCAAACAGACAAAAGTCAGAGTGCTATGGCTTAGGTGGCAGCCCTATGAACTACAGACTGGATCAATAATAATTATTACATTTTTTAAAATAATCTTCTAAATTAAAGAAAACTAAGAAGATCCACTAGTTTTGATTTCTCACTGACCAGCATTCAAAAATATTATTATGTTATTACTGATTTTGATTTACACAAAATGGATTTGCTTGTATCTCGAAAATATGTATTTAGGAAAGACATGTTCAAAGACTTACAACCTTGATCAGAAAGACAAAAGCAAAAGAAATAGCAATCAGGAAATTTCTGTGAATATACATGAAACAAATGATTAATGATCTGAGGAAATAGTTACCAGGTATTGTGAAGTATCTCAGCATAACAGTATCTCAACTGTTAAACTTGAAAAGAAAGAGTCACTGAACTAAGAAAAAGAAATTTGTGGTGAGCAGACTGTGAAATGCTCCACTCGATCCCAGTCACCAAGTGATTTAATTTATCACTGCTACTTCTTTACCTTTTATAACTAATTGCTGAATGGAAAGGAACAGATTGCTACTTGCTCTGCATATGCTCTGAACTCTACATGGGGTTTTTTATATCTTCTACCACCTATTTTTATACTAAAAGCATCTTAAAGAAGAATGACTTACTGATGAATAATGGAAAACAGCAAGCATTGCAGCTGGCTGCACTGAATTGATGTGTTTCAGATGAGTAGTTAGAGACTGGTCTACAGTTGATTTAGTAACAGAATTCACATAATTAAGAATAAATACCTTAATTAAGTGCTTTCAGGTAAAACCAATATGCACATAATACATGGTAGAATACAGTTGCCCAGTAAGTTCAGCTTCTCGGACCCTATGTTACTTTTCCATCCAATAAAGAAAAATATATGTATACAGAAGTTATTAAAATATAGCAAAAAATTACAAGAATTAGGAGGAAAAAAATTGCAAAATTAGGAGAACAGCATACATTGTACCACAAAAAAGCTGAAGAATTCATTTCTTTGTTGCACTGAAGTTAAAATCAGGAAGTTCTCTGTGTCTTGTCCTAAAATGTCATTTAGTTCATAATTATGTGACCTGCAATATTTCAATCTACTCAGCTGACTTCAATTTTAGAAACAGTTTCCAATTCAAGCAAAGGTTTGTTCAGAAATCTGAGCATTACACTTCAAAAATCAGATGATGTGCTCTTCTGTGGAATTACTCTTAGCAATAAGAATTAATCACAAACTAAGCTAAAATGTACTAGTAATATTTTGGCTTACAAGATGTGCCTAGTGATGTTAAAGGAACAGTAATATTCTGTCATAGCTAAGGTAATTCCAGAACCCTTTTTCAGTCTAAGTTTTTCCTATACACAAATTCAACAACTGTTGAATTGAAAAGGGATTCCCACAACTTATGTGAGTAACCCCCACTCAGACTGCTATGGGCATACACAGAGTATCACTTTCTTACTCGAATCTACTCAGCTGAAGACCAAATGTTCAGATTACCAAATGGAATAATTCGTATTTACTTTGAAGATCTAAAACTGGGCTTTAAATTCTATCTAGTCCATTTCAGTCCAATTTCTTCTTTTTCATTGCAATATTATTATTGTGAAGCTAAATATGCTGCAATTAATTTCAGGTGCTAGAAACGTTCCAGCAGACAGGAATATGTAGTCTTTGTATATACACTTCAGTTCTTTATCTATTTTCATTTAAGTGTTAGAGTCACTAGTCCAGAGTAATAAATACACTGGAAATAAAATGTTTTCTTCAAGAAAAAGTTAGAAGTATGCCAATAACAATGGCTCACAATGCTATTATACACAAATAGCAAGAACTAAGCAGCAGCAACTCTAAGCAATTATTACTTATGATGAAAGATACAACATCCTAACCTAAAGATACATTGTTAATTTTTAGCATTAGAAGCAAGCAGCTGTATATAGTTTACTACTGAAGGACAAACAGCATTAGATAGCACGCATTTACTGCAAACATGTTTTTAAGTTTAGAAACCACACAGGGCATCACTCTTACCTCAGATTTCTCCAGTTTATTTTGGGCATCAATCTGAGTGACAATTTCATTCATGTTGGTCTCCAAAACCATTCCACCCATGACCATTTCAGCCAATATATTATGGACCTGAAAAATATCAAAAGAACATTTAAAAATGCAGTATGTTCCAAATGCATCTGGACAGATCATACCCAGATTCCTCAATACAGAAACATACATTCTGTAAGTCACTTAATGTTACCGATTTATTTAAAACCATTTGTGAAAAACTTGATGTTCATTTCTCTTAATATCTTCTTGTTCATAGTTCTGCTACAAACTCAGCAGCTATACCACTTCACTTACTAATACTAGAAGAAACTTTCACCTTCATCTTCCTTTCAGGACTTGGTTTCTATCCAAGAACTATGGACAAGAGTTCCAATTAATATCCATAGCAGCAATACCTTTAAGGAGCAGGCTCTACAAGATTAAACAAATTGCTCACAAATGGATGTGTAAAAACTACTTTGGGCTACATCTATGCAGGAAGAGACGCAGTGATGCTCACTCACCTCAGGTATGAAGACTAGGCTTATAAGAACTGACATACCTGAGCTACACCACAAACAGGGAGTTTCAGCTTTTAGGACTAAGACTAACAACTAGGTCTCAAACTGTAGGACTACATAAGCCATCTGGAGACATTAATGAAAACGGTATGTCTACATAGCCCTCTTCCCTGCAACCCTGACATGGGGATGTAAGCCCTGCTTCATGAATCTCTGCTTCAAGAGTCCGCATGTGCACTTTATCTAAGACTTCTTATTTATTTATTTTTTAAGGCATGCTTTCATATAGTTTCTAGTGAAAATCGAGAGAGAATATGTAATGTGTAATATTTTAATTCCATTATAATTCTAAGGACAAGGAACAGTTTATTACTTTATTACTTTTCTGAAACAAACACACTGTACAATCTGATACTTCAAAGCAGAATTCTGCTATTATTTTGGATAGTCTTGCAATTTCCTTGTGGATCAAGGATAGAAGTAAATCTCCAAATCAAACAATTCTGAAGATGAGATGCAAGCAGTATACCAAAAACCACGACACTTCCCATTTTTGTGCCATACCTAAAAACAAAATTGAAGAGTTGTTCCCCTGACAAATCATTAGTGTATTTCAGTATAAATATACAATTATTGTGTTTAGAGAGGCTGAAAACACCTTTTCCTTTCTGCCTATTGCTGCTGAGTATAGCTTTAAGAATCAAATAAATACTTAGGAGAAAGAATAACAATCCTTACTTAAATACTTGACTCAAGGTTTCATTCATCTTTTATTTTGGAAATGGGCTGCTTCTGCTAAAGTATATAATTAGTATTTAGGATTCACATTTTTTTCAGAGCTTGAAAATTCTAGACTAAACATCCAATCAAATTTTAGCTTCCCTTTGACAAATAGTTTTCAAAAAGAAAATACCATCTCATATCTGATACAAAGTAAAATATTCTCCAAGAAATTTAACATGTTGAAGCACCTCAGTTCTCTGTATTTTATTAGAAAGATGTTTCTCATAAGGTGTAAAATAATACTTATGTGAAGGAATGCTACTGAAGGAAATATGATACAGAGTAACAGCTTGGACAGCACAGAAGCTAAAGTGTTCTGCAGCTAAAGATCAAACTCTTTGCCACAAAATGATTGCAGTATTTTGGGTTTTTACGCTCAGAAGCCAACATATGAGCCACTGAAATTCTTCTGTACTCTAATATGTCATTTTGGAAACAACTAACATGTTCCAGCCAGACTGGAAATCCTAATGACTTGTCATGAGCATGATATCAGTTTAAACACCTATTCATGGACATTTGCATTTCACTGTCTGGTTAAGTTCCAAATGCTTCTTCCAAAAGATCTTCCTGATTTTTAAACAAATTGAGTCAGCTCTAAATGGTTGTTTCAGATACCCAACTTGTTACTGTTTTCAGTTCACTTTTACTGATTCTTGTCTTACTTTCCCTTTGCATCTTTTGCTGTTGATGCAATAAAATTTTCACAGATAGGGAAAGGTGACCGCACAGAAAGGAACAGGAGGCACAAAATGCAACCAAAGGAATAAATTCTGTATATTCACTTCTCAGCCTTTTAAGTTAATACCCCAAGAGGTGCCAACAACCTTTTAAATAAAAGACTACTTTAGTAATTCCTTTAGTATTAGCATTTCTCAAAACCAGCTCAATAAATAAACCACTTGCTTCTGATAACTGGGAATATTCAAATAAGATTGGTTCTGAATGGCTGAAAAAGACACAATGCCTGTTTGAGATTTAGAAGAGAAAGATTCACACAGCATTTAAATTACATAATCATAGCATCTAAAAAGCAACTGCCAGCCTTACCTGGGAAACCCTGTAACAGTTTCAGTTGTGAGGAATATAATACTTAACCATAAACAAAACAGAACAAATTATTTCTTGAAACTAAGTCCTACTCTGAGAATATTCGATGTCTCCAATTTTACAATTATATGTGCAGTGACACCATGCAAATCTCCCATATTACTATTTTTCCTCAAAAAAGCATAGCTTTCAAGTCTTAAAAATAGTATGTCGCAACTGTCTAGATCTGACAATAAAATTAGATCATTGCAGAGTTTAATACCAAGTATCAGTTGAACGAAACGTTTTACTTGACAAGAAGTATTACAGGCGTTCACCACAGTACCTTGTCTACATGGAAAATTAAATCCAGTTCACAGACATTTTCAAAACATTTGTCTAGTGTCTCCACAAATACCTGCAAAAAGGAAAAAAAGCCAGAGGACAAACTTTAACAGAAACTCAATAGTTTCATCAGGGCAGATTTAAGGCATTAAAAGCATCTATAGGAATTCTGTGGTTAACATTATTATGCCAACAGTATGTTCTCTGCAGAGGGCAAAACTGTATGCACAAGTCAGTTTATGTTACAATACCGCTAAAAATCAGAGTTGTTTATTGTTTAAAATAGGTGCATCTTGAAAAATAGCAACATCATCTATGCTACAATTTTCTCAGCTGTGACTCAAAGTGTTCCTTCCCAATCCAACCCAATTATTAAACAAAAATCACCTAATTTTCCATTATTATTAACAATTACTATGTTGTAGGCATCTCCTGGTTACCCAGACTAATGTTAAATACTTCGCCATACAGAGACACATGAGCAATAAAAACTGTCAGCACCATGCAAGTTTGTCAGCATTATGGCTCCCGGTAACAGTACAGCAGCTTTTGCCTGGTTTATAGACCTGCTGAATTCAGGATGAACCAAGGGTAGCTGTCCTAACTGTCTTAATGTCACACCTGCTGATCCTGTCAGGCATACCACCAAATAAATTTAGAAAAGTCCAGCAGTTTGTACCCAGGCAAATAACCCCTCCCTGAATCTAGAACATAAGCACGCAAAACAGAAAAATCAAAGCAACTGCTGAAGCCTGGCCACTGATGATTTTTGCCAGATATGAACTGCGCATCACCCTGCTCCAGGTACTTCTGTGACAGATTTCCTGGCACTCAGCCAGTATGGGTATACTAATTGCATCCCAGACTTCAATTAGGCCTGATAATGAAAAGATGATTGTACTTGCACTTGTGAAGCTCCTGAATGCTTCACTCAACACAATGTCCTTGAGGCAAGTACTGAGAAGACTTCACTCCTAGAGAGGTTCCCTTTACGCAAGCGATAACCCCTATTCAGATGAGATGTCAAGACCTCTAAGTTAAACATATGCTTTATTAACGACAGATAAGTAAGATGCAACTCGTGGGAAATTCTGTTTTGTTTCAAGACTGTTTTGTCACGATACGTATTTAGTATTTTTTATTTAGTTGTCACTCTCTTCTTTTTTTTTTTTTTCCAATACTAACCTCAAACCCTAAAGCATAAATATGGAAGAAGTTAAACACTTGGTTCCAATTCTCTTTCGTTTCAACATGGTTTATTAATCCCATCTGAGTCTTCGAGAGGAACAGATTTCAAACTGCCTAGGCTCAGAGAAATAAGAATAAGAAGCCATGTTTTGCTGACAAAAATTATAAAATAGTCTAGGTTGGAAAAGACTTTAAGATCATCAAGTCCAACTGTTAATCTAACACTGCCAAGTCCATAACTAAATGATGTCACAGAGCAGCACATCGATACATCTTTTGAGTCACCAGGAATGGTGACTTAAGCACTTTCCTGGGCAGCTTGTTCCAGTACTTGACAACCTTTTAGGTGAAGAAATTTTTTCTAATATCCAATCTAAGCCTCCCCAATGCATCTTGAGGCCATTTCCTCTCATCCTACCACTTGTTACTTGGGAGAAGAGACTGATCCCCACACCTCACTACAACCTCCTTCTAGGTAGCTGTAATGAGTGATAAGATCTCTCCTAACCCTTCTCTTCTCCAGACTAGACACCCTGAGTTCTCTCAGCCATTCCTCATTAGACCTGTGCTCCAGGCCCTTCACTAGTTTCACTGCTCTTCTGTGGACCCACTCCAGCACCTAAATGTCTCTCTTGTAGTGAGGGGCCCAGAACTGAACACAGGATTTGAGGTGCAGCTTCACCAGTGCCGAGTACAGGGGGATGACCACTGCCTTGGCCCTGCGCACCACGCTATTTCATCAGAAAGGAAGCCACTGGCCTTCTTAGCTGCCTGGGAACAAGCTGGCTCATGTTCAGAGGCATCAATCAGCACCTCCAGGTCCTTTTCTATGGGCAGCTTTCCAGCCACTCTTCCTCCAGCCTGTAGCATTGCACGAGGTTGTCGTGGCCCAAGGGCAGAACCCAGCACTTTGCTTCATTAAACCTCATACCCCTGCCCACAGCCCAACGATTCAGCCTGTCCAGATCCCTCTGCAGAGCCTTTCTACCCTCCGGCAGATCAACACTTCCACCCAACCTGGGAGGTGCACTCGACCTTATCTACTGAGGGTGCACTCTATCCCCTCATCCAGGTCACTGATAAAGATATTAAACAGATCTGGCCCCAGTACTGAGCCCTGCGGAACACCGCTTGTGACCAGTCACCAACTGGATTTAACTGCGTTTATCACCACTCTTGGTGGATAAAAGGATTGCTTCTGTAGGCACAGATTTATGTCTGCAGACCCAGTGAAACAGGTCTACACAATATTAGCCATTTCCAGTTGTCTACTTTGGATATCCATGAAGAAAGATAATTTTCACATCTGAATCCCTGATCTCAGATCCCGCTTACATTTATTCTCTTGTAACAGAGAGGAGGATCACCATCTGTTGTTTTTATAACTATTATTATCAAACTAC
The DNA here is from genome assembly GCF_963264785.1 of Psittacula echo. NCBI lineage: Eukaryota > Metazoa > Chordata > Aves > Psittaciformes > Psittacidae > Psittacula > Psittacula echo. The sequence continues at coordinate 63,557,704 of NC_137742.1, read as the reverse complement.
GTCTAACTGATGTTCCATGCATTCAGAACAAAGATTATTCTTTAATATCAAAATACCAATTCATAACAAACTAGGAACATACAGCATTTTCACAGGCAGACTCAAGACAGTAAGGTTCATTGACAACAGTTAACTAAGTAAATGAAAGCTTCAGTATAATTTAACAGAAGCAAAAAGCAAAGCAGATTTTTCTTCTTCAATTAGTTGTTAATCTGTTGTGATAAAACCAGAGTTGTATAAAGAAAGAATGTGAGCAAAGTGAAAAACTTACAAGTTAAGCAGAACAAACTATACAGTTCACAACTATGTGCAGCAAGACAGATGACCAGAGATGTTCTCTTACTTTACTTGTACCTTAGGAGAATGTGGTTACAAGGACAATGCTGTTTGATATCAACTGCAGGAAGAAGACTGGAAATAGATTGTAAACATTACCTTTATCCAAAGGTTTTAGTTACAAAAGCTAATAGTTTCATGCCATTAAAAAGATATATATATATTCCTCATATACGTCACCAAGTCTGCACATGAATTTACATACTCATTGACATCCATCTAGTTCCTTAGACAATAAATGAACATGTTAAAAACAAAAACAACTCAAAAAATTCTCAAAAAAAGCCCTTGCTGATCTGTATTTAGTAGCAGCTTATATGTCCACACATCAACAAGACATGTTTTATTCTTCTGACCTTCTTCCAGTAACTAGGTCTTCTCCTATAAGAACACTTGAATCACAGTTAAAATGGTTACTTTTAAACCTCTGCCCATTACATAGTGACAACACAACCCACTGAATCAAGCCACAGATCTCTGCTTGATGAACCAGTAATACCCATCAAACATTTTTTATTCTAAGGGAAATCAGCAGGCACTGAGTATTCTTCAAAGAGATTTCTCACTTGCTAAGGATTTCTCATGGAAATTTCAGAAACTTCCTCAATCTTCCATTGACAGAGAAGAGTTCACAGAGTAATGTCAGCACTGACAAGGTATACATCCATTATAAGTAACTAGTCTTTAAAAGCATTAATCTGCAAGGTGAACTGGATTTTTCACACTAACATTCCTTAACCTACCTAATTTAACATGTCCTCAAATAACCAATATGGTAAATAAAATTAAAGCCTTCATCATAATTTTAGCTGAGAGTCACGTGAATTGCACACTGTGGCAAGCAGTGATAGAATTTAAGTACTTCAGTAATTGCTCCAGATGCTGTAGTCACAATATCCAGAAGAAAAAACACACCAATTGTTTTGGGACACACACACACCCTCCACACACCAGTTCAAATGAGCCTTGTGATGTTCTTGGAAAAGAACCATAAATAAATGAGTCAAATAGCAGGAAAATAAGGATACATGGCATATATGCACAATGTACTACTAGCTCCCTGTCCTGGGTTCAGCAGCAGCAGTTTTTCTCCTTCTTAGTAGCTGGTGCAGTGCTGTGGTTTCGGCCTGGGAATAATTGTGCTTATTTTTTTAAATCATAATCTTTCAAAGAAATACCCAAGCATATCCCCATGGAAGTAAAAAGGGGTGGAGTGGGGGGTGAGGGGAACATAAGAAAATAAAAAGAAAAATTAACAAGTAGGGAAAAAAAGTATGAAAACCCCCACACTTTTGTAGTAACTATGCTTTAATAAAGCCAGATACACACCTGGAGAGTAAAGTATATGAAGCAAAACACCAAATTGTTATTGGATATATACAAGCTCCCCATAGAGAGCAGTATGTCAAAACATAGAACACCATCTTTACCATGAAGGGCTTTTTAGGTCAGTATGGCTTTTTGTTCTTAATTCCTGCCCTTCGCTTTTCACTGAACTCTAAAATAAATTAGTAGTATTACCTGAGAACTATTTAGTGATTTTTCTGCTGTCAAAATAGGTATCCCAGTCATATGCCTCTCCGTGTTTCTTACTGAACATCCTTACCTTGATAGGCTATATACAACTTCTCATGGAAGACTGATCTCATATTTAGCTGCTTATTGAGTCAACAAGTCTTGGAAGTACATCAATGTGCTAAACTCCTAAAAAATGAGCAGTTGTTATAAGTTTTTAGGTCCCTAGGCTAGTTAGGAACCATTTAAATGTCACTCAATTTTTCCACATGGCAGCCTACACCTAGTTATATCTTCTTATGTATTTAATTTCCATGCATTATAACCTTACACTTCAGAGGCTAATGAGAACAGTCTGAAATAACCAGAACTCATGAATTAATTCACACTGAATCCAAAAGACCGCAAAAACCTATCAAAAGCATAGCACAAATGCTGTTGCATCTCCCATCGAATTAACAAAAAATAAACAGAATCTTGTGCTTATTGAAAAAAAGAAAGAAAATGGACAAATATTAACAGTATGAATTTGCCTGAACTGTTCAAACACATTTAGTTTGAAGACAGCATAAAATCTGAGGCAGAGTGTATGATTTTCAGCACATACAGTGTATTCATTAAGCCTGAACCAAGATGACTTGTGAAACAGTTCTGACCTAATGGTGATGTAACAGGCCTTCACGTAAGTATCTTAAGTATTACAACAAAATCTTTATGCTGAAAATAACTGCAGACTGAAAATGTAATCTAAGCTACCATAGACTTACTCAGTTTACAAGAGAGAAAACCCTTAAGTTCTGGGTTTATTTCACCAGTTTATTTTCATGAGATCATAATCTGGTCCTTCACATAACTACTTAAACAATTCAGTGTATGTATAATCTATAACAAATTTCAAATGCCTTACTCTTACCTGTGTTGTCTCTGAACTATAGTAAACAAAGATGTATGAAAATGATTCAACACTTTTCAACAAAAAAAAATTAACAGAAAAAACATATTTGCTTGAGTAGATGTATATGTGTATATACTGCCAATCTACATTGCAACTGAGGTTGAAATGTACTAATAAACTTTGAGGGCACTTTTCCAGTGCAAGATACATTTAAATTTGATTGCTATTGCTAAGAAATTAAACAGATCCTTCTTGAGAGCGAGACTGGAAAGTAAAAATATTTAATTGATCTCTGTATACTTTCTACTATGATCATATGGTTGAATTACAGTGACTTAGAAAAATGGGAATAATGAACAGCTGCTGATCCATAGTGACAATGTAGGCCCCCTTTGGAAGATATCAGGAGAACTGGCTACCCTGGATTTGGAGAAGGCTGAGGCTCTTAATGACTTCTTTGCCTCAGTCTTCAATGGCAAAGTCTCTGACCGCACCACCCAAGTCTTGGAAGGCGAATGCAGGGACTGTGAGAATGAACACCCTAGGCCCACTGTAGGAGAGGATCTGGTTTGAGATCATCTTCAAAACCTAAACGTGCACAAGTCCATGAATGATGAAATCCATCCGTGGGTCCTGAAGGAGCTGGCGAATGAAGTTCCTAAGCCACTGTCCATCATATCTGAAAAATCATGGCAGTCAGGTGAAGTTCCTGACGACTGGAAAAAGGGAAATATAACCCCCATTTTCAAGAAGGGAAAAATGGATGACCCGGGGAATTACAGACCAGTCAGTCTCACCTCTGTGCCTGGCAAAATCTTGGAGCAGATTCTCCTGGAAGGCATGCCAAGGCACATGAAAAACAACAGGGTGGTTGGTGACAGCCAGCATGGCTTCACTAAGGGGAAATCCTGCCTGAGCAATTTGGTGGCCTTCTGTGATGGGGCTACAAAACTGATGGACAGGGGCAGAGCAGTTGATGTCATCTACCTGGACTTGTGCAAAGCGTTCGACACTGTCCCACATGACATCCTTGTCTCTAAATTGGAGAGACATCAATTTGATAGGTGGACCACTCAGTGGATAAAGAACTGGCTGCATGGCCGCACGCAAAGGGTTGTGGTCAATGGCTTGATGTCCAGCTGGAGACTGGTAACGAGTGGTGTCCCTCAGGGATCGGTGTTGGGACCGGTCTTGTTCAACATCTTTGTCGGTGACATGGACAGTGGGATTGAGTGCGCCCTCAGCAAGTTTGCCGATGACACCAAGCTATGTGGTTCAGTTGACACGCCGGAGGGAAGGGTTACAGCTACAGGTTAGGCAGAGAAGAGATTCAGAGCAGCCCTGCGGAGAAGGACTTGGGGGTGTTGGTCGATGAGAAAATGAACATGAGCCGGCAATGTGCACTCGCAGCCCAGAAAGCCAACCGTATCCTGGGCTGCATCAAAAGAAGCGTGACCAGCAGGTCGAAGGAGGTGATCCTGCCCCTCTACTCTGCTCTCGTGAGACCTCACTTGGAGCATTGTGTGCAGTTCTGGTGTCCTCAACATAAAAAGGACATGGAGCTGTTGGAACAAGTCCAGAGGAGGGCCACGAGGATGATCATGGGGCTGGAGCACCTCCCGTATGAAGAGAAGGTGAGAAAGTTGGGTCTATTCAGCCTGGAGAAGAGAAGGCTGCTTGGAGACCTCATAGCAGCTTTCCAGTATCTGAAGGGGGCCTACAAGGATGCTGGGGAGGGACTATTCATCAGGGACTGTAGTGATAGGACAAGGGGTAATGGGTTCAAACTTAAACAGGGGAGGTTTAGATTGGATATAAGGAAGAAATTCTTTATTGTGAGGGTGGTGAGGCACTGGAATGGGTTGCCCAGGGAGGTTGTGAATGCTCCATCCTTGGCGGTGTTTAAGGCCAGGTTGGATGAGGCCTTGGGTGGCATGGTTTAGTGTGGGGTGTCCCTGCCCATGGCAGGGTGGTTGGAACTAGATGATCTTAAGGTCCTTTCCAACCCTAACTATTCTATGATTCTATGAGACTATTCATAAACAAAATCATATGGGTGAGAAAAAAGTAAAGTATTTCTATAAATAGAAATAGCATTCTTATTATTTCTGATTCCTTCAGGTAATTATACTGACAAGTAATTAAACATTGGGGCATAATGAAAAAGATGATAAATGTAAAGACTGAGAGATTATAATCCATCAAAGTTATTTGTGGTACAAGAAGCAACACAATTTAAAGAAAAGTTTAACATCTCCCTAATTCAGAGAATTTGAGGGCTATAAAAATATAGCTAGTAGTAAGCTCAAGCAATTTGCTTCAACACCTTAAAGTTTAGGTTACACTACGTAACTGGAAATAACTGAAAGCTACTTATGTGACATTTTTAATATACCATAAGGAATAAAATCTTAATTGAACTTGCATAGAGGCCCTGCAAAATACAACACAGCTCAGATTGATTGGCATAGATAATCTTTCCTATCCTTATTATCTGATTAAATATAGCTATAATATCCATTTTATCTGAAAAACATCCCTAAATTACATGAAATATTGACATGCTTCTTTTCTCATTTCATAAATATTTTAGCACTTCCAAGCAAGAAGACACATTATGCAAAAAGCAACTAAGGAACTCTGTATAAGAATACTAAGAACAGTTAAGGCCATGGTATACTTAATTGTATACCAACCCAGTAACTTGAATTGCTCAGATACTGCAGAATGCTTCTATTACCAAAGGTGATACAAGGATGTAAAAAAAGAACTTCCTTCCCTGCTACCCATCAGCCAGTCAGAAAGACAGTCTGGATTTACTGTCCAGAAGTGCACTAAATACTGAAGAGCAGCTTTCAACACTAATAGGTGACCATGAGAAGCTATACAGATCCAAGAAAGGTCTGCAGGGAACTGCAGGAACTTTAAGACTCACAGTGCTTTCTTCAGTGAAATAATCAATAGATACAGGCCCATTTCTCAGGATACCACAGATTTTACTTATGTAATAAACTAATAGCCTTGATGTGCAAGGTTCTGAAAGGCTTACTAGTAAGTGAACCATACATATACACCCAAGACCCATTTTATGTAATGACATACATCACATCATGCTGTGAAATTATTTTTTGCCACATCTGACTACACCAAAAATCATCAGTGAAATTGTTTATGTGCAAATTTGAACTTGGAAAATTCACTGGTATAGTCAGAGTTCTCTTGACATAAGTGTTCATATTACCAGGCCTAATTCTGTTGCTGAGTTGATACAGACACACTTAACAGTTTAAATCACACTTGCTGTACTAGGAGCCTTGCAGAAGACATTGTATTGAAGGAGTCTGTGACCTTAAACAGGACACATTTGCTCTAATAGGCTCGAGAAGCCTGTATCTTATTAACGTGATCTTTAACTTACCATGTCTTTGGGAAAGGTGAACTACAGTTGCGTCAAAGAGTGGAATGCACTGATCCTGACCAAGCGACTGTTGTATGGTTAGGAGTTTGTGATCCACGTTAACACTTAAACTGAGTAGGCACAGGCCTGTGCTGTGCTGCACAAACTCCTTGGCTGTATGATAAACTCAGCCAGCTCACTGTAACAGAGGACCCTGCAGGAAGCTCCTGCTTGGTACCAGTGACTGCACCACTTGTATGACCTCGTCTGTACCTCAAACTGCAGCAGGAAGTTGTCATGAGAACTCCCTTTAGGTAAAGAATTGTTTTCTTGTGAGGAAGTTATGTAACAGCTCAAAGGTCCAATAAAGGGAGAGCTTCTCTCCACAGGCAGGATACACTCTGCACAGCACACTGTGAGAAAGTCCACCTGGGTTTTCATCGATGCAGCATGAATATGGGATACAGCAAGGGATGTAAGATTTACTATCTACATTCCTATTCTTAATTCTGTTTTACTAGACATTTAACTTACTAAGTCATTTTAATTCTTATTGAGACTCAGAAAGAACCTCTACTTCTTTTTCCTAACTTCTCCCCGCCCACCTCTCAGTGCAGAACATATGACTGGGCAGCATCTCCTCTTGTTTTCTAAGGTATATCTGACCCAAAGCTCATAAGTCACAAGGAAAGTTTCATCCAAAGAAGTTCTGGATGTGTTAATCCATTATATATTTGTAGTGAATACATATATATGTGTATGTCTGTGTGTCTATGTGTCTGTGTGTGCACATATAGGCACAGAGAGAACCTTATCTATAAAGGTTCTCATAATCCAAATTTCTCTAGTAAATGTTTGAACTGCACCATTTTTTGCCTGCAGACCAAGGCCTTGAAAAGCTGCAGCAAAAAACAGTTGCTGATTTTTCAGTCAGTTCCAAACAGTCTGTTTCCTTCCTTTTTCATCAACCTGGGAAACAACTTTTTCAAAGACAGTCCAGAAAACAGAAATAAACATACTATCAAAAAATAGCTTCTGATTGCAATTTCATGTGTGTTCACAGTATGAAAGCCACCTCCACCTCCAAGTATGACAGAAAAAAACACAGCTAAATACTGAAGCTCTAAAGTACTTAGAAGTTCACTTACTAAAAAAAACAAAGCAGAAAAAAAATCTTACTTGTATGAGGTCTAAAATGCCAAGCTCACTTTCTGAAGAATCCACACAGAAGACAAAATACAAGGTGGCATAGTGTCGGTAAATCAGTTTGTTGTCAGATCCACCTATTAATCTAAACAGGAAAAAAAATCAGGAAAGCTTAGTTAGGCTTTCAGGATAAGCTGTGCAAATCCTCACAGTTATTCCAGTTAACAGGAGGCCTATTAATGGTTGGCCGGACCTTTCCCAAATCCAACCGTACCACAACTTTTATTTTGTGATATAATTACATTGGAAGAATACTAGGTACCAAACAGCCCAAATTACATGTATCACACAAGCACAGTTATTGTTAGCCACATGGATATTAATTATATCAACATATGCACCATTTTATTAAAATCAATTCAAACAGATAATGCAGTTTGATTAAAAAAAAAAAAAGTATTGAACGTACTTCTATTACACACTAACAGGCATCGTATAAGGGTTAATCTGCTTTACAGATTAACAGAGCACATGTCTATGAATTCTTCCCTGCCCTTCTCCGAGGAGCATCAATGGGAAACATAACGTAGAGTGGCATTTGGATTACAGAAATAGCCTTAAGCCAGGTTTATGATCCACTTAATAACAAAGAACACATAACTCTCGCATGCTACAAAATGCCTGGTATCTTGAGAAATAACACTGTACTACAACCAATAGTTTGTGATGCAATGTTAAAGTCACAGAAGCAATTACATTTTTATGGACTCACTAATCATCAAGTTACTAAACAAGAAGATAAGAGGTCTGAACAGGTGTTTCCTTCCACTCTTCTGCTATAGCCTTTCCAAAGAAGGTACATAAATCGTAAGATGTGTTCTTCAGATCACTGACATTTGCTTTGAGCAAAATAGAAATGAAAATATTTTGTAGCTTGAGGCTTGTGGCTACGTATATAGTAATTCTCCCTTAATTCTGTACCAGAACTGAATCACCCGTCTGGTGTATCATGTCTCATCCCTTTATCACAGGGATTTATTAAATAAATAAAAAGAACAAGAAGTCTTTTAGTTCACTTTTGCTTCAGCCCATTGTTTTGCATTAATGCTTGAGTGAGGCCAGGGAGAACCTGAAGAGCAACATCTATGTTTAAAAACTATCAGACAAAAATATTACAAAAAAATGTGGCAGTGGAAAGAAATGGCACATATCTGTGCTTTATTTAGCCAATTCTTCCAAATACTTCACAATATCACAGTATCACAGTATGTTAGAGATTGGAAGGGACCTCAGAAGATCATCTACTCCAATCCCCCTGCTGGAGCAGGAACACCTAGATAAGGTTACACAGGAATGTGTCCAGGCGGGTTTTGAATGTCTCCAGAGAAGGAGACTCCACAACCTCCCTGGGCAGCCTGTTCCAGTGTTCCGTCACCCTCACTGAGAAGAAGTTCCTTCTCAAGTTTAAGTGGAACCTCTTGTGTTCCAGTTTGTACCCATTACCCCTTGTCCTATCATTGTTTGCCACTGAGAAGAGCCTGGCTCCATCCTCGTGACACTCCCCCTTTATATATTTATAGACACTAATAAGGTCTTCAGTTCACAGAGTTAGTGTATACATAAACTGCTGAGGCCTTTGGGTAAAGTGCAAACTACAAAGAGATCCCTGTCCTGAAAAGACAAAAAGTACTGAAAAAATACATTGATACGATAACTCTGGAATTGAGCAATAGGAGTAAAGCCAGCATTGTGTCCTCTGTCTTAGTTTCTTTCTGTTGCACAGCTGTGATTTTTTTAAAAAGGCTCCAAATGGCTTGTCTTTCACTTACACAACTCAGGCCAGCATGTTCCAGCCTGAAATCACCTCCAAAAACCTAAAGACAGCATCAACATTTGTGCAGTTGAAGAGAACTATTTTAGTTTAAAAAAATAATAAATAAAAAAAAATCAGGAATCATCTTGATCTGACATGGTACAGGTAAGCATTACCTGACTCTGCACTAAATTTAGGCATTAGCATACTAACTTTCAGTTATCAGAAATTTCCACAATTACAGTACTTAACAGGCTATGACAATCTCTGTTTAGACTGGATACCATGAGTGTACTCTATGAATTGCGACCACTTTTCCTAGAAGGTGGTTTTGTAACTATTTAACCTTGATGACAAATATCTCAAAATAAAACACTTCCATTTCAAAATTTCTTCTCTTCAACTAAAGCAAAACCACATTAGAAAAACCAACATGATGATTCAAGAAAGAATATTTTGTGTGTGTCTTCCAGAGACAGAAGATGTGTCGTTTTCCTCCTACCTTACTCTACCTAATGAAAGACTCTTGGTTTCTGAATGGAGACCAGAAATTCCTAGCTTGATTTAGGGAAAATGGTTAGGTATCATCTGCCTGTTTCTTTGCCATCTTGTGTCTGAAACAATTATAGCACTAGATATGGCACTGTGTCAGTTACTGCTCTAGAAAAAACAGTTTTATTGCCTAACTCATATTGATACATTTATATATATACATTTATATATATGCTTCAGTTAGTAAAGAATATGTATGTGCAACATATTAGTCTTTCTGTATTAAAATATCTCAAGTGACATGGCATTTACATTAGAACTGTACAAACAAGTATATTACAATCAGCAGTAGTAATATTTGCTAGCCAGTATTTATACTTACAGTCCTCCTTCTAGGAAGTTACAGACATTTTCATCACGTTTTGATACTAAGTGGAAAGTTTCTCTGATAACTTGTTGCTGCGTATCTTCACTCTATGAAAGAAAACACATTTTGCTATCAAGCTAAAATGGATTCATTAACAATACACACCATGCATATCTAATAAATACAACACAAAGTATATAGCACCCTCGAACTATTTCTGAAGTCTTACATCTGCCAATTTACAAGCTGCATATCACTGTTATCATTTCAGCACAAAATGATATATTTTTGCAGGTCACAAAAGAATACATTACAGAGAAACAACTGTAGAAAAAAAGTTACTGTTTTTAAGAAACTTCCAAAGAGAAATAAATTCTAAAACCAGTTTCTTCAAGTGAACAGGAAGTCTTCTCCAATACTATGAAATTTTCATATCTCCACCATAGCCTGAGCAACTTCAGACATGCTTTGAAACCACTGTAGAAAGTGGATGCTTCCACTTGCACGAAAAAAACCATGAGATTTGCCTCCAGTACTGGTTCAATTGATATTAAAGTATGTGTAAGTTTCAAAATGTCCATAAATAAACCTGTCTCACTGAAGCCACATACAAAAAGATAACCAGGACAACTGCACTGGTCTCTGTGCACCACAAAGCTTTAGGGAAACCACCTGATCACATAATTTCTTAGTTTCATGTGCTGTATTTTTCTGAAGACACGAAAGTAGACACATTTGAATGGAAAATGACAATGGAAGGTAATTGTTTCACAGTGCTACACGTTCTGTATACCTTTCCAAAGTGTTTCATTTATTGGTTACCTCCACACTGAGGAAAAAAAAAAAAAATAAAACCAATCAACTTGTCTAGTAAGTTCCTGTAGCTCTGCCTTGGAAGTGATCAAGAATAGAGTGGGAATGCACACAAAGGTGTCATGATTTTGGTTGGGATAGTTAGGTTTTCTTCTTAGCAGCTGGTGCAGGGCTGCGTTTTGGCTTTAGTCTGAGAACAATGCTGCTAACACACCAATTTTTAGTTGCTGCTATGTAATGCTGACCCTGATCAAGGACTTTTCAGTTAAACCATGACAAAGGGCAATGCTTATATTCCATTTTCATTTTTAAATCAGAAAGAGTAAATACAGAAAGATATCTGCTTGGTAACCCAGAACTGGGACAAAGAAGAAAACAGGTTAACAAACAAGTATTAGTATTTCCCAGTACTGCCTTTCTAAAGAAAAGGGATCAAATTCAGTCGTCCATAGCAACAACCTCTGTCAGTTACACTCCTCCAATTAAAAGCCTGACTGTGCAAACAGAAGTGTCGCAGTTATCATTTCTGCTCCAATATGCAGAAGTAAGATACATCCCTTCCAATAAAGTTAAATATGACTTCTGTAATAGCCAGAACTGAAAGTATGTAGCCATAAAACCAAGCCAGCAATAGTACTACTGAAAAAGCATATTTTGTTTACACAATTCTGGGAAGCATCAGTCATTTTCTGTGTTTCAATGCCCAAGGTTTAATGCCCAGAGCTTAGTTTATTTGCTAGCAGATACACTACATGATAAAAACACTGCCTTAAATTTTTTTATCCTTAAATGACATCAGCTGTTTCCATGTCTCAATTCTCTGTGGCTGCACTTCCATTCAGATCAAGCCCTTGTGCTGCATTTTCAGACCTGCCTTGCCACTTGCCTTCTCCTCAGTAACAGAATATACTTTTCTATTCCATCACATTTCTTTTTCATGTCAACTATATTTTCACAGCATTCTGAAAGTTTTCAAGGGGAGAGGCTCTGCTTATTTAACCTGTGAATCCCATAAAGCCCATCTTTCCATTTCTGACACCCCTGCCACAGCACTGATACACGCCGCACTACATCAGAGACGCTGATTAGGCTAAAAATCACGGCAGCGCGGCGCTTCCACGGATAAACTTAAGAGAACCGAGTCCGCCGCTGAGCGAGACTTCCTTCCTCCACCCTCAGTGTGCCAAAGGGCAATTTCCAGCGAAAAGAACAGTGTCTGGAAAACCAGCTTTCCGAATGCCATTTCCCTTACCGATAGGTCTCACAAGGCCCCAGCACCCCCATTTCCCCACGCCCTGAGCCCTCAGTCGCGGAGCAGCAGTCACCACGATTCACCGCAGGCAGCGGGGCACGGCCGGGAGGGTTCCCGGTTACAAACGCCCCTCACATCTCCCTCCCCCAGCCCTGGTGACAGGCCCCGCGCGGCAGCTGCTCGCCCGTACATAGCGCTGGTAGAACTTGGACAGCCGCGGCTTGCCGTGGTTGTTGAAGATAAGGATGGCTTTGATCATGGTGGGGCGGCGGCCGCCGGGCTCGCTGCCCCTGCTCCTCCTCCTGCCCGCCCTTCACGCCACACTCTCGGGGCGGCAGCAGCTGCTCGCACTGCAACACGTCGCCGGCGTCCGTTAGCACCTGAACGGCTCAAAGCAGCACAACGTCGCGCAAAGCCCCACCCCGTCACCTGACCGGAAGGCAGCGGCCCGCAAGGGACAAAAAGCCTTGCACTGCCACTAGCCCCCTGCCGCGTGGCGTCACTTCCGCCGCTTCTGTGCGACTACTCCTCTCTCGAGGAGCATGGCGGAAGTGGAGGAGCAGCCGGTGCCTGCCTCGCCTCAGAGCGAGGAAAGAAGCGAAGCCGGGGAAGAAGCCCCTGACGGCGGGGCTGCGGCGGGGGGTGCTGACGCGGTCCCCCCTCCGGCCGGCTCGCCGGGCACCGAGGAGGCCAGTGGCGACATGAAAAAGAAAAGTAAGGGGGCGAGAAGCCACCACCGGGGAAGGTGGGCGGGCCTGTGGGTGACGGGCAGGTACGCTGGCCAATCGGCGGTGGTGAGCGGGTGGCTCCGGCCAATGGGGGCGTAGTGTTGACGCTTGGTCATCCCCGCAGTTGACGTCCTGCTTAAGGCGGTGGGCGACACGCCTATCATGAAGACCAAGAAGTGGGCGGTGGAACGGACCCGCACCATCCAGAGCCTCGTCGACTTCATCAAGAAGTTCCTCAAACTGATGGCCTCCGAGCAGCTGGTAGGCGCAGCTGATAGCTTGGCCTACGCACCCTGGGGAGGGCAGGAACAGCCCTGGCAGGGAACTCTGCACACCCCGAGGCTGGGTTGTTTCACCTTGTAGGGATGCTATATGAATGTAGACCACGGCTTTTGGTAGACCACTGGTGTAGGGACACCAGGAAAACTATTCAAAGTACACACAGCTGTGCACATTGCCATGAGCCATCGTGATGCAGTTTGGATGTGCTCAAGTGCTCACCTCCATGCAGCCTTTGGGCTTTTTGCAGTGTCTCTTCTTGTCTGATGCTGCCACACAGCTCTGTGTGCGTGTTATGCAATGATGCATTTCAGTGAAAGGTTCATATGTACAGTGTAATTGTAGAAGTCAGGTATACAGAAGGAGTATTAGGGAAAAAGTCTAAAGTGTTTGGGGTTGGTGTTCTGAATATTGATGTCTGTTTTCTTCAAAACTTCTCAGTTTACTTACTAGTAGGCCTGATTTCTCTTTAAAATGGAGTACCTCAGAAACATTCACAGTTTGGCAGCATATTACCAATATTGCTTATGTGTTCCGTCATGTGCAGCCCAAGTGGCCTTCTGATAAAAATGGAAGAGCTGGAACAGAGTCAGAAATATGATTGTACTAGTTTTGTGCTTAACAGGGATACATGCATTTCAAAGCTTTCCTTTAAGATGTAAAGTTAAAACCGAACTCATTAAAACAGTCAAATGTGTAGCCAAAGTGTAGATTAAATCACCCTGTTCTTGTTCTGCAGGCTCTTACTTATGCACAGAGGCATAAAGAGTTTCACTATGCATCTCTCTTGTCTAGAAATCCTGAAGGATTTGGGGTTTTTTCCCCCAAGGCTTAGTATCTCAAAGAAGACTAATAGTTCAGGTATTTTTTGTTCATAGATATTATCAACAGTGTTCCTAGGTATTATCAACAGTTTAATTCATTAACTGCCATCTTACTGTCTCAAGGAGAAAAAAATACAGAAGCATGGAGTCTTCCAGTGTGATTTAAGCTTACAGCTATACTTCAGGAACAAAGCCCTAGGAATTTAATAACTTTTCTTTGGAAATAGCAGAGTTTACTGTACTACACATCACTATCTCACACTGCAGATTCCAAGACCCTCTTTGACGTTAGAGACTAGCTGCTGTCTGCATGTTATATACATTTGGTAGAGGAACTGAGAAGGATGACTTTAGTATGCAACAAAAAGTTTTGTAATTTCTGTGACTGCTGTTCTAACTGAGCAAATTTGGAATGGTTTGCATACTTGAAATGAGAGTAAAGTCCAAAACAGTAGGTTCGTTTTGTGCTGCTGTGTGGGAGGCTGATGGGTCAGTTTCCAGCAGAAGGAAACAGCACGCTTGCTTTGCGACAGCCAGTCACAGGTAGCTCCTGGAAGTTATGTTGCCCCTCCACACCGAAGCAGAAATAATAATTTGTGGTATTTTGGTGTGGACTCTGAAGATTATAAAATAAACAGTGAACAGATTTACCCACTTCTGGCAGCAGAATGTTTTTTCTGAGTAATCTGTGAGATGTATGGGAGCTCTCCATCTTCTGTTTTCTTTTTCTTCCAGTTCATATATGTAAACCAGTCTTTTGCTCCATCTCCAGACCAAGAAGTTGGGACGCTCTATGAGGTGATTTTCTCCTTAAACATCCTTTCCAACTATGCTTAGCAGAATTTGCTGGTATACTTCTGGGACTTGAAAATTGTTACTACGCCTAACTATGCTGGTGGTCTCGTGCATTTAATGTAATATAGTTGATAATGACAGATGTATTTGAGTATGATTTAGAGAGACATGACTTTATACAATCCCTGGAAATGTATTCATTCACATACAGGATGTTGTCATGCCTCCCATTATGATGGAGAGCTTAGTTACCAGTAACTATTCTATGACACAGTTGTCTGGTGGGGGGGCTTTTTTTTTTGTTTTGATTCATGTATATGCTAGCCCATGAATAATCTTAACAGCCCTTATCTTGATATCTTTTTTTTCTTGCAGTGTTTTGGAAGTGATGGCAAGCTGGTACTGCATTACTGCAAGACTCAGGCATGGGGATGAATGACAAGCAGTAGAATTGTTTAGATGTTGTCTTCGAAAATGGAAAAGGGAGAAACTTTCTTAAATTTGGCGTGTAAATACACAGAAAGAAAGATTTTTATTTTTTTTTTTCATTTCTGCTTAAATGTATAAAAATTATCTAGATGAGTAGTGTAAAGGAAGACTTACCTAGGCTTATCTGATCATGGAACTTTTTTTGATGTACATCTGAGGTACAGAAAAGAATTATATTTGCCATCTGTAAGGTGGAGCCAGCTTCCTTGCTGCCAAACTCTTGGTTGCTGTATCTGAAGGGAAGCTATTTCATAGTTGTCTGCAGGGCTGACTAGACAGCACTGTCACTCTATATGCTGTACTGAATATAAAAGTTCCTTTTTATTAAAAGGGATGTTTATTGTATATGTAGCGTGGAATTCAGTTCACTTCTGACATGTTGTACATCCATTATGTGAATTCTGTTCTTTGTGAAGTCTTCATCTTGAATGTGAATTATCTCTTTTTTTTTTTTTCTCATAGTTAATATGTAGGTGTTGGTATATAATCTGATTACCTCACACTGTGCCTTCATCATGTCATTACTAAAAGTACCTTGTTTATATGACACAACATAATGATAGACGTCAGAAATACTTTTTGTCCTGCCCAAAATGTGTAGTGATTTGTTGAAAGCTGAAAATATCAGCAGTTACCAAGGTACTTCTTCTGGCAGTGTTTAATGGCTAGCATCTTTATCTGAATGCTGCAGCTAGCTGTCGCTTCAGTTAATGAAGAAATAGATATGAGTTGCTAAAAACTTACTATCTATATGTTCTCCTTTCAGCTGCTGTTATTTTTCTGTTTCATCAGCTGCATGTTCCTTCAACAAAATAGAACGCACTTTACAACATTCGCTAAATCCTTTATTTATTGGAGAGTTTGGATGTGCAGGATGTATTTTTTTGTGTGTGTGGATTTATTTTGTATATGTTGTACATTCTTTTATGTTTAAGCTGAACTAAATTAAATGTTAGCTCTTCGCTTGCAGAGTGCCCTTATGCTGGAGGACAGTTTTGGTCCCTGGCACAAAACACTTCTTCAGCACATACAGGCAAAATAGCCTGTTCTAGGTTAAAGTGGCCTTGTACAATAGTTTTGAGCCGTTCATTACTGTTTCATGTGTAAGCGGCTCTTTCGTGATGACTGCAGCCTGTGTACCAGATTAGTCCTCTAAGGAGGGAAACAATGGTGAACTAATACTCAGCTTAACTTACTGATGTTGCTACAGTTTGCATGCATCCTGCATACATGGCTCAGCACCACAGGCACGTGCCCTGAATGCTTGCTTGATATATTTTACCACTTCTTAAGTGGAAAATCCAGATTCATTGGATTAAGCTAACAAGGCAGAATTTGTTGTAAACTTAAATCTTCAAATAATGCATACTGTTGCCTGTTTAGAACCCTGATCTTAAGAATACTTGTCTATTTAAGAGAACTGTTGTAGAGGTAAGCACTCTGATTCTGTCCTTTTCAGGAAATTCCTTTCTCAGCTAGTGAGGCCAGTGTAACCTTGCACAGCCACTAGAGGGTACACAAGGACAAAGGTATTTGTGTATTTTTTCAAATCATTTTTGTAATACGTCCACTTACCAGCCTTACAAATATAAGTAGTTTGTTCTCCTGTGTGGCAGTATGTTTACCTAAGGTAAGCTACTAGTCCATCTGTCTTTAAAGAATGTTCTGTTGGTGCCTTTCACCTTATTTGATCTCAACAAATGAGACTACTGATATTCTGTAACTGTGCTCTTTAAAAATGATGCAAGAAAGTTGTTGTGGAGGGGGTGTATGTGTTTGGGAGGGGGGTTCTGTGGATTTTTTTTTTTATTTTTCTTTTTTTTTAAATAAAAACCCACAAGGTTTTAGAGGCGAAGGAGTTACATAGATCGCTGTATCTTACCAGCAAATGTTAGAAGGTTGTCCTTCATGTTGAATCTATAGATAATTTCTATCCTCTGAAGTTGAAGGGGGAAAAAAGGTTTGCCTTGAGCCCTTCAAAGTCCAACATAACACTCACAGTAATGGTCTTGATTTCTTTTATTCACCAGAAGAGTTTTTGAACTTTGAAAACTTATGCAGGTTTGAATTATAGAACAGTTTGGGTTGGAAGGGACCTTCAAAGGTCATCTAGTCCAAACCCCTGCAATGAGCAGGGAATTACTAATTTATTTAAGGTTCAGCTTGTTCCTTGAACAGTACTTAATTACTGTTTGCTACAGCATTTTTTTTTTCTGCTTTTAACTTTCCTCCAACCCCAACTAATTATTTCTTGGCCCCTAGTTTACCGGTATACAGTGACTGCCCACCTGATTGAGCTGTTGCTGTTCCTGAATGCTCTAAGTGGCTGTCTTTATTCTGTTCCTTTCCTTTTAATGACTGCCAGTTCCGATTCTACTCATTCCCTCATGTAGCTTCAGTACCTTCTTTATGGAAAGAGTCCTCCTTTTTGCTGCTTTTCCGTGTAGTTTTCCACCTTCTCACCTCAGGGGGGTAGTTGGTGCTTGCTTATCCCTGGTAACTCCTTAAGGACCATGGGCTCTCTCCATCTGGAGTCAAGGTGCGACTGTTTTAAGTGGCAGAAACTTTTCTTTGTGCATATTCTTAAATAACAGATTTGGCTGCAAACATGCCAAGTAAATAATATATTGGACAAACAAATTATTAGCAGCACAATGCTTGTAGAATTTGCAAAAGACAAATGTTGCAAATGATATGTTAAATTTCATATTTAAAAGTGACAGTTGTGGCATCTAAAATCATAGATTAAATTAAATGCTTTCAAAGGTATGTACTTACCTCTTTAAAAATAATAATTCCAGTAAATCAGAAATATCAGAAACTTAAACAGAACATAAACAGAGAACATGTTCTCTATTCACTATGCCTTAAGCAAAAGTGTTGACTGTATAGTTTAAGTGATTTCAATTGCTACAGAGGGAGGAAGAAGAATATGAAAGTAAGGGCTGTCCTTTTGGGCAAATCTGTGCGAGTTGCACAGGCACAAAAAATTAAAAAATAGTGTAGTTACTTAAGAGTGCTGTGTTCTACCCAAAGATACTACAGTACTGAGCTATCAGTATTTGTGATGTAATTTAATTCACTTGACTTTATGTAATTAATTAACAGAACAGACAAAATTATAAAATCAGTAAATAAAGTAAATTTTAAGGATTTATATATGAAGGTAAGTATTGGAAATGAAAACTATTATACTGTTTTTATGAAAGACTTTAGTACTTCACAGCTTCTTAATACTGAAGAACAATGCTATGCAAAATTCAGTTATCCTATTTCCAAGGTAACAATCACCAGCTTCAAACCTTAACTGGGGGACATTATTTACATTAATTATTCAGATTATAGTTTAAAGACTAGCAATAATTATAAATTTCTAATTTGTAGGTTGAACTAGTCATAAAAAAACATGAAGGAGCTAAGTGAAACTCAAGATACCTTGAAAGTGAAGTTATAAAATACAATAATGTCATCTATGTGCATATTGAGCAAATGTCATCTTCACTTTTAAGCTTTGAAGAATTACTGCTGAAATAAGTTATTAACAGAAGATATCCCTACAACGTAATCTTGGATGTACTGATCTACAGTAAATTCCAGGTGAGGGTGGAAATTCACAAATCCACTCTGCAAACTCCTTCTGAACTCTAAGGCAGCTTCTTTTTTATCTGTTGCTGCTGTTTGGGCTCATTTTGCAGATCAAATTCTGCTTTTAGTTGCACAAGCTTTTGGCTTATGCTAGTTGTGACTATCCTGAAGTTTTAATTGCTCTTCAGGGATGTTGTACAAAGGTTACTCAAGGCATTACCATACTACAACATTGTCATACTTGCAGATGAGACAATAAAGGGGGAAAAATACCTTTAACACTGGGTTTTTCATGGTTATTATGATGATTACAAGCTTATATAAATGCCATGTGCATTAAAAAAAGGTGTTTCAGCATTGTTTTGTATTGGATCAACAAGAGAAGAATCTGACAAAATATGGTAAATGTGATTGTTGTCATTTGCAGAGACCACACTTCAGCTTTGCATCATAATTAATATGCTGCCAAGGCTAAAAAATCACAAAGTTCTATACTATTTCTTTCTTGTGTCTGCTTTGCACTTGCTTCAGTAGCCATAATGATGTGAGGTGTGAAGTGCCTGTCACTATATTTCAGTCACAAAACTTTTGGCTTTATGCCAAAATATCTAGAGAAACAAAAACTCATTAGGGATTGTTTGCTTCTAAAATGAGTAGTTAAGAAAGGTTAAAGCAATCACATAGACTAGAGACCAAAATAAGTATGTTAAAAGCTTAACGTTAAGTGCTTCTCCAGCTTTCCTTGCATCATTACATATATGCTTGCTAGAAATGCCTGCAATATTTTCTGTTAAGGAAGAAGATTATAGATGGTGAGGAAGTACTACTTGTATATCTCAATTCACTCATACTTTTGCTTATTAAAAGTAGATGACAAATACTAGTAAGATTTAGGGAAAAGTAAGGAGTCTCAGTGTCCTTGCTCTCTCCCTTCTCATGGAATAATTTCACATGAAAATTATTTATATATATATAAATATATATGTATCAATTGGACTGAGTGAATATAGTGTCAAAATATAATTACGTGGAGGGCTTGAGCATTAAAAATGTTTGAGTTACATGTTCTAATGGCAAAAAATCAGCATACGATATTAAAAATCAGCCTGTGACATTGACGCAGGCAAAAATGTGTTTTCCTTTAATAAATCTAGCAATTCTTGGGAACTGAAATGCACTAAGAGCTCATCAGCTCTGAAAGAGGAAACCTCAAAGAAGAAAAGGTCTCCAAACAGAAAACTACACTGTAAATAGTGCTACTACTGAGGAGGCTACCCAGCACTTAAGCTTTCTTATATAAATACCACAGATTGAAGGAAACCAATTTATTTTAAAGGCTTTTTTTCTCACAGAAAGAAATGTCTATATTTTATTTATAACACATGCATAGTGTTCTAACCTCCCACCAGAAGTGGACCAAACTGATTTCTTCCGAGAGTCTGTTCTGAGCTGTGTGGTTTAATGCCTCACAGTTCTTCAGTGTGATTTATTTTTTAACTTCAGCAGTACATGTGCTGTTCAGTAGTTAGTGTTTTCAGCATAAGGCATGTCTTAGTATGTGGAGCCCTTGTTTCAGTCACTGAATACTGCATTTTGTAGTCTGATGATGTTTCACTTCATCATCTATGCTTGATAAGATCTGTACTCAGGCTTTTTTGGTGAATCACTGTGCAAGCAGCAGGTTCTCATGCAAAATCTGTGGTGCACTATGGGATCAATCTTTCTTTCCTGGTTATATCACTGAGGAGCAGCTGCAGTGCTGTTCCACAGCCCCAGGAGAAGTCATCCCACTTGGATGTAGGACTCCCTAATCATTTAACTTGGTCTTTCAAATCAGAGTCTGGGAACTGCTGCTTCAGGCAGTGTATTGCCCCCAAACAGCAATCTGAATGACATCCGCAACAAACATTTACTTACGTTTCCTCCTGATTATAACTTGAAATGTGATATCTGTGCAATTGGTGTCCTTCCAGGGGTCCAAAGACCTTCATGTGAAATAAAAGGGACAGAACTCTAGGCATCATAGACTGAAGCACTTTGGGTTTTCAGATGCAGGATGCAGATCTTATATAAAGCTTAAAGGAAAAGGCAGTAACCCTTCTGTAATGCTTTGGAACTACACAACACAATGTTCTGTTCAGTAAGGTGAGTTTCCTTATCGCAGATTATTAACCTTTTGTCTGTATTATGATCAATGTGACAAAATGTTCTCTTAAGCTTCCTCAGAGTCATGTAGCCCCAAAACTTGCACGACAGCTGGAGATCCAGATTTTCTCTTTAAAAAGTGATCTTTATAGATGCAAGGAAACTTTGGAGAACAGAGACAATACCATTGGTAAAAGGGTAAAAGTCATAGGATCTGGAGGAGGAGATGTAAATTCATAGAATCACAGAATAGTTAGGGCTGGAAAGGATCTTAAGATAATCAAGTTTCAGCCGCCCTACCATGGGCAGGGACACCTCACATTAAACCATGTCATCCAAGGCTCTCTCCAACTCAGCCTTGAACACCGCCAGGGATGGAGCATTCACAACTTCCTTGGGCAACCCATTCCAGTGCCTCACCACCCTCTCAGTAAAGAATTTCTTCCTTATATCCAATCTAAACTTCCCCTGTTTAAAGTTTTGACCCGTTACACCTTGTCCTATCACTACAGTCCCTGATGAGGAGTCACTCCCCACGTCTTTACAAGCCCCCTTCAGATACTGGAAGGCTGCTATGAGGTCTGCACGCAGCCTTCTCTTCTCCAGGCTGAACAGCCCCAACTTTCTCAGCCTATCTTCATACGGGAGCTGCTCCAGTCCCCTGATCATCCTCGTGGCCCTCCTCTGGACTTGTTCCAACAGCTCCATGTCCTTTTTATGTTGAGGACACCAGAACTGGACACCAGAACTGCACACAATGCTCCAAGTGAGGTCTCAAGAGAGCAGAGTAGAGGGGCAGGATCACCTCCTTGGACCTGCTGGTCACGTTCCTTTTCACAGTATCACAGTATCACAGTATGTTAGAGATTGGAAGGGACCTCAAAAGATCATCTAGTCCAATCCCCCTGCCAGAGCAGGAACACCTAGATAAGGTTACACAGGAATGTGTCCAGGCGGGTTTTGAATGTCTCCAGAGAAGGAGACTCCACAACCTCCCTGGGCAGCCTGTTCCAGTGTTCCGTCACCCTCACTGAGAAGAAGTTTCTTCTCAAGTTTAAGTGGAACCTCTTGTGTTCCAGTTTATACCCATTACCCCTTGTCTTATCATTGTTTGCCATTGAGAAGAGCCTGGCTCCATCCTCATGACACTCCCCCTTTATATATTTATAGACACTAATAAGGTCCCCCCGCAGTCTCCTCTTCTCCAAACTATAGAGACCCAGCTCCCTCAGCCTTTCCTCATAAGGGAGATGCTCCACTCCCTTAATCATCTTTGTCGCCCTGCGCTGGACTCTCTCCAGCAGGTCCCTGTCCTTCTTGAACTGAGGGGCCCAGAACTGGACACAATATTCCAGATGCGGTCTCACCAGGGCAGAGTAGAGGGGAAGGAGGACCTCTCTCGACCTACTGACCACCCCCCTTCTAATACACCCCAGGATGCCATTGGCCTTCTTGGCCACAAGGGCACAGTGTTGGCTCATGGTCATCCTGCCGTCCACTAGGACCCCCAGGTCCCTCTCCCCTACACTACTCTCTAACAGGTCGTTCCCCAACCTATATTGGAACCTGGGGTTGTTCCTGCCCAGATGCAGGACTCTACACTTTCCCTTGTTATATTTCATCAAGTTTCTCCCTGCCCAACTCTCCAGCCTGTCCAGGTCTCGCTGGATGGCAGCACAGCCTTCTGGCGTGTCAGCCACTCCTCCCAGCTTAGTGTCATCAGCAAACTTGCTGATAGTACACTCAATTCCCTCATCTAAATCATTGATGAATATATTAAATAATACTGGTCCCAGTACTGACCCTTGAGGCACTCCACTAGATACAGGCCTCCAACTGGACTCTGCCCCATAGACTACAACTCTCTGGCTTCTGTCCTTCAGCCAGTTCGCAGTCCACCTCACTACCTGATCATCCAGGCCACACTTCCTCAATTTAGCTATGAGGATGCTGTGGGAGACTGTGTCAAATGCTTTGCTGAAGTCAAGGTAGACCACATCCACCGCTCTGCCATCATCCATCTACAATGTTATTTCCTCATAAAAGGCTATGAGGTTGGTCAAGCACGACTTCCCCTTGGTAAAGCCATGTTGACTGCCCCTCATAACCCTCTTATCCTTGACATGCCTTAAGATGGCATCAAGGATAAGGTGTTCCATCACTTTCCCAGGGATGGAGGTGAGGCTGACCGGTCTATAGTTACCCGGGTCCTCCTTCTTGCCCTTTTTGAAGACTGGAGTGACATTTGCTTTCCTCCAGTCCTCAGGCACCTCTCCCGTTTCCCAAGACTTGGTAAAGATGATGGAGAATGGTCTAGCAATGACTTCCGCCAGTTCCCTCAGCACCCGCGGGTGCATCCCATCTGGACCCATGGATTTATGGATGTCCAGATTGCTCAACTGGTCCCTAACCCATTCCTCATCGACTAAGGCAAACCGCTCCAGTGACCTGACTTCATCTGAGGTCTCAGGAGTACAGGGCTCTTCAGGACTGCCACCGGCAGAGTAGACTGAGACAAAGAAGGCATTCAATAACTCTGCCATCTCAGTATCTTCTGTCACCAGGGCACCCATCTCATTCACCAGTGGACCAACCTTGCCTCTGGTGTTAGTTTTATCAGCTATGTATTTGAAAAAGCTCTTTCTGTTGTTCTTGACCCCTCTGGCCAGATTTAATTCTAAGGAGGCCTTAGCCATCCTAGCTGCCTTCCTACATCCTCTAGCAGCAGCCTTATATTCCTCCCAAGTGGCCAGCCCCTCCTTCCATGACCTGTAAACTCTCCTCTTCCACTTGAGCATACCCAGCAGTTCCTTATTTAGCCACGCAGGTCTCCTGGCCCTCTTCCTTGACTTCCTACGTGTCGGGATGCTCTGCTCTTGAGCTTGGAATAAGCAATTCTTGAATGTCAACCAACTATCTTGGGCCCCTTTACCTTCAAGCAGCCTTGCCCATGGGATTTCCCCTAGCAATTGCTTGAAAAGGCCAAAGTTTGCCCTGCTGAAGTCCAGGGTTGCAATTCTACTTGCTATTGTACTGGTCCTACCACACAAGATCCTGAATTCCACCATCTCGTGGTCGCTGCAACCAAGGCAGCCCTCAATCTTTACTGCTTCGACCAGACCCTCCTTGTTAGTGAGGATGAGATCCAGCAGCGCTCCTCTCCTGGTTGGCTGATCCACCATTTGCATGAGGAAGTTATCATCCATACACTGGAGGAACCTCCTGGACTGTGGCTGGGTTGCTGAGTAGTCCTTCCAGCAAACATCAGGGAAGTTAAAATCCCCCATGACAACCACGGCCTGTGACTGTGAGGCCGCTCTCAGCTGCCTGTAGGAGGCCTCGTCAACTTCCTCACCCTGATCTGGTGGCCTGTAACAGACACCCACAACAGTATCGCCCCTGCCAGCCTGCCCCTTAATTCTCACCCACAGACTCTCAACTCGCTCGTCCTCTGTCCCTGGACAGAGCTCAGTACATTGCAGCTGCTCTCGCACATAAAGAGCAACCCCACCACCCCGCCTGGCTGGCCTGTCTTTCCTGAAAAGGACATAGCCCTCCATGAGTATATTCCAGTCATGTGAGCTGTCCCACCACGTCTCTGTAATTGCCACCAGATCATAATCTCCTGACTTAACACAGGTCTCCAACTCCTCCTGCTTATTTCCCATGCTGCACGCATTGGTGTATAGGCATTTCAAGGAGGGAGCTGAGCTCACCAATTTCACCCTAGGATTATAGGAGGCCTCCCAGTCTTCATCAATTTTAGAGTGCTGCCCCACTGGGGCAAGCCCAGTTACAATCCCATCCCCCTTCGAATCTAGTTTAAAGCTCCACAAATGAGCCCTGCTAATTCATGCCCCAGCATCCTTTTGCCTCTGTGAGTTAAACCTTTCCCACGTGCCATCATCCGGACTGGAGCCTTATAAAACCAGCCGTTATCAAAGAACCCAAAGCCCTGCCTAAAGCACCAGTCTCGTAGCCAATTGTTTATGGACTGAATTTTCCCATTCAGTCCCACATCATCACCGGAAGATGGAGGAAGTGAGGAGAAGATCACTTGAGCCCCAGACTCTTTCACCATCCGCCCCAAGGCCCTGTAGTCTTTCTTCATCCCCCTCAGACTGCGGGAAGCAGCTTCCCCCCCACCTGTCTGGAAGACCAGCAGCGGGTAGTAGTCTGTCGGGTGCACCAGGCTGGGGAGCGCCCTGGTGATATCCCTGATCTGGGCTCCAGGCAGACTACACACTTCCCTATGATGAGGGTCAACTCTGCATATCGGGCCCTCTGTTCCTCTCAGAAGGGAATCGCCTACGACAATGACCTTTCTTTCTTTCTTGTCAGAGGCAGTCTTGAGGTGCGAAGTCGACCGCCTTTTCCTATGTGACCTTGTAGTCTGGCCTTGCGCCACATCCTCACTTACCTCTCCATCAAGATCCAGGGCCTCAAACCTATTACTGAGGGGCACCTGGGGAAGCAGGGCAGGAAGGGAGGAAGGTTGCCCACGGTTCCGAACTGGAACTCGCTTCCAGCCCTCATCGTCTTTTTGGTCCCTTACCTCTGCGCGACAGCTACAGGGCAGGGGCTGTCTCGGGTCATCCCCCTCTGTCTGAGAGGGCAGGGGGTCCATCCCCTTGTGGGGGGTATCTCCCTGGAACCGTTCCTGCTGGCACGCTAGGGAGTTACTCCACCAGTCGATCTCCCTTTCACAGTCCCTGATGGTCCTCAGCGTCTCAACCTCCTCCTTAAGTTCTGCCACCAATCTAAGCAGATCTTCTACCTGCTCACACCTCACACAGGTGGAATGCTGGCCTCCCTCCCTCGGCAGCAGCAGGCTCTGGCACTCCCTGCAGCCAGAGACCTGAACAGCCACGGTTTGGGGCAGGGTCTCTGTCTGAGTTGCTACAGTCTCCTTACTGCAAGCTCTCCTTCTGGAGGCGACCATATTGGTCAGCAGTGTGGGACACCAGCAACAGTGTCCACAACACGACCTGCTTGTTCCTCCCTGCGCCTGGTGGGCAGTGACCGCTGCCCTCCCAAAGGCTCTTTCAAGGCAAGGGGCAGGGGTGCGGTCGCCGTTACCGCGGGAACGCCCCCTGCCACGTCAGCCGCTCTCTCGCAAGGGCTGCTGGGGCTTCGGGGATCGGGAGATGTCGGGAATCGCGATGTCTGTGCGCTGTCATCCTTTTGATGCAGCCCAGGATACAGTTGGCTTTCTGGGCTGTGAGTGCACACTGAAGCCAGCTCATGTTAAGTTTCTCATCGAACAACACCTCCAAGACCTTCTCTGCAGAGCTGCTCTGAATCTCTTCTCTGCCCAACCTGTAGCTGTACCTGGGATTGATCCCACCCAGGTGTAGGAGCTTGCACTTGGCATGGTTAAACTTCATCAGGTTGGCATCAGCCCACCTCACAAGCGTGTCGAGGTCCCTCTGTATCCCATCCCTTCCCTCCAGCGTATCAACCGAACCACACAGCTTGATGTCATCGGCAAACTTGCTGAGGGCGCACTCAATCCCACTGTCCATGTCACTGACAAAGATGTTGAACAAGACCGGTCCCAACACCAATCCCTGAGGAACAGCATTCATTACTGTTCCCCAACTGGACTCTGAGCTGTTGGTCACAACTCTTTGCATGCGGCCATCCAGCCAGTTCTTTATCCACTGAGTGGTCCACCCATCAAATTGATGTCTCTCCAATTTAGGGACAAGGATGTCGTGTGGGTCAGTGTCGAACACTTTGCACAAGTCCAGGTAAATTCTCATTAATGGGTCGAAGTGCTATTATCTGTCCAGGCTAACAGACCAAAGAGACACAGTATAGATGTGTGTCACAACAGACTGAGGATTCAGACACCTTGGATCCCACGTATGACTAGCCCACAATTTCTATTTGGAATGACAAGATGCATCACGAAATCTTCAGACTCAGGCTACATATTCAGGTCCAATACGTGGTGCTAAATGTCTAACACTGGAGATCATGAATTCTATCAATCTTAACTGAAAATTTTCCTCAATAGGTCAGGAGAAAAACCTTGTTACCTGCATCCCAGTAGGAGGTGAGGTGCCAATATATGCTCTGGTACTTCAGCTGGTCTCTGTTGGAGTCAGATGTCATGTCCAATGATTGCTTGGAATGCTTACACCTGACTTTCGGATAATAGTTGGGTGGCTTGGCATTTGTTCGTAAAACAAAGTTTCCGTGGTTAAAGCCCAAACTCACATTTTCCAAGGCAAGGTTTTAACTGTTAGGGTATCAACAAGAACGGTTTATTGGTTTCCTTTCTGCCTCTCAAATTTAAGTCGTGAAGTATGCAGGAATGATTCACTTTCTAAGTGAACCCTCTGAGGTTCTGTGCTTTCCACAAGGGCTGTGTAATGTCAAATACAGGAAAAATCCTTAGACCTTTAGATGCTTCTCCCCTGAAGCCACAGGCTTGCTCTTTTTCTGCAGCACGATAAATATATATACACTTTAGGGACTGTGGTGTTTTATACAGGAGTATGTAGTACCTATGTGCCATTCTGCAGATGTCATAGCATCTTGCAGATTCAGGAGTGCTGAATGTGATTACATATCACCTCCAATAAACACCAAAGACTGCCATCATTAAGTAGAGTTCAATAGCTTATTTATCAGAGAAACAAGATAACGAGACCCTGATTACAGGAACTAGCAAGTGTAACTCTTGTAGAATTATTTAATGAGATATCTTCTCCTTTAGCCACACAATGGCTGTTATCAGGGCTGGGGTATCCTAGTTGTGTTTCAGAGACTTGGGATGGTCTTAGATTCTTTCAGACCTTAAAAAGTGCTTGAAGTCATCACAGTTCTCTGTTAGACACATGCACACACAAACACAACTTCTTTAAAAAGTGGCAATAATGTTGGCTCTGCTTTCTGTGTTGCAGGAGGGGTTCTGGACCGATGCCTGACAATGTACCTATTCAGTACATTTATTCATAATTCACTTCAGCGTACTAGACCCCAGCCCCATTTAGATCTATGGGAGAGTATTCCCAACTGCAGTGGAGCCAGAAATTCATCCAGCTGTTGTATTCATGGCGCCTCTTTTTCTCACATCTACTTCATGCACAGATCAGGAATAGAGAAGAGAAAGCAGCCACACTAGAAATCGCTCGCTATAACTGTCTTTAAGGTAATTGCAAGCTGCCGCTATGGTGAGCACCTTTAAGCCTCAGAGCTACAGCAGACTATACAACCAATCTGCTTACTTCCAGCCCCACAATCATCAGCAGACCTAAATAGCTGAACTCTTTTTTTTTTTTTTTTTTAAAAAAAAAAAAGATGAATTTTTAAAGCACAATTCTATGATGTATGGTGAATTCTACTGTCAGAATTCATGACTAATAAACATCCTATTAACAGCTGGACTAGAAATCACAGAATCAAAGAATGGTTATTGTCAGGAGGGACCTTAAAGATCATCTAGTTCCAACCCCCTGACTCCTTTTGTCTCATTCATTACATTTCTAGGTAATGACAGGCCACAGTTGCTTGTCTGCAGAGTGTGCAGTTTTCAAGGAACAGCAGTTTCCACAGGCAGGCTGTGTAACCTCCAGCAGCAATTTTCTGTGATACTTTGATACCATTGTGGTTTGTTTTGCTTTTAAATAGAAGCTTCTAAGTGTATTTTTGTAAGGCTGGACTCAAATTAATACTTCTCTGCTGCAGCTTATCTGCCTGGAAGCTCCTTCCTCTGTGTTACAAGTTAACGGACACAGCAGTGGGCCGCGCTTCATAAGCCTCAAAGGTTTTTGGAAGGGGATGAAGATGCACACACGAAGAGACCTGGCAGGGAGAGGGAGAGCTGCGAGGACACATCTCCCAGGAGAGATGCTTTCCATCCGGCAGCGACAGCCGCTTTTTCTCTTCATATTCCCTCCACCGGGGATACGAGAGAGCCAAACGCTTCCTCGTCCACCCAGGATGTTAAAAGCGAGCCTTGCCAGGGTCGCTGGAGGGACTGGCAGCGGTCCGGGGAGGAGGTAGAGTGGGATGCAGGGACAAGGACAAGGACAAGGACAGGGACAGGGGCAGGGTCAGAGGAAGAGGCAGGAGCAGGAACAGGGATAAAGGCAGGGGCAAGGGCAGAGGCAGGGGCAGAGGCAGAGGCAGGGGCAGAGGCAGAGACAGGGGCAGAGGCAAGCGGTGAGGGGCGCGCCCCTGCAGCCGGCTCCGGGTGCCCCCGCCCGCCGGAGTCGGTGGCCCCGCTCCCGGGGACGGGCACGGCTGGCCGCGGTCCCGCCCGCCGCCGCCTGGCCCCTCCGCCCGCCGGGGCGGTGGCAGGCTCCCGCCGTGCCTCTCAGTACATAAAGGGAGGTGGCGGGGGCCGGCCGCGGGCAGCGGCTGGCGGCGACGGAGCAGCCTGTGCAAATGGAGCTGCCGGCGGTGATGGAGCAGCCGGTGATGATGGAGCAGCCGGTGATGATGGAGCAGCCGGTGATGATGGAGCAGCCGGTGCAGACGGAGATGTGGAAGGCGCAGAGCCTGGAGGAGCTGATCCGCATCCTCCACCGGCTATTCGCGGAGGACAAAATCTGTGTGGAGGAAGTTCAGGCGCTGATGGAGTCATACGAAAGCAACCCCGAGGAGTGGCTGCAGTACGCTCAATTCGACCAGTACAGGTACAAACCACTCCGGAGCAGAAAGCCTCCGGTGCCGCGCCGCTCACCCTGCAAGCGGAGCCGGCGGAAGGGCAAAGTCGCGAACGGGGAGCGAGGCCAGCGGGGATGCAGAGCAGACGCACCACTACCACCCTTTTCCCCATCCCGACCCGGCCGACGGCCCCTCCGGCAGCGCTCCAACATGGGCAAAGGGCAAAGGCCCCCGGGGGGGTCCGCGGTGGCCCGCGGCGGGGCCGGGTCGGGGCGGGGAGCGGGCGGGACCGCAGTGGCCAATGGCGGCACCGGAGGGCACGGGCGGCGGCTGCCCCGCACCCGCTACCGGCAGTATCACGTGTACACCCCCAGCGGCATTGCAGCCGGGCGGGGATGCCGAGGGGGTTGCGCGCTGCCCCGGGGCGGGGGGCAGACCGCACCGACGTGCGTGTTCGGAGTGCGTAGAGGAGCAGGTGCGTGCCCTGCCGCACCGGTGGGTCGGGAGCCGGCTGCGCCCCACGCTGCAGCCCCTTCCTCCTCTAGGGTTTTTTGCTGCTTGCCGGGAGTGAGGCAAATACCCGTGGGGGTTTGAAGTCACTCCTACTTGCTAACAACTGATTTATCACTGCCATTGGTGGCTGCCCCGTCTCAGATTTCAATATAAATACATTTCATTTGAGCACTTAGTTAAGAGGACGAAAAAACTAACCACCACCACCACCAAAATATTCCAAAACTTTTTCTTTTAGCCTTACTTTCATGAAACCATCACTCTGGCTTGACATTTTTAGCCGTCTTTCACCTCGTATTTACTATCCTCCATTCAGAATAAAGCACAGAATTTGTAGCAGGACACAGGAAACTAAGAATCAGGAAAAAAAAGTATGCTAACATTAGAAGTATGCATGGCAGCCATATTTTTTTTTCCCCAGCCAGACCCATACAGAAATAACAGCACTTGAAAAGTTTGGTCAAATGCCAGAATTGATTGCTTATGTTCTGGCATCACAGGAAAATACGTCTACCTAAAATATGAGCAAATTGTGGGTGAGGTGAGAGGCAGCATATAGACATACATGTTATGCTTTGAAAGTAATTTGTTATGAGCCTCCTATCTTGAGTAAAATAGAGTGGTCTTACGGGAAAACTAATTAAAAACTGACATCAGTGCCCTTTCTGCGTGCCCTGCTTGCATCTCCTAGCTGAGACTGAGGCATCCTGTCATCAGTGTAAATATTTGCTTTACTTGGCAAAGTAAGGTGAAAATAGTCATAACTAAAGCTGAAATGAAATCAAAAGGTCCCACTGGGTTATTTGCACTGTAACAGCTGGAAGCACCAGCCCCAGATCAGAAGAGCCCCACTATGGAAAGTAATGTGTAGAGCAAAATCCCAGTTGCTTCTCAAGTGAACTTTTCAGTATAACAAGACAAGCAGCAACTCAGAGAGGCTTGCAGGAGTGTATGCAAGGGGGCAAACATAAGATCTTGCTATTAAAGATATTTTCAAGCCCTAAGAGCAAATCACAGTCTAGAATATGCCTATCGGTAAAAGCATTCAGCATCAAGCTTACGCCACCTGTAAGATAGCACATAAAAAATCTTTTTAGGAAATCTTGCTCTGATAAACTTTGTTTAGAAGTAGATGCTGGCAGAATTTATCCCATAGGTGCTTTATCAACACATAAATGCCGCAGTACAAGACATAGAACTTTCAGAATCAGACTAGGAGAACCACGGACGAAAAGCCCAGCATCTTATTTCTTTTTTGGCTTTGTACAAATGAGTGCTGCATAACAGAAGGAAAGCCAAGAATATTTGAAAAGGAAATGCAGAAGAATGTAACCATTTATTTTTCTTGTTCCACTGCAGGCCTCTGTTTCTAATTATAAGCCAGATGCTGAAGTGACTTCATTCAACAACTATTTTGATTTGATCCTGTCTACCACCCTAGTCTCAGACTCACAGTTCCCAGACTCCAATCGTCTATGTAATTCAAAAGCAATGATTATAAAATATCAAAATTACTATTTTTTCCCAGAAAAAAGAACTCTTACCAAAAAATTAAGTTAAAAATATGAGTATTTTTTTTTCAAGTATAACTTTGCTTTGAAGAAAAGGTAGAAAAAGGATTCTTATACATCACAATCTTCCTTCATAAACATGTTTGTATGATTTTGTCTTTTGTAGGCGTATCAGTATGGTAAAAAGCAAACACTCTGTATTTCAGGTATACAAGAAATCTTGTGGACAGTGGAAACGGAAAGTTCAACTTGATGATCTTGTGCTGGGGTGAAGGGCATGGAAGGTTTGTATCCAAAGACTATGGGTTTAGCAAACAGATAAAAAGCCACCATATCTTTCACGGTCATAAAAAGGAGGAAAATAACCAGCCCTATGTGAGCTATTGGAAAGTGTCTGGAATCAAAGCAGAGGTATTGGTATAGCAGTCCTGAATATTTGCTGTATCTTTTGCAGGTTTGTATCTCATTGATATCTTTAGAGGACTCTTTTGGTTTTCTACCGAATCTAACCTTCTCTTCTGTCAAAAGGATTTTTTAGTCCTAGAAATACAGTGGATTCTGTGGGTAACAGGAACTGTTCAACCAGTTCCATGCAACATTGGCTGCAGAAGCAGGACTTGGTGGCATTTACATGGTCTTTGTTCTTTGTTTGTAAGGGTGTTTAAATCCTACCTCTATGACAAGATCAGAAATGTAGGTTTGGGTCAGGACAGCAGGCTGTGAGGTGAGAAAACCTTTCCGGGAGCCCATGGCTTTGTTTAGGTTCACACATCGCACCTCCTCCCTCAAAATGGACCACACTGCTGATGTGGCCTCCTGAGTTACATAAACAGATGGTACACTACGTTGTGTAGTCCTACAAATGTGAGGGCAGGATCTGTCCCTTGGAGGTCTTTCACAAAATTTTGGCTAAAATAAAATATGGAATAAAAAAACTTGCAGCTTTTGACTGATTATTCTCACATATAAATAGGAAACCTAAGGAGATGTTGGACCATTTGTTTGTTTGTTTTAATTGAGCATGCAATTGAGCATTTACAGTATTATCTAGGGGATGCCATGACATCATACTCAGAGGGATATAGGAATTGACCCCACCACCTCTACTCCTTCCAGGTTATGCCCACAAAGCCTGTAATTTATGTCAAACTGTGTTTGGGTTGAATGAGCATTTGCTAGAGCTAAACTGGACAGAAGGATATAAGGAAGAATATAAGGATGTAAGGAACAATTTCTTCACTATGAGGGTGATGAGGCACTGGAACAGGGTGCCCAAGGAAGTGGTAAATGTTCCACCCCTGGTACCCCTGGCAGTGCTCAAGGCCAGGTTGGACAGACCCTAGGGCGATATCGTCTGGTGTGAGGCGTCCCTGCCCATGGCAGGAGGGTTGGAGCCAGGTGATCTTAAGGTCCTTTTCAACCCAAACCATTCTGTGATTCTATGATTCTATGCCTAAGACCACAAGTTGTTTTTGCTTCCTGCATGAGGAGGATCAGATTGTTCTCATGGCTTGTGGATGGAGCGTGACAACGTCGCATTTGTGAATTGCTCTGTGCCTGAAGCAAGCTCTGCTCTCTTGGCATCTCAATTTTGCAAGAAACCCTGACATTTGTTTACTGAAAACAGTAATGAACAAGAACCAAGTTTTTGACTGAAACTCATTAGCACTGTATTTCTGGGAGGATCAAATTCTCCCTTTTCCGTCCTCCTGGATGAGTGGAGAGCTCTCTCTTTCTCCTAATCACATTGACTTCTCTAACAGTCCTCTACTTAAAATGCCTAAACAAACCTAAACTACTTATCTAGCCCATATGTCTCCAAATGTAGCATTTAAAACATACTTCAGATCAAGCAACCAGACAAGTCATACCAGATCCTGCTGTTTTGTTCATGTTTTGCCAGACTAGAGAAATTAACATCTTACTGCAGCTGATTGTACTTAGTACTACCAGAGCAAGAGGTACAGCACTTTTTTTTACTCAACAAATATCTGTGCACTCCAGCAGTAAAGAGACCATAGGAATTAAGAAGTAGCTCATTTCTCCCACATTTTAGGATCTGCAAATATCAGGTATACTTGCAAGCTTATGCCAGCCTCTGCCTGAGGTTGTTTTGTTTCTTGACCAATGAGAGTTTTTGTGTTCTGAAGACTTTTGCTATCCTCCTCCCTCCTCCAGGCTTCCTTTGTATTTCTCTGTGGCAAAGCCATACATGATTGAACAACATCTGACTCTCCTCCAAGTGCTGCTCTATGTGAGCTTATCACAATGCATTTCCATCATAGGAGTTTTAAGTAGGTTAAGTAGGCATACCTTAGCCTCTGTGAATGTTTTTTTCCTAAGACTTTTGTGCATGACCTGTGTGCAATAGCACTTGATTCTATGGCTGTGTCCAGATGCAATATGGATCTGAAATTGCTGTACTAAAATTGACTATGTGCATCACTCTGAGTTTGGTTATTCCTTTCACATATATAGCAGCATCCATGATCACACCGACTCACACTGCTTTATGAAGATCCTCCAGGGAAATCTGAAGGAGACTCTGTTCAAATGGCCTGAGAAAAAAGGGAATGGTGAAATGATTAAGAAATCAGAACGAGTTTTGAGGGAAAATCAATGTGCCTACATTAATGGTAAGTTATTAAGCTTGTTTTGACAACTGCCCATCCATGACTTATTCCTAACAGAACAGTTCATCTGCTCTCTAGTCTCCTACCTTAAACAGTGTAATACTAATGGCTTTACGCACAGTTTAGGATTGTGGCTATCTAGATTCTGCACAAACGTGTTCAGTAAACCAAACAAAACCATGTTCTTTTAACTCACTCTTAAGACACTGCAGCAATTGCTTGATACTTATATATGCTGGGTATCTCCTCTAGACCAAGCAGCTTTCAGCACTGTGTCCCCAATGTCTATCTGAAATTACCTGGGACACGGGTTCTCAGACTCAGTTGGGTTTTCCTACCCAAGCAGATCTTTCCAGGGCAAGCAATTGCACCCTGTGTGCATCTGATCCAGAGTTACTTGGTTGTTTTAAACAAATTTGGTATCCAATTCTCTGAGGCGGTTCGGGTCTCTGCCATGTTTTATAACAGATGTTTTGGTTTAAAAGAAACAGGTAAAACAAGTAGAAGGAAAACACTGACAGAGTGTTGATTGCCCTTACTGCTTCAATAGTTAGTGACCTTCATGCTTCTATTGCATGCTTCTTGGTTGCTCTGTACTTTATATTTAAGGTTAGAACCCACAGTGTTTATGTGAGTTTCCCATTAGATTAGCACAGATTTAGGACTTTTTTCCCCCTATGTCCACTATTTAGGTAAACTGTGTTAATGACACGTAGGGCTTACACTTCAAATATGTCAGAGTTAAGAGTGTACTCAAGATTCTCAGGGTATCGTGCCTGTGTTGCACTATACAGGTCCAGGTATTATATAGCATATTAATCAAGTACATCAAGTACAAAGGCCTTAGTTGTTTTTACAGCAGGGTCATAAGTTTAAATTCCAGGTCTTTTAAGTAACTCAAAAACTCAACTTCAGCATAGAATGGAAATTATTTGTTTCATAGATGTGATTCTTCATACCTTACATTTTTATGTAACAGCTCGATTTCTACTCCACCATCACAGAATGTGCCATTACTTCGTTAATAACCACACAACAGACAGTGAACAAACGTGTTCAGTTATACTTGCTATTCAGCTAAGCTTGGAAGTACGCCAGTCACTACTAATTTGTCACCTTAGTCAAAAGAGCAGACAAATAAAAAGCCTGTTCTCCAAACTAATAAACTGGAAGGATTAATTAGGAAACAGATGCCTGTACAGAAGATAATTACGTCTCTGTCCAGAAGTGCATGCCCCAAATACACGTAGCTGACTTCTAATTTGACTGATGTCCTTGTTTCCAAGCCAAGAGCTGGCAGTACGAAAACTTCTTCCCTGTAAAACATCTTGCTAATTTTTAGAAACACAAACCTTCCTGCTTTTGGAGGAAGCTTCCTCCTAGGAACAGCAGCATCTCCTGGAAAAGCAAATAAACTTGAAGCCTTTTGGGAATGATAGGTAGAAAACTAGTGACAGCATGCCCTTCCTTAAGTTTCTCTGGGTTTCTGTTGGCCTTTATCCTGTAGAAGATAATCCAGAAGTTACACGAATTATGGAGAACAATAACTTATTTTGAATTACCAGTGTATTTAGGAATTTGTGCTGGAGAACTGCAGTCAAATTCACTGTACTGAGTTACTTGTTGCCCATAATAATGCAGGCATGCCTAAGCGGCTTGCTCATAAGTTTCTGTCCAGAAAGCAGTTTTCCAGGTGTCTGACACCTCATTACATGTTCTCACTAACACAACCTCTTGTTTCATGCCCTCGCTGGTGTAGACTCCATTGGCTTGCACCGTGTGGAGAACATCAGCCACACAGAGTCTGCCGTTAGCCTGCATTTGTACAGCCCACCCTTTGACAGCTGTAACACCTTTGATCAGAGGACTGGACACAAGCACAAAGTCAAGATGACCTTCTACAGCCAGTTTGGGGAAAGGACTCACTGTGTAAGTATGAGTTGACATGCTGCCCACCTGGCCCTGTGCTTTCAGTCCCTGCGGGAGCAAGGGTGAGGGGCTGTCCTCCTATCTACACAGGGCAGAGCACCAGTGCCCCAGGACAGGCAGAAGGAAGGTCCAGCAGCCCTGCCTTTCCTGGGGCATCCCCACCTAGGACCAGCATAAAACTTTTTTCCAATACTACCTGATTTGTGGGTTTGCACTTCCCCCATGTGGAGTTGCCTGCTCTGTAGCTTCCTCCCCTTCACCAGCAGGAAATCAGTTCCAGGCACAGAGGAGGATTACTGAGAATTCTGTCACTAGCTAAGTATCTTCAGGCAGAAAATGAGGGTAAATACAAGCCAGCCAGTGGAAAACTGTGAAGCAGCTACATTGTTTTGGCCAGCTTAAGTCATGTGTAACATTTCCTGCCCAAACTGTTCTGCCAAAAAGCAGCACATTTCAAGTCATTAGTTCAAAACCTTGTAACTTACTGCAAAGAATTTTTAATAGGTTTAATTGAATTCTTTAGAACAAAAACTTTGACACAGAAAGACTTTCTCTGAGAGTAAGAGTAGGCTTTTTGGCTGTCGGCTGCATTCTTGAGCAGTGGCGGGATATTTTATTTGGATAGAAAAGCAATCTTAAGATTGGTTTTGGGGAACCTAGCTAGGACATCTGGGAGAGTTTAATCAGGTTCCTTTTAGCGCTCTTCCATGCACTGAGAAACGTAACTACTTACATGGGAAGACAAGACAGATTCTTGATGCTCAGCCACAGACGTTGAAGGGCTGTTTGGTTTTGTTAGATACAGAGCAATTTCGCCTTTCACTGAAGCCAGAAATTCAGTGCTCAGGCGTTTCCCAGAGTGAGCCCTTAGTAAGATACAGCTGAAGTTTTATATAATTGACAAGTACCATGTAAATTATTTCTTTGAAGTTTACATGATTTACCAAACAACTGAAACAGAAACTTTGACCTTCCTGAGTTTGAAAGGTCTTTGAGAAACTAAATTTGTAATTCAGATTTTAGAGGAAAATTAACATGGAAAAATGCTGAACAAAATTCATGCAAGAGTTCAATGTTTGCTTGCTTTCTTTTCGTTTTAAGTATTTATTAAATATGAGGTATGTCCAATAACAAGCAAGACTAGATGTTTGGACTTGGGCCATTTTCTTACTCTTGATGTGTAACTATCTAGCAGTGCTTGTACCTTTTGTGTGAAACCAGATCTGGCTTTCAGGAAGGAGGTAAATCCTAATCATTGTGTCTCTTTCATGAATTCCTGTAAATGGAATTAAAGTAAGGGGGAAAGAGGTACTGAGTCTGGGCCATGCCGCTGCCTGAAATGACTTCACACTACAAAAACCTTCTGGTCTTGGTGAGGGTTTCTGGAAAGCTGACTGGAAAATCAAATTTTCTTCTGCTTACCAGATCTCAAAAGGATGTAGGAAAACAGAGACCTCTAAGTTAAAAATACAGAAAGAGTAATGTAAAATCCACTGGTGTATATTACACTTTATGAGTGAGATCTCTGCCTAGCTAAAGCACATTCAGTACTTCCTCTTTGTCATAAATTTTTTTTCAGGTGAAACACACAGCTAAATCCCTAGTGGCTTCTGGCCACAATGAAGTCTTAGTTAACTAACTCTCCAGTAAATGCATAATAAATTATATAGGCCTAGTAATTATTATGGTATGTAGTATGTCCAGGGACTTCCCACAGAAGTAACTGTTCACACAGTTTGGGTACAAACCATGGGAACACCAATGCAAAAGTTCACTGATGGGAAACTGACTTTGTCTTGGGTGTCACAGCACATCATTTCCTGCTGCCTGGAATTTTGCTGGGGTAGGAGGTCTCTTTTTGCAGCCTGTCTTCCAAGCTGGATTTTCAAGCAGTTTCTGTAAAATGAAGTAGGGCAAAGTACTGGGGGGAGAAGATAATCTGAAGGAGGAAGTGCTCCTCCGCTGTCCCTTCTGCCGTGGGCTTACCTGTGGTCACATAGAGTCAGTGGACAGAGTGACTTTCTCAGGTGCCCTCTATCAAGCTCTGTAGTACTGAACATAAATGCATTAAGTATTTTAAGGTACTGAGCTGCTCTGGGAATTAAGGCCACTGCTGAGAAGATGAAGTAGGTGGTGGCTGTCTCTTTCCCTAAAACAGTTACCTCTCCTCTTTCCTTTTAGGCGACAGCAGTGCCACAGGAGAACAACTGAGAAGCACCAGCATGCATTTGTGTGAGACCTGCTGAATGTTTAACTGGGGACAGAAGACTTGCATGGCTAAGGCTAGCAGCCAGCTATATTTCTATACCTTGTACATAGGAGTACACTAGGGCAGCTTCCAAGCCATCCGCAGTTCCCCCAAGCAAATACTGATTATGGGACACTAAGATAACTAGTGCCATAAACTACTTGAGAGGTTAGATGCCTTTTCTTAGGCTCTTGTCAGAATTAAGTAGTTTGTTTTCTGATTCTAGCCTCCTTTTAATTCCACTTCTGATACCACACTGAGAATATCAGAAATAGAGTTTATAAACATCATCTGACACTACTTAATAGGCGTATCAGTACATATGCTCTCAATGTAATTAGTAACTATATAAACTTCTAAGCTTCCAGTCACTTGTGCCTATGGGGATTACACTAGATACAACTAACAGCAGCTTCCTGTTTTTTTTTTTTTAATTAAGCCTTTTAGGTTTTAGTGCTGTAGGCCATTTTAATAGTTTTGTGCATTTTTTACTTTTTGTTTTTTTAAAATTTCAATTGTCAGATCCTGCTCTAAATAGGAGCAGTGAAATGCTTCATGCACAATGATTTTCAAAACTGGGCAGAGATTTGGGTTTTTAATAAACTAATCATACTTAATTCAGCTAATGTCCAGTTTTCAGCATATTCCATATAGCTACTGAAGAAGGTAACTGAAATAAAACTGGATTTGTTCACAGATTTCAAGTTTTCAGCTTTTTTCCCCTGGTAACTAAAATATTCATCACACTTTGTGAAAATCCACACTCCTCATGAACATCTAAGTACTTTCCAAGCAATACACTATTAGAAGAGGCTTTAGAAAGTTGGAAATATTTCAAACATGCAAAGAATCCTGATCCCAATTAAGGTGGTGGGAGTTCTGCCTTTGAGTTCACTGATGCTTAGTTTTATCCTCCAGTTTTAGTTATAACGAAAGAACCATCTCTAATTAAACATACCAAAATCAGCAAAGCTGCCTGCAGGGGATTATACTATATTATATTTATATATATATATGTAAAATATATATTGATATTTATATATATACACTATATATATATATTTCATGCAGCTAGTAACATAAGTAGAGAACATGGAGCACGTCTCATGATCGCATAGGTAACTGCAGGTTACTCCAGCAGCAGTTTAACAATATCCTTTTTAGATGTCACATACTTCCCTCCATATTGACAAGCACGGAAAATATTTACTTTGTGAGTAAATATTTCCAGGAAGGCTGTGTCAAATTAAAAAAAAATAAAATAAAAAGTTTGAGCAGTATCATAGTTTTTAAATGAACCTGTGCTCTTGGGCTGTGATAACTCCTTGCAGGCCAGGGGCAAGAGGGGAAAGTTGGAGAAAGGGAGTGTGGAAGGAGAAGGAGGGCCTAAAGGCAAAAGAACAGGGATAAGCATCAGCAGTAACTGGGGACTGTCTGCATGAGATGGACCTGGAGCCTGTGCAAAAGACAGGTCAAGGTAACATGCAGACCAAAACTGGAAGAAGCATTAGTAGCAATGGCACTGTAAGCACAAATAATCTGCTGTGCTTTCCCTGGGATACAGAATACACCAGCGTTTAGCATGTTTCTTTCTCATTCACTATGAACCAGCGCCTGAAAAATCTTGTCAAGGACTGGGATGGAGCATCTTAATTTGTCATGGCTCAAACTGTTGTGGGAATGCTGCAGCAGCAGAGGTGAAAGGAAGCTGGCAGTCCAGCCACCCCACTCAGGCAAGGTCACCTAGAGCAGGTAGCTCAGGACTATGTCAGGTTTGGTTTTGAGTATCTCCAAGGGTGAAGGCATGACAGCCTCTCTGGGCACCAGTGTTTGACCACCCTCACAGTAAAAAGAGCCTTATGTTTAGACAAAATGCCTTGTATTTCAACTTGCACACACTACCTCTTGCTCTCCTCCTCCTTCTCACAGGAAATGAGCCATTTCACTTAACTAACTTCAAATATAGCGTATTCATCATGGTTTTGCTTACTAGGTAGAATTAAAGAACAAACCAAACAGCTTGTATGTCACAGGTTCAGTCAGGTCAGGGGAAGTGGAAAGATCAGAGAGGCAGCCGAGAGGCCTGGCAGCAATGACAACAGCTAGCTGTACCAAGACCCATAGATACAGAAATTTAGACAGTTCTCCAACTAGCCACACACATGTCCAGCAAGCGAGGCAGAAGAAATAAAAACAAAAAAGAACACAATTATCTACCCAAGCTATCACAAACACTGTTTAGCCATGGTAAACCTGATATCGCACGTTGCGTAAAATAATACAAGAATTTCAGTGTTCCAGAACAAGGTACTTACCGTGTTCTTATGCGTGCAATAACAGAAACAAAGAGGGGTAGCTTATCCAACATTAAGGACACAAATACAGGAAACGTTGAAAAAAATGACTGATTGGGTCTAGAGTCCTCAGAACACATACCGCAGCCACCACCTTTGCCGCTCCCTAAGCACTAGCTATGCATCTTGTGCTCTGTACAGCACAAGCACAAATCTACTGTCTACCAGAAGCAATATTTAATTCATAAATATCAACTGACATAATGAGAAATAGTCACCTTTTCACTTGTACATACATGTTCACATAACTTGTGCTGGTTTAAAACATTGAAACCACAACAACAAAATAATATTCACACGTTATTATGGCTGAGGAACCAAGGTATTAAACTTTTTAGCATATGGAAGTCCTTGAGCTTTGGAACAGTGCTAACTGGCAAACTGATGAGGTAGCAATATGTGGCTATTAGCTTTCACTGGGCTATGAACATGTTTACTGTTTCATATGCTTTCATCTGAGAAGGTAGTTGTGAGCTGTTTCACTGTAAATTGAAGAGAGTTCAACATTTACCTGGGTTACAGCTAAGATCCCTAAGTGGTAAAATATACTGCCTTTAGACCGTTAATACTACTAAATCATTCAGGCTGGCAACAGCAGGAGGAATTCAGTCTATGATCTGGTACAGTAACTGAGATTTCAATAAAGGAGCTTCAATAGGAAGACACAGGGAGACAAAGTAATGCCAGGAGTGGACTGAAGTGCAGTATTTACATGAATTCCTCAAAAGGCGAAAAGGTTCGATCACTTTGGCTTTGTTTTGGAAGAAAAGTCTTCTATCAAAATCATATTTTACATGGGAAGGCTCTGTAGCAAAGAGTCCCTGGGAAGGCATAGGCCATATGCAAAGGAAAAGCTGACAACAGGGATTCTTCTGGGAATGGAATGCTATCGCAGTCTGTGTAGCTTGGCTGATGAGGACAAGACTCACAGAAACTCAGGACATTTGTTCTGGGAATATTCTCCTCTGTATAACTAGCTGGTGAGCAGCTTTTTGTCTCCCCATGCTGACATGTATGTTGGGAGCTCTGAAGCCCCTAACAGGAATCATTGCTCAGAGTCTCTTACTGCATAAACAGTTTCTTATGTTCTTTTGGATAACTGAACCTTGAGTCTAACTGACTACAAAATCTCAGCATACACTAATTTGTTTGATTTGTTACTTATGCCAGGGTAACCCTTCGTTAAGTCTCTTGATGTTTGAGCATTATTATTCTTTACTGTTGATGTATAGAGGAACACAGCAGAATCGAAATCCGCCCTGTATATAACTGTGTTTCCGTTACAAAGCTTTTTCCCCAAATCACAAAGATATAAGATGTGCTATTCACCAGCTAATCCTTATATTATTTTTTCACACTCCTCTCATGGTCAAGAGAAATCTGTGTTGCAAGAATATAGTCTTCTTGAGGTTAAAAGAGGTGACCTGCCTACAGTGACCGCAGAGAAAAGGAGAATGACATGAAGCTCAGTATTTTTCAACCATACTATGTATTCTGCTCTTACTGGTTTAGCTCATGAAAGACTTTGCTGTCCTTAAATGTCAGAGTCTCTCACGTTCTGGGCATGGACAGTAGCTCCAGCCTGTCTGGTAAAGGACGCAAAACCACCACGGACTGATTGTGCAAGCCTTCAAGACTAGTTCTGGCCCTTGTAGTTCATATGAAGCTTTATTCAATACTAGATCTCAAATGTCTGAATCCTCTGGGTACTTTACACTGCACTGCTTTTTCTTCAGAGATGGGTGATCCCCCGAATAGAGATCTCCTAACCTAATTGATCTTTTCTGCATGCTACTCAAGAAATATCTGGGCCTTCTTTTAACAAACAATGAAATGTCTTTTCTAGATGTGTTTCCTGTTTGCTTTTACTCTCCAATTCCCTAAAAACCTTCAGTAGAGACAGATAAGCGCATCGTTTCCTCTTAAAGACTAATTTCTTGACATCTGACGTGTGCCTCTCTCCTGTTCAGAGGAATGTACAGTGTTAAAAGCAACTCTATTTGCACTTCACTTCCCAGCAGGAAAAAAAGATCCTTTTCTGAACCACAAAGATAAAGTGTTTCCTGGCCCATGCTTTGGTTTAATTTTCATGCCCATTCAGCTCTTTGTTTTAGATGTATATTCTTGCAGGGCCCTGTCGTCTCCCAGGTTCAGTTTAGCAAACTATGACCAGCAATGGTGAAGAACCTTGTAAAACATGATGGTTAAATGTGAATTAATGCATTTCTTAGAAGATGCAACTTCATTAGCCTGCTTCCTTAATTCGTAATTATTTGAGAAATGTCATAAGAGGATTATGTGGCACATGCTACTCTGATCTGTCCAGTTTCCCTGAGATACACATGAATCACAAAGTTACCATGAGTGAAAAATATGTTTCCCAACCAGAGAGTAAAACGTTTGATCCAAAAAACAAGGTCAACCTCCAGTTCTCTGCTCCCATTAAGTGTTCAGATTCAGACCCTCAGTATCTCTGATTTTTCTTTTGTTTGGTTGGTTGTTTTGTTGAGGTTTTTTTTAAATCACATTGTGAATGCAAAGTGTTTGATTTTCTTAGTAAATCACTGTCTCTGAAAGGAGGAGCCAGAAAAAAAAAACACCTCTCTCCAGCCCATGCAGCACATCACTTGTTTGCAACAAGCACTCTGATGAAATAAGCATGCAGAAAAATGTTTATTCCTTCGTTTCTATCTGCAGCCAGGTACAAAGCTTTGCCCTTAAGAGAACTGCAAAACAGCTGTATGAATGCTTCGTACTAGGGGCAGAGATCTCCTATCGATCACTCAGAGGATGGCCCTGAAAGTGCATGTCCTCAGCATAAGGACAGGCAATCCTGAGGAGCAGAAATAGCTCTGGAGATTAGAGAACTACCCTGTAAATGCTGAGAGCCTGTTGCTACTGCAAAGATCAAGTTCGTTTGAGGTCTGG
Organism: Psittacula echo; assembly: GCF_963264785.1. NCBI lineage: Eukaryota > Metazoa > Chordata > Aves > Psittaciformes > Psittacidae > Psittacula > Psittacula echo. The sequence continues at coordinate 63,514,095 of NC_137742.1, read as the reverse complement.
TTACATACAGTTATAGAAGCCATAGTTTGACCCTTTCACTGGAATACTGATAAACCTGCTGGGAGGCACTCGGACCCATGGTGTATAGCTAGTCCTCTGTTGTAGGGTAGGGCTCTGAATGGGCCTTGGACTGCTGATATGAGGCTATTTACCAAGCATATTCATTGGGAAGGAAAATGCATTTGTAAAAGCTTACTTCAAAGGAAATATGCAATATAGCCCTGTTTAAACTCAGAGGCTAAAGGAAGCCTTATCGCCTTTTTGGGCTGGACCTTTACTCAATATAGGTTCAACAGCAACACTGTCATCAACTGACTTATGACGTTTTACACTGGTTGAAACAATGGCTCTTATTTTAAGCCTTTACTGGGACTGAGTGTTTAATCCTGGTTACGTTTATTACCTGAGACTTCAAACTGTGGCACTCCCTGAATGTGGTTACTTACAAGCGAAAATGTACTGCCTGAGAAAAGCTTTAACTTCCAGTGGTTTATGTTGGCCACGAGTATGCAGAGCTAGAGCTTCCAGACAACAGGCAAGTGTGAGAGGAAAAGCCTCTTCCTACATCATTGCGTCAATTAAAACTAATAGCACGTTTCCCTGCTTTTGCACTTCATTGCTTCATCACAACATAAACTCAAATTAAGGAAGTAATTTCATTTGTTGTATCTACAGGGGTTCTGGTATCTCGGAAAAATATAGCCTTTGTATTAAGGTTTCTGGTCTGAATTTGAGCCCTACTCTGTTGGCACAACGCACTTGAAAGTACAGCTTAAGTAAGTCGTTCACAGACTCCTCAAACTTGGAATTTTTGATAACACAGTGGTTATGGCAGTTTGCAGGCAAGTGCAATATTCCAACTGTAAACTTTCTCAAACCAGGCAGGAAAAGTACTCAAGGTTCTCAGTGAAAATGAAATACATAATTTACATTTACGAGAATGTAAATTATTTGCTGCCTTCTTACATGGAACATGATACCACGAGCACCATTCCTCCATGAATCATGAAAGCATATTATAGGTATTAGAGAATTAGACTCTGATACACCAAATATGCTAAATTATGCCCAAGTAACTTGTATAGCCTCAACTGCTTCAGCATCTGTGGTCCTAAAAATACTTATTCCTACTGTACCAAGCTTTTCTCAGGTGAGTAATATTAAGTTCTTTAATAATAAGGGAATTGAGGCACAGTGAAATTAATGACCTTCTGCCAGACAGGGCAGATAGCTCTACAAAAGTGTTGCAAACCCCATGTTAGTCTCCAGTACATATAGCCAGCCTATATTTCTATTGCTGCCTAAAAAAAATAATCACCTTGCATGGAGAGCTAAAATATAGGGAGAGTAAATCTTCTTATAGAGTGTCTATAGTTCAGTAACCTTGCACTTCTATTGTAAGACTAAAAGGTTGAACTGAGACCTGGAAATATCAAATGGTCCTTTACATGGAAAGCCCATTCCCAAAGGAAATAACACTAAATATTTTGTAGTAGTCTTTGACTGAAGTCACAATCATAACATTCAATAAAAGCATCTTTCATAGTCAGAAAGTCCCAAACACTTGTGGAGGTCTTTTCAACAGAGCTGAAAACTATTCCAAACAAATGAAAAATTCTTTCCATAGACTCATACTAAAATAAAGGTGGGGTTTTGGAAACCAGTTAGTTCTAAAAAAAGCAAGACCCAAATATTGATTTGCCTTTGGAATTCCCTTATTTGTACCTGTGGAGCAGCTAGTAAAAGGATCCCAAGTAAATGAGTGAGTTACGGAGTCACTGCAACATTAAATGCTTACGTTAATTATAAGCCACTTCTTTAAAACAGTTGCTTCTCTCTGTAATTTGAATAGCTATACAGGATATCTCACAGTCACTTGGAAAAACCTAAGTGATTGCAAATGAATGAATGTTCACAGCACCACAAGCTTGGGCTTGCGACCCCTGTGGAGAGCCAGCTATACCATATGACAGATTGACTCCAGACTCAGGCTTTGCCATGGACTGAAGGCTCACTAGGATTAACTGTTTGATGACATTTGTACACTTCAGTGAGGAACAAGCAGGACCAAGACTCACCAGTGATTTAATGTGGACAGGCCAAGCAGTTGCTACTTCTAGCTACCTATCTGCCCATCCCTCATTTTCCAAAGGCTGGAGGCTCATAGCAGGCTGAAGCTGATTCTGAGCCACCACAGTCCGCGGCTTTGCATATGAGGACACACTGAAATTTATTCCAGATTTGTTACATGTGGAGCAGTAAATCACCACAGTTCATGAGGAACTACACATACTTTCTGCTGTCCTCGGTACAAGGTGGAAAGTGTGGCAGTCAGGTCACGTTCAATAAACAGGGAAGCAGCAATCACTTCAACTGTCAGCTGCCTCCTTCAGATTTAGGATCAGAGGAAAGGAAACATTTTGGTGTTATACCAAGTCTGTTCACTGACATGACTACTCGGAACTAGTAGTGTTTGCTTTAAACCTCTACACAGACACTTTAGCCTTGTTGTTAAAGTAATACAGTGGCCTGAATCAGCTTCAGCTTACTAATGGTACTAATCAAAAGCATTTGCACTAATGAAAAGCAGCAGCACATTATGTTAGCACATAGATGTACCTACATACTGCCCCATGTTCTGGGTTCATGGAAGTGATCCCATATTCAAGTAAACAGAATTTAAATAGCCATGCATTAGGAGCCATGCAGTAAAGAAAGAAAAGTCATGACCTTAGACCAAGTAGTCCTAATGGCAGTGATCATGAGGTTCTAAGACTTGAGCTGCCTACACAAAAATTTATTAAAAAATAATTTTTTTATAGAAGTCTTCAATCAACTCAGTCCTTGCTTCCAAAGATCACATCAGATTTCCCCATGTCAGATTCCCTTGGAGACTCTAGGAAAAACATTCCCTTAGAAAAGATCTGGAGTTATTAATTGGTGCAAGGGCAATGACTTGGGAGTTGAAAGGGGTGCTGATTTCTCAATATTATCGCTACTCATGTTACTGTGATGCAAATAGCTTATACCAAGCATTATGAGTGCTGAGAAGAGAATTATCTTTGTTCAGTAAATACATGAAGTTCCTATTAGGGGCCAAAGTACATGAACTTGTCTAAAAGGGTGGGGACATCATGGGTCATAGGAGCAAGTATCACCATCTAATTTTAATGAATTATGATATATCATAGAATAGTTAGGGTTGGAAAGGACCTTAAGATCATCAAGTTCCTGCCCCCCTGCCAGGGGAAGGGACACCTCACCCTAAACCATGCCACCCAAGGCCTCATCCAACCTGGCCTTGAACACCGCCAAGGATGGAGCATTCACAACTTCCCTGGGCAACCCATTCCAGTGCCTCACCACCCTTTCAGTAAAGAATTTCTTCCTTATATCCAATCTAAACTTCCCCTGTTCAAGTTTTAACCCGTTACACCTTGTCCTATCACTACAGTCCCTGATGAATAGTCCATCCCCAGCATCCCTATAGCACCCCTTCAGATACTGAAGGGGTAACGGGTTCAAACTTAAACAGGGGAAGTTCAGGTTAGACATAAGGAAGAAGTTCTTTACTTGAAGGTGGTGAGGCACTGGAACAGGTTGCCCAGGGAAGTTTTAAATGCTCCATCCCTGGCAGTGCTTGGGTGACATGGTCTAGTGTGAGGAATCCCTGCCCATGGCAGGGGGGTTGGAACTAGGTGATCTTAAGTTCCTTTCCAATCCTAAACATTCTATGATTCTATCAGCTGGTTTACAGGAATGATGGAGTTGAGATTTTTGCATAAAAGGGTAATATTATCCCTCCCACCCCACCACACCACCCTCCCACCCCCAAAAAAAAAGAAGGGATTGACAGAAAACTTGCAAAATAACACAATGATTAAGTTCAGAAAAGCTTTTCAGACAAGTGCTTTTGTAATAAATCTGAGTTTTACCATTGGCTCCACAAAAGCAGAACTGGATTCAGTGGTGTTGATCTCTATCCTAATGATGTGACATTGAGTTTTGGTGGTTGGGGGTTTGCAAAGGGCAGCATCAGCGCAATAAAAATCTTTATACCTGTTAAGCCTTCTTCAGCAGAGGCAGTTGTCATTTATAAATTCCTGTCACCTCTCCTGAGTGGAAAAGGAGACAGACTGTTCTTCCAAGAGGTACCCAGCACCACAAGTGTGTGGGCTAGCTGACATCTGATACTCTGTGATGGTTTTTGTCATGTTCTGGCTCCAAACCCCTTGTTTTCTTTACTTTGCAATTACTTTTCAGTGCAGGGCACAGTGTTAGTTCATCTAACAGGAATTTGTTTACTGTTTTCCACTATTTCAAGCCTCTTTCTTGATTAGTTTTCAACTCAGAAATTACCTTTTTCCATACAGACACATTTTTTCCCCTCCAGTTTTGATTAGATACTTCTTATTTTTCTCCACTTTTTTGCCTTATGCCAGCAAGTAGCATTATGACTCAGTGAAGAACACTGGTTGGTCTGCAGCTGTATTTTTCACTATAGATGAAGGTCTTCTGAGGTTAAGAAGGTGTCTTCTTTGCTGGATGCTGACCAGTAATTCATCACTGGAGTAAAAGCAGTGAAAATAAGCCACGCATTTTAAAACACAGTTTTGATGTGGTTTGTATCTTATTTTTCACTATCTTGGATCTATGGGAATGTAGTATTAGCTTATAATCTGTTTTTATTTCCTCCTTTTTTCCTCTTTCTGTCTTCTTTTCTCTCATTTTTTTCTCTTGATTTTCTATCTTAGTTTCTTCCCACCACCCCCTTCATCTTATTTGTATGCATCATGGGCTACAGGCAGGAGAGGGAATTTCATTATTTGGAGAAGCTCTGACAAAGCAGAGTGCATGGTTTAAATGGACAGGCAAACCAACACATTTACTGTGGAAGATATATTTCCTTCCACACTTCTACCGTATTCTTTGCAACCATCTTCAAACTGAATCTTATTTCAAGCCTGCTAAACAAACATACCAAACTGACAGTATTCTCTGTCTTGCCTCTCTCCCTCTTTGTTAGTGGTGGTTATATCAAAGCTAAAAGGCCTCCACACATTACAGGTTTCGGTTCCCTTAGGAACCTTGTATTTGCTACCATTAAGGCTTCTTGCTTTACATCAAATAGAATGTTGTTGTTACAATTAGGACCTTGAGGGAGCAGTATATTGAAATAATGAAGACATTTTCATTTCAGAATGAAAACTCACCATAATCTGCAAGACCTTTCGTTGAGAGTCCTTTTAATGCTTAAAACCGTACTCTCACAGGTTGTATATGGCTAAGGAAAGCAAGAAGAAAGAATTCAAGAGCCAGGTCTGCTGTCTGTGCAAAAGGAATGCTCAGTACCTTCTGGAGGAGCCCTGTTAGACATCTTCATTGCTGTGTCATAATGATGACGTATCATCACGCTAGTGTGGCGATGATTGAGTAGGGAAGTGGAACCTTGCCCCGCGTGACTAGCACAGCTCAAGTTTAAAGGTAACATGAACCCTAGCAGCTAACAGGAAAGACTCTGTCGGTATGTTGCACTGTAACAGCTGGAAGACATCACATTAAAATTACATCTGGCTCTTACTCAAAGCCTGGCTTGTTTAAGATCTTAGCCCTTCTCCTTTAGTAGTAAAATATTTAAAGTCATATTACAGTTTAAAATAGAGCACATATTATGTCACATCATAATACCCAAATCTCCACTTCCACTTACTAAGACAGAAACTTAAAAACTGTTTCATAACATGTAAACAGTTCATATTTATTTAACATTTTATACTTTCCTTGGCGGTACTAATTTTCTGCTTTCTAAATGCAATCTATCTTCTGAATAGATGAACTCAACTAAACTGAATATTCACAGAAAAGCAAACTGGGAAGGTTCTGAGGGGTAATTTTTCCTTTCCTAAGGATGCAAATTGAATAGTGCATCCCAAATGGACAAGAAAGATTCTTTGCCAAAAGTTTGGGGGTTTTTTTAATAAAAACAATTAGAAGAAGAGAGGTGCCATTTTAGGACAGGTTGTTATACGCAATCAAATTTGCATATAACAAACCAACTTTGAACTGTATCTATATCTGTATATACAGATTGTATATATGCCTGTTTATAAACAAGGGAATAGAAATAATTTATTCAAGAACTAAATGTAAACATCAGTTCCTGCATGGCTGCCTTCATAGGATGCATAGAAGTATAATCAGAGCTATAGCAGCTGTCCTGCATGGTTTCTGGCTGGAATGGAGTTACAGCTGACCTTTACTTCAGACCCTGCACTGCTAAGCAGCCTTGGGATTTAATTCATGCTGTGTGTCAAAGCCCGTGCTTCATACAGTTATCTTCCTAAGGGATATCCAAGACAGAAGGTGGAACGAAAACTGTGATGTTCTGGAAGAAAAAGATTCACTGTAGTCTGATGCCATGGCAGGTGCAGATGAAACAGAGGATGCAAAGCTAATTCAAGGCAGCAGGAAAGGGAAAACACTCATCTCTTTTGTGGTAGAAGGCCTGGAGAACACTTTGAGTACTTTTCTCTTGGATGCAGCTGGAAATGTAAAACATTCTTTAGCACTTAAGGACAAAGATTGTTTGCTTTTGCCCTGTAGCTGAGGTGACATTTGACTTAAACTAACAGGTAAGTTGCTTCTGCTTCTGTAGCATTAATGTCTGGTTTCTTAGCACATCTCTTATTCCTTCAGATTTACTGTCTTGCACTCAGAATAACTAAGCTACACTGTGATAAATGGCTGGGGTTTTTACATTTTGTACAGCAAGGCATTAATTTGGTTTATACCTACTTTTATTTCCTTGGGCTGCCATTTATTTGAATAAAGTTCTGCATCTTATAAATGAAACACATTGATCAGTGGTATGATGGCTTAAGTTCTACTTTATTAGACTTAGGTGGAGCTGATGAAATCATGTGGTTATATTGAACTAAGCTCAAATTAGGGTTTAGTTCTAACCTTCGATATACTCACACAGAGTTGCTGTTGCCGACAAAGAGAGCCAAGCATATGCAGCCAAGGCTGAGCGTCTGGCCTTCGGTCAGAATGCGTATTAGCTTTGGCTTTTCTCTACATGTAGAAAATACGTCAGAAACACAGTTCATTTTAAATTTGATTTTCTTTCTTTTTGTTCATCTGAAGTGAGGTGTCTGTTCCCATCATCCGACCCCAAGTGAAAGTCACAAAGCTAGCTTCTGATTTTGCGAACTGTAGCTCTCCAAAGTGCCAGAATGCTTGCATCAATGATGAGGACACGTCACCTTACCTTGTTGACACAAAGATAGCTTTGCGGCGCAGCCCAGGGATGACAAAGGTTACCCTGCCTGTCTGCCTCACAAGCAGAAGTATTACATCAGCTCTTATTGGAAATTCCCCCTGGACATAAAAAATCGTGTTTTAGCTGGTAACCAGGTATGTTTATGCAGGAAATGTTAAAATAATTTATTTTAATAGCATATTTAAACCTTCCATCTTGCACAATGGGAAAAAGCTGTAAACAGCCAAAACTAATGTTAGTTTGAAAGGCCTCAACAGAACTGGCCAACTACTTTTAGCACTTATTTTAGTATCATTACAACAGAGTGCACAAAATGTTGAAGGTGAGGCAGAGTTCCCTCATTCCGGTTGCAGTCAAAGACATGGCAAGAAGCTTCCTGCACTGGGAGCTTACATTGTATGAAGACAAAAACGGGAAGAGTTTTTAGGTAAAGGAAATATTACTACACAGTTTCTGAGACAAAACCTTAGACAAAGAAAGAAAAATTATTTCCTCAAAGCTACCAGAGGTTGCAGTGTTCTGAGGAGCTGCGCTCACTGCTCCTGGACGAGGCAACTGAGAATTTTTCCACTCCAACTTGCTTAGGGTAATATTTAACATTGTGCATGGCAGAATAAGAATGCACATAATAACAAACCAAAGTAGTTCAGATCAGCAGGAGGTTTATATGTACATATAGTGTGTAGGTGTCTTTCATCACGCAAGGGAAAAAAGCTGACCAGATGGATAACCTGGATCAAACTTTTAGATACTGAGACAGACATAGAGAAGAGAGGAATCAACTTTACTGGCAAAAAGAGACTATGAGGATTTAGATGAAGTCCTAAGACAGCCTTGCTCACCTGATCACAGCTACTGCTGGGTTGAAAGCAGCACAGAATAGGTCTATTTAAAATATTCTTATACTTGTGACAGAGACCACGTTATGCTGATAAAACAGGTATGCATTTTTGAAGCCATTTGTGCAGTTTACTATGAATGTTTAAGGCTGTTGTACTAAATTTGGCAGTGTGTTTCTGATGTTAAATAGTCCTTTCCTGCAGCAACCTGGGAATCAGCTTTCGGAATAGGCTGAATTAAAAAAAAGGAAAAAGTGAAAATTGAATTTGAAAGAATGCTGATGCCTGTATCTAAGTATTCAGGTATGTATGTGCAAGACTTACATGGATATAAAGTAGAAAAAAAGCATTGTAGGGCAGTATCATTTAAGGAGGTATACACAGAACAATAATTTCCTTTCAAAATTCTTAAGAATTCAGTTAGTTAGTTAGTTAGTTAGTTAGTTATGTAATTAAGTTTTGGAGTATTTCATGTACACAGGCCCTACTAAATTGATGTCTGCATAGCTTCAGGCAAAGCTCTCATTTTATTTTGGTAGGATCATTTTCTTGATTTTCCTCCAAAAGCTTTTAAAATAGTTCTCCTTTATAAGATTTGCTGGCTTAAGTTTATGTAAGAAAAAGTTAAAAAGGGAGAGACAAAATTGCTATTTAAATCTATTCCTTCTACTCAAAGTTCTCTTCTACTACCATTGTTCTCCCAAAATCTTGTCCATAAGATGTCCACAAATGGTCACTGATTTTTTTTTTCAAGACTGAAATCATTCATTGGGGGAATGTAGTCTTTAAAGTCATAATAAAAGGCTGATGGAACAACATAAAATACCAGTTACAAATGAAAGCTTGATGGTAAGGTTGCAAAGAGATCCATAGACATGCTGACTGTTGAGAGGCTGATGACACAAGCACCTTTACTAAAGCAATGTGAGGAAGCACCACCTTTATCAGCATAGGCTGTATGAAAAGCTGATCTAAGGCTCTTTTGCCTGACTGCCACAGTCTTCTCTTTAATGTGTTTTGAATTTTAAATTAATGTGAAGAACAAGAAAGTCTGTTCTGTGTCACAAAACGGAGGAATACCTGGATAGGTGAAAATTCCTGAGACAAAGGTAACTCTCAGAGTTAACACACTTAGGAGTGTGGAAAAAGTATTAGAACACAATATCACACAAAATTTTGTCAAAATGCTGGATAAGAAATGTGCATTTATGCATAGCTTGCTATTCACTTTTTGCTGTTTTTTGGTTTTCTTCTTTTTACTAACTTTTGCTCCTTTTAAAAATAATCATCTTGATATTTCTGTTGAGTCAATTATTTCACATTTGTTTGATGTGTCAGAACACTTTGAAACATTAAATTACATAAATTGTTCTCATGCCAGAGAGACAATTCAAATGCTAATGTATGCTTAGACCTCTTATTCCTGGTATACTCACTCATCTACTGTAGAATATAAAGGCTGATTCTGTTTCACCTGCTGTACAAGCATTCAAAAGTCCACCTCTGAAACAAACAGAAACCTTTCTAAGTATCCTGGCCCACACAAATGCCAAGCTGTTTCCACGTATTTGAAAGACAAAGTCCAGCATGTTTGTTTGGAAATACTCAGCTGCATGTTTTAAAAGGGAAGATTAATAAATGAAAACTCAAAATACCAGAAAAAAGTAAAAGTGCCAGCTGTTTTTTGGAAATGTTGCTGAATTTCTTTTAGTTGACAATTCTGTGTAAATTCAACTTAGAAACATTAAAATCACTTTTTTCAAAAGACATGATACCAAAAATTCATGCCTACTTCTTCAGTTTTTATCTCTTGCCTTGAAAAGGCAAAGTTTCTGGTGACATGAATAGAAAACAAGGTCTTATTACTTAACAAGGTCTATTTCTTCAATTTTATTTTTTTTTTTTCTGCTACAGATACTTTAAACATAAGAAGAGCCAACATTTTTTAACTTTGTCCTTCTTCCACCGAGCTGTTGTGGGATGAAAGAAAACACCTGACAGAAGCTAAAAAATTCTTGTCAGATGTGCTGATGAAGATGGTAGAACTATCTACCTCGATTTCAGGGGGCAGAGTTGGACTTTGTATCAATAAGCACAGAGAAAGAACTCAAAAAGAGAACAACTTTCCTTCCTTGCCTAGCTTTCCGAAACTCAATACTGTTTCAACAAAAGGCCCTTTAGGTTTGCAGATTTTTGGTATTGGTATTTAGGAACAGGTGCTCAATTTCACTTTCAGCTCCTTCCAGCCAAAGCTACAGTTCAGCAGGCTTTCACCCGCACACAGAGGAAAGAGTTGTCAATCAGCAGTTAAATACCAACATGAATAGAGCCTTTGTAGATATTTCTGTTCTGCAGTCCACAGCACACAAGGCAAAACAAAACATCGTTGACAGTGTGTGAAAAACAAACCTGAAATGCTTCAACAGCCTTTCACAGCTAGAAAGCTGACCATATAAACTCTTTAAAAATGAATGCTCTTTGTCAGACGGAGGAAAGCTTGTGTTCTGAGGTTTGACCATCAGGCAGCCCAATAGTTCAGATGTGTGCCTTAGAAAACCAGTTCTTAGCCGCGTGAGTTGGTTGGTTGCATTTTTATTCACATTCATGAAGCGTCTGCAGTCGTCATTGTATTTATGTTGAACAAGTTTCCCTTTTAAAGGCATTAGCAAGACACTGAGCAGTTTCCAGATCTTCAGTCAGATCTGATATACTGTAGGTTCTGCCAAATAAATCCCCAAGCTGAGTGATTTCCTTACCTGGAAGAATCTGAGTTTGTACTGTTTCCTTTTTTAAATGCTGATTGCTCTCAGTGTCACAGGCTGAGCCTGATTCTTTGGTAGCAGCAACAGAAAGCAGTAGGTAAGTCAGAATTCAGTAAAGTCTTTTTCAATGTGTCGTGGTTTAAGCCCCGGCTGTAAATTAGAACCACGCAGTCTACTTCCCCCCCCCCCCCCCCACTCCCCAGAGGGATGGGGAGGAGAATCGAAAGAATGTAACTCCCACGGGTTGAGATAAGAACAGTCCAGTAACTAAGGTATAACACAAACCACTACTGCTGCCACCAATAATAATAATGATAAGAGAAATAACAAGGGAAGAGAATACGATACCGCTCGCCGGAAAAGAGCCTGACCGAAAAGAGGACGTGCCCTTCCGGGTAGCTCCCAGTTACATCCCCGGGCATGACGTGCTGTGGTATGGAATACCTCTTTGGCTAGTTTGGGTCAGGCGTCCTGTCCCTGCTTCCTCCCAGCCCCTCCTCCTCCCTGGCAGAGCATGAGACTCACAAAGTCCTTGGTCAGTCTGAACATCAGTGTTATCAGCTCTGTTTCGAGGCTAAAAGTCAAAAACACAGCACTGCACCAGCTACTAAGAAGGAGAAAAACTGACTGCTACTGCTGAACCCAGGACAGTATCCACCCCTTATTCCATACCATTCACGTCATGCTCAGATCCCACATTTTCCATATACCCTCCCTCTCATTTCAGTCCACTGTTATCTTAGTGCACGGACCAATTCCTATAAAGCTACTGAGTCCATTCAGTTCATGATGTTGGGCTCCATCTCTTGTAACAGTCTTTCAGGGCAGGAGAAGCTGTGTGCAGTGTTGGATCGTTGTCTGCTGATGCTGATCATTCCTTTACTGTAGAACTCATCCGGTTCTATCAAAGTTCATTCTCTGTTGGGATGATGGTCGGAGGGAAGTCAGGGCCAGTCGCTGGTGCCCTGCAGACTTCTAGTTGATGGGCTATAGCAAGCAACAGCATACAATTGAGTTCATTGTCTGTTTTCCCCTAAAATCAAATCCCCTTGAGGTACGCATCGGACTTCCCCATCTTCCTGCATTACCCACCAAGTATATCCAGGTCCCTGAGCAAAAGCAATCCCACGAGTGGGTTTGCCTTTACCTGAAGCAGGAATAACCCAGACTGTCTTCCCCAGCAAATTCTTCATGTGCACCACAGGAACTTTGTCCCCCTCTACAATATGTAAAAGTTCTGACTGGGCTGGGCCAGCCCTGTTGGCAGATCCTCTGGTGTTGACCAACCAGGTGGCCTTTGGTAAGTGTGTATCCCAATGCTTGAAAGTTCCCCCACCCATTGCTCTCAGTGTAGTTTTTAACAGCCCATTGTACCGTTCGATTTTCCCAGAGGCTGGTGCATGGTAGGGGATGTGATATACCCACTCAATGCCATGCTCTTTGGCCCAAGTGTCTATAAGGTTATTCTGGAAATGAGTCCCATTGTCTGATTCAATTCTTTCTGGGGTGCCATGTCGCCACAAAATCTGGTTCTCAAGGCCCAGGATAGTGTTCCTGGCAGTGGCATGGGGCACAGCGTATGTTTCCAGCCATCCGGTGGTTGCTTCCACCATGGTAAGCACATGGCGCTTGCCTTGGCAGGTTGGTGGGAGTGTGATATAATCAATCTGCCAGGCCTCCCCATATTTGTACTTCAGCCATCGTCCTCCATACCAAAGAGGCTTTAACCGTTTGGCTTGTTTAATTGCAGCACATGTTTCACACTCATGAATAACCTGGGCAATAGTGTCCATTGTTAAGTCCACCCCTCGATCACGGGCCCATCTATATGTTGCATCTCTGCCCTGATGGCCTGAAGTGTCATGGGCCCACCGAGCCAAAAATAATTCACCTTTATGTTGCCAATCTAAGTCCATCTGAGCCACTTCAATCTTAGCAGCTTTATCCACTTGTTGGTTGTTCTGGTGTTCCTCAGTGGCCCGACTCTTGGGTACATGGGCGTCTACATGGCGTACCTTCACCACCAGGTTCTGCACCCGGGCAGCGATATCTTGCCACAGTGCAGCAGCCCAGATGGGTTTACCTCTGCGTTGCCAGTTGCTCTGCTTCCATTGCTGCAACCACCCCCACAGGGCATTTGCCACCATCCATGAGTCAGTATAGAGATAAAGTACTGGCCACTTTTCTCATTCAGCAATGTCCAGGGCCAGCTGGATGGCTTTCACCTCGGCAAACTGACTCGATTCACCCTCCCCTTCAGCAGTTTCTGCAACTTGTCGTTGAGGACTCCATACGGCTGCCTTCCATCTCCGATGCTTTCCCACAATACGGCAGGACCCATCAGTAAACAAGGCAGACTGCTTTTCACTTTCTGACAGTTTATTATATGGTGGGGCCTCTTCAGCATGCATCACTTCCTCCTCTGGTGACATTCCAAAATCTTTGCCCTCCGGCCAGTCCATGATGACTTCTAGAATGCCTGGACGACTGGGATTTCCTATTCGAGCTCGTTGTGTAATTAGTGCAGCCCATTTACTCCATGTCGCATCGGTTGCATGATGTGTAGAGGAGACCCTGCCTTTGAACATCCAGCCCAAAACGGGCAACCGGGGTGCCAGGAGGAGCTGTGCTTCAGTGCCAATCACCTCCAAAGCAGCTCGAACCCCTTCATAGGCTGCCAGTATCTCTTTCTCAGTTGGGGTATAGCTGGCCTCAGATCCTCTGTATCCCCGACTCCAAAAACCGAGGGGTCGACCTCGAGTCTCCCCTGGAGCTTTCTGCCAGAGGCTCCAGGTAGGACCATTCTCCCCGGCTGCGGTGTACAGTACATTTTTTACATCTGGCCCAGTTCGGACTGGTCCAAGGGCTACTGCATGAACTATCTCACGTTTAATTTGCTCAAAGGCTTGTTGTTGCTCAGGGCCCCATTTAAAATCGTTCTTCTTCCGGGTCACATGATAGAGAGGGCTTACAATCGAACTGTAATTTGGGATGTGCATTCTCCAGAACCCCACAGCACCCAAGAAAGCTTGTGTTTCTTTCTTATTAGTTGGTGGAGACATTGCTGTTATTTTGTTGATCACATCTGTAGGGATCTGGCGACGTCCATCTTGCCATTTTATTCCCAAAAACTGAATCTGTGCAGGTCCCTTGACCTTACTCCGTTTTATGGCAAAACCAGCCTTCAGCAGGATTTGGATTATTTCCCTCCCTTTCTCAAAGACTTCTTCCGCTGTATCACCCCACACAATAATGTCATCAATGTATTGCAGGTGTTCTGGAGCTTGCCCCTGTTCCAGTGCATTCTGGATCAGTCCATGGCAGATGGTAGGGCTGTGTTTCCACCCCTGGGGCAGTCGGTTCCAAGTGTACTGGACGCCCCTCCAAGTAAAAGCAAACTGTGGCCTACACTCTGCTGCCAAAGGAATTGAGAAGAATGCATTGGCAATATCAATCGTGGCATACCACTTGGCTGCCTTTGACTCCAGTTCATACTGAAGGTCTAGCATGTCCGGTACGGCAGCACTCAATGGTGGTGTGACTTCATTCAGGCCACGATAGTCTACTGTTAGTCTCCACTCTCCGTTAGACTTTCGCACTGGCCATATGGGGCTATTAAAGGGCGAGCGGGTCCTGCTGATCACTCCCTGACTCTCCAGACTACGGATCAGCTTATGGATGGGAATCAGGGAGTCTCGATTGGTGCGATATTGCCGCCGGTGCACTGTTGCGGTCGCGATTGGCACTTGTTGTTCTTCGACCTTCAGCAACCCCACAACAGAAGGATCCTCTGAGAGACCAGGCAAGGTGGACAGCTGCTCATTTTCCTCAGTCTCCAAAGCAGCAATACCAAAAGCCCATCGGTACCCTTTTGGGTCTTTGAAGTACCCTCTCCTGAGGTAATCTATGCCGAGGATGCATGGAGCCTCTGGACCAGTCACAATGGGGTGCTTTTGCCATTTCCTTCCAGTCAGGCTGATCTCAGCCTCCAGTACAGTCAACTCTTGGGATCCTCCTGTCACTCCAGAGATATAGATGGGTTCCACCCCTTGACAGCTTGACGGCATCAGGGTACACTGTGCACCGGTATCTACGAGAGCTTTATACTTCTGTGGGACTGATGTGCCAGGCCATCTGACCCACACAGTCCAGTAAATCCGATTATCCCCTACCTCCACCTGGCTGGAGGCAGGGTCCCTCTAACAGTCATCACAACGTTGGACACCTAAGTCGTATTGAAAGGGATTATTCTTCGTTATCACAGGAGCTGGAGTAAAATCAGCTCTTCCGCTCCATCTGGGAACCTGCTCACCAGAGACTGAAGCCGCAGCTCTCATGGGATGATTAGTCTTGACCCTTGTTCCTATTTTCAATTCATGCACCCGTTCCTCCAAAGCTGAAGTAGGTTTTCCATCCCACTTCGTCATGTCTTCTCCATGATCCCGCAGGTAAAACCATAGGGTGGCCCGTGGTGTTTGCCTTCTATATCTTCTGTCTCGAACAATAGGACGTCTTTTGTTAACAGCTGAGACGTGTGTTGGTACACGTGAGGAGCTGGATAAATCAGATAGATCGTCCCTCAATTGTTTGACATCCTGGGACAGTTTTTCCACAGCTGAGATGATGGAAGGGGTGAGATTGTCTTCGAACTCTCGGAGTTTATGAATCATTTCATCCACTGTTGGTGTTACTATGTCACCCCAGGTTACTGTTGCCAATGAATGGGCATACGATGACGGTGCATTCCGTGTAAGTTTTCGCCACATGGGTCGTGTACATTCGACTTCATCTGGGTCTATGGGTATATCTCCGTTATTCGGTTTGATGTGATAAATCATCTCTACGATGGCTGATTCCCTCAGAGACTGGATGCCTTTGTCTAAAGTAGTCCACTTGGCCGAACGACTCGTAACATCATCCTTGTATGGAAACCTTTCTTTCACAGCTGCCAAGAGCCGCCTCCAAAGACTGAGGGACTTTTTCTCTCTTGCAATTGCTTTGTCAATTCCCCCTTCTCTAGCAAGTGATCCCAGCTGCTTGGCTTCCGTACCTCCTAGTTCGTGACCATCGGCCCCATTGTCCCAGCATCGGAGCAACCAGGTGATGATGTGCTCCCCTGGTTGACGGGTAAAATCTTTTTGCATATTCCGTAGCTCGGTTGAGGTCCGAGGTCGAGAAGTCACCTCTTCTTCTTCTTCGTCATGTGATGATGACTGCTGATCAGATGGTGGCCTGGGTGGTGAATACATTGTTTCTTCATCTTGCTTCACCCTTCTTGCCTCGTTTTTTGCTTTTTCTCTTGCGTAGAGGGGCAATCGATATTGGTACGAATTGGTCCTCTGGTTTAGCTGCAGTCATCACTGTGGTTTGAGTAGCAACAGTACTTGTCGCTGGGGGTGGTGTAGCTGCTGTGCTTGGAGCTGGGGTAGCTTCGCTGTCTGTTGCAGTCGAAGTTTGAGTAGCGGCTGTACTTGTCGCTGGGGGTGGTGTAGCTGCTGTGTTTGGAGCTGGGGTAGCTGCACTGTCTGTTGCAGTCGAAGTTTGAGTAGTGGCTGTACTTGTCGCTGGGGGTGGTGTAGCTGCTGTGCTCGGAGCTGGAGTAGCTGCGCTGTCTGTTGCTTCGCCCTCAGATCCAGGGACATTTTTTCTCTTTTGAAGGTGCTGGATAGCGTTGAACAAGGCCCGGTAAGCATAGGCCAAGCCCCAGCACGTTGACATGATTTGTCCCTCTCTGGTATGACCAGGATGACAGCACACCTCATTTAAGTGTTTTACTAATTCTTCTGGATTTTGCAGTTGTTCGGTGGTGAAATTCCAAAACACTGGAGGGGCCCACTGACCTAGATACTTGCCCATACTATCCCACACACCCTGCCACTCATGGCTGTCCAGCCTCGGGGAAAATCTCTCGGTCCCCCTATTTTGTCGTCTAACCCCAGACAAGACCCAAACCCGACTCTGCTTAACCCTTGAGATCAGACGTAATGGTTGTGAACAAAACACACTCTGTATGCGTGTCAACATGGTGACCCCCATCACAATCAGCAAACAGGTCTCAACACTATTAAAAGGCCACTCAAAAATTTCAAAACTCTCAAACGATGCTGTAAACGGTCTGGGAGGGGCACTGGGAGGGTAAAAGAATGTCTCCTTCATAGGTTGACCACCCAGGAAGGAGAAAAAAGATGTATAGTTGCTAAGCACTTGTATTATATACCTCCCAAAGTATAAAGGTGGTGACCACACTGGGAACACAAGCCAGATCAGTTTCATGATCAATCCTTCTATTGTATTACAAGTCATTGCCACAAAATACAACGAGACAACAACCTTAGCCCAAGCCCCACACTTGAAAAACACCAACACAGCAAATACCGGCTCTAAGTAACCTACGGCATATTGAGACTGTGAGATCAAAAACAACAACTTTGAGAGCCAATAAATCAGCATTGTGACGAGTGACTATTAATCTAAAACACTGAATGCTTATCACAAATACGATTAGACACACTCCGGTCAGATCTGTCGTTATCTCAACCCTTCGTGCCCCACGTTGGGCGCCAAAAAAGAACTGTCGTGGTTTAAGCCCCGGCTGTAAATTAGAACCACGCAGTCTACTTCCCCCCCCCCCCCCCCCCCCACTCCCCAGAGGGATGGGGAGGAGAATTGAAAGAATGTAACTCCCACGGGTTGAGATAAGAACAGTCCAGTAACTCAGGTATAACACAAATCACTACTGCTACCACCAATAATAATAATGATAAGAGAAATAACAAGGGAAGAAAATATGATACCGCTCGCCGGAAAAGAGCCCGACCGAAAAGAGGACGTGCCCTTCCGGGTAGCTCCCAGTTACATCCCCGGGCATGACGTGCTGTGGTATGGAATACCTCTTTGGCTAGTTTGGGTCAGGCGTCCTGTCCCTGCTTCCTCCCAGCCCCTCCTCCTCCCTGGCAGAGCATGAGACTCACAAAGTCCTTGGTCAGTCTAAACATCAGTGTTATCAGCTCTGTTTCGAGGCTAAAAGTCAAAAACACAGCACTGCACCAGCTACTAAGAAGGAGAAAAACTGACTGCTACTGCTGAACCCAGGACACAATGTAATGTCCCAATTCAATTAAGTTAGGTAAGAATATCCCTGATGTTAAATGCAGGGATGATTTGAACTATTCATAGGTTTGAAGAGAGAAAAAAGAAATTGCTGAACTGCTGCCCAGCTTTGGAGATGTTTTGCTTCTCTTCCATGAGTGTCTCCACTGAGGCTGTTACTCCTGCAGTAAAAAAAGTATTTTTTACAGAAAGGAAAGACTTTCTGACTGTGAACTGCAGATAGCAGTGATGGAGGCAAGGAAAGAGAAGCAGGTTTTTTAAGAGGCAGTAGGAAAAGAAGAGCCTCACATACACGAAGAAAATATTTTTCATACATGCAACTTTATAATTATCTGTATAGTATGGTCTCAAGAATGTATATTGCGGAAAGCATTGTAGGTGATAACTAACTGAAAAGAAGTAGGACAGAAGTGGAGCAGCTATCTTGAGTTGCACAATCACACATGCAAAACTGACTATTCAGACATGTTTGGATTAAAGGATACGCTGGCTAAAGCTGCCAATTTACCTGCTTTTATTGTAACTTGTCTTGGATTTTAAATCCCACCAAACATAGCAGGAGAATTGCTAACACCTCATCTGACATCTAGAAGAATTAAGAGCAGTGCCAATGCTGTCAGTCTGCTCAGAGATGCTTGCAGTCCAAATTCTCCCATGAAAATCAAACTGAAGACTTGGTGTCCTAGGCCCTGTGTTTGTGGGAAAGTTGTTTTTTGTGGGATAAACTGCTTTGTGCTTATGTACAACAATTTTGGGTGGGTTCTGGTTTGGTTTTTTTTTAAGTCATCTGGCATCTTTCATATACCAGTTAATCCCCTTTGGAAAGGCACAGATCTATTCTAGAATTGATACGTTTTCAGAAAAATATTTTTCAGCAGTTACCTAAAGTTAGATCAACAGTTCCCCTTCAGACAGTCATCCGTTGCTACGCTATTCTGCACAGATGTACAGACGAATTAACCTATGTCTTTTATCTGTAAGTCCTCTAGAGTCAGTTCAGCTGACTGTAAGCTTCCACTTAGATTTTAAAACTCAAGGAGCCCCAGTAAAATTCCAGTTTATGTGCACTCAACAACATTCCCGTTATAGCAGTCCTGTTGCCTACCTCCAGTTGTACTTGGTAGGAAGGTCTGCAATTGTTTGGTCACTAGGAAAAGAAAGAACTTCTTTGAAACGCCAAGACCTAAAAGCGCTGGAAATGTAGGAGATGGATGGAACCCCACTATCTTTGAAAAATAGTGACTTAGGAAGACATCTAAATAAGCACAGGTGCCAAAGAGGGATCTCTGTCCGAAATAGAAAGAGATTCTTCCAGGTAGATTCTTTTTCAGCGTATCAATCGTCACTTAGAAATAGAACATGGAAATTTAAGATACAAATGTGAATCTTTAGGTGGAGAACTAGCCTGCAGCTTCTGCTGAGGGGAATACCACTAGCTAGATCACCAGATTTGATAAACCTCTCTAAAACTGTGAGGTATGGCTCATGTTCTTAATTTAAAGCAGATCAACACAAGATTGCTCAAATAGGAGGAAACAAACGTAAACTTCTGAGCCAGAAACAATTCCTAAATGCTGCCTGAGCTGAGAACATATGCATGTGGATAAACGGAGGGATATATACAGAAAAATCTAGCACCCAAAAGGAAGCTAAAGTGTAGGCATTTATCTCACTTTCTGTGGAGCTGTGTGAGATGGAACTGCTTTTTTCCCCACGCACTCACCTTGGCAACAGAGGTCCTTCCAGCCAGTCCTTGCTACTGTAGTAAAACAGGAGGCTTGGAATAAAGAGCAGAAAATAGCTGTTGGATTTCGTTATTTGTCCTGGCCTGGTATCCTTACTGTAGTCATTAAAATCTATCCTTGAGGTTTGAATTTGCAGTTGGGTCTTATAGCAAAATCCATCCCTAGATCTTCCATCTGGGATGTGTAGTTATTTTGTCCACCAAAGTCAATGAAGTCACAGTGGCCTAAATCATCTGAGCCCTAACCCTGCCTGTGGCTGGAAGCCCTAGCTCTTGGTGTTTCCCTTGCATGCTTTGCAGTAGCAGAAGACAAAACATTAGAGAGAAGTGGCATTTCTGTTTTGAACCAAAGACCATTTCTCTTATTTTGCTGTGGGCTTTCTGGTTGGTTGTTGTTGTTGTTGCTGGGGGGGTTGTTTGTTTGTTTGTTTGTGTTATTTTCCTTTGTCAGTTTATTTATTATTCAACACCTACCAAAGGTGATACTCCTGTTGGAAATCTAGTGGATGGTAATTGAGTATCAGAAGACCATGTACATATTGAAGAGTAGGGTAACACAGTAGGAGTGGATCTGTGGAGTAAAACAGGACTGGGTATTCTA
The DNA here is from genome assembly GCF_963264785.1 of Psittacula echo. Classification (NCBI taxonomy): domain Eukaryota; kingdom Metazoa; phylum Chordata; class Aves; order Psittaciformes; family Psittacidae; genus Psittacula; species Psittacula echo. Next base: position 63,493,757 of record NC_137742.1, on the reverse strand, counting down.
TTACATATTGACTTCAGCAGGTTTTACTTCAGACTGGTTCTGGTCTGACCTGTGAATGGAAAACTCATTAGTGGTTGGACCAATCCAGCGGCACATCTTCTAGATTAGTGTTATCTGTGGGTAATCCAGATAATACGCTTTAAGACCTCTCTGCAGTGTGGTATGTGGGAAAAATCAGGAAGTTTGCTTCTAAGTTGCATGCTTGTTCTCACCTAAGTTGCAGTGTAGAACCCTAGTTTATCACTCTGTCCTGAAGACAGATCATTGGTTGTACATCCTGCAGTAAGTGGCCAGTCTGGGTACGGTATTGTGAGTTCTTCCCTTGTTAAGTCTTCCTACTAGGATAGAGGTAAGCTTGCTTGCAAAAGGATTATTTCTGAAGTAAAACCTATCTGGTGTATAGCATGTAACTACAGCATTGTTTACACTCTTCCAAGTGCCAGAGAACAGCTGTTTCTTGTTTTTCAAGTGTAGTGAAAAGGAGAGAGCTGCAGCAGGAAAACTCAAACAGGGGATGGTAATGGGTGAGACTTTGCGCTCCCTTATTCAGGCAAGGTGTTTGACTCAAGGAAATTGAAACTGGACCCTGGCAAGCTCCCTCACACAAATGCCAAAGTGATTTCAACAAGCAAAGATCTGACTGATGGATTTTTACCTGGAGAGGAAGTTACCGAGATAAAAGCGTCATTACTGAAGTTTTAAAACTCTTGAGTTTCACGCACTTTTAATTTTGGTGTGCCCAAATGGCCAGCATCATGTCATTCTTCAGAAAGTAATAACTCACAAAGTAAAATCTCTCCCTAAGTCAGAGGACAGACAATAAGAGGTTGATTTGGAGTCATTAAAGCAATTCATCAGTATGCTTATTTGATGACAATGCTTCCCGAAATAAGTCTGAAACCACTGCTAGCGCCAATATTGCAGCTGGAGAGGGTGTCTGGAGGTGGCCCTGACAGCTGCTCTGAACTGCCATGTTGCACATTCCACTGTTTAAACAGTAATTTATTTTGCAATCCCTGCATCATCAGGTTCTGAGGTGTTTGTCCTTAATGTTTAATGTTTAAAGAGGTCAATATTTAAAGAGATCTGTACCAGCAAATAAAACCCCTAGGTTGCTTTAAAGTTAATATTTCACACACTCTGATGGTAATATAGAACAAGAACTGCCACTGACAAAGTGTCAGTGCCTCTGTTAAGGCAAGAAATTATGGTGCCAAGAGAACCACCAGGGAGAAAGACTATTTAAAACTTCTGACGCAGTTTCTGAGTATCTTAGTAAAGTTCACCGGAGCTTAAAGAAAAAACTCTATTTGTTAATCCTATTCAAGACATGCAGGGGAACAAAACAGTGTGAATAGTACAAAACAGGGTATATAGGATTTGCCAGCGTAGAAAAACGAACGTCCTGGCTGCTCTGCCTCCTTCTCCAAACCAGCGTGGGAAAAATCGGGCATGTGTATTAGATTGTGGGATACACTATTGCTCTCAGTAAAGCCTGTAAACCTGCCACAATATGTTCCTGCAGGATCACTGCTTTGAAGTAGCACAGTCGTGTTTGGCACTGAGGTTCCCAAAGTGATGCTGGAATAACCAAAGGAGTAAATTTGTAGGCTGTGCTGCACACAGAGGAAGATAATGGCAATAAATGCTGGTACTTCAGGCACTGAAATCAGTGTACGAGACTGCATGGTATTACAAGCAAAGAAGAAAACGGCCAGTGGAATGCCTTCACATGTTGGTGACCTGAGGTTAGCAGGCATTTCCATTGCTAATCTTGCTGCTTTTAAATCACCCTCTCTACCCAGCTGGGCCTTTTGCAGCAAAGGTCTGTGCTAGTGATGCTGGGAAGGACAACTTGCCCTCCCCCTTCTTCCACACACAGTTCCAAGTGACAGGAGGATTGCTGCAATAAGCAGCAGTCAGGCAGAAGACCTCTGAGCAAATCAGTAATTATCAGGATCTCAAAGATACTTTTTTTCCCTTAACTTAAACTTTTAGAAACAGTGATATTTGATTAGCGAAAGGACTTCTGATTTTATACCATACATTAGAGAGATACATAATATTTTCATCTGACTTGGGTAAACACCTGCAAGCACAAGGAAAGTTATTCCACTGAATAGAAAAGCACCCCTTGAACCCAAAATTATTTTGGTTGAAGCACCAAGTTAAGCATCATGATGTATTTGATGGTCAAACACAAATTAAATAAACAAACATTCCTCTGTTTCTACTTTTCCTATTTTTTTAGGAGCTGTGACCATTTGTTTCCAGATGCTCTAACCAGTATTTGATATTTCCGGGAGAGGGGAAGGTGTTAAAAAATCATGTCTCTTAACGGGAAAGTTTGATGTTTCGAGCTGGAAAGAGAACTCACTTCCTGAAAATCACATCCGGTAGTATCTCTCCTTGACGAGAAATATTTTTTGTGTAAAGGGAGCACAAAATACAGTTTAATTCTTCTAAATAACACTTTTAAACAAACAGGGGATGTGGTTTGTTTCCCTAACCTGATCTTTACGAGTTAGATCCTCCATAGTTCCAAAAGGTATGAATAGTTTCTTGTAAGTAGAAAAGAGAAACAGAAACAAGACTTACAAAATATTCTGAATACTCAGGTCTCTGCACTCTCCCTCGCTCTGTCTCCAGATCTAAAAATGCTGTGAAGTGGAGGCAAACTGCCAACAGCTTCACACCCAGTGCTGAACTGGCGTAAAGTCAAAGGTTGCTGGTTGCATTTGGATGCCAGAACATTAGCATGGCTTTCACTACTGGCTCTTACACATCCTTTTTCAAAGCTAGATAGTTCACAGTTTTTGCCTCTTCTATAAGCTTTCGTTGCTTGCTCTTCCAGGTTTTCCTTGAGTGCTAATCTTGCTGCTGGTAAGAAAGCATCTTGGATATTAAAAGTTTTCCGCTTCAGCAGTAGCCGTTGCTGGTGATCCCTCTTCTGCAACAGGAAGCATATGCATCAAGTGCTACATGCCCTGGATATGTCTGCAGTGTCAGTTCAGTGCAGTTTAAGCCTGCTCTTTGGTCCAGGTTTGCCAGTCAGCCACACTGCAGCTCCCAAAGCCCCACTGAGAGACTATCTCAGCCCAAGTTCTGCAGACGAATTCAGAGGGGAGCAGACTGCTCTTTCCCAGAGCCCCAAAATACATCCAAACGTACACTCAGAAATGGAACATGTCAAGTTTGGGTGCAACACTACCCTGTCAGTGATATCCCAAGCCTGACCTTTGTCAACACCGTATGAAAGACCTCCGCGATTAAGGACCACAATTTGAAAAGTTAAAGGTTGCATGAGCAGGGATCTGCCCCGTATCCCTGGTCTTTACCCCACAACTAATGCCCAACCTCAGAAGGTACCACAATGGAGCAGTAAGTTTAACCCAAAACCTCCAAGCATATTTTTGGGAGTCTTTTATTTACCACGTACTCAGATAGACACCAATACACAACTAATAAATCACAAGCTTTACTTAAGTTCAGAAATGTTCCCACTGAACTCAGTGGCAGTATGCATATGTTAAACACTCTGGGATCAACCACCTGAGGCTATGAGCTCACAGCTCTGCTTAAAGTTCCTTCCTGTTATAAACATGCATTTGTATCGAAGCATCTGATGAAATGGCAGATTGACACCCCCTACTGTATTTGGTATTACAGCACTTTAAACCAAGGCTCTATTCTGTAGGAAGAGCATGGACTCTAATCATAGAAAAGTCTATGTAACATTATTTCTTTCCTACAATCATAGAATTGTTTGAGGTGGAAGGGACCTTAGAGCTCATCCAGTTCCAACCCCCTGCCACAGGCAGGGACATGTTCTACTAGACCAGGTTGCTCAAAGCCCCGTTCAACCCGGCCTCGTGTGGATGTTTGTGAATGTTCAAGTGACTGGCAGGAAGGAACCAATACAACTGAGCAGATACGTTCTTGCACCAGGGCAGTTAACTCCAGCATGGATGGAAAATAACCATAGCCTCTCTTCTCCTGTGCAATTCTCAGAATCACAGTAAAAGGAACACACACTATAATTAATGATTTACATATTTATAACCCAGTTCTCTTGACCTTTGTTAGCCAAAACACCTGAGTAAACCAATCTGCATGCTTAAATTTCTTGTAACAGTTGGGAATGTGGCAAATGCTTAAGAAAAAAAAAAAAAAAAACAAGAATGCTTTTTAAGGCAATAGGAAGCAGGAATATAAAAATGATCAGATGGAGTTTAACAAGGAGACAAGTGGTAACTGCTAAAAACAGAAAAAACAGAACGCAAAAAGCTATTTTAGCTCTTCTGCTTGTGCAGTTCCACACTTCACTTTTGCAATGATAACAAGCTTCTTGCTATGCATCTAAGCAACTGTTTCCTCAATTTTTGCCACAAAAATAGCTGACAAGGTGAAAAATGTTGATCAGTAATTTTGAGGATCATAGCTAAATCGTTGCACTGGTTTCAAGTTAATGATCATAAAATTTTTTACTACCTTTGTAACAATAACTTTGGACAGAACGAAGTATTTTGACTATTTCCAACTCTCAGGGTGGCAGGCACATCCTGCAGGAATATTTAGAATCATCCTACCAAGGATCTTGGTTGATTCTATCTTCATGATAGAATCATCCTACCAAGATGGATGAAATATGAAAGAAAACTTTATGCCCTTGAACAAAGACAGGATTCATTTTCTGAGTATGTCTCAGTGAAGCTCCTATAGCTTGCAGCTAATGTTTTGTCCCTTGAGTTGAGGCAGTCAGGGACGCTTGATACTGCATAATGAATATCTAGAAGCCTATTTGTGTCAGACTACCAAGGGAAGGTTGTATGAAGAAACAAAGTTATTAGGAGGAAAAAAGCACCTCTTGGCCTCAGGAGCTCAATCCTCTGTTTGTGTCAGCGAAGAAATTCCTGCCTACCCTTAACGTTCTGCTTTAGAGGACAAAAGTAAATCAGGATTCACCAGCATCATGGGTTCCTGCAGCTCCACCTAATACCTGTAGTGGCTAAAAGCTTTTAACTGAGTAAACCAATCTATGCTTCTGGTTTTGTGTCAAATATGCTTGATTGTGCACGCGCTGCTGAGAATAAAAACTGTGCTTAATCAGCATAAATGCATGTTTTGTGTGCATGAGCACAGCGTGTCATTGTAAACAGATCGGATGGTTTTAGCTGGGTGAAATGGTTGTTGTCCAGATCACCAGCAATTTGGAAGGTTGTTTTTGTGTGAACACGTTGAGTACACATGAAGCACTAGAGGGCAATACCTGTTGGATGACGTTGTATCCATACAGCTGCAGAGGGAGTCAGAAAATTAATTCTCATGGAGGTTGTAAATGGGAATAGAAGGATGTTTGTTATTCGACCCTGAGAAGTGTAAGATACAAACACTGGACTTGGGAGCTTGCTCAACAAAAAAAGGATATCACCACAAGTTCCTAAGTACAAACACAATGTTGATAAGTCCCTCCCTGAAATTTTCATTACAGTAATTTATTATTGAAGACAAATAGCAGTTAGCAAACCAAACAAAAACAGCCAGTTCCCATCCCCAACATTTTAAATAACAAAGATTATTTTTCTCTTCCTAAAACGTTTTTTTCCTGTTCTCTGTTGCGAAGTCACTGTTTCCTTTGTTCTTCATGCCCAAGACTCACAAAATAAAGAGGATCTTAATTTCTGAAGTAAAATAATGCAGACATTAGACTAATTTACAAACCATGCAGCTTCTCTCAAGCTTGGTGCTCTAGGACACAAGGGTAGTGTTCTTCACTTACAGGAAAGAAGGAAAAACTCTGTTTTTACATATGTATTACTTCTGTATGTCCTTAAATAGAAGGTAAGCAATCTAATCTAAAGCACTACAAAACCCTTTTCTTTGACTTTAATCGGCTAGCAGAGGTGCAGCTACAGTTCAGGTGAGCCTTTGTTTGAGAAGCAGATAAAATCGAAGTTTGAGTTAAGACTCTTAACCAAACTGAGTATCAGAGCTGTGCTTCAATGGGTCCTGCAATGCGGATCTACTGCTTTGTTATTGCAGTGAATATCTTAAGCTATCATGTCTCAAGTTGCCTACTGGTTATTTAGGGAGAACATCTGGCATAAGGGTGTCAATAGGAATTTTGCCACTAACTTAATTTACAGCCTAGATTTCACCCACAGTTTGTTGAATCACTGTTTTTTACTGAGTGTTCCAAACTATACTGTACTAGATAACCTTCATACTCTATTTTCAGCACTATTGCTTTTACTGAATCAAACATCTCTGTTGATCTGTCCAAATGAGCCTTAAGCAAAAATGGGGGTGGGGGAAGACAAGGTTTTTAAAGTTTAGAAGAAAGCTTTGAATGTCTTCCCTAGGCATGCTGTAACAATTGCAAAAATTATACGAACTGGACAGAAGACCGTCATTTCAGGAAGATGAGAACTATCACTGAGAGACTTTACACTTGACATGCTGAAAGTGTGGAATGATATAGCGAAACAATGGAGGAATTTCAGGAAGGTAAATGTTAACCTTACATATTCAAATATATCTTCCTTTAAAATGTGTTTCTTCACAGGGGAAACAGATTTGCCTTAGTGAGTCTTTGAACAAGTGACTTTTGTGTTTTACAGTTAAAGTAAATAATCATCCTGTTTGCTAGTTGTAGCAATGGTTTCCGCTGTCCAAAAAGGATGACAGTTCTTTCTCTCTTTTTGTAGGGGAAAGACAGAGGGAATATTTTCTTTAGAACCATACATATTAGTATGTTATAGCACAAATTAGGAGACAAGTGTTCTTCAGGCACACTAGTCTGTAAAATCACTGCTCCAAGCCACTTTTATTAGAAAAGAGAAATCTAAGATCCTCCTTTGCCCATACTCTCTGTTTCTGATTACATCTATTTCTCAATCTTTTATTAGTATTTCATTTCGCAAAGCAAGCATAAACCAGCTCCATTTTGCATTCCCTTTGTTAAGGTGCAAATGATTTGGCAATTGCAACCACATATGACCCATTAAATAAATGCATATACTTCCTATTTTAATCGGTATGGCAAATGACTAACTGTATAAATGTGTGTCGTGGTTTAAGCCCCGGCCGTAAATCAGAACCACGCAGTCCACTTCCCCCCCCACCTTTCTTCCCTCCACTTCTGGAAGGATGGGGAGGAGAATCAAAAGAATGCAGCTCCCACGGGTTGAGATAAGAACAGTTTAATAACTAAGGTATAACAGAAATCACTACTGCTACCACTAATAGTAATAATGATAAAAGAAATAACAAGGAAGAGAATACAACCGCTCACCAACCGGTACCTCGCCCCCACCCCGTAGTGATCCAGCCCTTCCGGGGACTCTCAGTTCTACCTCCTGGGCATGACGTGCTGTGGTATGGAATACCTCTTTGGCTAGTTTGGGTCAGGTGTCCTGTCCCTGCTTCCTCCCAGCTTCCCCTCCTCCCTGGCAGAGCATGAGACTCACAAAGTCCTTGGTCAGTCTAAACATCGGTGTTATCAGCTTTGTTCCCAGGCTGAAAGTCAAAAACACAGCGCTGCAACAGCTACCAAGAAGGAGAAAAACTGACTGCCACTGCTGAACCCAGGACAATGTGCAACTTAAAAACCTACTGATATGAAAACAGGATGAAGAACACCTTCATTTTTGACACGCCACTACCCTCTGATCGAATGTATCATATTTAGTACTGTAGTTCTTGTCTGCAATAACACTTGACATAGTTGGCTGGTTCATCTTTGTGCTGAGTTGTAAGATTTGTGCAATACTGTAGAAGTAACACAGAGAAAGAAAAAAAGAATGTATGTATTTTCCTTGCTTGTATCCCTTTGTATTTTCTTGGATAGATGAGATCAGGACTAAAGCATTTCCTCAACTCTCTCTCTGTGTAACACTGATAAAATAAAACATCTTCTTGTAGACAGCCATGCAGGATTTCTAGCCTAATATGGCTAATATTCTAAACAGGTGAGCACATGTCCTTTGACACACACAAAAATTTAAGATCAGTCAACAGCTACTGATAATCTGCAGAGACACAGCAATATGTTTTAAAAGCAAAAGGACATAGATACTGGCAAAAAAAAAAACCCTAGTAATCTTATGAGGGTTCCCTCTCCAATTTGTAAAGTTATGAAAAGTATCACTTATACCCTTAGTTTGATTTTTATCACTTGTCCAAGCCCTAACTCGCTTCAAGAATGTAAATAAATACATGACATGCCTACTATTCCAGGAAGAATATTGTTGTTTTCTCATGTTCTCCCATTTTTCACAACCTCTAGTATACTAAAAATGTGCAAATACAAAGGGAATCTTTGAATGAAAAAACTACCTGTTCTCCCTGCTGTCAGAACCACACGTATTAGTGTCCAGACTAAAAAAAGACACAAAATCTAACTTAGACAAATGAGCAGAATGTGTACTCTGAACACCTAAATTCCAGAAAAAAAGTATGAACTCATTGCAACCTCTGTAAAGCCTCATTCTGCAAAGTTCATTGATATCAACATCAGCATTTTGCAACATAATCATAGGTGCAATTTTTAGAGTCCTCTGGAACTAAAATGCAGGCTCCTGTGACTTTTAAAAATGGAACAGGTATGCTCAATTAAAACCCTGAATACCCTGAAATACTTTATTTTCGCTGCAGTGTTTCTTCCTATCAGCTTTCTGTTTCATCTAATATAGAAAAAGCCCTTGTCAAAATCCTGTCTGTACCTTGATAAGTTACTAAGCGAATTAAAAACATATTACAACATTAAGCCAGAATCTTGGGGGGTTTTATTTCTATTTACAACTTTAACTACTACATACTTCCATACCATATTCAGTTTTTAGTCTATCTTATTTTTGTACTGAAAATGAAACAGTATCTTCAGTTATAAAGAGAAATTGAAAAATAAACCACTGCAGTTCCTAGCACTAAGAAGACCAAGAAGCACTCAAAATGGAAAATAAATATCTTTCCTAGTAGACTGACTTTAGCTCCAGCCTCTCACTCATCTTTTATAGTGTGCTAACATTTCCTTCTCTGCCCATAAGCAAACCCACCTGTGGAAGCAAACCCTTATGCTCTTGGTCTTGCTTCCCTCCCACAGTCCCTTTAAAATTCTCCCTTTCTGCTTTGAAACACCTCTATCACACCAGACCAGGTTTGTCAGATTATCTGTTTTGACACTTTCTCTAACAAAACAGATTGACTCTTTGCACTGTGATCTCCTGGGAGACAAAGTATGTTGCAAAACTGACAACAGAAGTTACTGGAATGATCTTTTGAGGGCAGCTATGGGTATGCATTTAATTTTGCAGACTGGCACAAATATATCATTCCAAGCCCGTGATTAAGTACCAACCACCATCAAAGCTTTTGATATATAATTCAAAATACAAGCCTGATTATCTATTAACTTAGTGATCGCTACTTGTTTTACATCATAGTGATAAATTCCATAGACTTTACAGTATCCCTTATAAAGACAAACAATAAACAATTAAAGTTTAGGTGTATTATCTAAGCAAATACTTTGAAAATATCTTTTCAAGGGCCAGAGAAGACGCTTACCAGAGAAATTATAGGAGGATAAAACAGAAAGTATGAGTCTGGAAAAAAAACCTTAAGAGGAAGAAAGTGAGCAGGTTTTACTGTCCATCAGTGTTACTATTTCCCTGTGTTCAAGATAAAGAACTGCACCAATGATGATGAATCCATTAAAATATGGCATCATCCTTGTTCTTTCTTTCCAAGAAATTTTGTCTCACTTGCATGTTGCTTGTCTTCATCCCAATGCATTAGTTTTTATGACAAGACTTGCATTACTGTTTTCACCTAGTAGAACAGCAGGACTTGGTAAAGATCGCAGCAGATGCTGGTTGCAGTATCATCCCTAGTACCAGCTGCTTCTGTATTTCCTTCCAGGTGTCTGTCTTCCACATGGCTGACAGCTGAATTCTGTTCAAAAAGCATGACTAAGGCTGCAATAGGTACAAAGCCAAGTTTCCTCTTGGATTCTTTTCTTCCTCCTGCTGTGCCTCATGTGGCTGGCAGAGTTCTGCCATTGTGGAACAGAGATTGCTGGAAATAAATTCTTCTTAAGCAAACAGGCTTTTGTTCAGTTTTGACTCCAGGCTCCCAGCCCAAAGTCTTGAGCAATCTGCACTGGGAAAAATCTGTGCATCTGTGGTAAGGCTCTTTTTTAGAGGCTTCTAGTCTGAGCCAATCTGTAGCAAAGAGAACCATTTTCTGAAAGACTGCGTTCTGGGCAGAAGATCTTCATTATCAGCCTTGTCCTAGAATATTCTCTGAGATTTCCATCATATTAGGCTTTGGATTTAGATGCAGATAAGCTCATTTTTAGGTTTCTATACCCGCATTTATGTAAACTAGTTGCAGAACAAATCAGGGAGGCGTACAGTATTCTTGTACCTCTTGCCTATTAATTAATACTTCACATTTTTTCTGCACAAGTGGGCGAAAGAAATGCTGTGTGCACATATTTTTCTCTTTCTGAAAAAGAAACACAAGATCCAACAGCTTATTTTCTGTCACAGCCACAACTTCATTCATCATCTGAAATCCCAGGTTGCTCTGTGCTCCAAAATAGTCAGCATGTTACTCATCCTATTGTGAGCAAATAATTTTGTGGGGTTTCCTGCTCCTTTCCGATTTCTCTTGTTACTACTTCCAGAAGACGGTGTCTGTAATGTTGTTGCACAACTCTACAAACTGAGGCACTTTTTAGAACCAAGATTTTTTGGGCACACTCATATCAGCATGATGTTTGTGACACATTTTGTGTAACTGTTCAAAGACTGTCCCTCTCACATTTTCTTAGTGACAATGGTAGACAACCCTTCAGTCTGTCAGTAGTTAGAAACCATCACCTTTCACCCAAATTTTGAGCATTTCTAGCCAGTCTTCACCTGCCACCTATATTTGTTGAATGCTTTGGTGAATCATATAAAAATTGTATAAGCCTGACTTCTGCTGCAATATGCACTTTACAGACCCTTCACTTCTTTTACAGCTAAAAGGAGAAGAATGAGGACTATAAAGAGTTGCCACTTTTCTTCATCTGGTTGTAAGTCCTAAATGCACATTCGTGTGGCTGTATCCTGTTCTGCAGAATGGTAAGGCAATTTTACAATTGCTGTGAGCTCCTACGTAGCAGGTTCTGCTGTTCTCATTTTCAATCACACCTAAGGTGCTTGATTTTTCCTTTAATCTGCTTTTCCTATTCTCATTCCACCTCAAGCAATGCATTTGATTCTCTTTCCTGTGTTATCTACATGTGACACTACTACGTGGGTTTTTTTTCCTGGATTTATTTAATGGATGATCTTGTCCTAGATTTCGCCTCTGACAAACTGCCATATCCAGGTTTGGACTCCTATTTTTAAACACCTTGACAATATATTGTTTTTCCAGATGTTTCCATTTTCTGAAAGAATGCCTGAAGGTACTGGTATGTCAAACATCTTAAAAGCAACAGAGCATACAGAAAAAATGAAAAAAGCCACAAAACAAAATCCCAGCTGATTCAAAGCATATCTGATTATTTTTCTTTCCAAGATATTAATAACACTGCTGCTGTATTGGCTATGTCTAAGATGAAATGTGGAAACTCACATTGGATTAGAATATTGAAGATACTCAAGATACTGATGCTTGTCTGGTGTATTTTAATACTCAGTATCTTGTGTTCTTTTATCCAGGATTAAGACAGATGAGGTTTGAACAAACAGACTAGACTTGGGTAGCCACATAGTATACCCGATTGGTATACTTATTCACTCACGTGAAATTCTGTATTGCATCCCTTGGGGAAATATTAAGAGTAGCATATTGATTAGAGAGACACATCATGCTAAAAGCTTTATTTGTTCAATTGACTGCTGCTTAAACACTTATAATTTATAATAATTTATAATTAACGCTTAAACACTTCTGTCATGCTGTCACACTGTAATCAGCATGACAGAAGGTAACAGACCAATGTATTCATTTCTCACTGCCTAGCTATATTCTGAGCATGAACAGCTGGGATAACTATGAATGGGGAAGAACCATTTAGGTATGTAACAGAAAAGGAACAATATAAAGAATTATTTTTGCATAAAGGTGCTCTTAGCCCTTTAATACCTGTTCATTCCTTACGAAGCCACAATACTTTTTAAAGTGCTTTAACTGAAACAGTTTCTGGAGAGAGAATTATGTCTTTTATTAGACTGACTACATACAGTAGAGTCGATTATTTTTATTAGTTGTTGTCATGGTTTAACCCCAGCCAGTAATAAGCCCCACGCAGCCATTTGCTCACTTCCTCCCACGCTCCCCGAAAGGATGGGGGAGAGATCTGGAAGAGTATAAGTGAGAAAACTCATGGGCTGGGATAAAGGCAGTTTAAAGGGTAAAGCAAAAGCCATGCATGCAAGCAAAGCAAAACAAGGAATTCATTCACCACTTCTCACTGGCAGGCAGGTGTTCAGCCATCTCCAGGACAGCACAGTTCCATCATGCATAATGGTGACTTGGATAAACAAATGCCATCAATCCCAATGTCCCCCTTTCCTTCTTCTTCCCCATTTCTATGCTGCTCATGGCACCATATGGTGTGGGATACCCCTTTGGTCAGTTGGAGTCAACTGTCTTGGCTGTGTCCCCCCTAACTTCTTGTGCACCCCCAGCCTGCTCACTGGTGGAGTGAGAAGAACAGGCCCTGACTCTGTGTAAGCATTGCTCAGCAGTAACAAAGACATATTATCAACAGTTTCCAGAACAAATCCAAGACATTGTCCCCTACTAGCTACTGTGAAGAGAGTTAACTCCACCCTACCCAAAACCGGCCCAAGTGTTTCATAGCATATTGTAAGTACCTTAAATCAGAGTGGATGAAGGTGCACATATGGAGGTGTTTTTCTTCATTAGGCGTTAAGAGCGTTATCACAATTCAGCCATAACTGGGAGGAAAAAACAAACCAAACAAAACCAAACATAAGATGAGTCACTGGGAGCAGTGCTGTGGGAAGGATGCCTGGATTCTTCAGATTCTTCACTTAATATTTGCCCAGGGCATATTTCAGGGTTCCTACCTACTTCACTGCAGCCAACCTTTCATTGTCTGCCTCTTTCTGAGGTTTTTCAGCCCGTCCCCAGATCTCTTCCCTTCACACAGTCCACTGAAGTCCATGTTCAGCCAAAGAACAGAGACGAAACAGCCTTTCACACATCCTGAACCCCCTAAGTCCTAAAGAAATTGATTTATCAAGGGTGGTCCCTCCTGCCTCACCCCAGCACTACATGCTGTGTAACAAGGCTGGTGCAGGTGCCTGTCCCTGGAGAGGACTGGGAGCTGTGAATGTTGATCAGAGATTAACTCCTGCCCGCTGCTGAGATCAGGCCATGTTTACCACAGATGTCATTTCTCATGGACCAACTTTTCTTCGTTTCTCATGGAACAGCTTTTGCAGCTTCCTGCTCAGGATACAGGTGCTTGTAAGCCTCACTGCTTGAGATCTCTGTATGTTACATATAGAGAGTCCTTGCACCTAAAGTGACATGTGGCTTTCACTACCCAACCAATGCATAAGCCTTGAGTGTTGTAATACATTCCACTGAACTATACCTACATTATGCATGGCTGAGACTGTAACTTGTTTTACTTCTTTTTTTTTTTAGCTTTCCCATATCCATTTATCACTGAATTGAGAGAGCCAATCTGAAAGCAAGAAAAGGTGAGAAAAGCCAGGATATACTTTGAACAAAAACTGGGAAGAGCAAAAGAAAGTTGTGACGAAGAGCTCCCTCTTGTGTGCCACAGGAAGAGCAAAAGGTAGCAAAGAATGAAGAGGAAAGGAAAAGGAAAGAGGAAAAAGGGAAGGAAAAGGAAAGAAGGGAAGAAAGAGTGAAGAGGAAGGAGAAATGGAAAAAAAAGGGGAGGGGGAAGGGAAGGGGGAAGAGGAAGGGAGAAGAGGAAGGGGAAGGGAGGGGAGGAGAGGGAAGGGGAGGGGAGAGAAGGGAAGGAGAAGGGAAGGGGAAAAGACCCCACAGAACTGACATTTTGAAACAAATAGTTATCCATTTGAAATTCTTACTTACAAATACAGATTTTAATAAAGTTGAAAATCAAAGTACAATGTTTCTATGCGTACAAGTTGACAAATCCTTCTTGTCAATAAAGCTGGGTGTCTGCAGGAATTCATGTGGGATATTTCAGACAGTACAAGGGTCAGAACTTTTCTAAGTATCTCCCTTCTTGTGATTCCATGACGGCCAACTCCTTGTACTGGCAGCAGCTCTCAACCTCTTCCTCTGTGAATCTGTACATGCGGAAATGCAGTAAATGCTTTATTTTAGGAGCAGCTATATTTGTTTTTCATCTAAAACATTTACTTAAATGCACTGTTATCTTGGGGTGTCCTGTCTGGATGTGTTTTGGAATTTATGTAATCAATTGTCACAAGCATAGAAAGTAGTCCCTTGAATTTTTAGACACAAACAAGCTCATTTCTTCTTCACTGCAGTTTTGAGAACAGAGGTTAGAAAATCACTGAACCTTAAAGGAAAGGATAAATTCAAGCAGTTTTAAGGTCTGGTGATTTTTTCCTTCACAGCATGACTTTGCACAAATCACACTGAACTGGGATGAAACTGTTAGTTAGTGGTTAGTATACTTGAATGCGCTTCAAGTGTTCTGCAGGTGCCAAAGTTATTCAGGGCTGCTTCTTCATGTACGAAAGACAGTGGAAATTAAGATTAATTTGTATTATAATATGACTGTCTTATTTTAATCTATTAAACTGAGCACTGTAATGGAAAGTAAGCAGGAATTAATATCCGGATATCAAGGTCTATTATTTATGTAAAATCTGTCAAAGCAAGCCTAAAGCAAAGACTTTCAAAGCTGAGGTACTTGAAATGGTGAAGCTTGACCATGTTGCGTGAGTCTGACTAACAAGATAAAGCAATGCCAGCTATGTGTGTAGGCTTTTTCTCAAGAAAGAACTGTGCTGAAACTGAGTCTTAATCCTAATTAAATAGATAGTCCAGTAGGAAAGAAAAACTCTTCGTATGACTCCCTCTAAAATATACTTATTGCATTTATTTTAGGTTTAACATTTAAATATTATTTGTGCAGTAAGACAACAAAGACAACGTGTGAAATTTTATTATTTCACAAACAGGATGGTCACACATGGAGACAGAACAACAGAAGCTGGGAGGAATTTGGTAGCAGTAACAGCAGCACCAGCAACCTGGAAAACCAGCAACCTAATTTTTTTATTCCTTGTAAAGATTACCAATCATTAACTGGCTAACTCATGAAAAAATATAATGAAATCAACAAGTACAAAGACTCAGATCCTTAGTATTACAAATTAATATAGAATTTCATATATGATTTACAGAACTGGACATCACCATGATTGGTGTGTTTAGGAAATAAGCAAATCAAGCCAGTTTCAAGCTTTAAAAGAAGTACTGTTGTTCATAAACAGTTCAGGTTGCTAATAGTTCTTAAATCATTATCACTACATATACAAAACAATTAGGTCCTTAAGAAATATATCACAGATGAACTGTGAGCACACACCACTCTGGAGCTGATGCTACGTAGTCAGGGATGATGGCCACTCTACTTGGTGGTCCTTAGTCACCAAAGCCAACATGGTTGTTCTTGAGAGCTCCTTGGAGGCAGTTTGCCTTCTTTCTTCTTCATTCAATTGACATTTTATACGCTGTGTCCCTGATTCAAAAGAAAAGGAAGTGATTCAGATCTGCTTTTCATTACTTATTTTGGGGATCATGAAAAGTTCTGTGTTTTGCTTCTTCTGCAGGTGCCACCAGACACGTTTCTTGCATATTTTGTGAGATTGTCTTGGTTTTATAATGCCTCTTTCCCCTTCCATTTTATTTGGCTGGTTATTTGGTGACAGATAACTAATTGTCATTTCTCAGGTAAGCTTGATTTTGCCTTTTTAGTGAGGCTTTAAGAAAATAGCTGGAAAGAGTAAACTAGGAAAAACCTTAAACTGCACAGCATCACTTAAGCTGCAGTGAAAAATCATGGAGTGAGCCTTCCTGAAATGCAATTCTTACCACGTGAAGGAGAAGGTGATTTGGAACACTCTGCACAGGTATACAGGTCCTACAAGCCTGTAGTCACTGGTTTAAGCAAAATGGCTGAAGCTGCCTCCTTTGGCACAGATCTATAATCTGCTTTTGAGCAGCCTCAACTATTAGCCAGAACTTAACTGCCATCTGAAATAAACCCAGTGTTTGAATGAAAACAGCAGAGGTCTGAGGGTTAACTGTAGGTGGGTAACATGGGGTGGTTACTTGGTAAAGCATCTGCCATCTCGCTTTAATCCACACCCACAAATCTAGCAGAGCCTTCAAGGTACGAATTTTGGGTGCCTCTGTTCTGTACAATTAACAAGGGTCCTTGCGCAGTGCTATGAATCAAATTCACAGGCTCCACAAGCCAACTCAGGCTGAGGCTGAAGCTGAAGCATTAGGAAGCCTCATTCCTGTGTGGTGCTGCTTTCAGCACTTCACATACAGTCAGACCATTTTCCAGGGGAATCAAATGGGAGGTCAGGCCTACCCGTTGACACATCCATTCTCCTGCCTGGGAGACTGGAGCCAAGTTTTCTTCTTCCTACTCTGCCTGATTTACCACGGAACTTAAACTGAATATAGGGATGGAGGTTACCTTTGTTTCCTCTTTGGAATCTGCTCTACTTTGTAAAGATAACTGAGTATTTACTGGAGGAGAACTTAACGCCGACATTCCTGCAGTCAGTGTGAGCACAGTGATGAGTTTTGATCTCTGGAGCAACGAATCTTTCCCAACCTGTGAAGCAGAACCCTTCAGATTCGATCCCACACATTCGAGTCCCGCAGCGCAGAGAGCACTGCGGGTACCTCTCACTTGTGTTCGCCTTATTCCAGCTCCAGATCCTGCCTCTCGGGATCAAAGACTCGGCTACTTACACCCAACGGACACCCAGCCCCGCACCCGGCCCTCCCACCAGCTGGGGGCGCGCCACGATGGTCCCGCACACCACGTCTGCAACCCCTCCCGCAGGTGGGGAGGGGGGGTTCACCCGGAAACTGTCCCGGAGCGCGAGTGGTTCCGGGGGCAGCGCCTGCTCGCTCGGCCGCTCCGCCACGCCGCCGCCTGCCGCCGGGCCGCACTCTGTCTCGGCTCGCTCCGCGTTCCCCCCTTGCCGCTCCCCGCGCCCGACGATGCTGCTGTGGGGCTCCCGGGCCTCGGGGCCGTGGGCCCGTCTGCCGCTGTTGTTTCTGTTAGCGCTTGCGGCCTGCGCGGCGCGGGCCTCCGAGATCACGTTCGAGCTGCCCGACAACGCCAAGCAGTGCTTCTACGAGGAGATCGCCCAAGGCACCAAGTGCACCCTCGAGTTCCAGGTAGCTGGGCAGCCCGGGCCGCCATCCCCGGGAAGCGCCGCCCCCCGCCGCGCTGGTGGGGCCGGGCCCGGCGCGAGGCCTCTCCGCTTACTCGTTCGTGCGGTGCTCGGGTGCTCTGTAGCGGGGAGAGGCGCCTTCACGGGGGCAGCAGCTGAAGCCGGCACAACAAACGCTGCCCGTTGCCGTGTGCACCGCGGCGGGACGAGAGCAGGGGTAGAGAGCGGGCCCTCAAAACTGGTCAGCCTCGCACCCTGAACGCGGACCTTCGGGGTCCCTTGTGACCAGCGTGCTGCGTACCTAAACCTACCTGCCCAATAGCGTGCCGCCGAAGTCACAGAGCCATAGAATGGTTTGGGTTGGAAGGGACCTTAAAGCCCATCCAGTTCCAGCCCCCTGCCACGGTCAGGGACACCTTCCACTAGAGCAGGTTGTTCCAAGCCCCGCCCAACCTGGCCTTGAGCACTGCCAGGGATGGGGCAGCCACAGCTTCTCTGGGCAATCTCTGCCAGCGCCTCACCACCCTCACAGGGAAGAATTTATTCCTAATGCCTCATCTACATCTCTCTCTTTCATTTTAAAGCCATGCCCCCTTGCCTTTATGAGTTTGAGGACTGGCTAAGAAAAAAAGCAAAACCAAAAAGACAAGAGAAGGGAAGTTGAGGCAGGAAGTGAAGCCTGGGAGAGCTCCAGTTAGGAAGCTATAATGAAGCTGTGTACAAAATTTCACTCTTTGGATGAGGAAGAAGCACACAGAATGTTTTGGGCTTTTCAGTCAAGAATGAAAACCAACCCAACCCCTTTCCACCCCCCCCACCCCCACTATCCCTCTGAAACCCCAGCACCCATCCACCCCACAGCATGTGTGGATTGTGAAGCATTTGCCTGGTGAGCACAGTAAAACATAAGGAGCTAATGCTTACTCAGTTCAGAGTACGGTTCAAACTGGGGTGACATAGCAAACAGTAAGATAGTTATACAGCAAAGTGTCACAGGCATAGAGCAATTCAGGAGTCTAACACAAAATAAAACATGGGCAGCCCTTCCAACCCAGACCATTTTGTGATGTGAACCAACATCTTGTTGAAGACTGCATGCACATAGTAAGTGATGCTGGACAGTTTTTCTTACTTTTTCCAGCCTCTTAACAGTTTGAACGTGGAGCCGTCACAATAGAGCACACTGTTCAGCCTCGAGAATTATCAGGGAAAGAGCTCTGACAATTTTGGTGCTTTTGAGGGTATCAGCGGGGTTGGAAGCTTTCAGTCTGTCACTTCAGCTGGTGAACTCAGGGACAGTACAGCAGCAGCACAAGAGAGAAATCATTCTTGATGCTGGGAATCGCAGTTATCTTTGGGGGCTTTTGAAGGAACTGTGTACTTTTTATGGTCCAGCTTTTCTAGTTGAAGTCTTGTGGGGTTTTTTCTTTCCCAGCTGCTCTCCTGCCTTTAGTATTTTGAGGAATGTTTATGCCAAGTATATGTCTCTGTTACTCTGGCCTACATGTTCTAAGATACCATTTTCCCCACCCAAATGTTTCTTGCCGCTGCCTCTTAATTTCATAAAGTTTTTTCTGTGCAGTGCTTTCACCCTTGTTTTTAAGTGGATGTCACTGGAGTTTGCTCGACAGATAAGCCTGCAGTTGTCACAGCAGACATAATAAGGACAGGAGTAGCCTTGTCTGGATTTGACCAACTGCTGGTAGACTGAAGTGCTCTGTGCTCACCCTTTGGCAGAGGGAAGGCTCAAGCAACCTCTCTAAGATGGAATTTTAGGGTAACTTTAAAGCTCTGGTAAATCTTTACCATGTGTAAGTAAACTGGCCCTTTCAGGGTGCATGATATAACCAAACATGAGTGATTTTCATGCTTGGTAAAAAGCACACCCCTGTCAAATTTGAGATCAGACTTCAAAAATGATCCATTTTTTCATTGTAGAAAATCTAACTTTTTGCTTCTCCTTCCAACCAGGTAAGCATTTCTGTATGAAAAGCCAGATGCAGACATCCAGGGAGAGACATCTGGAGATCCAGATATCCTTTTTTTTTCCTCTCTCTTTGTATCCTGTTTTGGATTCAAAGCACATTTTTGGAAAGACTATGAAGATACTGCTTGCCAACTGAGTGTTTTTGAAACTTCCTGTTTGCAGAGCAGCTACTGCTGAGATCTCTTGTTATTTCAGTTGTACTGTTCACGTTATAATTTTAATAACTTGATACCTAAATAAACTGTGAATTTAAATAACGCTATGTGAACTGAAGTGCAGATACTCAGACAGTAAAATATTTCAGTGATTTCTGCACACATAAAAAAGGGACATACCTTTAGCAATAAGTCTCTTTGTTCTTCAGCGTGCTTTATCTTAAAAAGAAAAGGTTTGGATCAAGGATTAAGTGTAAAACTGCTAGACCAAGAGTCATCAGGATGCCAGGTTATGAATACCTAAAATACTGATTAGTCTTTCTGTAGGGGTGGGATAGGTAGCCTCCAGAGCAACATGCTGTAGACCAACAAGAATCAAAGCCTGAACAAACCTTGAAACAATCATGTGAAGTTTGGAGTCACTTGTATGTGTTATGTGCTGTTGTGCAGCGTGCGCTGTTTTGGGAAGAACTGCTGTGGCTGTTTGGGCAGGAGAGAAGCAGCAGAACATTGCTCCATTCACCAGCACAGGAAGACTGGCAGGTTGAAATACCTGTTCTACCAGTTGAACACCATTCCTGCATCCTAAAGCAGCTTGAGCTAATAGTAGGGTAGTTACACTCTCAACCATAAGGAAGGGAGCAGTTTTAATCCACATTAGTAATCTCAGCTGGATGAACCAATTCCATTCAGGACTTGTGGATACAGCAAGCGGTGTGTTTGTTACAGTGATATGTTTACTGCCCCATCACGTTACGTCTGCTGTAGCTTTCGCTGTTATACAATTATTTATAACAAAGTAATTAAAGTTACACTTTGTAAACAGTTTGGAAATGGAGTTGACATTACGTATGCTGAACCTAAAGTGTTTTGAATTATGTTCTGTGTGTCTTATGTAAGAAAATAATTTTTCAGACTTGCTTTGAAAGATTTTCAAATTAATGCATTATATTTTAAAACATGTAAAGCACAAAATTTTGCAGTGCCACTTGACAAATTACACTTCAAAGAAATGTATAAATGTCCACTTTGTTAAAAAGACAATTTTTGGGTTTTGTTTCCAGGTGATCACTGGAGGTCATTATGATGTTGACTGTCGGTTGGAAGATCCTGATGGCATTGTATTATATAAGGAGATGAAGAAACAATATGATAGCTTCACGTTTACTGCATCCAGGAATGGAACATACAAATTCTGCTTCAGCAATGAATTCTCTACTTTCACACACAAAACCGTGTACTTTGATTTCCAGGTTGGAGAAGATCCACCACTGTTTCCTAGCGAGAACAGAGTAACTGCACTTACCCAGGTAAAACACTGTCGTATTTGACTGCAGCTGTTAGGTTTGGGGTTTTTTTCAAGTTCAGCTGCGTCAGATACCTATATTGCTTTAGAAAATCAGTGAATTAGAGCTTCTAAAATAATGTGAATGACTACAAATAAGCTTTCTTTCTGAAGATTAAGACCTATGGAACACATAAATCTCATTTGTTCCATAAGAGCTGAGAAGGAATCACCAAGTGCTAAAGAGAAAATTAGGGTAGAAGGTTGAATTCTAGGCCACTTGCTTTTTTTTTTTTTTTTTTTTTTTTTTAGCTAACTTCCATTTGTTGCCATGGGTGTGTGCTGCTTGAATTTAGATTTCACAAATATCAGTGCAGCAGGGTTTTAAAAATTTCCAAACTTTGGAAAAAAAAATTGAGAATTGTTCTTACATTTAAAACAGTAGAGTGTTTCGGAGTGGAACAACTTAGGCTGACCTCTCATGTAAATGACATTTTTAAAATTGAGATATAGCAATATAAACAAAATTAGCCATATTTAGCTGGCTTGTATATATTTGTTCTTTATAAGATACTATGTATTAAATGACTATCTTAAACTTGTTCAGACACCTGTCTTGAAAATCATCAAGATGAAAAGATGGTTAAACACAGATACAGGTAACTGAAAGTGGTCCTATCAGGGTGTTAAACATTTCATTTTGTAATAGTTTGTGATGTTTGATCTGCAGGAAATACTGGGTTTTAGCCATAAGACACAAAAATAATTGTGACTAGAAATTAAGTATTTTGAAGATCTATTTGTTAATCTCTTGGTGATCAAAAGACAATGAGAATTACTGACTTTCACTTATTGAAGATAAACTGAAAGTAGAATTGTATGTGAAAAATTATCTAGGGCTTGGAGAACTGGTGATACTTTTTATGAAAAATAACAAGTTGGTTAAATTCCTAAGTGTATATATATATATATATTGTGTATTATGTGAAGCATTTGCGAACACTGAAAGGAACAGAATTGTCCTTTCTTTAACCACTTTTTGTGTACATGACTAAGGAGGGTCTCTTGCCAAAACAACATTTTGAGTTCAGTAACATAGATCTTAGTATGTCATAAAAGTCAACTGAGATTTAGAATTATGCAGTGAAGAATGTCGTGAAACAGAGAAGCATTTAATATATACTACGTATCTTAACGTTAAAACCAACTGCTAGATTTCCTGGTAGATGTGCAATTAACTGGGGGATCACTGACATTTCAAAAGTGTTTCTAGTGTTCGTTTTGAGCCCAAATATACATGAATGTAAGGTTTGTTTAGTTCTAAGAGCCTATTGCTCATTGCTTTTTATTAGATCTATAGTTACGCACACTTCTGTATTTAAGTCTGTCACATTCCTGTGTCTAGAATTTGATCAATGCAAGTTAAATTTTACTGCATTTACAGTATTTCAGTCTGACAATGGACTGAGTTAATCCCTAGCTTGCAAAGTTACATGAATCCTAATTTTAGAGAGCAAACCAAAAAACTTCACAGAAAGAGCACTAGGAGGGTTCTTAATCCAGTGGTGTGTATTTGTTTGTTTCTCTAGATGGAGTCTGCATGTGTTTCAATTCATGAAGCTTTGAAGTCTGTCATCGATTATCAGACTCATTTCCGCTTGAGGGAAGCGCAGGGCCGCAGCAGAGCTGAGGATTTAAACACGAGGGTGGCCTACTGGTCAATAGGGGAAGCAATCATTCTTCTTGTTGTTAGTATCGGGCAGGTATTTCTCCTCAAAAGCTTCTTCTCAGATAAAAGAACCACGACAACCCGTGTTGGATCATAACTGGTAGTGGTAATGCTTCATGTCATTGTGTGCTACTTACCTGTTGAAGTTAACAGTTCTGCAGTTAATTATAGGTACAAAGGATGTGAATGTATGCAACATTTAAATGAGTCTACTCCTCATCCCTTAAAAATCACAAAACAGACCCAAAAACATAATGAAAGGGACACAGGATTTGAAATATTTTTTGCAACTTACGTGTATTCTGATTCCTGTATTAAATACTTGGCAGTGACCACCCTCACTTTTACTGAGATTGATTTTATCAGTAAGATGAGCCATCTGGAGTATAACACTTTAAAGTAGCCCAGCAGTCTAGTATCTGATCTGAGAGACAATATATATGAGACTTCTGTTTTATTTTAATCTTCAGGCTGATTGTATTGGATTACACTAAAGCAAATGTGATGAATTGTAGTGCACTGGTTTGATGTGCTGTTGGAAAAAATAATCCAGTGGTACCCCTTGCTTATTTGTAAAATTGTTGCAAGCTTGACATTACATCATGGTGCAGATTTTCCATCAGCCTGCTAACTGTCTTCAAAACTTGCTAAATTGTATACTTGAGCATGTTTGCTTAAACATGCATTCTTTTATATTAGAACAAGTTTTTTAAATTCTTGTTTTACTAAATTATAGACTGAGACTACTCAGGAAATCCACTTCTGTATTCAAAAATCCAAATCTCCAAGTTTATTTAAAAACATGCAGTAAAATAGGGAATCTTTTAACTTTGTCTGAAACTGTACAGTTTCTGTACTCATACATGCTGCCGCTGCTTTTTGGATTTTAATACCATAGATAGCTTGGTTTGTTAAGCAGCACAGCACCGGCACTGGACAAGGTTATGTTATGTGTTAGGCACATATAAAGCTTTTTACTAAATTGTTTTCCTATTAAAAGGCCAATTTGATACTGATACTGCATTGCACAAGTGCTGTAAATTTTACTTTCCTGTGTGTGGTGCACTGATACATGATGGCCTTGTGTATCTAGCTGGCACTCTTTTTTGCTAGTGGTCAGGAAATGTTTCAAATATTTCAGGTTATCTTCTTCGTAGCTATAGTTGCCTTGTTTCCACTACTCATGTCTTTAGTAGCTTACGTACTGTAGAGTCTTGTTTTATTTGGATGTGGAAGGTAGTAGATGTATGTACATATGAGTAGCTTGAATTGAGCTGGTCATAACAAGGCTAAACTCCTTCAAAAGGCTCTGGAGGATTAAGTAGAACCAACCAACTCTTAAGTGCACACAAACTAAACAAAGGTGAAAAAATTTGTCATACATTACTGGCTAAATCAAAAGATGCTTCTTAAACAAGTTTCCAGCAACCCAAGAAAGGATGCTAAACCCTTATCAATTGCCTGTATTGTTTCTAGCAAAAATGTGGAATTACATGTACAGGTGACACTTGAACAGTCTGAAGAATTGATCTAAGATGACTTGAGTTTAATATCTTGTGATGGCTGAAAAAATCAAACAAAAGGGCACCTACTGTCTGTTTTGAACTGAATGACTGCTCTTTTGGAAGTAAGAAAAAACTCAAACAGCTCAAAAAGTATTTAAAAGGCCCCAGGGGTATTAAAAAGCTTAATGTATGTAAAATGCAGGATTGTATGTAATGTCTTCCTATCCTGTACTGAATTCTAAATACTGCAGTCCCATTTTGGGATGCAAGCTTCCCAGAAATAGTTAGGCTTACAAAGATCAAAAAACTAAAAAATCAGTGCTTTCTTCTCACGATACAAATCTGTGCTTGCAAGCACTATTCTTGATTGTACCTATATGCTTTATTCCTGTGTTTCAGCAGCTGATGTTCAGTACTTTTTGTGTTGAATTGCACACAATAATAAAGCAAGTGGTACATTTTGGGTGCAAGTGTTGGCTGAAAATATGATTTGATTTTGATACTGTCCACTGTTACCCTCTCAAGTTTGAGTATCACTTGTGTAGCTTTAATCATAACAGAATTGTTTGTTCTAAGATTGAAACGTGTTGGGTTTTTTTCCACTGATTTACTCTGTGTTCTGTCAAAATTGGTAAATGGGGGTATAACAGATAATGGTTGGACATCACATACACGTCTTTATTCTTTCATAATGTTTGAATGTGTGAAGTGGGACTGTTCAGCTCAAAATTACTCCCACTGCAGAAGTTTAGTGGACTTGACTTTTGCATTGAAGTTAGTTAGGTATCTGAACCAATCCTCTTGTATCCTGCTGCAAAATATGCAGCAATAGCGTAAAAATGCCTTTATTTTTGTGTTACTAAAAACATGGCACAAATACACGTTTAAACATAGCTGTATATAGTTTTTAAAATAAGTGACTGAATAGGATATAGTAAAACACATGCTAACATGCAGCGGGTGAAGAAATGCATTGTGACTTTTGTTTAAAGCTGTACCTTTTTAATATATGAAAAGAATAGTTTGGTTAATGGTGTGATGCACAAGTAAGCAGCCTGCGTTAAAGGGGATATAACTATTTCTTAATTGCTAAAAGCCCTGGGTTTCAGCTATTCCTTGGATGTTTTATGTTTACAGAACTTCTTTTCATGTCCTGTAATGTCATTTCTTTAGGTTGGAGGTAAAAAAAAAAAAAGAAGTTTAGTTTGAGTAAGACAAAAAGCAGACCCTGTGAATATTGTATGGGAAAATAAAAATTAATATATGAATGTGGTCTGGTTGTTTTGTTTGCATGTGGGGGTGGGGAGCATTAGTCTTAAAAAAAGCTTAAAGATTTGAGTATTCAGGTTGTATTTTAACACATTACAGCAAATCTACTATGTAGCGCTTGATCATTACTTCTGTTGCTTCTGTCATACATAACAAAGTGTACCAGTTCACTGCTGTTCATAACTGGCTGTGCTTTCAGGCTACTGGGAGAACTCTGCTTTCAGCAACATAGCGTGGTTACTGGCCCTTTGCTGAGCATGTTAGCAGGGCAGGCAGTAATACTCAGAAATCTGTTCTTACTGGAGTGGAATTCAAAGTATTTGACTACAGATGCCAGGACTGACTTGGGGCCTGCTGCATGTTTTCATGTTAATTCTGGGGATACAAAGTTAATGCAGGATGTACTACAAAGGTACATCCAATTAGCGTTGTCTAATGAGACATACACTTGAAATGTAATGTAGTTGTAGTAACTAAATGTGTGATTGGAGATACTTTATATTGTGTAGCTTCTTCCTGAATCTTACCACATACCAGTAAAGGTTTTAAAAACAGATAGACTAGGCGTCATTGCTTTGTGTGGGCACCTTCCAGAATGGCTTTTTCTGCCTGTTTGTTTCTCCTGTGTCTATTGCTGTACATTCAGAAATGTTCAAGAATATTTACTGTACTTGAATTAAAAAAAGCTTTTGTCTAGAAGCATGGTTAAGTTCTCCTCTTTCAGTGTTGTGTTGTTATGGTCAACCATAGCTGTTTGGAGGCTTTTTAGGTGCTTTGGCACCCAGAATTTGTAAGTAGCTTAAGATCAGTTGTGGTCTAAAGCACTTTTCCACTGAAAGCTCATAATTTTACCAAAAAAATAAAATTAGATAATTACTGAAAGAAGTTTTTAAAGCCTGACCTTGCAATTCAGCAGCAAGTTCCTCAGGGGTTCCCACTGACCAGCTTCCTGAACAGCTGGAATTTTACTTTCCTAAAATTCAGGGTCCTGACTGTACTCTTCGCATGTCCCTCAGAACTGCAAACTCCACCAGTGCATGATCACTGCAGCCCTGCCTGCTTCCAGTCTTGCACCTCTGAGCAGCTCACTTGCGTTAGAGACCATCAGGTCCAGTATCGCATCCCCTTGGTAGGGCTATTACCTGGCTTAAGAACTTATCCTCAGTGCACTACAGGAGTGGTTTGTCCACAGCTTACCATGCTACTTTTCCAGCAGATGTTGAGGTAGCTGAAGTCCCCCAGCAGGATTAGAATGGTGACAATGCCTCCTGCAGCTGCAGCAAGAAGGCTTCATCGGTAGGCTTCACTTAGTTGGGAGGCCTGTAGCAAACACCACAGTTGCCTTGATTGCTAATTCTTACTCATAAGCTTTCAACCTGCCTGTGGCTATTCTTCAGAGACAGCTCTTCACAGTCTATTAATCACTGAGGCTTGGACACCCAGATGGTAGTATCAGATGAAAAAGGAAACAGGTGCATCTGAACAGGTATTTCATTTCCACATGGCAATGTGGAAGTGTGGGAAACCACCTCTTGATGTGGTTTTGAAGCAAGAAAAGTTATTTTTTCCCATGTTGCAGACAAGGCAATGTTCCAGGAAAGCGCAAATCCTTCTGCCTCAAGTTCCTCAGTGAGCTTGGGGAAGGAATTTCCATGAAAAGAACAGCCACATCTGGTTCTGGAAGGAATCCCTCCTAACTCCCTTGTTTCATTAAATGCAGTGACAAAACTCAGATATTCACTAATTCAAAGCAAAGAGCTGATTTGCAGCATTTCACAGGGTTGGTTTTACTGATTCCTGTGTAATCAGGTTCATAAATAGAGTTGTTTAAATGGAGGCAAAGACATACTAAGCATTTCTAGTAACAGTTCTACAGATACTTAACACTGGCTTTCCACCCAACTTCAACTCTTCTTCCTGTAGTCCTTAGTGGGGATCCATGGTGATAGATTTTAGCAGCCTAGAATCCAAACTTGATAATGGACTTCTATGATGGGCCTATGGAACTGATGGACAGGGGCAGAGCAGTTGATGTCATCTACCTGGATTTGTGCAAAGCGTTCAATTCTCTAAATTGGAGAGACATCAATTTGATGGGTGGACCACTCAGTGGATAAAGAACTGGCTGGATGGCCACATGCAAAGAGTTGTGGTCAATGGCTCGATGTCCAGCTGGAGACCAGTAACGAGCGGTGTCCCTCAGGGATCAGTGTTGGGGCTGATCTTGTTCAACATCTTTGTCGGTGACATGGACAGTGGGATTGAGTGCGCCCTCAGCAAGTTTGCCGATGACACCAAGCTGTGTGGTTCGGTTGATACACTGGAGGGAAGGGATGCCATCCAGAGGGACCTCGACACGCTTGTGAGGAGGGCTGATGCCAACCTGATGAAGTTTAACCATGCCAAGTGCAAGGGCCTACACCTGGGTCGAAGCAATCCCAGGCACAGCTACAGGTTGGGCAGAGAAGAGATTCAGAGCAGCCCTGCAGAGAAGGACTTGGGGGTGTTGGTCGATGAGAAAATGAACATGAGCCGGCTTCAGTGTGCGCTCGCAGCCCAGAAAGCCAACCGTATCCTGGGCTGCATCAAAAGGAGCGTGACCAGCAGGTCGAAGGAGGTGATCCTGCCCCTCTACTCTGCTCTCGTGAGACCTCACTTGGAGTATTGTGTGCAGTTCTGGTGTCCTCAACATAAAAAGGACATGGAACTGTTGGAACAAGTCCAGAGGAGGGCCACGAGGATGATCAGGGGACTGGAGCACCTCCCGTATGAAGAGAAGGTGAGAAAGTTGGGGCTGTTCAGCCTGGAGAAGAGAAGGCTGCGTGGAGACCTCACAGCAGCCTTCCAGTATCTGAAGGGGGCCTACAGGGATGCTGGGGAGGGACTCTTCATTAGGGACTGTAGTTACAGGACAAGGGGTAACGGGTTCAAACTTAAACAGGGGAAGTTTAGACTGGATATAAGGAGGAAGTTCTTTACTGTGAGGGTGGTGAGGCACTGGAATGGGTTGCCCAGGGAAGTTGTGAATGCTCCATCCCTGGCGGTGTTCAAGGCCAGACTGGACGAAGCCTTGTGTGACATGGTTTAGTGTGAGGTGTCCCTGCCCATGGCAGGGGGGTCGGAACCAGATGATCTTAAGGTCCTTTCCAACCCTAACTATTCTGTGATTCTATGATTCTAATAGGGAAGAAATTCACTTGCCAGGTGCTTCACAGCTTTGCAGTCCAGATTACTCCTTTATTCCACTCAGCTCTCATGAGCTCTTGTAGAGCCTTCTTGTAATAATAAGAATGCACTTTCACATCACCTTTCATCAATCTGCACTAATGCAGGACACTGTATTTACATCTGTCTTAGTGATGAGGAAAGTGAAGAAAGGAAAAATTAAATAATTTACTCTCAGAAAAGCAGCAGTAGATCAGTGAGAAAGAGGACTTCTAGCTTTCATCCAGTGCACTGCTCCCCATTGTACTCAGATTCCCAGAGGAATGAGGAATTATGTTGAAGACTTTGTAGACAAAGTTCACACAAGTTCAAAAGGCAAGTGAACAACTACGTGGAGGAAAAAGTTCTACCAGCCTTGTATTCTTTCAATATAAAGAAGTATTTTTTTGCTTAGGAAAGCTCTCAGTCACAGAAGACTGCAGACTTGGAGGGGTGTCCCCCTGGAAATATGAATTCATCTTTACAGGATTCCTGGGAAGTTGTACTGTTGCCTTTTGTTTTGAGAATCATGTTGCCTTTCCCATGCTACTTTGCAGTCTCTTAGGGCAAGCATCTTCATCTGTTCTCAACATTGCAGCAAGTTTGTACACGCTGTTTTTCCCCACTGCCCTCTTTACAGACATGGCCACGCAGAGACACATATACCCACTTGTAAAATCATTCAAGAAATGGCTGTGTATGCCTTCCTCACAAAAAGAATGAAACTTACCTGCTGGTAAGAGTACAAGTGGACTTTGGGGAGACAATGTTAGGAACTCCTTTCAAATGCTGCCATTTGAGGGTGTGAATAGGTGAGCACGGAATGAACATTTACATCAGCACACAAGTTAACAGGAGCAACTGTACACTGGCTCCAGAGCAGTGTTTCTTTGCAGTACTAGAATCCACCTGGGTGTGTTTAACTTGAACCAAGGATGCTGAGAGAACTCCACAGTACAGTTCTCCTCTCTGAACAGCTGTGGTCTCTCTGGTGTTCAAAGCGCAATCTGTGCCCCATGCTCATCCAGCAACTTATGAACCTGTACTGACAGGGTTACAGAAGTGACAGCCATCCCATAGGGTAACAGGGATCTTGGGAGGTCTCTGACCCAATCTCTTGCCCAAAGTGGGGTTGGCCCTCAGGCCAGATTAGGATGCTCAGGGCTTTGTCCAGCT
Source organism: Psittacula echo (assembly GCF_963264785.1). NCBI lineage: Eukaryota > Metazoa > Chordata > Aves > Psittaciformes > Psittacidae > Psittacula > Psittacula echo. Next base: position 63,464,018 of record NC_137742.1, on the reverse strand, counting down.
GGGCTTAAAACTCTCCAAGCATGGAAATGGCACAACCTGGGCAACCTGACCCACTGCTAGAATGCCTTCATTGGATAAAGGTTGCTCCTCATCTCCAGCCTCAACTCCTAGTTCCATCTGATGTTCTGTGCCTGGTGGGCAGAATGCCTGCCATGACATCTCCAAGTGGTGGTGGTGATGTCACCAAGTGCTAAACTGTGATGGGAGCAATAGAACGTCCTCATGTCCCTTGCTGTTTATATCAGGTACCAGCAGAGCCTGTCCCAGCCTTGCTCATACCATTCTCAACTCTACCATTTGCCCATGTATCTTCTGTGCACAGGCACTGACCTCCACTTAACTGAACACGTGCGTTACAGCAGCAATGACAGGCTGTGGGCGTCCCTGTTTCCATACTCCTAACTCCTTTCCAAGACCCCTCCAGCTCATAGCAGGTGCCTCTGCCAAACCATCAGTCACCATCAGTGACTGCACACTGGAAAAAGCAAATTACAACTTTTATTGCTACACTATTGTAACTACGATCCCTGGTAAAGCAGTGAAACTGGGAGAGGGGAGTACTGTGCTTAGTAGGCTGGCAGTATCAGCAGCTCTGCACACAAACCTCACCAGGAGCCCCAGGGCTGCCACAACCCTCTTGTGCCGAGTGCTGCATCAGGAGCTTGAAGAGTTCTCCCTTTTTATGAATTTGTTGTGTTCCTGTGGCTCAGCTGCGCAGGATCCCTCCATGGAGGCAAAGTCCTCCATTGTGTCTCCCCTACCACGTCCCAGGGTTTTCAGCCTGGTCAAACACACACAGAAAGTGTGACAGGATGCTCTCCATGTCACTTGGGATATTCAGTGAGAATCATGCCCCCACATGCACACACTTTGAGACTGTGTGAAATACCGTGAACAGCAATTTCAGACTCTAGTGGTCTAATTTAAACACCGTATTTCTGATGAATGGAAAGTAAAAGGATGAGAAAAAAATCAACTGTTTGCACTTTGTATGTGGTCATGCACCTGGCTGGAGTTAAGCTAGGAAGGTTTCATAGAATCATAGGAAGGTTTCATAGAATCATAGGACGGTTTGGGTTGGAAGGGACCTTAAAGCTCATCCAGTTCCAACCCCCCTGACATGGGCAGGGACACTTTGCATTAGACCAGGTTGCTCCAAGCCCCGTCCAACCTGGCCTTGAACGCTGCCAGGGATGGGGCAGCCACAGCTCCTCTGGGCAACTTCTGCCAGCGCCTCACCACCCTCAGGGTGAAGAGCTTCTTCCTCATATTTAATCTAAATCCCCCCTCTTTCAGCTTAAAGCCATTACTCCTTGTCTTATCCCTACATGTCCTCATAAAAAGTCCTCCTCCAGCTTTCTTGTAAAGCCCCTTCAGGCACGGGGAGCTGCTCCAAGGTTTTCCCGGAGTCTTCTCTTCTCCAGGCTGAACAAGCCCAGCTCTCTCAGTTTATCTCCACAGGACGTTCGATCAGTGAATGACACGAGGAGGTGTTTTACCTCCGTCCGACCAGCCAGTTCAACCCCTCGGTTTCCCTGTGGCCGGGATGGCTCCACGGGGCCCGCTGGCTGACAGGAGTCACCGCGTTTCGTGACGCGAAGGGGCCCCGGCGCCGCTCACCTCCGCCCCGCAGCTCCGCTGCCCCGGTGCGGGGTAGGGAGGGGCAGCCGCTGTCAGCCGTGGCTTGCCGACCGGAAGCCGCCGCTCCCGCCTGCGCGGGCAGGGGCCGCCCGTCGGCCGCAGGTGAGGCAGTGTAGGAGCAGGTGCCAGTGTCGGGCGGGGAGTGGCGTCGGGAGTTTCTGGGCTGGGCTCCTCACACACTCTCCGGAGGGGTCGTTCTTTTCTTCCGCCCTGCGCCGGCCGCCCTTTGGACCCCGCGGCAGCTTCCTCTCGTCGGGTGAATGAGAGGCGGCCGAGCGGCGCCGGGCAGCGCCTGACGTCGGGCCGAGCGCCAGCCATGTCGAGGAGTATCGGCTCGGAGAGCGGGGGGCCCGGCGGGTCCCTGCTGCCCCGTGGGGCGAGCCCCGGTATCTCGCTCCCCCGAGACACGGAGCCGAGAGCCGCCGCCCCGTTGCCGCCGCCGCTTCCCCTGCAGCCTCCCTTTGGCCCCGGGGAGGGCAGCCCCGCGCCGGCCGAGCTCAAGCCGGTCCGCCGGTTCATCCCGGACTCGTGGAAGAACTTTTTCAGAGGGAGACGCCACAACGACTCCAGCTGGGACAGCACGGCCTCCGACATCAGGTACGTCTCGGACGGGGTCAAGTGCTCGCCGCCGGCCTCTCCTGCCTGTCTGCCGCCCGAGCGCAAGTCGGTGCCCGGCTCCTACAAGGATCCGCACGGAGGGTCGGGCGCGAGCTACACGTCCCGGAAGGAGGCCGAAGCCATGCTTCCCGCGGAGCCCTTCAGGTCGCTGGAGCGCCGCACCGGGCAGACGTACAGCGAGCGGGTGGAGGCCTACCACCAGCGGTACGCCTATATGAAGTCCTGGGCCGGCTTGCTTAGAATCCTCTGCGTGGCCGAGCTGCTGCTGGGTGCCGCTGTCTTCGCCTGTGTCACGGCCTATGTGCACAAGGACGAGTGGTACAACACGATCGGGTACTCCTACGGCTACGCGGCTGGGAGCACCTACGGAGGCTACTCCTATGGCGGACCCAAAACGCCCTTTGTGCTGGTGGCGGCTGGAATGTCGTGGGTAGTCACGGTCGTGCTGCTGGTGCTGGGCATGTCCATGTACTACCGGACTATTCTCCTCGATTCCAACTGGTGGCCTCTGACCGAGTTCGGAATTAACTTGGCCTTGTTCTTTCTGTACATGTCAGCTGCCATAGTGTACGTAAATGATACCAACAAAGGTGGGCTCTGCTATTACCAGTTGTTTAAGACGCCGATAAATGCGTCTGTTTGCCGGGTAGAGGGAGGTCAGACAGCAGCAATTGTCTTCTTGTTTGTCACGGTGATCATCTACCTAATTAGCGCGATGGTTTCTCTGAAGTTGTGGAGGCATGAAGGAGCTAGGAGGCACAGGGAGTTAATGGAGCAAGAGGTAAGTCATTAGTTATCATTTTGTATCTACAGGGTATGGTGTGATGGGGAGCAGTTGTAAGATCTTTCTGTGCCACAGGTAAAGCTGTTCTGTAAGATCTTTCTGTACGATGGACCAGGTGTCTTCTTTGCAGCAGGTGCACAGAGGGTGAGCTTCTGCCAGTCTTAACAGTATTTAACTCACCAAATGAAAGGCGTTTTTAAGATATCTGATCCAAATTCTTGGACTTTTACTACTCTTTAATTCACTTTTGTAAGGAGCTGGCTCTGTTTTGTTTGTAACACTCAGCTCTTTTCCTGCCTTAGCTGACGAAGTGCTTCCTGGTATGTATTTTCTAAACAAAGGAAAAAATGGGCAATGTGCTTGTTCAGCTGACCAGCAGGGTTAGGCTTAAATTAGGTTTAATATACTAACATGTATATGAAAACTGTGCTTTCAGCACAGTAAGTGCTAGTGCGAATAACCATAAGCACGTGAAATACTTTTACTTTGCAAGCAAAACTCCAAGGTATTTCTTCACATCTTTTCAGCTTTCCTTACAATACTGATCAGAAAATAATAGTATTGACAGAGTTCGCTGGGTTTTCATATCTCAGATTTCAATCACTTTCATCGTTTTCACATCAAGCATTTTGCATTGCTTGCTGGCCTTGCCCTTACTGAAAGCATTCGATACTCACCTGGTTAATGGTAAACTGTAATAGTAGAGACGTAGCACTCTCAACTAGAGAATTCAAAGTCATTGTTTTTAAACCTCCTTCACATGAAAACACCACCAAAAGAAAAAAAACATTTAAAATTAATAACGCTTAATATAGCATAAAAATAGATGTATGTGAATGGGCATTTAGGTGACTCCAGTAGGAGAGAGCGAGTTTAAAGTCACATTTCCTCTGCTCTGTGACTGCAGTGTTCTAATTTAACAGTGGTTTCCATTCCACCATCTTGCATAAAACTGAGATTCTCCCTTTGAAAAGTACATTGCATCTCTCTGATGGAAGTTTTTTTAACCAACTTTTGCTATGTCCTGAAAGAATGAGGTGATTGCTGGAATTACACAGAAGGCGTTCAGCCACTTTTCCCTTTTACTGTCCATGTTCTTTTCTTTCAGTTACTTAATATTTCCAAAGGAAATACTTTTATAAAAGACAGGTCAGGCTTTGTAGAGTGCTGTGCAAAACAGCTGCTGGTTGAGCTACTGCTTCGTGCACTGCTGTTTTCCAAGCAATGAGTTAGGCCATAGAGTGTCAGTGAGTTAATACAGACTGGAATGTGAAATAATAAAGGAGGCTGGGAAGTGGATGGAGTAATTCCTTCAAGCTTTTCCTACAGCTATGCTCTGGGAGCTCTTGTCATTGTTCTGAGTTTTGCGTGGTTGTTTTTGTTCCACGGTTCTTAAGCAGCCTTTAAATCAATTGCTCTTGAAATACTCCTTATATGAAGTTTCTTCATACCTAATTATAAATGTAATTATCTGAACAGCATTATTTTGAAAAAGTTTAGATAGTAAAAGTCTCTGGGTTTGCATACTATTTTTGCTGAATATAAAATTTAAGAATTCTTTTTTTTTTTTTTTTTTTTTGACAGATGAAAACACAGTCCCCTTTTCCAGAAAAGAAGGTAGGAAATAGGAATTTATTTTTCTGTTTTCTAGTGTTCTCAAATGGTTATTCTTTTTCTTGTGACTATTTTGATGGACCTATCTATTTATTTACTTATTAATAGGTTTAATTCTTTAACGTAGTCCAGATGACATTCTCCTACCTAGAAGATTCACAAGAACCTTGTAGGGAAGATAGTACTAGTTAGTCTAGGTTATATAATGTACTGTAAATAACAAATCTGATGACTGCTTCTGTATGTGCTCTTACCCTTTTTTATGAAGTGATGAGTTCTGTAGCATATATCACAGAGTTTAGCTTGACATAGCTAAAACAGTAGGTCATCCAGTGTGTTGCGGGTTTTAGAGACTCCCTTTGCTCCTGGCTGGCCGCTTAACTTGAGGAGGGCCAGTGGAAGCATAGTGGTAGGTGCTGTGTGATTTGGGCTTGGTCCTGTATCTCTGAGGCTGCTCCAAAGATCTCCCTGCTGGTTTTGAAGCATCAGCAGCGTTACTGCTTCTGCCACACAAAGTTACATACACTGCAAAGATCATATAGGATCTTAACAGCAGATGTTGATGACTCCGAGAAAATCTATGGTGTGTTTATTTTAGCTTTAAATGTCTCCTGTTAGATACTGAGGATTTCCTATCACTGTTTTCTCTGTTGCTTCAGTATCAGATTTTGATCTTTTTTTTATGTGTTCCAGCAAAACTCCACCTGCTTTTATTTCTGGATAAAGGGAAATAGAAAACAAGGGGAAAAAGGAAACCCCAGAAAACTGAGTGATTCATGTTCATTCACAAATTAGATGGATATCCAAGGAAACTTCCTCAAATTATTCTTTTAAGACAGACAAGACAAATCTTTTCAAGCCCCTTTCTTTTCTGTCAGTGGTACCACTGTTAGGACAAACTGAAGATGGAGATTATGTGAGCAACATTACTGTAACTCATTACTAATTTTCTAATTACAATAAGGGTTGTAAGAAATATCTATGATTTCCTGCTCAATAGTTGTATGTCCGTCTTCAGATGAGTTGGGTATTTTGTGGTTTATGTCTATTACGTTTTAAGTAAAACCGGCTTAAGAACTGGTTTTGGTGTGGTTTTTCTTTTGTTTTTTTTTCTTAACAGTATGAAGGTGATGACAGACCAAGAGAAGAGGTCAATTACAGGCAGCTTAAATCAGTGGAAAGAAAACCAGAACTACTTAGTGTTCATATACCTGCAGGCCACATTCCTAAACCTATAGTGATGCCAGACTACTTAGCGTAAGTGACTTAAATTTGATGAACAGACTTAATGGAGAATACTTCAATGATGCTTTTTACTCACCATTTCTCGTGTGTACATTTATGGCTTCTTAGCCATGCCTGCATTATGCAAGCTCATAATTCTTTATCAAGTCAATGTTCAAAATAAAGATTATGGGGGCTGGTATCAGTGGCATAGGACTGGTAATGTAAATAGAGAAAATGAAATTAAAAAAAACCCCAACACTTCAGATGTTAAAGCAAAAAGTTATAATATGGCAAGTGTAATAACTGCCAAAGGAATAGATGACCACCACACAGACAACTTAGTAAAAAATACAATACATGGGGAAAATATGTGTCTGAAATTTGACTTCTCTTGTATTTCCTAAGTGCTAAATCTGTTAACATGCTCCCTTTTAAAAGGCAGGTCTTTCCATGGTGAAGTATGAGAACATAAATTACTTTTTATGCTATATGCCATAGACCAGGGTACAAACTGAAACACAGGAGGTTCCACCTGAATATTGGGAAAATATTCTTCGAGAAAGACTATGGAGTCTCTCTGGACACATTTCTGGGCAACCTGGCCTAGGTGGCTCTGCTTGAGCAGGGGGGCTGAACCGTATGACCTCCATTCATCTCTTTCAACTTCAACCATTCTGTCATTCTGTGATTCTAATGCTTTACATAAATGCAGATTTCAGCAGGTTATGAGATTAGCAAACAGTACAGAAATACAGTATCAAGGTGAATGGTCCATGTGTTTGCTGAAGTCCTAGCTCTAAAACTAGTCCTTGAAAACACTTTTTTTTTTTTTTTTTTTTTAAAGGAAATACCCAGCCATTCAAACAAATGAAATGCGAGACCGGTACAAAGCAGTGTTCAATGATCAGTTTGCTGAGTATAAAGAGCTGTCGATGGAAGTTCATGCTGTATTGAAAAAATTTGATGAGCTGGATGCATTGCTGAGACAGCTTCCTCATCATCCTGAAAGCATACATGTAAGTACCTATGAAATCAGGTGTGGCATTAGGCAGTTTCTCATTGCCTTTAGCCAGGGCACAATGTCTTGTTATACTGGCAGTGACTTCGAGGGAGAGAAAGTTTTCCCAAAATATTTTATTTCTCGTTTGGTCATCAGTCAAGTATACCAAGTTGCAGTTAAGTTGTGTACGTTTTTTTTCTGGTGTTCTTGGTTTTTTGTTTGTTTGGTTTTCTTTTGTTTGTTTTTTTCCCCACGATAGTAGCTTTCACATTTGAGTGAGTTACAGTTAATGTATTTTCACTATTCCTCAAATGCAAAGTTTACAACTAAAATGTTACACTAGAATAGATTGATCTGACTGATCTAATCGGAATTTTACTTCTGACAAGTATTCTGTAGAATTTACATGAAGATATGGAGCGAATTCAAAATGTTTAAAAGTTTGTGGTCTCTCTCATTAGGAACAGGACAGGATATCAAAAGTTCTGCAAGAATACAAGAAAAAGAAAAATGTGAGTGTTTTCAGCTTTACGTTGCTAGTAAATCTAATGAACAGCAAAGAGAATGTAAATAGCAAACATGTCTGACACTTGGTACAACTCATGTAGTGGTTACAGGGCTTTATATATTTTACTCTGGCAAAATTAGGACACAGTCCTCTCCACTCATGCCAACAGCCTGTTTTGTGAATAATTATTCCATTAGCCAGATGTGGAGAGAAAGAAAACCCTAAACCAACAGTTAAGCATTTTCATCTCCTGAAAGTATGTCTCTTCTCTTAACCACTCTTTTGAATGCAGAATGCTATTATGAGGGATCCAGCTCATTTATGTTCACTGGCTGACACAGCCAGCAGATAAGCTAACAACAGAAAACATAGTCTTACCCTTGAAAAGTTTTGTATTTTTGTGGCTTGGAACTTAGACTCTCAAAAAGTAATTTTCAGTGTAATCCAAGAAGTTTCACTTTGTCAGTTTTAAATGCGGGCAGTACACAGGTACCTCTGTTCCATTAAAAACATAATGCATTACGAATACCTTTTTCCTTCCCTTCCCCCCATGAAATTTGAATTTTGTGTCTATGTTTGTTAAACTTCATTTCTTTTTTTGGGGGAGACTAGACATATCATGACATACCTACAAAATCTAAATTATGTAGTAGTGTGTAACTTATATTTGCATATTTCTGTTTAAAAACTGCTCTGCATACTAAGTAACTACAGCATATAAAAGCAGAACCTCTTTCCAGCCTTTCATAAAGGAAGGAGAAGCAGGAAATAAGAAATAGTGGCTAGGGGAAAAGTGTGATTTTGGAGAATATTTAGATACTGTCCTTACTTAAGAACATAATTGATAATACAGTATTCTTGGAAGAGTCTGAAAGTGTAACGTGTTAATGTAAATGTTTTTTATTTTTGGCAGGATCCTGCATTTCTGGAGAAAAAGGAGCGTTGTGAATACCTAAAAAATAAGCTTTCTCACATAAAACAACGAATTCAGGACTATGATAAAGTTATGAATTGGAGTGTAGAAACTTAGCTATGCTATAACTTTGTGGATGTTATTTTCTATGTTTTAAATCGATATGTGTATTTTAAACTATTTATTTGCTCTCAGAACAATTGTGGGGATTACGTAATCACCGCGTTGCTTATCTGGATGTTGTACATTGTTGGTAGGTTTTGTATGCAGATCCAGTTTTAAATCAATGTGTTGAAGTTATCTGATAAGTTTAGAAAACCTGTGCTAACATTCTGTTCTTACTAGACAGTACAAAGCCTGGCCTCTTAAGTATGAATGCTTTGATTGAAAACACTGTACTTGCAAACTTGCGAAACCCACTGGAGAAGGCAGTTCTAAATACCGTGTCAGAAGTGTGCACAGAGATGCTGTTAACAATTTCAGATTCTATTTATAGGTGACATCTTAATGATAGCAAAAAGCATTGCACTGTTCTTTCTTGCTGGGGTTTAGTGGAGTGCTTAATCATGCTGAATAATTTTGGCAAGTTGAAAATCAGTTTAATAAGACTTTGTATTGTGGTTCCAAATGCTTTGCTGTATGTCAGAAATCATCTGGAATTTTGCCCAAGAGGTGCAAAATCACTTCCTATTTACGGAATGGGGTGGGTGGAAGGGGTAGGTTGTGTTGGGGTTTTGTTGGTTGGTTTTGGGGTTTGTTTTTAGGGGTTTTGTGTTTGTGGTTGGTTGGTTTGGGGTTTTTTTGTTTGTTTGGTGTTTTGTTTTGTTGTTGTTTGTGGCGTTTTTTGGGTTTGTTTGTGGGGGTTTTTGTGGTTTTTTGTGGCTTGTTTTATTCCCCTCTTTCAATGTAATGCAACAAATTTACACATGGCCTTAAGGGAACAGAGGTCCAGGATGATACTTGTGTTAATGTTCCATTAGTGTTGCTATAGGCTAGTATGCTTTGCATGCCTTTTCTAGGTTATCCTGGTAGGAAACAATGGGTTTGAAGGCAAAACACTGTATTCTTCATCAGCAAGTAACAGGACTTCTTGTGTAAGCAGCAGCTGTCTGTGAACTTGGCATTCAGAGAGGAAGTGCTGCAAAATTAATTCTCATCCAGAATATAAGTTATTAGTATCCTTTATAAGGCCAGGAAAGATGTTTTAATAGGCATGCTTTCCAGAGTGTATCTGCATAAATTCAATATACGTTTTTATACTTTACCTTGGGGATAGATTTGTACATGCAAATGTTTTCATAAGCTTATAAACTTTCTTTGTATCTTTTCTGCATTTTGTTTACTTTTTTTACTTACTAAAATTGTTGGAAGCATTGATAATTTCTTTGTACAGTTTTCTACAACTGCCATTTATCTGTTTGGCAATACATTTTAATATGAAAAAAACCCCCTCACCAGTGTAGCTGTGTTATTCTTTTATTGCTTATAAAGGCATTGTGTTAGAAGAAGGTGTTCTGATGAAGGTTATTTCAAATTTTTCTTAGCAAATTTTTTTTTTATTTTTTTTTTTTTAAAAGGGTTTTAACTTTTGCCTTAATTTAAAGGAAAGATATAGAATCACAGAGTAGTTTGGGCTGGAAAGGACCTTAAGATCATGTAGCTCCAACCCCCCTGCCATGGGCAGGGACACCTCACACTAAACCATGTCACCCAATGCTCTGTCCAGCCTGGCCTTGAACACCGCCAGGGATGGAGCATTCACAACCTCCCTGGGCAACCCATTCCAGTGCCTCACCACCCTTACAGTAAAGAATTTCTTCCTTATATCCAATCTAAACTTCCCCTGTTTAAGTTTGAACCCGTTACCCCTTGTCCTATCGCTACAGTCCCTGATGAAGAGCCCTGTTAAGACGAGCAACAGCAGTGGTTCTTCTGAATTCTTTTTCAGTACTGCGAATGCACTAATCTACCTTGCTCTGGCAGTTACATTCCATCTGATTTTTGCGCCCTTATCATTCACACTGCAGTCCTGCTGGCTTTCATATTTATAAAATTGACATTCCAGTTTTATCAGCCACTTAATTACAAGAGTTTTAGTGGATTAAGTAAATAACAGAAGACACCATGGGAATGCTGACAGAATTTCAAAACTTAGCAACTCCTTCATTTGAAAGTCTTCAGTCTCATCTACCTAGAAGGTGTCTTAGTACTTCCTCAGTCTGAAATTAGATGGTAGTCAGTGCTATCCCTTGTTTTTCCTCTCTTAGGTGCCTTTCTCAGATTCTACCATGTAAAGGAGCTGGGACAAGGGTTCTGTGCTTGTTGTGCCTGTTGTGCTGTATACTTGTTAAGCTGTTCTTTGTACAAGAAGTCCTTGTCCAAATCCCTGCAATCTAAATAACCTCTCACTGTACATCCAGATTTCTCTTTTTTCTCGATGAGAGTTCTGGGCATTCCGTCAGTACCAGAAGAAGCCTAATCCAAGTTTAAGGATCATTCCGATGTTTAGAAAGTGCTAAAAAGTAGCTGAATGGAAGATTCAGTCTGCACCTTTAATAGGCCTTCCTCTAGTAGGACACTGACACCCAGCTCCAGGCTTCCTCTGGCAGTTGCCTGAGCTTCAGTCTGTGAGGAACTGGCTCCTGGCCCCTCAGCCAATGTCTGCAAAGCCTCTGCAGAACCATCATGCTCCTTTCCTGCAAAGCTTCGAACAGATGGGATGGAAAAAGGGGATGCCCTGCCTGTGGCTGGCACAAGGAAATAAACCCTAGGGGAGAAAGAGACAGCTGTATATGGATTGCTCTGCATTTTCCCAGTAAAGTGCCAAAGGTGTATTTTCCAAAAGCTGGGGAGAGAAGGTATGTAGGAATACTCCCTTCTGCCAGCCTTTTGGGTTTCAGATAGGATTACTGCAGTGTGTAGAACCCCAGGAGAAGGTAATTACCTTTGCAGTTTAAGAAGTTCAGCAGGGCACCCCTTGGAGTAAATTACTTGCTCAGTCCTGGAGCTGTTAGGAACCTTGACGCTGCTAAGCAGGCACTTCTGGTGCATACAATTGGTGAGCTGGTTTTGTTCTATCAATGGAGGACTGAAAAGGGTCTTGTCAAAGGTGCTCTGAACTTGCCAGATTAAAAACTACTAGTCTAAGAAACATTTTTTTCTCAGAGAAATTGAGATGAATGAAATAAGAATTAATGGCTGGGGGTTAAAGCCAGTCAAATGCAAGACACAAATAAGGCAGAAATTGTAACTAATTGTCACTTAACTACCAGGGGATATCTTGATATGCTCAAAGAAGGTATAATTCAGACCAAACTAAAGTTACTAGATGATTATCACCTGAGTCTCTCAGTCTCAGCTTTGTTAATCTGCATGTACATGTAAACAGTCTGCTATTTGGTCTTACTCATGTGACTGGGTTTCTGCAAAAGGCAGTTAACATTTATTTCAATCTTATCAAGTAATACTGCCCTACATCAGTGGGTATACAGCGACCACTTACAATGACAGCCTGTCCTCATACGCAGAATGTGTATAACAAAAACTTTTTATCCTTCAGTCTTTCTCTGAGAAAATGCCCATCTGGCTCCACAGGTGTACAAAGGGAAATGCCTAAGAGACTTCAAGCTTCCAGGAATACAATAGTTTTCAAACTGGACTTGAATAAATTAATAAATGGTCTTTTTAAAATTTTTTTCTTGATAAACGTCTGGATATCCTTGATCAAGGTAACTGTGGCAACATACCCTTACCTAATCTGTACATTTTTGCAGGGCAGATAAAGCAGCGCCTAACAAATGTAACCGAAAGTTTGTATTGCATAGTATGGTGGACCAATTTCCATGACAGTGATTCAACTAAAAAGCTTGGGGTAATGAAAAACCTAATCGATGTGAAATTGTAGAACCAGCTATCCAGTATTTCTTAATCTCAAAATAGAGATGGGATTTGAACTATTTGGACAGTCATAATCTACAAAATTATTGTATATCCTGCATTCCTGCATTTAAATTCTTGGACTTGACAATGATGAAATACCCCTTTTCTGGAAGAAGTCTCATTTCTCTCTTCTATTAAAATTTTTAGCTTGCAGCCATTCTTCCATTTCCATGTTATAAATTAGGCTTTTACCTTCTTAAGAAAGGATGTTGGGATCTAATGGGAGTAGCTCAAACTACAACTCTTATTTCAATTCCTAGAAGGAAATCTTTACTTCTTAAATAGAAGAATTCCCCTTTTTTCCATCTTCAGTAGTTTTCATTGCTTTCCTTCAAAATACCTTGGATTTTTCCCAGGTATGGTTTAACTGAAAACCAATTCATTTCTTCACCGTTTCCTCCATATCTATAAATTGCTCCTGATAAATGCAACAGGCTGAAGGATACAGAAGCAGTAAGTTTTTCCCTACTCCTATTTAAGGAAATATTACTACTGTTTAAATGTTTTCTTCCTCGTTTATTGTGTTACTTGGATGCAGAGTGACACCCCTTAGAAGCGGATACTCGGCCACTTTCCTGTAATTCAAGAGGTCAAACCCAGTTTTGGCACACTTCCACTGTATCAAGGAAGGTTATGACTGCTCTGCAGAAAAACTGGCTAAATATCTAGCTTTATTGAGATGATCCTCACTGTGATGCTTATGAAATGGAAATTCTTGGTGATATGAGATGGTTCAGTGTTGTCTGGAATTACTTCAGGTAGAATCATAGAATCACAGAATGGTTTGGGCTGGAAAGAACCTTAAGATCATGTAGTTCCAACCTTCCTGCCATGGGCAGGGACACCTCGCACTAAACCATGTCACCCAAGGCTCTGTCCAACCTGGCCTTGAACACTGCCAGGGATGGAGCATTCATCACTTCCTTGGGCAACCCATTCCAGTGCCTCACCACCCTCACAGTAAAGAACAGTAAAGAACTTCTTCCTTATATCCGATCTAAACTTCCCCTGTTTAAGTTTGAATGCATTACTCATTACAAAATAGTTTGAGAGATTCATACAGTCCTAGAACCTGTGCTGTGGTCCTGTTTAAATATAAAGACCTTGTGGAATTACAACATGTAAAATGGCTATGATGTATGCATTCTTTCATCCTGAAAAGACTGCTTATTCCCTCCTATTCCTAAAATACGTGCACTTTGTAGATGTCACTTGGCTTCTTCCCGTCTACCTGTAATTAAGTAGTTACAGTAATTTTCTTTTTCTACCACTGTGTGTAGTATTCTGTTCTGGAGATACATAATATATATATATAGGCATGTGTAAACCATATGTAAATATTTTCTTTCTTTTCCACAGCAGATTTCAGATCTTGGTAGTTTTTAATGTTTCATAGTTCTGATCCTGTTTTTCCATTAGTGAGTTTATCCTGCTAACAGATGTGTCCCTCTGTTCCACTGTATGTTTGAATTTGTTTTTTTCCCTGCTGCCTCACTCTCAGAAAGGCCAATCCATCCTGTGGCAACTTTTGATCACCATGTTGTCCCTGAAGTACTCTGACATTAATCTGTTCAACTGAAATGGCTTTTTTATTTGTATTTAAACAAATCATCCTCTTGGTTTCAAAAGGTGAACTAGTTGCTGTTGTAAACTCCTAGATGCAGGCAGGGACCATGTTGTACTCCATTTGGCAACAACTGGTATGGTATTGCAGAATTGTTCAGCCTGGAGAAGGCTGCGTGGAGACCTTGTAGCAGCCTTCCAGTATCTGCAGGAGGCCTACAGGGATGCTAGGGAGGGACTCTTCATTAGAGACTGTAGTGATAGGACAAAGGGTAACAGGTTCAAACTTAAACAGGAGAAGTTTAGATTGGATATAAGGAAGAAGTTCTTTAAGGGTAGCGAGGCACTGGAATGGGTTGCCCAGGGAAATTGTGAATGCTCCATCCCTGGCAGTGTTCAAGGCCAGGTTGGACAGAGCCTTGGGTGGCATGGTTTAGTATGAGGTGTCCCTGCCCATGGCAGGGAGGTTGTAACTTGATGATCTTTAGGTCCTTTCCAACCCTAACTATTCTATGATTCTAATTTCTGGGCATAGCAAAGTAAGGGTGATAGAAGAAAGTTGCATAGGTAAATACAGTTTTATAATCTTTATTCCAGCAGCTGTGAAAGGTGATTAGTCAGCAACTATAAATAAAACAGTCCATTTTCAGTGAGAAGCACAACCCATTTTCTGCCTGCACATGGAGATAATCACTATTCCAAGCACTTCAGGTATCTTCTCTGGAGGTAACAATAAATGCAGCACTGAATGCTTTCCAAGTTCTGTGCTTTAGAACAGTGTCAAAGAGGTGCTTTTGTGGGGGTTGGAATGTATTGAAACTGTCAGAGACCATGGGAAGGAGGAACTACAGCAGGCAATTAAGAGTGACCCGTCCCTGACTGGTACTTGGAAAATGTTGGAACTGGCAAGGAATAAGGATGTCAGAACTGGATAGAGGATGTTGATGAGAAAAATCAGATAGGCCTTTTGCCCGAAGTCATAAATGTAACCGCAAGGCAGACACAGATGTGCTTGGCTAATTGCTTGGAAGCATATAAATACCGTTTAATCCTTGCAATAAACGATCCAGCTTGTACTCTACCTCTGGGTCCGTGCCTTCCATCCTCACAAATGGTGCCTGAACAGGGACTTGACAGAGAGCCATGACTCGGTGAGCAGTGAGGATGCCCAGCTGAACTCCGAAAGGCTGCAGCAATTACTTATACCTCTGACTCAGGTAAGCGGCTGGGAACGGGAACATGGAAAACTCAGTATCCCCAGAGCACGAATCAGTGTTCAGAGTGCTAGTAAAATTCCTAGCGAAGAAAGGGGTTACTGTAAATGAAGACAGTCTGAAAGACTTGTTAATATGGGTCTCAACCCATGCCCGTGAGGCAACATCAACTAATATTTACCAGAAGGCAACATGGGACAAGATTGGGGTCTGCATCTGGGATGCAGCCACAAGGGATGACACGGCGGCCCCCAAATTGCTGGCTGTATGGCGTTCAGTCTATGTGGCACTTGACAGGGCAGCACAGGAGGCATCAGCACCATCAGCCCCTCCTGTCCCAACAAACAACATTCTGGACCCTCTAGACCCGGGGCCAGTAGACCCAGAAACTGAGCCAGATCCATTCCCGCCTGATCCTGGCATTGGCTGTCGTGAGAAACAAGCTTTGCCGGTGCTCACGCACCCTGCCGCGCAGATCGATCGGTGGGAAGATATCCGCCGGCAGGTTGCGACAGCAGATGAGCCAGGCAGAGATGACCCTTTTGATCCCGGACCAATCGACCCTGACAGCGAACCCGACCTCTACCCCCCTGACCCGCATGATATGTGGAAAAACGTTAAAAAAGAAGCGAAAAATCAAGGTGATGTAAACCTGCCCCAAAAACTGAATGCTACACATCCCGTCCGTTATAAGGCGAACCGCGGGCTGGACGGCGGGGAGGAAAACGACGCTCCCGCGGGAGCCGGCTGGATACTGCGGCGGCGGCGGCGGCTCCCCTCCGACCGACGGTCTGCACCTGGTGTCAGCGGTGGGATAAGGAGCTGCAGAACACGGGCGCACAGCCTCCACCTCTCCGCTGCCGCGACCTCACTCACTCGCACGGGGGCGGCAGCAGCAGGCTCCGGCAAGCTCCCCCCATTGTCTGCCCGCGGGCAGAGGGCTATGATACTCCCCCGCCCCTCGCCTTTCTGTGCTCCGGCAGGCACGGGCTGGCGCTGCGCCCGCCAAGATGAGTGCTGCGGGCCGGCGGGGGGTCCACTCCTCCCGGTGAGAGACGAGAAGAAACCCAGCCTCTGTCCCGGAGGTTTTTCACCCACAGCAATGGTCTGTTAACAGATAACGATTCAGTCAAACATGCTACCCTTAAAAATAGAGCTGCCATAGATTTTTTTGCTGTTAGCTCAAGGACATGGTTGTAAAGACTGATGAGAAGTGTTGCATGAACCTATCTGATCATTCTGAGTCTGTCCATGATGCAATTCAAAACCCAAAGGACAGAGTTCAGAAGTTGTGAGCGGACAGTAGCTGGAATTGGCTAGAACGTTTGCTGTCAGGATGGGGCATCAGTGCATGGTTGAAAGACATTATTAAAATTGCAGTAGCCTGTGTAAAATCTTTTTATATATTTTAATCACAGTTCCTTGTTTAATTGCTTGTATAAATCATTTGATTTCTCAGTCTATCAACAATGTTTTGTTAGTTTATAAAGAAGGGGAAGATGTGGGGAATGCTGCACAAGAAGCTGCGCCAGTAGACCTGGGTGAGAGCCTGGACATCTGGACTCTTATCAGCCACAAAGCTTGGAAGAAGTGAATGGGACAAGTCAGGAAGAACTGGAGAAAGAACATCAGGTGGAACTGAAGAAAGAGCATCAAGGGACTCTTATCACCCACAAACCTTGGAAGAAGTGAATGAGACAAGTCGGGAAGAACTGGAGAAAGAACATCAGGTGGAACCAAAGAAAGAGTGTCAAGATAAATTCTGAGGACTGTAAATTTGGAAACAGGAGGATGCTTAAGACAAGATAAAGAATAAAGATAAAGACAAGATAAAGACTGCATGATCAATAAGATTGTTTCCTGATGGAAAAGTACCAAAGGAACTAACCGCTACTAACCGCTAGGCAGAATACTATAAAAGGCTGTGAGCTCACTCAATAAGGGATATCGTTTGTAGCCAGAAACGGAGTCCATGCCTCAGTTGCCATAAGATCAGGCCTGGCAGGGGGTGCCGTCCCATACAGAGGGCGGCCCGTGTGCAGTAGGGACCTTAGGCATGTTTATCCCTAATAACACTATGATAATAAATAAACAAGGATTGCGTTCTTGAAGGTCGTGCTTTTCAACGCATGCTTTTCAACCGAGCTGTTGATTCGGAGGAACCTTCCCTTTGTTTCACTGTGAAGACAAAGTAAATTTTTGGAACTTGGGTGAAATAATAGCATTTTTAGCTCCCGCAGTAGCTAGCGCTCAAGCTTTAGCAACATTGAATTAATTAGGATGTTGGCTTGCTAAACAAACTAATGCTACAGCATCTGCTCTCTCTGCTTTGCTCACTGATGTCGACTCTATTATGCAGGTGACTTTACAAAATAGGGCAGCAGTCGATTTTCTCCTCTTAGTGCATGGACATGGGTGTGAAATTTTGGAAGGAATGTGTTGCATGAATTTATCAGACCATTCAGAATCCATACATGAAAGTATTTGCAAGTTGAAAGACAGTATAATGAAGTTAAGGGAAGATGATGCAGGTATAACTGCGCGCCTGTTGACTTTGGTTAAAGGACAATTGATCTTCTTGCTTGCTCTCTTTGCCATTGTATGTTTGTACCTTGTCTGTTACAATGTATACAGTGAATGTTATTCCAAGCTTTTAAGAAACAGTCTATACTGCATTGATAAAACAAGAAGGGGGAGTTGTGGGGGTTGGAATGTATCGAAACTGTCAGAGACCATGGGAAGCAGGAACTACAGCAGGCAATTAGGAGTGACCCGTCCCTGACTGGTACTTGGAAGACGTTGGGACGGGCAAGGAATAAGGATGTTGGAACTGGAAAGAGGATGTCGATAAGAAAATCAGATAGACCTTTCACTTGATGTAACCGCAAGGCAAACACAGACGTGCTTGGCTAATTGCTTGGAAGCATATAAATATCGTGTAACTTTTGCAATAAACGATCCAGCTTGTACTCTACCTCTGGGTCCGTGCCTTCCATCCTCACAGTGCTTTTGCTAACAGGGTAACAGGCAGTTATTTTCATGAAGTAAGCTATAAGCACTAAAATGCAATGGAACAGTGAGACATTCAAGGCCAGGCTGGACGTGTTTCTGGACAACCTTATCTAGTGAAGGTGTCCCTGCTCAGGAGAGCGGGATTGGACTAGATGACCTTTGGAGATACCTTCTAACCCAAACCATTCAATGATTCTGTAATTCTAGTGCAATTAACTAATGGCCTTTTCCCAGGCTTCTGCATTCTTCTATTAATTATTGAAATTATTTCAGTTAGTTACAGAAATACCATGTAAAACCCTGATAGTGCATTAATCCTGTTATCTGGCCCTGAGAGATGAGCAAGGGCCTGGCTGACCTGACAAACCTACCGCAGGCTCCCCTACTGCTGTACCTCACGACGCGTTGTAGCGTTAATGATTTCTCCGGAGTATTTCGATGCTGTTGTAACAAACACCCTGTACTTCACTGAGGCGGCAGCCACAGCCGCCGTTGAGGCAGGGCAGACGCCCTCCCGCCGAGGGCCCGCTTCCCGCCCGGGGTGAGGCTAGGTGTGAAGGTCGGGGCCGGTCACACCCGGTATGACCGGCAACAGCCACCAGGCCTGGCCTCGCCCTCTGCTGCGAGGCTGCGCCGCGCTCCGGTCGCCGCCGCTCCTGCCCGGAACGATGATCCGGCGGCGCGGGCTGCAGCCGGAGGCCTGGCGGCGCACCGGAGCGGCAGGAGGCGTGCCGCGGCGCTTCCGGGTCGGCGCGGAGAGGCAGCTGGGCCTGGCTGCTGCCGAGGCGGACCGCGAGTCCGGTGCTTCTTGGCCCTCCCGGCTGCCGGGCTGAGGGTGATTCTTCCTCGCAGCGCGTTCACCTGCCCTGCGGCACCGTAACCGGGCTTCCCCTCAGGCGGTGCAGGCAGCGGTGCCTTCGCAGCGGAGAGCGGAGCCGCAGAGATGGAAGAGGAACCCGAACGGACAAAGCGCTGGGAAGGAGGCTACGAGAGAACATGGCAAGCTTCCCTTTTCCCTCCCCACCTTCTTACCGAGGTAAAAAACGAGGGATATTTCCCTTCTGCTCACTGACGGGTCTTTTCTGCCTAGGGAGATTCTTAAAGAAGATGAATCTGGCTCGCTGAGACCGACCATCGAGAGCATCCTCTTCAAGGCAAAGAGGAAAAGGTATGATGATCTAGGGATGTTGGTCAACAGACAGCTGAACATGAGCCAGCTTGTTCCCAGAAGGAAGACCAAGAAAGCTAATGGCATCCTGACCTGTATCAGCAATAGTGTGGCCAGAAGGGCCAGGGCAGTGATCATGCCCTTGTACTTGGCACCTGTGAGGCTGCACCTCGAATCCTGTGTTCAGTTATGGGCCTCTCAGTACAAGAGAGACATTGAGGTGCTGGAGCGGGTCCAGAGAAGGGCAGTGAAGCTGGTGAAGGGTCTGGAGCACAAGTCTGATGAGGAGCGGCTGAGGGAACTGGGGATGTTTAGTTTGGAGAAGAGAAGGCTCAAAGGAGGATGGAGGGAGATTGGGATTGTTGCCTTATCACAAGTAACAAGCGACAGAACAAGAGGTAACGGCCTCAAGCTGCACCAGGGGAGGTTTGGATTGGATATTAGGAAGAATTTCGTCACAGGGTGATCAGGCATTGGAACAGTGATGGAGTCACTGTCCCTGGAAGTGTTCACAACCCACATAGATGAGGCATGGGACATGGTTTAGTGGTGAACCTGGCAGTCCTAGGGTAACAGTAGGACTTGATCTTGAAGGTCTTTTCCAACTGAATTGATTCTATGATTCTGTGTGTTGCCACGAGCCTGCTAATGTTCCTGGTTTGGTAAGTTATAAGGGCTTAAGTCTGAGATTGGCTCCTCAATTGGCACCCCTGCTTTGCATTTTTGTGTCCTTACCACTTCAGAGCTCCAGATGTGTGCTGCTTGCCAGCTACTTATTAGTTGTGCCTGAAAAGACAGTAAAACGTTAAGACTGAATGTACACAGGCTGGATAGCCCAGATGTATGCTAGCTCATGAGGTGAGGTCTTGATCTAATGAAACATGATGCAAAGCACTGCCACTCCAATTTACACTGCCTAGAGAAAATTCTTAAACGTTTTTTTAACATTCAGACCATGCTTTCAGCTGGGTTTTGGTATAACAACACCAGATTTGTGTTTCAAATTGCCAGAAAAATTGCTACATAAAATCTAGTGTTGGTTTGTTTCAGATTATGTTAAAATATTCAAATGTGGATGAAATTTTAAATGTAAGAAATAGTTTTTGTTTGTTTTCAGAGAGGCATGAAATCTGTTTGTAAGTAAATTGTCTTTTTTTTTTGGTGTAAATAAGTATCTCTGTTTGTAATTGCTTCGTGTTTGTATTGGATTTCTTCCAGACTTTTGGTTTAGAACTATTTATTTGTTTGATCTTACTTAGATTATTTTTTGTTTTATTAGACTGTATGAAAACCATGGACAAGTTCGACTTGGAATGGTACGTAAATGTCTTAACCCTTGTCTGTCCTCAGTCCAAAACTGATTAGAGGTGGTATGTCTAATCTGAAATACACTTACGCTGACTAAATGTGCTTGAGAGCAATGCTTGTGTTTTCCACAAGCCTTTATTTTTTTTAATTCTTTGCTCATTGGCAGTGTTAATTGCATAGCTCAGTATATTGAATTTCCCCTGTTTAAGGGAGGAAGTAGTTGCTTTTTTTAAGTAAATGTAATACTGATCAGTTCATTTAAACATGCTGTGTGAATGACTATCACTTATGGTGAAAATGCAGATGCGTCACCTTTACATGGTTATTGATGGATCAAGAGCTATGGAAGACCAAGATTTAAAACCGAACAGGCTTACTTGCACTTTGAAGGTATTTCTGTACTCAAAATTTGTTTTCTTGTACTAATCCATTGCTTCTCTGTAAACCAGTTCCATTTTGCATTTAAATGAATTAAAGTCTTCTGTGACATGCAAATCATACATGCATAGGCTCATCTTTCTTGTTCCTACTTTTTTGTCTCTTATTTCTGTTACTAGTCTATAATTTACCTGTTTTTTGAATTGTAAAATCTGTGTAACATCAGTTTGATTAGTTTGCCTTCAAGGAACACTTTGGTACCGTAAAAACACTTTGTAGAGACATATTATGGTAAAACACATTATGAAAAGTGTGGAAATTAAGCTGAAGTTTTGCATGTAATAAGAACAAATGTGCTTTCATTATACACCTAGATAACTTTTTTCCCTTACAGTTGTGTTTTGATGAATTCTGGTTTGAATGGATGCTAGACAGGAGTTCAGCTGGATTGCTCCTTCAGATTGTGGAGGAGTTGAACTGTACATCTTGTACTAGGTGGTCTTCTCTTAACCACACTACACATTGAAATCCTGGGGTTTGATGATTTTTATACAGATTAGTGCTTTTTGGTGGATAGTGAACCTCCATTTGAACAAACAGTAATCTAGAGCTTTAACATACGAAGTGAATAAAAGAAGGGGAAAATGGAAGGGAGGGCCCATTCCTCTCTCCTCCATTTTTTTCCAATTTTTTTTTTTTTTTTTAATAACAAGTGCAGGTACCATGTTGCTTAAAGCACGTGGAATAAAACTGTATGTAGTTTTTAATTGTCTTACCTTTTCTTTGTAGTTACTGGAGTATTTTGTTGAAGAGTACTTTGACCAAAATCCTATTAGTCAGGTACGTACAACCTGCAAGAAACAAGTAACTGAAAACTATTTTAAAAGTTGGGTCTAGTTTTAACACTATCTAGGAAACTGTTTTCAGTTGATGTGATCCTTACCATCCCTTCATCATCAGTCTGGTGAAATGCTGCCTGAATTAATGAAAATAAGAACCCATCTGGCCCCTTTTTTTTAAACATAAGTTCTAATATAGAAGATCTGATAAGATTTTTTTCAGGTGTTCAGAATTTTAGAAGATTTCTTTTTGTACCTGGTGGCAAAGGCACTGGGAATACAGGAATAATGTTAACTGATGCATAGTATTGTGCTGCTGTTGTTACACTTACAAGAAAATTCGTATAGTTAAGTAATTTTGATCCATAAAGAAATATTAGGAAAAATATGCCAGAAATGTGAATCAACTTATTTTTAACCTTATTAAGAAAAGTTTTATCTCTTATATTTTTTCCCTTCTCCAGCTTGGCTTAATTGTAACCAAGAGTAAACGAGCTGAAAAAATGACAGAGCTTTCAGGTAGGGGAGGTAGTATATTTTCTTTTTAAATTGGAGATGTTTTCATCAGTGGCACTGATACTGTACCTGGCTGACACTGCTGAAGGTGAAGTAGTGTTTACATAACATTCTTAATTTAAAAGAAGTTACTTATCTGACATCAGAGTCTTTATTTTCATCTGTTTTTATCTAGAATTATTATCATGTGCATGTTTGTGATCAAGCCCTACACAGATTGCAACTAAAATACATTTTGTTCCTCCTATAGTTAATTTGATGGTTTGTTAATTTTGTGTCTTATGACATCTGTGTGTTCTGTGAAATCAGATTAGATGTTAATAAGCACTGTTTCTTGGTTCCTGCCTTCTGTCACTAGCAATACCTGTGGCTTCAGAGATGAAGTGTTATTTTTATACTCTTTATTCACTTGCAAAACTGGAGCAACCTCATTGAGGAATTTGAGGATCCATCAATCTTTGAACAATACTTCAAAGATAACAGAGGAAACTAAACTTTTTCTGCTGAAACGCTTTGTGAGACTCTTCACACTCAAGCATTCAGTGATACGCAACAGGGATTTTATTCTTTCTGACTTCATAAATTGTTCTAATAATAGAGTGCTTGCCGAGTAAATGTCTTCCTGTTAATATGTTGGTTTACTGTTTTCTACATTCTGATCAAGAGGTTAATTTCTAAGTGAAGCGGTTACAAGTCTCAGTTTGAAAACTCTTATCGTACAAGTACACTTCATTAAATAGTTTAAATACATCAATTATTTTAACTTGTTATTTCAGATGCATTGTTTTTTCCACTTACAGGTAACACAAAAAAGCACTTAACTGCTCTGAAGAAAGCAGTGGATATGAACTGCAGTGGAGAGCCATCTCTGTATAATGCCCTAAATTTGGCTATGCAGACTTTAAAGTTAGTATATACATGCAGGATTTTTGTTTGTTTTTGATAATCAGTATAATGCTGATTGTGAATTTTTGGAGGGGCAGAGACAGTATTTTTTGCAAGTAGCATCGTGCTTTGTGCCGACCTGAGTCTCTGAAAGGCAGCTTTATGACTTCTTAAAATACAAGCTGTTGAGGAGTTAAATATGCTAGTTTTGCAGAAGTTAAGTTAAATATGCTAGTTTTGCAAAAGTTAATTTTCTAACACAAGATGCTTCTATTTAGAGGTGTGTTGCTTATAGAAAGCAACAATATTTTAAAACAAAGTAGGTGGTTTTATGTTGTGTATGAATATGCTGATGGAAGACCCTGCAGTTGTTTTTTACAAGAGGACTAAAGTATGAGAGGGAGCAGAGTTAGAGTTAATGATGAAGGAAAAGAAGCAGCACCAAATCACAATGATCTGGTGGGAGTTTTGGCATACTTCAGTAAGGTAAATTTTTGGGTAGGATAGATAAAAAACTTTTTTGCTGTGGGTGGTATGAAGTTGGGATAAACATGTAGACTTTTAACAAGTAACTATATATAAATATATTTATATATAAATATATATAAATATATATATATTTATATATATATATAGTAATATATAAACATGAAGACTTTTTAACAATTATAGCTAGAAACATTGGCAGAATAAAGCTAGTAGTAAATGACTTAAAAAATTATTTGAATGACTAGTTGGAAGAGAGTTCCATTAAGAACTAAAAAAACTAGTTTAAAGTAATGGATTTACACCTATAAACTGATAAGATATTTTTATTTTAAGAAGTCAGGAAGACTTACTGCATTGTTGCTAGTTTGAAGGTGAGTTTTACCCCTGAGAGTACAGATAAGGTACTGCGATAACTTAAGCATTAGAGCAAACAGGTAACAACTACACAATCAAATACTGTATTTTAGATACTAGAAAGGTTTGGCTTTTGGAAGGTGAAATTCTGGTGCTCAGAGAAGGATCTTACCACAGTCTTATAATTTGTAGGGGACTTTGTATCATGTCACCTTCTCACTTAAGTATCTTAGAAGTCCTTGGAAACTTTAACATACAAGTAGATTAGTGTTTATAAGTAAATTAACTATATACTTTCTTCAGGCACATGCCAGCACATACAAGCAGAGAGGTTTTGGTCGTCTTCAGCAGCCTGACGACATGTGATCCGGCCAACATCTATGATCTGATTAAGGTACAGAAGTGAAGTCTGACTACTGCATTGAATATCCAGTTTGACTACTACATTAGACTAAGACAGTTGCAGAGTCATTGCTGATTAATTTTAATTTAAAACTTTGAACCTTTTACTGTTTTCTATTTTGCACATAAATTTGAGTATTCCTTCTTTTTCCATTTGAAGTGTTTAAAAGCAGTTAAGATCAGAGTGTCTGTCATCGGCCTAAGTGCTGAGGTTCGAGTTTGTACAGTACTTGCCCGAGAAACTGGTGGTATGTATCTGAAGTTCAGTAGTTATAATACAAGTTCTAAATAAAAAATTAGATAACTAATTTGTCATATATTCCTTAAGGCATTTTGATATTTAAGGATGAATATTCTATTGTGCTGGCAGAAAATTTAAGGTTTTCTCAAATCTACAAAACACACAATATTCAGTGAAATTATCGGTTGGTACCTGCATCTCTAGAGAGAAGAAATATATATATTTTAAAACCTAGTGTTGCTCATATAAAGCTCTGTGATGTGGAACTGTTGATATTGTTAATATCATCAATACTAAATTGATACTGTTAATATCAATTACTACAGTGGTAACTCTTGCAATAACATTACTACAATGTAATGTGGGAGAAATAGCTATGGACTTTCATATCTAATTAACCATTCTTGTTAATCTAAACATTCTTATTAATCTAAAAACTTGTTATTTTCAATATCGTTAACAGGACTAGTTTTTAGGAACAGGGTTAGCTAAATTATTTTTTTTTTTACTTAAGTTATTTTCTGTCATCTGGAGAGTATGTTAGTATTCTTACCTGCTGGTAATCTGAGAGTAAGGCATTTCTTTCTTTGTGACAGGAACATACCATGTTATTTTAGATGAAAGTCATTATAAGGAGCTGCTGATGCATCATGTTCGTCCTCTACCTACTAGTTCAAGTTCTGAGTGCTCTCTTATTCGAATGGGTAGGACATGGTTTTGTTAAAATCCTAGCACAAGATTTGCAAGTCTTGTCCTTTTCTTTCTTTGCATCATCTGTATTAAAGCCATAAAAATAGTTAAAAGCATAATAAAGACATTGAAAATTGTTTTGTTTTTTTTTTTATGTTAACATTTATTTTGCTAAATAAACATAAATTTTCTTGATGTTGTTCTTGCAAACTAGTCAGCCTTTAAATAAAGTTAAGAACTAAATAAGGCAAATTATTCAATTTCAGTGTGAAAAAATGAAGTAGAATTATATTGCTTATTCAGTAATTGGTGTAACTGTAATACTTAGAAGTTAAGGATGAAAAATTATTTTGTTTCTCCCTCTGGGTTTTTTCTTCCCTGCAGGAGGCAACTATTATAAGCTTTATTGAGTCTAAGAGACATCTGTTTGGCCATGTAATACATGTTTGTTGGAGCACTTTTGTGGTGTTCTTTCAGCAAATGGATTAGGTGCCATTTTTTTTTGATGTCTTTCTCAATAAATTTAAGCTTGGAGTTAAATCAGAATAGGAACTCTCATGCCACAAAATACAGCACTGATTTCTCACTTTCATCCACACATTTTCACAGATATGAGTATATGTATTCTCATGTGTAGATTTAAATACTGAAAATATTTATTTGTTGTAGGTAAAGCCTGAGCAGCAGTTGGAAACTGCTGGCTGCCCGCTTGATGTGAGCTGTAAAAAATAAGTGCTGGAAATAATGGTGTCTTTTACAGCATCCATAAAGTTCTGTAGTCTCATCTGTCATATACTGCACTTGGAAAGTGACTGTGCGCTTAGTGTCTGCACATAAAAAGATTTTGCCCCCAAATAGAAACTATTGTTCAAGTAAACATTCACGCAGTGCTCTTTCTGCTTTCCTGCCATTGCACATAATTTTATTTTTAGCTGTTCACGAGAAATGGGTTCCAGTAAGCTTCAGTTAATATGGAGTCTATGAAAATATTTTTTTCAGGTGGAGGGAATACAGTGAGGAATTTGTTGGTGTATGCAGGTAGAGAAGAATTTGATACCTAGTAAAGAGTGTATTACTCCTGTAATAATAAATGAACAAAAGAAATAGGCCTTAATGTTTAAAATAGTTGTTGAACTTCTCCATTGAAGTAAGAAACAGAAGGATTAGTTGCATGTTTATAATTGGTAATACGGGATGTTTTTCTTTTCAGGTTTTCCTCAGCATTATATTGCTTCTGTATCTGATCAAGATGCAAAGCCATCCTTTAGCATGGTGTAAGTAGAATTAGAATTCGCTTAGCTGATTACAATTAAATAACAATAAGTCATATTTAGAAAATCTGCTTGTCAGTGAAAATATTGCAAAATAACATGAAAAAAAAGTAATGTGACTTTTCAGTAGAAAATTTAGTTCCATTTGTACATCCAGTATGTACCTATGGTTACATCTATTAAATATGCTTTTGAAAATTCACTGTTTCTTTTTTTGTTTTTTTTTTTAAGGTAGTAAATGGCTTTTAATAGTGTTGTGTGGTCATTAGAACACAAGGGTGCCATAAGGTATCAAAGTGATTACTACCAATTTTTACTTGCATTTCTTGATTCAAGTATTTTTGTAACTGTAAAGATAATGATGAGGATGAAGGGCATTCTCTGGAATAAAGTATTTTTTATCTATTTTCTAATGTGACTTTAGAGGGAAGTTTAAAATAGAGGCTTCATATGGTTAGTGTACTGGTGCTCTTCTCAGTGAATGGAATCATAGTTTCCAGGAATGATAGGAGGGTGAATTTTCAGAAGGAAAGCGTCGGCTGTTTGTAAGATTTGTGTACCAACGTCCATCTTAAAAGTCAGTACAGAATATTTGCGTGTGTAAGGAGAAATGCTAATGCTTCCATCTTTCAAAACTTTATTTTATAAAGGTGCATTAGCTCACTTGTGGGAAAACCTGTTCTTTTTCTGTGGGAAGATGTGGTTACTGATACCTTACCGTTACTGGTTGCTTTCTGAAACTTCCATACACATGGAGCTGCTGCATGGGAGCTACTGAAACTTTTCAAAGTATTTATTGTGAGAACTGTGTAGTATTTGTACTGTGGTGTTACCTTTTATATATTAAATTGTCTCTCTCTGCTCTAGGCAACTGGAAAACAACAGTGAGCCAGGTCTTTCACTGGGTGGATATTTTTGTCCCCAGTGCAGAGCCAAATATTGTGAACTTCCCGTGGAGTGCAAAATCTGTGGTGAGTAGCAAGAAGAGGTGAGCAGATGAATTAGGAGTTAATGCTGAGAAAGTTAAGGGTTAGAAAGATTCAGCTACACTTAGGAACTGAAAGCCAGCTCTGCTTTAAGAAGCCTGCATTCCTGTGTCTTGAGATGTCAGCATTGTACAAGGGACTTTCAGGACTATACCTGTAACAGAAGAGCTGTATCATATTCCCTAGTATGTTATGAACTAAAAACCCTACAGCAAAGGGTGGAAGAAGGGTGATTCGTATATGTATGGTAATAATTTCCTGAAGAATCCTGATTTAACAGACACACCAATTTTTCAGACTCCTCAGTGCAAGGTCATGAAGACAGACTTTGAAGGACCCCTCTGTGAGTATGTGGGTGAGAGGTTTCAAAATTGAACTCAAGGTCAGGCTGCACAGTGACACATGAAAAGCTATAGGGTTGTAAATGGAAGCCCTTTGGTCTTGCCAAAGTTAATGCAACCAGTGGTGCCCCTGCCCTGCTTTAATAAGGGTAGGAGGGAGGATTAGCATTTTTTAGAGTAATAATGCAGTGTGAGTGACAGCTGTCCTCCTGTTAGCTTCTACAGGCATACAACTAAATTATAGGTATTACCAAGATGTGTGTATTTGGCAAGAGGATGAAATAACTTTAGCTTGGGTCACCTTGTCCTAGTTTTATGTGAAGGTTTTCATATCAGCATGAGTTGCATTTCAGCAAAGCAGTAGTGTAACTGGAGAAATCCTATGTATCAACAACAAATTCCCCACAGCTGTAGCTGTCAGTAGAACAAGAGCTCAGAAGTTTACACTGCATATGAGTGATGAAGAAGTTTGTGCCAGCCCATACCCCAGATAACCTGTTGTCATGGTTTAACCCCAGCTGACAACTGACCCCCACACAGCCACTCCCTCACTGCTAGTGGGACGGGGCAGAGAATCAGAAGAGTAAAAGTGTAAAAACTAATGGGCTGAGGTAAAGACAGCTTAATAGGTAGAGCAAAAAACATGTGCACAAGCTAAGCAAAGTAAGGAATTAATCTGCTGCTTCCCATCAGCAGTCATCTCCAGGAAAGCAGGTCTCTGCCACATCTGGCAGTTACTTGGGAAGACAGATGCCATAACTCCAAGTGTCCTCCTGCTCCCTTCTTCTTCCCCAGCTTTCTATGCTTAGCATGACACCAGATGGCGTGGGATATCCCTGTGATCAGTTGGGGTCAGCTGTCCCATCTGTGTCCCCTCCCAACTATTTGTGCACCTGCTCAATGGTGGCTTGGGTGAGGAGCTGAAAAAGCCTTGACTCTTTGTAAGCACTGCTCAGCAGAAATGAAAACATCGCTGAATTACTGACACTGATTCCAGCACAGGTCCAAAACAGAGCCTAGACCCACTATGAAGAAAATTAACTCTACCCCAGCCAAAACAAGTAGACCTGTGTTAGCTGAAACAGAGCTGTGGCATGGTATCGTGGTATTGTAGCAGGCTGAAGTAGAGCTTTGTAGTTAGTCATCATTTTAACTGGTGACATGAAATAGCAGAACTGTTGTTTCCAAACAGGAGTTGTGCATTTAGATTGAAACAGATGACTCCTCTATGGCTGCATTTTGCTTATGGCATGAGGATGAAAAACTTGCTAACTTTACAACTGTGCATTGTAAATGTACTTCTAAATATTGAGCTAAACCTTTTCATTAGAAATTTGGGCTTCTTCATATTTGGGTTTAACTCTGGAAAGGATTACAGGTTTGGATTATGGAAACTAAGAAACAATTTTCTGCTTTTTAATTCTGAAATGTTCTGAACCACTGAGTAATTTAAAAATATCTCCTCTCTCCCCCCCCCCCCCCTTCGTTTAATACAGAAAAGCTTTTCAATAAGTCCTCTCTTGTAACAATTTTGATGTCTCTTTATTTGCAGGTCTCACATTAGTGTCTGCACCTCATCTGGCTCGGTCTTACCACCACTTGTTTCCTTTGGATGCCTTTCAGGAAGTTCCTCTGGGAGAATATCAGGGGGAACGGTATGCAAATCATATTTGTGATAATGAGTGTACTTGTGGACCCTGTAATTTTTTGGTCACAAAAGTAAGAACAGCTGGCAGTAGCTTCTTTGGTGTGGAAACGGTATTGAATGTTTGGGTGGTTTGAGGCACCTACAATAGGAAATATTTGTCGTTCCTGTAAACAGTTATCCTTTGTGTTCAGTTGAATAGATGAAATAATTGCCGTAAGTTGTTACTATGTATAAGATGTTTCTTAAACACTTTCATGCAATCATGACCTTTTTTTTCAGTTAAAATACACAATTTTGCTTTTAGGTGTTGTCAAGGCTGCCAGGGAGAAATGAAAGATCAAAATGTAAGTATGTTGAATTGCACTGGAATTCTCATTGAGGAGTGTCAGAAGTAGAGATGATCCTTTAGTATAGTCTTCTGAAGATGAGAAAAATATGTGTGGAAGTTTATCTCATGGTTAACTTCTCTGTTACTGAGTCATGCCTTTTAGACTGCAAAGACTATAAAGGTGTGGGAAGGGATTTCCTAGACAGCTGCATAAATAAGCTTCCACTCAGCCATTTGAAGGCATCTACAGTGATTCGAGCTCAGTCCTTTGGACATACTTGCTGTTAGAAACTTTAATTCAACTGGGTTTCTGTGATGTAAGGAGTACAGTCTGTTTACAGTGTCTTGATGACACAGCTGTTGACCTACTGCAGGACTATTTTTTTTTTATTTCTTTAATCTAAATTTGACTTGTTTTTATATCTTTTCCATACAGGTTTACGTATGTAAAGTATGTCAGAATGTATTTTGTGTGGATTGTGATCTATTTATTCATGATTGTCTGCACTGCTGTCCTGGGTGTGTTCATGGGAACTCTGCTGCCACATCTGCATGATATCAGATCAGTGTAATTCCTGCATAAATCTGGTTTGCATATTCAGCCATGGCTTTCAGTGAAGCACTTCAAAGCAACGAGGACATAGATGATTACAGAAGGATGAACACTGGCTTGGGAGCAAACGTTTTTACTAATGTATTAATAATTTTGCTACTTTTAATATATTCTTGAATTATGTGTATCTATTTTCTTTGTTCTTGTCCAAAAAGCTCTGGTTTTCTGAATGTTACTCTGAGTAACATGTATATTTATAAATGTGAAAGTGATGAAACTGGTTTTATGATAATATGGCAATTCATCTTTCATTGTATGTTCAGAAGTCCTGAAAATACATTTTATATATCCATTTATATTTCCATAAGCACCAGGTTTTAGTGGATGGTACAGTTTTGTAGATCAAAATTATTATTTTTTTAAAGTACTTAATTATAATAAAGATGTTTTTGAGCAATTAATTGGGAGACATTTCAGATATTAATTTCAAGTAGCGTGGCTATTCACCTTGGCTGTCAGTAGGGCAATTCAAAAACAGCTGTTACAAGTGTGCTGAAAACACATTTTGGGTTTTAATGGTACGACTCAAAGCCAGCTGAATTCTGTGACTGCTGTGTCTGTTGTTGTGTAGTGTAACTCTCACTTTCTTGTGGGAGTGTAAGGTTACTGAAAGGCAATGAATTTGCAAAGGTCTAAGACCCGAGTTTTTACAATTCATTGTTTGATGGTCACAGTATTGAAGACAGTGATGTTATTTTTGATTCTGAGGCTAGAATGAATTGCCACAACAGCAAGTCACCTTCTCTCCTTGGCTAAACCCACAGAGCAACAGACAACAAGGTGGGGGAAGAAGTGGAAGCATGTGTCCTTATCCCCACATTGAGGAATGGAAATTGAGACAAATGCAAGACACTCTTTGCCATTTTGAACAGTGCGTGTTCAAAGTATCATTACAATTTGAACTTGTGAGAATGTAACATCACGTCTCAGTGAGAGGAGGTTGTGATGGCTCAGTGTCTAAACCAGCATGCCACATTTGATTTTCTGAAGTCATGACATCTGTAATAATACATCCTGAATAACTCAGTCACTGATGTGTCTGGCTTGAGTTTTTAAATTGTGACCTTCATTGCCAGATTTGGAACAGCACTAATCTAATCTAACCACTGACTCTTAAAAGCACAAATGAAAAAAGCAAACCTTTGCCTTTAGTTTTCAAGCTCACTGCTTACAAACAATACATGCTACTTTTCATGGGCAACTTTCAAGTTCTTTCAGTGTGCAGATTCCCAGTTGTTAGTGTTAACTCCTGTGCTTTTTCAGCCTGCATGCTGCAGTAGTTCTATTGTGTTGGCACAAAAACGAGTGTTTCGGCATCTGTGTTTTATTGTGTGCTGAGTCAAACAATCCCTATAAACCCTTTGTGCTACCAGGTGATTGCAGTGCCTGTTACTCTACGGGTGTTGTAAAATCTAGCAGAAAAGGGGCATACTCATGGGTTTTGGTGTGCTCTAGTTTCTTAGAAAGCATATGTTTCTTAGATACTCTGATAGTGGTGATAATGTCTTGTTAACACAGTTTTTTGATAATATTTTCATCTTCACAATCAGCATTTCCTAATGAAAAAAAAAGGTTGGTTGAAACACTTTAAATCTGTTCTAGGTTCTTCTCTTACTAGATACCAAAATAACGTACTTGGAAGCAGAAGCTGTGGCCATATCCTATTATCTGCTTGTGGTCCGAGTAATAATTTGGCTTCTCACAGGATAGAAAGCAAAGTTCAAACTAGGTCCTGAAAAATCACCATCGGGGCAACATTTCTCTGATGCACCAAGAATTTCAGCTGTGGCCTTCGTAATACAAAGCATGGAGGAAATGCTTCCTTCATCTGTATTCTTCGGGGTTCACTGGATCTCAAGTCTCTTTTGCTTGTGGAAAGCCACAACTGGCTTAATTTCTGTTCTTGCATTTTCTCTCTTAATGGATCTGCTACAAGATTAGTCAATGAAGTTACTAGCAGGCCTGTGAGGAATTCTTATACTTCCTGAAGACATTGCATAATACATGAATTTGGACATAAGGTGCTGAGGGAAGAGAAAAAAAGACAAAACCATTCTGTGGTGGGGTTGAAGACAGCTCTGGCAGAAGTTTGAGGCTGAAAGGCACAGTGAGACTTGAGAGCACACTGCCATGTGGAGGGAAGGGTGTTTCAAAGAGGTGAGTGCCCTTGCTTTCCTTCCACTTTATACTCTCCTTGCAGGAATAAAAATACCATCTGTATTAATGGTCATAACTAATTTCAACACTAGAAGTGCTTAAAATACATTAGTTAAAATATGCATAAAAGAAATGTCTGGGTTTAGTTTTGCGTAACAGCTCCTGAAGAACTTATTGCATGAGACAGACCAGGAGGCCATACATGAGGAACAGTTTTAATTCTCAATTGTGATCTAGCTTATGGATGAAAAAAGTGCCATAAAGTAGTAGATCTGAAGCATTACTGGAGTGAGCTGGTTCCTGGATGAAGGAACGAGTGCCTTAGTTTTCTTTTAAAATTCACCAAATTTGCATGAGGAAAAGTACATCTGGTGCCCATACTGCAGTTCATGAAAGTTCTATTGGGTCTGCATGGGGAGATTTTGGTAGCTACTTTGGGGCTACTGAGGTGGCTTTTGTGGGAAGCTGCTAGAACCCTCCCCCATGTCCCACAGATCCAATGCCAGATGGCTCCAACATGGAGCTGCCACTGGCCAAGGATGAGCCCATCAGTGACAGTGGGAGCACATCTACGGTAATATAGTTAAGAAAGGGAAAAAGTTACTGCACAGGAGTAACTACAGCCACAGAGGAGTAAGAACCTGTGAGAGCAGCAGCCCTGTAGGCACCAAGGTGAGTGCAGAAGGAAGGCAAGAGGAGCTCCAGGCACCGAAGCAGATACTCCCCTGCAGCCTGTGGTGCAGGCCATGGTGAGGCAGCTGTGCCCCTGCAGCCCATGAAGGTTCATGGTGGAGCAGATTCCTTCTGCAGCCCATGGAGGATCCCACACCAGAGCAGGGGGATGCCCAAAAGAGGCTGTGGCCCCACGGGCAGCCCATGCTGGAGCAGGCTCCTGGCAGGAGCTGTGGCCCCATGGAGAGAGGAGCCTGTGCTGGAGCAGTTTTGCTGCAGGACTTGTGACCTCACAGGGATCCACGCTGGAGCTGCCTGCTCCTGAAGGGCTGCACCCTGTGGAAGGGACGATGCTGAGCAAGGGAAGAGTGTGAGGAGTTCTCCCCTGAGAAGGAAGGAGCGGCAGAAACAACATGTGATGAACTGACCACTGCACCCATTCCATGAGCCCCAAAGGGGGAGAAGATAGAGAAATTTGAGAGTAAAGTTGAGCTCAGGAAGAAGGGAAGGGTGGGCGGCAGGTGTTTCTAAGATGTGGGTTTACTCCTCATTATCCTGCTTTGGTGTGTTTGGTAATAAATTAAACTAATTTCCCTAAGTCAGGCCTGTTTTGCCCAAGACAGTACTTGCTGGATGCTCTCTCCCTGTCCTTACCTTGACTCAGGAGCCTTTATTATTTTTCTCTCTCCCTTGTCCAGCTGAGGAGGGGAGCAATAGAGCTGCTCCTGTGGGCACATGGCTCCCAGCCAGGGTCACCCCACCACCGTAATTCTGCAAAATATAATAGAACTTGAAGACTTTTTTAATTTTTGTAGCGCTTTCTGCCTTGGGATTTGAAAGCAACTAAACTGTGGAGTACACATTTCCCTGTGGGAAGGGAATATAGCTTTTATAGCCAGTGAAAAAACAACCAGTTGGAGATACTGGATTTAGAGTCACTCCCTTAAAAATGAGTTAAGTTTGGTAAATATTGAATCAAGTTATTTGAGAAAACACATCCCTTTGGAGGTGGGGGAGCAGAATTTGACTGTATGGAGCTGAACTGTATCCATCTGCTGCACTCTGAACCATGACATAGTAAAGTATTTCCTATAGTTGCCTTACCACAGTGCTAGCAGCAAGATGTTATTACTTCTCCAAGATAAGCTGTATTTAAGACAGCTAGTGTCAGTACACCCACTACTTATTGTAGTTAATAAAAATTACATTCCCTTTCATGAAGGACCATGCAATTCCTGCTTGTCACTACTTATGTTGGAAACAGTTGACCTTTTAAAGCTTTTTGACTGCTTTAAAACAACTGCTGGCTTAGTTACTGCAGCTCCCTTCTGCAGCAGAAGGTAAAGGTGTTTCTGAGCCCTGTGGCTCACGTACCTGCAGTGTTCAACCATCTACTCCCAAACAGCGGCTGCCTGGCTGCAAGTGTTGACCACAGCTGTGGAGAAAGCATCTCTGCAGGGCAGCTACTGGCAATCAGCTTTGCAGTAACGAACAGCAATCATCCTTTGCTGGCAAATGGCAGTGTGTTGTTCTGTTGGCAGCAAACTACCCCAACCCAGCATGCTGAGCATGGCCACAGAACTGCTGCAGAGGAGCTGGTGGGAGGAAAAAAGCCAAGTCCAAGTCTGTGGGACTGCAGGAAGCCAGTGGACAGGTTCTGTGCAGGACATGTTGCTGTGGGAGATGTTCACAGCACCTCTTGGGTTGGGTTGTTCAGGCACCTTGAGCATATACACTAAGAAGGACAAAGCAGTTATTTGCTAACTCATGCAAAAGGTAAATGGGATGTTACAAGCCCTGAGGCTGAGCATTAGCATGCCTAGCATCCCACTCAAGCAAACAAAGGGCGTCTGCTATGGCCACCCTGCTTGCTCTGCCTGCAATCTCCCCCCTATCTCTGCAGCGGTGGGTGCCAAGGTTATGCATCAGTGTCTTATCAGAGCTGGGCCTTGGATCTTTCACAGGCACACAGCAAAACTCTAGGATGGAATGTTACAGAGAGGAGAGGGAGAGATAGAGGAACATTATGGCATGAACTAAATTACTGTCCAGAGTTTTGGCTGCAGCCTCTGTTCTATGAGAGTTAAGATTTTAAGGGCTGAAATCTATTTGGTCCACACTTACCACTACCTTCCCACAGTCTGCTTTTCCTAACTTGCTTTTAGTTATGGTACTTTGGAAAAGGCCACACAGCAAAACCTTCTGGCATATTTCTGCTGTTCATCTGACAGACATCTGTCTACAGAAGCTAAAAATAAAAACCACTCCAAAACAAATCCCTAAATTCAAAATTTGAAAGGTAAAACTATTCACAAGCATTTGAAACAAAAAAATATATGATGAGCCTCTCTGAATCCAGTCGTCGTATGTCACATTCAGGATTCAGAACAGAGCTGTAAGATATCTCTTCCAACATCATGGTATACTGTTTTCCAGGCCACTGCTACCAGTGGCCACTGTAACGTATACTGCTGCTACAGCTGTCTCCTAAAACAGTAATCACTAGGTTCTGATGTTGTCATTCACATAAAAAGTCC
This sequence comes from Psittacula echo, assembly GCF_963264785.1. Taxonomy (NCBI): domain Eukaryota; kingdom Metazoa; phylum Chordata; class Aves; order Psittaciformes; family Psittacidae; genus Psittacula; species Psittacula echo. The sequence continues at coordinate 63,428,162 of NC_137742.1, read as the reverse complement.
AGGGAATACAAGAGCTGTTAAAATGACAGATAAATGAAATCACATGGGGTTAAAAGACTTAAAATCCATCATGGTAAAAAGACAGAAAATTGTTTCAGGAAAGTAAAAAATAGTTTATTGCTACAGTGCTCTCTAAATACATTTGACTAGAGGTCTTTAAGAAATAAGTAATTTCAGTGCACGCAATTACTAGTCTCAAGTTATTTGTTCACCTGTTATCAGAGACAGATCAATGTTAAAAAAATGCTAAGATTAATTTCTTGAAAAAATTCTGATCTTCACCATCAACCACCTATGAATAAGCAACATACACCTCTCGGTAGGAAAGATTTGTACCTGGCTGAATGAATTACTCAACTGGAAACAAATCAGATATTGCTTTGGAAAAGAGAAGTCCCCAAGACAATACAATTTTGTTCTATAAGGAACTGAACAATATACTGTAGAATTCTAAACATAGGATTTCAAATTTTAAAAGCTCAAGCACTGAACTAGTGAGAACAGAATCACTCCACAGTATCAAACTGAAATGTTGATCTTGTCCTGAAAAGAAGTTCAGCTACACATCCTGCAATCCCACTGTATGAGGAAGGAGCTGCTTCTGAACATGTGCACATAGATGAGAAGACTGCATTTCGCATAACCTTTTATTTTCAAAGTAGCCCATAAACAAATAAGGTTAACTCTTGGTAATTTGAGTAACCCGTGCTGTTAATCCTGATGTAGAGGCATGCTGTAGTTAAACCTCTCATTACAGAAATAAAATCCTTGCCTCTGTTCTGGCCAAGACGGCTGCTATTCCATGGCTGATAAGCAAAGGGATTAATACTGGATGAAGCGGTCTTCATAGAGATATAGGAGTGGGTGGAAGTCCCAAGGCTCACAGTTTTTTCACAGAATTCAGAACTTGTTGAGAGCTTGCAAAATGAACTGTAGTTTCAGACTGGTCAAGCCACACTGTATCTTCATTTAGCCCAAAAGGATGATACTTACAACTCTTCAAAACAATCATGGATATTCAGTTATTTTGCATGCGTTTGTCGCTCCAGCGCTGCTTCCATTCGACTTTGTTTTAAACCCTACAGGGTACAATTTTAACAAAATTATCTCTGTTTTGATAACATGGAAATAAAAGCTTTAGCCACAGGACAACACATTTTTTTACAATATTCTTTTAGCCCTTTACAAATCAAGAATAGCTTTGTACTCTTCGGGGAAATAAGAATGGGTGGTTTTACAAGGACAAAAGCCAAACTACATGTCTTCTTTATCATTTAGTGGCTCTGCAGTGTAATTTCAATCCACAACTACAAGTAATCTGAAAAAACAAATTCTAAACGTAGTCCTTTGAAGATAACCTACGGCACCAAATCTCCCCTTTCCAACTTCCCCAATGCAAAGAGTCTAATTCTTTCTGTAATTTCTTCTTAAGTGTACAAAGGAAATAGAAATCAATACTCCATGTCACAGATTTTTCACAACTACACTGACAGCTCCTGCTGCACCTTCACCGTCACCTGAAACAATTACTGATGAATATTCTGCAAAATCCATAGAATAGAATCACAGAATAATTCGGGTTGCATGCCAAATCTGATCAAAAATGTGATATTACCACTGCCAAATACATAGAAGATCAATAATTAATAAACATATTCAGATTTACTCCACCTGTCTGCAAAGACAGAACTGGTTGTTTCAGAATAGCTATACAAGTGCCTAATGGGACCACTCCAGGGAAGCAAAGAACTAAACCATCACCTATGCATATATGCTGGCTCATGTGACTCATACTCAAGCACAAGAATACTTATACAATATAGAATACCCTTAAATACAGCTATCGTAAGTTAGAATAAGAGATCTAAAAAGCAGTCTAACTTATTGCTGAAAACAGCAGCAGCAACACAAAAGCAAAATTTACAGAGACACTTCAAGACAAAAGCGGCACATACCAGGTAATACCCAGTGTGATAACCACTCATATACCAGGCGATCAGCATGCTCCCCAGCGCTTCATCATCCTCAGAATCCAGCCTCATAGGTGGTGGAGGAGGAATCAACTAAGAAATGAAAAAAGGAAACACCTGTGTTCAGTAGGGCATATCCCAGATTAAACAGCAACCAATTCTAGATCAAAGATCAAAATATAAAACTGAAAACCATGAGTATATACTCAATGCATGTGCTGAAAAGGAGTTAAATAAGATCATCTTTTCTCAGGGAAAAAAGCAAACAAAAAAAAGTAAATTCAAAGCCTGGGAGGATTCCTATAGGGTGACTGCACACAATCATTTTTATTCTCTAGCACTTTCTTCCTCATTCTCCTGTGACTTACCAGTGGTCCTGCTGGGAAGGGTGTGGGCCAGCAAGACAAAAACGATGGAGGTGCCCTGAATTTTGATCCAGACTACAGTAAAAGAATTAAATATTGCAGATTGAAAAGAGATTTCAGGCATTACGATTTTATAAGAGAATTATTTGAAGCAATTCATGTACCTTATACTAAAGACACATCCAACCCCATGCCAGCAATTTAATGAAACTACAGTGACTACACAGACTAGCTACTTCTGTGGAGCACTCCATGACTGGAAAAGTAAAACTGAACATTACACATGTTACTGCAGTAAACACTGCTGAAACACGATCCTGGTCAATACAAGCATTTAAGAAAGTTTTCTAAATAGAAGTCAGTGGTTGCACTCGCAAATGAAAAAGATGTTTGCCCACAGGCAAACAGGCAATTTCTGTGCTCCTGTGTGGCTGGGGACACATGCTGACTACATTCCATTATGCTTGTGAATATCTTTAAAATGAGCTTAGATACAAATCCATTGATGTGAAAGAAAAAAAGATGGAAGAAAACCTTACAAAAAAAAAGATTTTGCACAAACAGTAACATTTAGAAGACGTAATGCTGTGTTCAAGTGCGCTATCATTTAGACTCCTACACGACAGGAAAACTTAAGAGTGTATTAATACCACAGTCCTCATAATTCACTAGATAAGCTGCAGCTGATTGCTCCTATGACACCTGGACACCACTTTTGCTGCTTTCAATGCCCAGTGTGGTGAGACATAACAAATGGCCAGAAAAAATGCAATCTTAACAGCACTATCACAGGCCAGAAAACAACATCCCTCCTAAAAGTTACAAGGCACTCGTAAAGCAGGTGTTAGCCAGGGAGACTTTTCTCACTAGACAGCAGCACTGCAAAAGCAGCTAGACTATTGTGAAGGGACATACTGACAGCACCAACATGCATATCTGTATATCCATTCTCAAAACGCTGTTACTTGGTTTCTAGACAATAATGAATCTCATCCTGTTGTCTCAGAATCTATAGTAATAATACTGGGCTTAACAGTGGTATAGGAATTATGAAGGCTGAGGTTACCCTTCCCAGGTCTGGGACTCCTGGTGGTACAGGAAAACGTAGGTTTTGAGGGAAGAAACTTCCTTTCATGAAGCTGTTTTTGTTTCCAGGTGACTGAGATCCTTCACTTCCATCTGTTGAACACTGAGTCTCATTCTCATTCTAGAAGACAAAGACATTCTTATGAGATGCACTAAAGAGGATTGCTTGCACTACTGCAAGCAATTTTAGTGCAAAAAAGCTTGGGAAGCCCCATTCCGCCCCTCTCTCTCTCTGTAGCCCTGCCAGTCCTACGCAGGAAAGATCTTACAACCTCAGAATCTTATCTCCTCACCACTTTATCTGTTATCTTTCTTTTTGTCCCCTCCCTTTCTTCCATGCTGAGTTCAAGAAGTAAGGGGATGTTTTCATTCCCTTTATCAGCTTGTGTCTGTTCACAATGGAATCAGGTATTGATTCTCACTCTGAACATCGCAGTGGTACCAGAAATACTTAGAAAGTTGTTTCTCCCACTTTCTCTTTCCTTTTCAGAAAAGCAAAAGTGTCCCTCACCTCCCCAGAACTCCCCATCCCATTTACTATTTCATTGCTGGCTGCAGGAAGTAGATCATTCAGGCTCTTCTCCTCCTGGTTTCCATATCCTGTGTAAGTAACAACACACCTGCCCCTTTTGTGATTGATGGAGGCAATAGTTGCTAGGTACACATTACCATCCTCAGACCAAATAGCATTACAGCTGTCACCAACTTTCCACTGCAACAGAAGAGAGAGAGAGGCGAGTAAATACCTACACCAATGACCACAGAGAAAAATTCCTTTTCCTAAACTGCTTTTTGCCCCACCCACCAGGAAGATGACTCCCACCAGGGTTTTTTTCCTCTGTACTAGCGAAATTGCTCAGTGTAACCTGTAAGCAAAGTTTCAAACGCTATCAACCCTACCATGGAACATTACTCTCAAGGTTACACAGAAGCCACTAGTAAGCACCACAGAAAAGCACAACAGCAGAAGCACCGCTAGCATTCACAGATGAGGTGACCTGTTTCGAAGGCACCGTGTTGGTCTTCCCTTTGTTTTTGTTCTTTTTGTTGTTCCTTCTTTTCATCCCCTGGCGGTGCTCCTGTTTGCCCGAAAGCTCCGAACACTCCTCGTTCTTTAAGGCGTTCTTCGGGAACATAAAGGAGGAACACGATAAGCGACCACCCACCAGCCTGGGACCGCCGCGCTCTGGCCGCCCCCCTTACCTTGAAAGAGATTACAGCCTTATCATACGCCTTGATGAGCGCCGCATCATCCCATACATCCGAATCATCGCTCTGCAGAGGCCACAGACCGCTTTAACGCGCTCCGAGTCCCGCTCCAAGCCCCCGGACCCGCCCCTGCCCGCGCGACGCTCACCTGCCCGGTGCCGCGCTTGAACAGCACCTGCTCCGCCATGGCCGGGCCTTAACCACGCTGCGACTCGTCACTTCCGGCGCGCAGCCAACCTGCCACGCTACAGGCAGCGTCCGGCGTCAGCTGTGCGCGCAGCGGTGGCGGGCGGCGGCCTAGCGCACGCCGCTCTACCCCGGCCTCAACCGTGCTGTGTCCCGCAGCGCTGAACGGAGCCGTGCGCTTGGCCCGCACAGCCTGGCACAGCCGAGGGCGGGAGCGGGGCCGCGGCAGCTCGGAGCAGTCAAAGGAACCCGCTGGTTTCCTACCAGCTGCCAGACAGAGCCACCTTGTCGTGGTTTAAGCCCAGCCGGTAACTCAGCACCACGCAGCTGGTTGCTCACCTCCCTTTTACTCTCCTCCCCGTGGGATGGGAAGGAGAATCGAAAGAATGTAACTCCCACGGGCTGAGATAAGAACAGTCCAGTAACTAAGGTATAACACAAAACCGCTGCTGCTACTGACAGCAAGGTAAGTAATAAGGGGAGAGAATATAAAACTAAAAAGGGAAAATTAAAAAATAAATAATAATAAAATAATGAACACAAGTGACGCACAATACAACCGCTCACCATCTGCCAACTGATATTCAGCCAGACCTGAGCAACTATCTGGGCCTTCTGGGTAACTCCCCCCAGTTTATATACTGGGCATGATGTGCTGTGGTATGGAATACCCCTTTGGCTAGTTTGGGGCAGGCGTCCTGTCTTACTTTCTCCCAGCTTTTTGTGCCTCTCCTCATGGGCAGAGCATTGACACTGAAAAGTCTTTGATCAGGGCAAGCGCTGCTCAACAGTAACTAAAAAACAGGTTTTACGTGCATTGTACTCAGACTGAAGCCAGAACACAGCCTCCACCAGCAACTAGAAGGAGTAAAATTAACTGTTATGGCTAAACCCAGGGCACATGTGTTTCTTCAGAACATACTGCAGTGGGAGCCGTGCACAAGCTAAGGCACCCACCTCTGTATTCCCAGAGAGGTCACACTTTACCTCAGTACACAACTCAGCCTGCCTGTGAAGTGAGCACTGTGTGCTCTCATGCCAGGTTTGGTGCTTATAGGCTACATTAAGCAGCAGTTTTGAATCATCTTAGTGACATGGCAACTTCAAGATCTATTCATTTGCAACTCATTAACTTCAAGGCTGCAGCTTCACTGAAGCCAGTATCAGCAGTAGGTTGTTACATACACTGATGAAGTCTGCAACACACCAATATTTTCCATAGTGCAGACTTACCACTGCATATTACATTACTTATAATATGCATTTCTTATATTACATATTTTATTTATACCTCTATTTATACTTATTTTGCATTTTTCCACAATTCCATCAATTCTTTGTGTTCTTGGTAGCTTCTTAGAAATCAACTGATTATCAAGCATGACCACTTCAGACCAGACAGTATTTCATGCAACATTTTATTGCAAAAATAATTTAGGATGAGATTTACAGTCAGACCTCTGTAAGGTTAAGCACATTTTACAAGTGTTTTCCATTCTGAATGAAGCTGTACTTCAAGAATTAAGACAAGAAAATCTGGTCTAACTGTAAATACATAAGTTCATTGTCATTGGAACCACTAAGTGAAACCAACAAACACAGCAAAAGCTGAAGTACTAATGCTTGGTATTTCTATTTATATGCATGCAGAGAGTGTAGTGACTTTTCAAAGAGCACTCCAGACAACTAAGCCTACACTAACCAGAAAATACTCTAAACCAATGCTGGCTGAGCAACTCCACAAGATGAGATTTTAATCATTTAATGGCTGGACACTTCTGTGAATGATCTTCCAGGCCCTTCTCTTCATTGGTGCACTCCCTCCAGGCAGCTCATTTTGCTCCTGCCTGCAGAGATTTCCTTTCATTAGCCGCTTTTTGTTTTTGCTGCATAATTTCAGAGTCTCTGTGAAGAAAGAAAGTTGGATTTCAGATCCTGGCTCACTGTGTTTCTAAGCAGGGCCTTCTCCATCTTGCTTTTAGTAATACCTTCAGCAACACTCATTTTAAGAACGGGAGAAACTTCTCAGCCATGAGCACACTGTTTACACACCCCTGGTTTGCCTTTTTTTTTTTTTTTTTTCTCATTTCAGTACCGTACCCCATGAGGTAATAAGTTATTAGTATGCCTTATATAATTATTTTGGTTTTAAATCTTTTGGCTTTAGAAGTAAAGGACACAATGGATCAAACATATTCAAGAAAGTATTACACAACCATTCCCTGTTCATTCCAGGCAAAAAGCTGCTCAAAAGAAAGAAAAGCTTTACAGTTTTCAAAAAAAAAAAAAAAAAAAAAAGTATTTAACAACAGATGCAGTAAACCCCAAATTCACAGCTTATGCTGTGACATGTGAATGGACTGCGAATCAAAATAAAGTACTTAAAATGCTGTTTCAGTGAAGACTGGATTCTTTCTGACACACTTTCCCCTCAACTTTACATCTCACCTCTGTTTTCTCTGAGAAGCAGACAAGCTATCCTCTTTCCTCTTCCCTTTATGGATCTCCTGAGTCTTCTTCAAGTTCTTTTGGCGGGCAAGTTCACGCTGGTTCCCACCTGCAGGATAATACACAGTTTATATAGGTACTACCACTTTATTTACGCAGTTTGCTGTGAGCCAAGGGGACAAAGGATGTGTGTTCAAGGAGAACGGAAAGTAACAACGTAGCAAGAAGTGGTAGCAGAGAAACATGTTTATATATCTGGTTAAAAATAGTTGCTTAAGCAAAGACATGTGGACAGTAATATAATTGGCTGAAAGGCGTGTGATCAGTAAGGTCATTGGCTGGAAAAGCGCACACCTGTGCAGAAGGAACATTGTTTCATGATAGAAAAGTAGGGAAGGAGCTAACCACTACTACCTGCTGGGCACAGTACTATAAAAGCCTGTCAGCTTTTATAAATAAATAAATAAGCTTTTATAAATAAAGCTTTTATAATAAACATCTTTAGTTGCACCACAACTGGAGTCCGTGCCTCATATGCCACAAATGGCACCCAAACAGGGACTGGAGTAGGAGACTCTCAGAGTTCGGACTGGTGGCATAGCCCAACTGAAGCAGGGATTCCGAAAAGATTGTGCATGCCCATCACCTACTGGATAGGTGAGCACTTGGGAACCATGGGAGGGAAGTTATCCCAGGACAAGAAGCACAGTATAGAGACTTTGTGTAAATTGTTAGATGCTCAAAAGAAGACTCTGACGGGTTATGTTGCATGAATTTAAGTGACCACTCCAGTTCAATACATGCATAAACACAAAAGTTAAAGACCCTCACTAGTCAACTGGTAGAAAACACCAGGTGGAACCCCTTTCAGGGATGGACATGGGGGTGTAACTGGCTGTGAAAAGCTGTTATATTATTAGTGGTAATAGATATAGGGGTTTTATGTATTTTATGTTGTGTTCCTTGTCTTTTAGCGCTAATCCGTTCCCTCATAGACAGTATGCTGTACAAAACTGTAGCGAGGATGGTAAAATTTTTGTGTGTTCCAACCACAGACCATGGGGTGGCATGTGTCAGTGACAAGAGAATGGTTCGTGGTGAAACACACAAAACCAGAAAAGTACTGTTTGACATGGGTTGTGGGAACAGAACCCTGAAAACAGGCGAGTTAACACCACTGTTAGCAAAAGGGAGACTTACACCAGTGAAACTCTGTTCACATGCTGGCCACGTGTGCCCTAATGTTGCAACTGGTAATTTTCCACTCCAACCTGAGGGGGATATAAGGACCTGTGCAGGGATGGACGGGTGAGAAGGCCAGATGCGCATCTTGATTCAGGGGACGCCCTGACAACACACTGCCTACCACCCCTGCAACCAGGCAACATGTTCCATCTCCTTCTCCTGCCTGGCGGTATCCCATTCAACCAGGAGTTGGCATGTATGTAACCTGCTTCGCATTAACATATACATATTTGCTTTGCACTAATAACTCAATAAACAGACTAGAGCATTTGATTGTTCACATTGTGTTTGGTATCCAGTCTTTGTACAGGGGAATCCTATGAACGCAGAACATAATTGGCAACGAGGATGGGATTTCGGGTCTGAGAGACTGTGAGAAACATTTTGGGATAATACGAGTAGAGTGGGGTGTGTAGCTGCACCAAGAGGCACTGTTCTGTGTGTGTGAAAGCAGTGCTTAGTCAGTGTGTGCTGTCAGGGTAGCTTTAAGGTTGTTTTGTAATATACTATTGCTATATTTCATAGGAGAGAGCCTTGGGCCATAGCTCCTCCAGTGAGTGGCCGGGGTGGACGCAGGAACTGTGGAGCATGTTGTGGGATAAAATAGAGACTTGCACTAATGTAGGACCTGAACTGTGGGGAGCTAAGGACCTCAAGGGAGTGTTAAAAGTATTGGGCTGAGTTCGTAAAAATCCCCCATACCCGCTCGAGGGAGTGACTAAATCATGCCAGACGCATGACAGGCTGCTTGCTGCCTGCCTACAAAGGCATGGTAGATAAGAACACAGAGTTGGAGCAACAAGCAGCAGATTCACATTCCGAGCTAGAAAGGGTTAAAGCAGAAGCGCTGTGGCAGAGGCAGGCATCTGTAGCCACTGCAGAGCAGGATGAGAGGCTTAGGGAAAAAAAAAAGAAAAAAGTTACAGAGCAATAAAAAGGATAGGAGGGCAGTGAGGCCACGGGTCCGTGCCCTTGTGTCTGATCCCGACTAGACCTGGAGACATGGAATGGAGATATCTGGGGTACCAGCAACTCAGAATCAAATACCGAAGCTAAGGCAAACTTGAAAAAGGAAGGAGTATGTGCAGCTCCTGTGCTTAAAGGTGAGATGATTACCAGGGCAAAGGACAGGTAAGAACAGACAAATTGACAGACTATAGTACCGAGGAAATTAGTAACTTACTGGATAAATACAAGCAGAGACCAGGATAGAAACCCCAGAACTGGCTGGTTTACTTGACGGAGGGCTCATTTTCACCTTCCTAAATCTGGGACAGAAGCTTCCAGAACCAAACAGCACATGCGCCTTAAGCTAAGGCGGCGTGGAAATCAGTTTTCCTGCTGTGTATCCTGACTCCGACTCTGGCAGACCAGGACAGCAGGCCGCATGAACCACAAAGTCTGCAATCGCTCAACTTTATTCCACTGAAATTGCGGAAAATCATGGAATACTGAAAGAACTTGTACCAATCTATTGCATAGCCTTCAGTCTATTAGCTGTTACTTTAATAGCTATTTTGATACAGGTCACTTGGGCTTGGAATTGCTCACTTTGTAACTGCCCCTGTAAACTTTCTTCTTCTTCTTCTCCTCCTTCTGAACCCTCGGATGTTGTTGAAAGCAACAACAATAAAACAACAACAATAAAGTTACTTAGGTATAATTGTTAAGCCAAAGTTAATTAGATGTTGTTAGTTATTAGATGTTACCAGCTATTGCGTCATGTGCTATCTCTTTCCCTTCCTCTTTTCTCTACCTCTATTGTTCATGCCACCATGGATAACGCTTCCTAAGATAGTAATGTTGATCCACCAGGAGATATAAGAGACTGTGTTGGTGAAGATGACGTCAGTGAGAACCAACATGGCTGACACTACCACCACAGCAGATGTTTATGCAGGATTTTTACCCCCTGCCCCCAGCTAACACCTTGGAACAATGCGGGAAAAGAAGATCCCAAGGAAGGCATGTGTGCCACCACTGGGTGGAGGATGTGGTTTCAGCTCTACAAAGGAACGGCACCAAACTGCATTGGAAGAAACGCTTTTCCCCCTGGACTTGGAAACAGAGCGGACTGTCAGTACACTGCAGCTCTGGGGTGGTAGCTATTGCTGGAAGCTCTTTTATTCTTTCCTCTTACTTTCCCTCTCTCTCTTTGAAATTTGTTGTTAAGCATTTGTTGGTGAGTGAATAAAGTTCCTTGGCGCTTGAATCTGAGAATACAAGCAAAACCGCGTTCTAGCCTTTGACCAGCATGTGACACAATGAACAAGGAAACCCCACTGAACAAGTGATTGAAAAGCTAAGCCAATTAGCCGATTTATTGGGGCTGGACTTGGAAAAGGAGCTCACAATAAGGGGAGAGTAGGAAAGGAGGAGATATACAAAAGTGCAAGCCGTCCTGTTCCTGCTATGTGGATAATTAAAGAACTGCTGATAGTGCACCTGGGTCTTGAGCAGGCTAGGGAGTGTTTGTGTGTTCAAGGCTGGGCTGGGAAACAGCCTGAGGAGTGATTGCTTATATAATGGAATTTATAGTGACTGAAGACAGCTGCTGTAGTTGATGTGGATTCTGCTTGCCTTCGCAGCTCAGATCTAAACCCTTTGGTGTTCCAGCGGGCCACCTACGTGATTGGTCAGGCCTGGAGGAAAGTGCCTGGATAGAGGTGGGGGGGAGACTACTTCTTTCATGGGTGTTCACGGAGGGGGGTCTCGGGAACCCTATGTGTCTTTTACAGACCAACTGGACAATGCTATACAAAGGCAGATTGACGGGCATGGGGATGCTTGTGCACTTTTATTTCTGCTAGCATATGAGGGTGCAGGTGGGGATTGGGGGGCTGCATTAGCCCCAGTCAGAGGAAAAATTTACATTGTTGAGTTGGCTGGGGCATGCTGAGATGCTGGAGCAGGGACATTGTTGAGTTGGTTGGGGCATGTCGAGATGTCAGAGCAGAAGCTCACAGAACTTCTGTATTGGCTACTGCATTAATTATTTTGTTTTATTGGTCATATTAGCTCGCATTCCAACCTGCCTGTCCCTTTAACTGTGGGTAATGACATAGCAAACCCCCTGACTCTTAATACTATGCAGTTCACTTTTGCAGCTGCTTCACATTCCCTTTTTCATCAGAATGCCTCTGCTTTAAAGAAACACTTAAACCTGTCTTCTTCTCAAGCAAAGCAAATTGTCAGGTCTTGCCCTGACCGTCAGTCAACAGCTCAATCCTCATTTGCCATGGGTTTAAATCCTCATGGCTTAAAAGCAAATGTGGTATTGTGACCCTTTGGGCCTGCAGAAATGGGAAGGGCCAGTGGAACTGATAACCTGGGGGAGGGGGTATGTTTGTGTCCTCCTACCTACAAGTCCGTGGCACCTGCCTGCAAAGTTTGTCATGCCATACCATGAGCTGGATAGACAAGTTGAAGAACTTGATGCCTCAGCTGCAGGAGCTGACCTTAAAGATCCCGACTGGAATGCGACAAAGTAAGAGAAGTAGGAATGACTTGAAAAACATCACTTGGGGGCAACTGAAAAGTAACGACTTGAATACGTATGCTTGCAATATAGCTATAATAAACCACCAGTATTTACTAGCCAGTTGCTAATAAGAAACTACACCTTGTATGGATTTGTCACTTGTAAAAGAGATCTTAGAGCATGCAAATTTACAGCAGCTCATAGAAAACTCTAAGGCAGAAGCTAGAAATATTCTAATACGATGGTGGTGTTATAAAGCAGGTAATGAAACCGATTAAGAGGGTGGCAGAATCACACTGGTGGAAAATTCTTTCTTTGGCTGGTCCCCCACTGTCACCAGCATCTTCAACATGCTGCTGCACCCTGCAATAGTTATACTGCTAATGTAAATCTATACGTGCTTTGCCATAGTAACAACTTGTTACCGGGTCAGGCAGGTGAAACTCTGCATTGACAACGAGGTGCAAGGACTGAAGTTGGCCAAATGCCTCTTACCATAAGTCAAGGGCAAGACTGGGTTGGCCTCTGCGTTTGCCACCAAGAAGAACCTTTAGCTCCGCTGCTGGCTACAACCCAGCAGGCGTTGAGCAGTGGGGTCACATGCCATGCCAGACCCTGATGTGAGGGATGGCCTCCCCTGTTATAAAAGGGCCATCCAGGAGGGAAGGGCAGGCCAAATAGCCTGTGGTCAGCATGAGAAAAAAAAAAAAAAAAAAAACAACAAAAAGGGCAAAAGTTCACACAAGTAACTACCATAAGTAATAATAATATAAGTATCATATTTGAAACTTCTGTTCTCAAAGGCTAATGTCAAGAAGCTGCTCTTGTGTGATTTAAGATTACTGAGGCAGACAAGGGGATACAGAAAGCCAAGGACTGTGTCTTTGGAAGTAACAGTATCTATCTGCAAGTTCCCGAGACTCCCAGTATATCTGGCCAACACACTGATGAAACCTTGTTTTTGGAGCCTGGGCATCACCACATTGCTTTGTTTTTCCTCCATGTCATCTGGAGGCGTGTTACCAATTTGCGAAGAACTGAAGGTGAAGTGCTCGCCGCCTTGATTGTGCAAAACAAAATAGGGCAGAGATTGATTTTTTGCTTTTAGTACATACGCATGGGTGTGAAGACTTCGACAGAATGTGCTGCATGAATCTGAGTGCTCACTCTGAGTCAGCCCACAAAAGCCTTCAGGATTTGACAGAACTGTCTGGGGAGTTGTGACAAAACCAAGGATGGAAGCCTTTTGGACTGTTTTCTTGGTTGGGAAACTTTGGTCCTTGGCTCAGACACATAGTTGGCTTTGTTGTAATAGGGATTATAGCATTGTTGATGATTATGATCTGTTTGCCATGTTTGTTTTCTTGTATTCAATGACTTATAGACCAAAGTATAAATCAAGTGATGCTTGCACAAACACATACTGTGCTCACTTTGCAAAGCTTAGCAAACAAAAAAGGGGGAAGTGTGGGCCAAGGGGACAAAAAATGTGTGTTCAAGGAGAATGGAAAGTAACAACATAGCAAGAAGTGGTAGCAGAGAAAACATGTTTATATATTTGGTTAAAAATAGTTGCTTAAGCAAAGACATGTGGACAGTAATATGATTGGCTGAAAGGTGCATGATCAGTAAGGTATTGGCTGGAAAATTGCATGGTGAGCGCATGGAGAAGGAACATTATTTCGTGATGGAAAAGTACAGAAGGCGCTAATCGCTACTAACCGCTAGGCACAGTACTATAAAAGCCTGTAAGCTCACTCAATATACGTCTTAGTTGCACCACAACTGGAGTCTGTGCCTCATACGCCACAGTTTGCCTGTGAAGAAGTCTATTATAAAAGTGGTAAGGTGTGGCTCTATCTGCAGAGCTAGTATGGCAGTATCTTCTGTAGCTGGCAGTATCTTCCACCAGTCTCCCTCTTCCACTGCACAACTGGAAGATAAAAGCCTGCTAGTTTATGTTTACGTTTCTATAGGTTATGTGCAAGAGATCACCAAGATCCATTTCAACATTCTTTCCAGTAATGCAATGCAGTTTCTCATAAAAGACTGAAAACAGACCATGCCATCAATAACCTGGGCAAAATGACAACAGTCACTTTTTCTGTTGTACAAACATGATCACATTTTCCTATGCTCAAAAATTAAAGCTCCACCTCCCCAAAATTTGGGTTGTTCCTCTTTTTCTCTCCAGTCTTAAGACTATGTATGCCATCTTTGAATCTCAAAAAGAGATTTCTGCAATCTTCATGTGCCTGTAATTTCAAGTATACAGAAACAGTTTAGGACAAGGTCAATTTTAAACAGCAACCTGTTGATACAATTCACCACTTTGTATTTATCCCAGTTGTGAGCCAGTAAAGGTATCTATTATGTCAACATGTAGGCAACAGCAACCCTGCAAAAGCAGGTGTTTTGTGCATTCTTCACACCTGTACGTGTACTGTATGGCAAGAGGTACCAGCTCAAATGAAAACAGCATTTTATGACTGCTGCTGACCAAAGGCTGCTCCTGCCTTGGAAGATAATCCTCACTTGTGACAGGACATCAAGTACTGTCTTTGAAAAAGCTAGGATGGAACAGGAGTTCTCTTTCTCACTACCACTGAGTGAGATCATGTCCCCACATTCCAGGTAGAAGGACCACTATTTGTTCATAAAGTAAATCACCTCGCTATCTCCAGCAGCAATTGAGTTGATAGAACTTGGTGACTCATGAGCAGATGACACATTCCAGGCTATAAATGATTCTTCAGCTTCATGGTGTTGAGAACGCAAGGAATGTTTATAAACAAGTTAGCAGCAATGAAACAGCTCTTTGCTGGTGCTTAAAGAAATTAAGTATCTTCTTATACCATGAAGAAATGGGAGCAGGCAGTCAAATCACACTGCTATAGCCAGAATTCACACAGCAGTTATCCTCATATGCCTCCTTCCTTTCCAAGCAAGCACTGTGCCTAATGTCTGCAGTTACCTCATACACAGCTAGTAACTCAGCAACGCACAGTCACTCACCCATCTTCTCCTTCCCTCCAGGCAGGACGGAGAGGAGAATTGAAAGAATGTAAACCCCACGGGTGAAGGTAAGAACAGTCCAGTAACTAAGATATAATACAAACCTACTATTACTAATAAGGGAGATAAGGGAAGAGAATATAAACCTTAAAAGGGGAGGGACAAAAAAACCCCAGTAACCAGCAGTGCTACACAATACAATCGCTCACCACCCGTCAGCTGATACTCAGCCTGACCCAAGCAGCGATCTGTCCTTTCAGGTAACTCCCCCCAGTTCATATACTGGGCATGACGTGCTGTGTTATGGAATACCCCTTTGGCTAGTTTGGGGCAGGTGTCCCGTCTCTGCTCCCTCCTGGCTTCTTGTGCCCCTCCTCACTGGCAGAGCATGAGGCTGAAAAGCCCTTGATCATGCTAAGTGCTGCTCAGCAACAACTAAAACATTAGTGTCTTACCAGTACTGTTCTCAGACTGAAGCACAGCACTGTGCCAGTTACTAGGAAAAATAACTGTTACAGCTGAACCCAGGACAACATGGTAAGACTATAAACTTCAGAACCAAACTGAACAGCATCACTGAAAAGCTTGGCTGCCACTTGCGAAACAGAGGAGGTGGAAAAGTAGATCAATACAGTATGCACACAAGGCATCCAAAGCCAAACATCTATTTGGAAAGATTACTTGTATCACCCCTGCTTCCAAGTAAACATTGCCAAGAACTGTCAGGACTCAGTACTCCACACCTGGGATGCCGAATGAGTACCCCAGCTCCAATGAAGATGGTGCCATTTTCTACATTCTGTAACATCAACCTGAATCTTCCATGAAGTTTGGTTCAGTCCTGGCAGAACACAATTCAACTTCCTGTAATGTGAAATTCAAGCATGATCTGCCATGTAAGGCCAGTACACCCTTTCTGCTTGTACCTATGCTTGAGCATCCCCATCCACGCCTGCCTCTGCAAGACATATGCCTTAGCTCAACCTGTCTGTGCTCCTCCAACTCCAAGATTCAGCTGTTCTTGAAGAGAAGGATAAACATAAGACCTCTGAATAGCACTGGAACAAGCAGTTATCATCTCTACTGTAAGGAGGTGAAAGAGAATAGCAAGAATTGGCTACAGAGGTCATCATGCCTAGAATTTTTTTTTGAGCAGCAAATGACTAATCGTATGTTACAACTTAAACCAGAAGAGTGCCTGCCACTCTTCCAAAAACAGAAAGCAAAAATAAATAGAACTGTTTGATAAAGGAACAATTAATGGAAGACTAGTGACATAAACCCTCTCTAATTCATCTAGTCACCCCCATCTTAACAAATTTATTCATTTTCAGGTACTTTGAAATTTGGCAGTGCACAAGTACCACGAATTTATGAACTGAGAAGCACAATAATTAGTTGTTAATAATTAATGATTAATCTATTTTACTAAACATCCATTTGAAAACACAGGGTCTAATCCAGGTCTGATTGACAACAAAGAGCTGAACTCCAGAAAAACATACTAAAGCTAAGGCTAGACTGTATGGTAGCACACCACAACTTCCGCACCTGTAGTACTGCAGGTACTGTATTAAAGTAGGTCCTCCAAAAGTTAGATGTTATGCTATGCTTGGATGCGGGATGCTGTGCCTCTTTTTAGCCTTCAGCCATGTGTATTCTAGTATCATTCAGAACAGGGAGGAAAATATCAACAGAAGATGTAAACCTGCCTCTTTCTCACGTTCAAGGTTTGATCTGTACACGAACTGTTTCTGAGCCAGGTCTTTATCTGTTCTTCCAGCAGTATAGTGGCATTTTCAAGTGTTAAAGTAAAAGCACCTCCTCAGTTAAACACAGGCAGTTTCCGTACTGCCCAGTACAATAACACACAAGCCAAATCAGCCACCCCACCAGTTAGGGGAACCAAAATACTCTGTCTGGTTCACAGTTCTCTGCCTTTTTAAAGCAGATATACCAACATTACTTTTGAATAAGGTGATGATTAGCAAGTACTGTTGCCTTTTCAATAACAACCTTAACTACCACCACTTAACCCACGCAGTATTAAATACTCGGCAGTGACACAAAAGCTCTTTTTTTGCAGACTGGACAGTAGCCAGGAAAGAAACTGCATGTTACTGTTGTTCTAGCATATAGCTATTTCTCCTTCCCACCCCTCAACACAGCCACGACAAGGTCCGGGGTGAGGAGGCGCTTGCTCCAAGCCTGGGCCGGCGGCAGGATGTGGGCAGTCTCAGCACCAGCCGCCATGTACTCGCCACGGGAAGGCTACAGTCACAAGGCCCGACATCACACTGCCGTCAACCTCCCTACCCCGGACCAAACGCAGGGCTTTCCCCGACGCGGTGCCCAGGCCGCGCTTCTCCGCAAAGGCCCCACCGCCAGCTCCGCCCTGCTCCCCGGCGGGGCCCAGGGCAGCCGCCTTAAGGCCTGCGGCACTCACGGGTCATCGCGAGACACTCGAGCCGAGCAGCGCCGCTATCACCAAAGGGTTCACAAACACCACTCCGGCTGCCAGAACCTTCTGCTTCCCCGCCGCCCCCTAACAAAGCGTCGCTGATCCCCGACGTCATCGTGGCGCTCCGAACGCAGTGCACCGCCGGACGGCTTGGCCAATCAGAGAGCTGCGCGTTGGGGGAGGCGTGGCCAAGGGAGGGCAGTGAAGGGTGAGGACCCCGGTTATCCCCCGCTTGGCCGAGCCGGGGGGGGGGCGCTCGTACCGTGTCCGGGAATACCCCGGCGTGGCAGCGCGGCGCTTTCGATCTAAAATATCCCCACCCGTTTTATCCTTTTGTGGAAATCCGTTAGTTAAGGACATTGGAATGCGTGCTCAGTCCTGCCAATTAACTGTATATTCTTGTTTGGGTTAATTTACAGCCCTGAGAGGCCCCTCTAGCTGTTTACTTTCACAGTTGTTTACCTGTTTCCCAGGCCTTATCGGCTGAGGGAAAGCCCACACTGGTTTGAAAGAAGATACTGGGTTCTCTTGTCGCATGCTTTCCTTATAGAATCATAGAATTAACTAGGATGGAAAAGCCCTTTCAGACCATCAAATCCAATCATCACCTCAGTCATGCGAGGAATAGTAATGGACTAAGGAGAGTTAAGAGTTTTCTTCAAACTATGCATTGTCTTAACTTAGAATAGGGAACAGGTATGTTCTCGTTCTTGCCAGTTAAACTACAACTCAGAATAGAATAGGTAGCCGAAACACATTGTTTAAAATCAGGGACCCTTTTCCCTCAAGAACATGAATGTCTGACAAGAACCTGTTTCAGTAGTCTCTGTAAGACTTGAGGTTGCCAGCTGGTGAAACTGTGCCAAGGGTGAAAATCGCATGGTAAGGAAGACCTACTTCATCCAGAAGACCCCGGCCCAAGACCACCAGGTGGCAGTACGCGGGTGTAGAGGGAAGGGGAGAGGACTAGTATTACGGAGTTCTTGGAGCTAATTATACTAATCTCCTCCGATGCTTGTGAAATCTGATGAATATGTATATTTGTGTGTAATAAATAACCAGCTTGTTGAGCTCTCGGTGTGCGAGTTAGAAGGAAATATCCCCCTTGCACCCGGAGCCACAATAAACATACCTGCTTTACAACTCTTTGTGAGTTATGAAGTTCTGTTCCATAAATCACTCAGGATTGCCAAGACCACCACTAAACCATATCACTGAGGGCCTCTTTGAATGCTTCCATGGACCGCGACTTCACCACGGCCCTGGGCAGCCTCTTCCAAAGCCTGAGCACCCTTTCTGTGAAGAAATCTTTCCTAATATCCAATCTAAACCTCTCCTGGTGCAGCTTGAGGCCATTACTTCTCCTATCGCTTGTTACCTGGGAGAAGAGACCCACCCCACCTCACTACAATCTCCTTTCAGGCAGCTGTAGAGAGTGACGAGATTCCCCCTGAGCCTTCTCCAGCCTAAACCCCCCCCGCTTCCCTCAGCCGTTCCTCATCGGACTTGTGCTCCACATCCTTCACCAGCTTTGCTGCCCTTCTCTGGACCCGCTCCAGCACCTCAATGTCTCTCTTGTAATGAGGGCCCAGAACTGAACACAGGATTCAAGGTGTGGCCTCAGTAGTGCTAAGAGTCCTTGAAGTCTTGTCCATTACTATCTCTCTATGCACAGTAACATACTTTATTCGGTATCAAGGTGGATAAAGGAATCGCTGCAGCAGATCGTTGTCAGTTAAAATCGCCACAGAAAGTTAAAACAAAACAACAAAAGCACACAAAAGCGAAACTGAAGAAAGAACCCCCAAGCCGCCCCTCCCTCTCCGGGCCCTACAGGCCGAGAACAAACCCCTCCTCTTCCTCGTCCGATGGCGTTTTGATCAGCATCGTTCAAGTCCTCCCACTGAAAAACCCTCCCCAGCCGCAGGCACCCGCCTTGCTCATTTCAAAGGGGCCGCCGTCGGCACAACTAACGCCTGGAAACCCGCTCGCCAGACGTTTCTAACAGGAAACTCGGCTTCGTACTGTCCGCCAGCACCGTCGCTCCACTCCCCCCGCCGGCTCCCTACGCGGCCCCGCCCCTCCGCTTCCTGCCGCCGCGCGATGATGACGCTCCGGGCTCGCCGGGCGCGAGGGGGGTGACATGCCGTGAGGCGGGGGAGCTCGCGGCGTTACCGAGCTGCGCACCGCTGACGCCACCGCTACCGCCACCGCTACCGCCACCGCTACCGCCATGTTCCGCCGGGCCCGGCTCAATGTGCGGCCCAACGTGCGGCCCGCGGTCAGGAGCGCCGCCAGCAGCGCCGCCGGCAGCGCGGCGGACACAGAGCCTCATGCGTCGGGCTCCCCGGCGGCTGCCGGAGCGAAGGCTGCGGCGGAAGCCGTGACCGAGTCCCCGCCGGCCGCGCCGACGGTCGAGAGGTGAGTGCCACCGAGGCCCGCGGTAGCTCGGGGTGGGGTTGGGCCGGGTCGGGCCGCGCCGCGCCGCGCCGCGCGGGTCCTCGGCGGGTGTGGTCTGGATCGCTGCCACAGCCCGTCTGCGGATACCCGGGAGGGGGAGGACCCTGCTCCGGTGCCCTTGGGATGTAGCGGTGGCTGTCTCTCCGGTAACGCTCGTTGTCGCGACACATCGCCTCCGGGTAACACCTGCTTTAGTTTGGCGTTGTCTCCCCTTGAAAACTCCTGAAATAGAGGTGCAGCACTGCGCCCTGTTTGGTGCCTGGTGACGGCAATCGGGCAACAACTTCTGGGTGTCTGACGCATTTGCAACCTAAGCAAAACCTGCGTTTCTTTACTGCAGTTCCACTGCAGGTGCTTGAAACAATGTATAAGTTAAGACTGCAAAGGAGGGGACTAATGTGTTCCAATACGGATTTTTAATGGCAGTGCAGTAGCTGGGAGCTCCAGTTTGTTGTGTGCAGCAAACAAACAAACAAAAGCCAAAAAAAAGGCACTCCATAACTGAATGACTTTGATTTTGCATCCTTACAGCGCTTCCTGTTTTGCCTTCACTTCTTCATGCATTAGCAAGGGAGAACTCTTTGCGTTTTCCTCTTTGGTTTATTTTTAAGTGCTTTTTATTGCATTTGAAATGCATGGTAAAGTTGATCCTAGGATGAGTCAGGCCTTCAGGACTGCCCTGTTGTGGGCTAACCCCCCTAAAGGCCCACACACTGCTGCTTGCTTGCTGAGATGGGCAGAGAGTCGAAAGGCAAATGTGCCAAAAACTTCTTGGTTGAGATGTTAATAGGTAAGGCAAAAGCCTTTTGTATAAGCAAAGCAGAATCAGGAATTCATTCACCTCTTGCCATTTCCAGGAAAGCAGGGCTTCGTGCATGTAGTAGTTACTTGGAAAGACAAAGCTATCACTGCGAACATCTCTCCCCTATTTTCTTCCACAGCTTTTATGCTGAGCATGACACCATATGGTATGGGATATTCCTTATGTCAGTTGGGGTCAGCTGTCCTGGCTGTGTCCCCTCCCAACTCGTTGTGCATCCCCAGCCTTTTTGGTGGTAGGGCAGTGTGAGAAAAGGCCTTGGCTCTGTGTAAGCAGTGCTCAGCAACAGATGAAATGTACTGTGAAAAAAATTAACTATCCCGTCAAAAGCAGTACAGATCAGTTCCTCGGCACATTTCCCCAGTTTGGTAACTGCTTTCCAGAATAACCTTCTCGCTTCTTTTATCTAGCTGGTTTTGCATTCTGCCTGAATACCTCTATTATTTTGGTTGAAAGTCATCCTGAATGGTATAATACAAGGTCGTCTTACTGTCTTCTGTGACTAAAAATTCTGGTATCAGACTAACTAGCATGGCGTATCTTTAGTAGACACATGCTGCCTTTAATTCAACTTGTATTTTACATCTTTTATACTTAAATACGTTTTACATCTTTTATGCTTAAACTTGTGTTGTGCTATAAGGATATTTTTCTTTCAGTTTTTATATAGAAAATTTATGTGTTGCAGAGATCAGGTTACCGGATCTTCTGTTATTCGATACTTTTTTCTTAAATGAAGTTATAATTGTTATTTTTCAGTTGTGTGGTACTGTTGCTGATTCAGCAGATTTATTGAAGACTTGTATGTTTCAGTGTAAATTACTTGTAAGTTCCAAAACTAGACATCAGTGCTGTTCTGAGAGGGAGAATATTCTAAGGGATCTGTTCACATGGCTTAAAAACTAGACCTTTGCCATATAAGTAACAGGCTTGAAAAATACTCAATAAATGTGGAAAATATCTAGGTGTACATCCACCTGTTTTAAAGAAAAAGTAGAGCAGTTATAAAAAACTTAAGACAGTTTGTGATGGAAGTTGTTCATACTGAACATAGAGTACAAACCTTTCAGCTTGCCAGCGCAGAGAAATATATGGGATGTGGCTGGGAAGGAGTTTCTATAGCAAAGCGCTGGTTTGGAAAAATGACACACTTACAAGAAGAGACACTTCGGAATGCTGTGGTGGATTTCACAGCTCTGCTGGGCAAAAAAAGTAATAATCCAGCATAAAACTGCTGTGAGAGTCTCAGGGGAACTTTTAGTCCTGGAAGCAAGTAGAAAATGTACAGGTGAGAGCTGTTGCCTTCTTGCCTCTGTCTGGTCACCCTAAACTGCACTGTAGAGATGGTTCTTACTTTTTGGTTGCTTTTGAAGGCATATAGCAACCAAATAGGAGAAATCAGGCCTAGGGATTTATCACAGGGTAGGCAGTAATAGTTTTTTTGGGAGCTCTCTAGGTAGTGCATTTTAAAGATTGACCACCTGGCTGTGTCTGAAGGTTAAGAAGGAGTGGATTTGAGGGTCATACAATTTGATCTCCAGAGGGCAGTAATTTTTGACATACTGCACAATGTGTTTGTGTGTAGTCTGCAAGAAAAGTAAAATCAAATGTGAGAGTATCTTGCATATTTATCGTTCCAACCTGATGTGTTCCTTCATAGCTGCTCAAACCTGTGTTTGTAGTATAAGTTACTTTCCTTTGTTTTGTTTTCTAAATGGCTAATGTGTTTTGTTGATTATCAGGCAAGTGAAAATTCTCTGAGCATAAGTTTTTTTCCTTTTTTAATGCAGTCATTTGCTGTATCTTTGTATTTCTGCTAAATTGTATTTAACTGTACAGAAATCTGGTGTGGCACTCTGATTTAAAACTCAACAAAACACAGGTGTGGAAAAGATGAACAAAGAATTGCTTTCCACTGTCTCTTGCCATAGAAAACCCAGACGGTGTTGAATGGAACCTGGGAGGATCTTGTTCAAGACAGGCACCAAGTAGTGAGGCTGCCGAACTTGTTGAGGGATGTTCTGTGCACTAAAAATGTATATGAACTCACAGTGTAGGACAAATTGATTCAGCCATTTAAGAGGGGCTGTTAAATACAAAAACCATCATCTGCAGCATTTGTCTGAGTAGTAGACAGTAGCTGGAGAGGATCTGGGAAAGTTTCTCTGGGGGTTTATGCTCTTCTATTCCTTCCAAGGCATTTTCTTGTGACTCTCTTTGATGATAGCTAAGTGAACCATGGGTGTGGTTGTCCTTAGGTACAAGGCATAGTTCCAATGTAAAATTAAAAGGAACTCTTTATGACTCAATTATGATTCTGTGCTGCCTTACTGTAAGCAACAGCTGGAGAGCCAAACACTGCAAGCGTCTGCAGATTTAGGAAAATTGTAGTGGTTGGCAGTTGTGCTTGCGCTTTGAAAATGATTTCTGCATAAGGGATGGAAAAATGCTTAAGAAAGCTTTCCAGGAAAGCTGAACTTTTTCGCCTTTAAAATGCTACTTCTGATGTAGTTAAACGTAACCAGCAGCGTAGCGGCAGCTCGGCTGACTCGCGGGGGGCGGTGCCAGGAGGGACGGCACCAGCCCTGACTGATTAAAAACCCGCCCCAGGGAGGGCGGTGAACAGGGCGTGGTGCGGCCGCTCGCGCGGACAAGCGCGCGGAATGGTGAGCACTCGCCATACGACCAGGGCCCGGTCTGGGAGCTCTGCTGTGGCTGCCCCGGCGGTGGCCAGTGTAGGCACCCAGACAGAGCCGATGAGAGAGGAGGCTGCAGTGCAGAGCTCGGAGTGTAGAGAGAGTGCCTGCACTGGTCTCGTGAGGAAGGGGTGCACGATGGGCAGGGCTGCGCTCGGTGCTCCCTGGTGGGGGTCCTCCTGCCGCGGGTGGCTGAGCTGCGGAATGCTGTCAGTAGACTGAAAGATGTCAGGGAAGCTGACAGGAAGCAGCACTGCTTGCTCTAGGCCTAAACTGTGCAGGAGCCTTAAGCGTCCACTGTAGCTCATGGAGGGAAGAAGGAGGCTGCTAACCCAGGAAGCTGGGAAACAGCAACAAAAAAAAAACAAGAAAAAAAGGAGGAAGAGTACAATCAAAAGCAAGGAGCTTCCTCCTAAATCTGATGTCCCCACCCAGAACCACTTTGCAGTTCTGCAGGGGGCTAATGAGGAAACACACTTGCAGCAGAAACAACCGGCTGGTGCACTGCTAAAGAAGATCTCTACTGGTGCTGCCAGGAAAAACCAGTGGGTCATAGTGGTAGGGGACTCTACTTTGAAAGGCACAGAGGCACTCATCTGTCAGCCTGACCCAGTTTCAAGGGAGGTGTGTTGCCTATCAGGGACATGGATCAGGGATGCTGCAGAGGGGCTGCCTGCTTTAATAAGTCCCACGGACTATTACCCACTTCTAGTTGTCCATGTGGGTGATAGTGATATAGATAGCAGTAGCCCAGAGAACATTAGGAAGGGCTGCAGAGCCCTGGAAGAGGTGGTTAGGGGCTCTGGAGCTCAGATAGTCTTTTAGTCAATTCTCCAGGATAAAGGGGAGGACCTTAAAAAGGCCAGGTGGATTTGGCAGGTTAATAAACGGTTAGAGCAGTGGTGCCACAGTCAGGGGTTTGGGTATCTAGAACATGGGACTCAGTTTGGGAGGCTGGGTCTCCTGGAGGCTGGTGGAGCTGGTCTGACAATGAAGGGGAACAGCGGTTTCGGTAGGAGGCTTGCCAGGCTGGTCAAGGTTGCTTTAAACTAGATGTGTTAGGGGAGGGTGGCATCATTCCATCCCAACACACCCAGTCAGTTGCCAGCACCTACAATAAATGCTCGGAGCAGTGCAGAGACATTTCAGCCGCTCCAGCCAATGAGCCGGCTTCATTTGGAGCTTGGCCCAAATGCCTCTATACATACGCCTGTAGTATGGAGAACAAACAAGAGGAATTGGGGATGTGTGCATGTCTGCGGGGGTATAGTAGGCATTACAGAAACATGGTGGGATGGCTTCTATGACTGGAGTGTTGGAATGGAAGGTTACAGGCTCTTTAGAAGAGACAGGCCCTGCAGACACAGAGGGGGAGTTGCTGTTTGTGTTAGGGATAGGCTGGAGAGTATGGAACTCTGTCTGGGGACAGGTAATCAGTCAACAGAGAGTTTGTGGGTTAGGGTTAAAGGAAGAACAGCAACAGGGGACAGTTTAGGCATGTGAAAGATAACAGGAAGGGATTCTATAGGTACATTGCAAATAAAAGGCAGACTGGGGAAAACATCGGCCCTCTCCAGAAGCTATCAGGAGAACTGGCTACCCTGGATTTGGAGAAGGCTGAGGTTCTTAATGACTTCTTTGCTTCAGTCTTCACTGGCAAATGCTCTGACCACACCACTCAAGTCTTGGAAGGCAGACACGGGGACTGTGAGAATGAAAACCTTAGGCCCACTGTAGGAGAGGATCTGGTTCGAGATCATCTTAAGAACCTGAACATGCAGAAGTCCATGGCACCTGATGAAATCCATCCGTGGATCCTGAAGGAGCTGGCGAATGAAGTTGCTAAGCCACTGTCCATCATATTTGAAAAATCGTGGCAGTCAGGTGAAGGTCCCGATGACTGGAAAAAGGGAAATATAACCCCCATTTTTAAGAAGGGGAAAATGAATGACCCGGGGAATTACAGACCAGTCAGTCTCACCTCTGTGCCTGGCAAAATCTTGGAGCAGATTCTCCTGGAAGGCATACTAAGGCACATGAAAAACAACAGGGTGGTTGGTGACAGCCAGCACGGCTTCACTAAGGGGAAATCCTGCCTGAGCAATTTGGTGGCCTTCTATGATGAGGCTACAGAACTGATGGACGGGGGTAGAGCAGTTGATGTCATCTACCTGGACTTGTGCAAAGCATTTGACACTGTCCCTTATGACATCCTTGTCTCTAAATTGGAGAGACATCAATTTGATGAGTGGACCACTCAGTGGATAAAGAACTGGCTGGATGGCAGCATGCAAAGAGTTGTGGTCAATAGCTCAATGTCCAGCTGGAGACCGGTAACGAGTGGTGCCCCTCAGGGATTGGTGTTGGGACCGGTCTTGTTCAACATCTTTATTGGTGACATGGACAGTGGGATTGAGTGCGCCCTCAGCAAGTTTGCCGATGACACCAAGCTGTGTGGTTCGGTTGATACGCCGGAAGGAAGGAATGCCATCCAGAGGGACCTTGACATGCTTGTGAGGTGGGCTGATGCCAACCTGATGAAGTTTAACCATGCCAAGGGGAAGGTCCTACATCTGGGTCGGAGCAATCCCAGGCACAGCTACAGGATGGGCAGAGAAGAGATTCAGAGCAGCCCTGCGGAGAAGGATTTGGGGGTGTTGGCTGATGAGAAAATGAACATGAGCTGGCTTTAGTGTGCGCTCGCAGCCCAGGAAGCCAACTGTATCCTGGGCTGCATCAAAAGGAGCGTGACCAGCAGGTCGAAGGAGGTGATCCTGCCCCTCTACTCTGCTCTTGTGAGACCTCACTTGGAGTATTGTGTACAGTTCTGGTGTCCTCAACATAGAAAAGACATGGAGCTGTTGGAACAAGTCCAGAGGAGGACCATGAGGATGATCATGGGGCTGGACCACCTCCCGTATGAAGAGGGGCTGAGAAAGTTGGGGCTGTTCAGCCCGGAGAAGAGAAGGTTGCGTGGAGACCTCACAGCAGCCTTCTAGTATCTGAAGGGGTGCTATAGGGATGCCGGGGATGGACTCTTCATCAGGGACTGTAGTGATAGGACAAGGGGTAACGGGTTAAAACTTAAACAGGGAAAGTTTTGATAAGAAGGAAGTTCTTTGCTGTGAGGGTGGTGAGGCACTGGAATGGGTTGCCCAAGGAAGTTGTGAGTGCTCCTTTCCTGGCAGTGTTCAAGGCCAGGTTGGACAGAGCCTTGGGTGACATGGTTTAGTGTGAGTTGTCCCTGCCCCTGTCAGGAGCCAGTAACTTGATGATCTTAAGATCCTTTCTAGCCTTAACTATTCTGTGATTAATATATACTCCTTTAAATTTTTCAGTGATGACAAGGCTGATAGATCGAATGGTGCTGGAGAAGCTAGTAAACCTTCAGAGATGCCTGTGCAGAGGAGAAGACGTATTTCCACCATGCCCAATCTGAAACCTAGAGCTGGACCTTCATCTGCTCAGCGTTTAGCATCAAAACCACTGGAGCAAGCATCAGAGGCTCCTGAAGGCAGTGCTTCACTTCAGAAGGATTCCTCTCCATCAGAGGAGAGTAATTTTGAAAGCTCTTTAAAGTCCCCTATGCTGCCTGAAAAGAAAACACCTGTACCACAAGTGCCACAGAGTTCCCCACTGAAAAAATCAGCAAACGAAGAGCAAACTGTAGATGTAACTGCTCAAAAAAATGATGATACCTTGCAGAAGAATGTACCGTCCCCGCTCAAGGAGAGACCGACACAGGAAAGATCAGAAACACAGGAGGAAAAGTTACCTGTGAAACCTGCTCCTTTAAAAGAGAAACGAGTATGTTCTGACCGTGAAAGGGTCCTCAAAGCTCAGAAGTTAAGAGAAATGCTTAAAGAAGAGCTGAAGAAAGAGCGGATGGTAGGCATCTGTGTTCAGTAATGCTCATCTGTGAAGGGCAAATGTGTAATGCACCTAACATATGGTATCTCTTTGCAGAGGTGTTTTCTGATGCCCATTAGTTGCTTACTGCTAATAGTCTGTGTACTTACAAGTGTATGTAGTCTGTTTATAAGCAGTAGTAGAACTGTATTCTGTCATAATACAGGAATTATATATATCTTTTGATTAGCCCCATAAGCTTTTTTTGCATGAGACCTGTGGTTTTAAGTTTCACAGTTGGTAATACAATTGGAAAATATGATTAAAAAGCTGGGTATTTGGGGTTCCTTGTATCTTTTGAACTTGATTGTTGACCAAGGTCTGTAATTTTTAATAACTTTTCACTTGTGCCAAGTATTAAATTTCTCTTGAGAGACTAAGTTACCTAAGTCAAAATTGTCCTCTCTGACTTTTAAGATAACGTTGGAGGGAGGGGAGGAACAGCAAACCTCCTTGAATGGGGTGCTCTGTAAATAAGTAAAAATATTCATCTGTGAAATAGAAAAGTACTTTCAGTGTGAATTTAAGGGTATTTTTATCTTGTTATGTGGAAACAGTTGAAACAGAAGCCTCCAATAATTGAGGGACGTTCTCCACCAGATCGTTCTAAAATGACCATGAGAGACTTGATATACTATCTGCCAGAAAACAATCCTATGAAGTAAGTATGACTGTTTTCTGTTTCCTTAGGTTAAATGATTTTTCCTTTTTCTACCAATTTAATGTGAAAATGAGAATTCTTAAATCTGGAGTATTAGATGCAGTATTGTAACAAAAGCTGTTAGACATTTGCACGCCTACTCAGTCTTCATACAGAAATAAGAATGGAGATTAGCGTACTTACTGAAATATGAAAACATGAATCTGCCTCTAGTGTTGATTTCTCTCTGTGCAAATGCAGAATAATAGAAATATTTTTGTGGTTTTTTTTGTTTGGGGTTAGTTTTGTGTTTTGTTGTTTTTTGGTTGGTTGGGTGGCTTTGTTTGTTTGGTTGGTTTTTTTGTTTTGTTTTTGTTTTGCATTATTAGCTGCTGTTAAACATTTAATTATGGCTCTTAGGGATGTTATGACTGCCTGCCCAGTCTAGTGGACTACAGGAAGCCAAGCATTTCTCCATCCCAGGTGGTGAAGTGCAAAATGCACAGTAAGACCCCTGAGGTTTTTCCATTTTCCATTGGATGGAATGGAAATTCCAGATGGAATTGCTACTGTTCCCCTTGCAGGTTTTGCTAGTAGCAAGGCTGAGTGCGAATCCCAGAAGTGCATATACACAGGGAATGCTAATATAGCTGGCTCGCACAGACTGCCACAGGCAGAGCAGGGCCTTTTTGCTGTCTACCAAAAAAAGTCACATAAACAGAAGTACAGCTACCTAAGTCCTGTTCTTTCTCTCAGTAGCAGATCAGTGTTCTGGTATTGTTACCACCTGTTTGTTACTGTTTGTGTGCTTCTGTATTACATTTTTCACTTCCCTTGTTTTATGGGTTTTTTGTTTGTTTTATTTTTTTACACTGAAAAATTCCTAAGCAGGTAATGAACCAGATGCTCTCACATTCTCTGTACCTTTACAGTGGATTACAGCTTGAAATATCTTTTTTTGTCCTTGCTTATACAAAAAAACCCACAAAATTCATTGAGCAGTGGTGGTTTTCAATTAGACCTAAGCCTAGATGTGGTACAAAGAATTGAAAAAAACCTTTGTGTTTCTTTGTCTGTTACCCAATAAAGCAGGTTTCATGGAATGAAGCAGAAATCTATCTGTACAAACATTCATCTCTACCTTTTTATAAAATTCTAGGTCTTCAGTGGCAGAAGAAAATAGAACAGAAAAAAGTTCTGCACTAAGTCAAATGAAAGAGTAAGTTGGTGGTGGAAATAATCATAGTCAAAAAGTTTTCTGTTGTTGTTAAAAAACCCCCATGTTTCTGTGGTGATAGTAAGGGTGGGGTTTTTTGGTTGTTTTGTTTTTGTTGTTTTTTTGTTGGGGTTTTGTTGTTGTTGTTGTTTTGTTGGGGTTTTTTTGTTGTTTTTTTGTTTGGTTGGTTTTTTTTACTGTTTCAGTATCATAGCCCATATTTATAAGAAATTGCAATTCGGGAGGGGAAGGTGGTTAAAGAGCATTTTGCTTTCACTATTTGCTTTCAGTATTCTGGTTTTGGATTTGTCCATTTTACAATAGAATAAAAGCAGATTCTAGAGTTTATGTACTCACTAACTTGCTGATGGCTTGAATTGCTGGGTGGTTCATTAAAGTGTTAAATGTCTGGCATACAGAGCAGCAATTCAAAACACTAACAAAACTAATATTTTTGCTTCGTCTATTAAAATTTTAGACAGGAAGAGAAAAGTCCTGATCATGAAGATGAGGAGGAGGATGATGAAGTAGAGAATGGGGAGGAGAGTCAGGATGGTTCACTTCTAGTTCCTCGTGTGAAAGTAGCAGAAGATGGTTCAATTATTCTGGATGAAGAAAGGTAACAAATTTGGTGCCTGACTCATGCACAATATACAGTACATTGCTGCTTAGTTTGTGAGTAGAGAACAGTTAGTTTGGATGGGGACAAATGCAAGTGTATTTCTGTTGAGAGTTGATCTGTCCTAACTTGGGAAGCAGTACAAACATGTGGCAAAATATGAGCAGTAGTTGTGCAGACTTTCTCTATGAGAAATGTTTTTGGAGAAGGAGATGGAGAGGAAGATGTCATATTTTGTTATAGTGAACAAATACTGAGTATTCGTCAAACTTCTGAATGCGTTCTTTTTAGTTAACTTTCTTTGTTTCTCACAGCATGTGTGTCTGCTTACTGTTATTTGGCTGTCAGTATGACTTGCTCCAGCTTTGCATCTTGCATGTTGCTGCTTTATATATTTATATCGATAGAGATTTATTAGTCTGTTTTCAGTAACTTAGCTTAGAATATGGCTTTTTTAAAGTAACGATTATCAAATTATTGAGTTCCCCAAATGTATTATTAGCATGAGATTTAGACCAAGGATGGAGCAGTCCTGGTAAAAGAATTTGAAAGTATATGAAAAGGATATGGAGAGGCTGTTGTGGTTTTGCGTAATAATTTTCTTGAATGTTAAAAAGACAGCATTTTTCTTTTATTTAAGTTAATTACGCCTGTCTATACTATATCTTACAAAAATCATATTTATGTGTACAGGGTGCGCTAGGATAATGATTTTTTGCTGCGTTGTCTCATTAAAATGCGTGTTAATGTAATTATTAAACCTGATTACACAGTACAAACACTGACTTGTGGCTGGCCTGTAAACATCTACTATGTTTCTTGTTAGCATTGTTTTCAGATAAATCTCTGTGTGTGTTTGCTTTTCCAGTTTAACTGTAGAAGTTCTAAGAACAAAAGGTCCATGTGTTGTAGAAGAAAATGACCCCATCTTTGAACGTGGTTCTACAACTACATATTCTAGCTTCAGGAGAAGTTGTTACACAAGACCATGGTCAAATAAAGGTGAGCATATTTTGGTTTCAGGTTTTGAGTCTGCAAAAAAAATCTTAGTTTTCCATCTATGCTTTATACTCAACAATTTTTATTTCTAGTGGAGTAAATGGATCTGTTTGCGTGATGTAGTCTCAACCCTACAAACACTTAGAATAAGCAGAGCTTTCATGCTTACTGTGAAAACTGGCATTTTTAAAAAGCCCAGTGCCTTGTGACATGAAGGCTGTCTCTGATTTCCTTCTGTCATGGATGTTTAGACACTGTGGAAATCTAGTCTGCCTTATCAAAAGTATAATTTCGGATTCTGGATTCTCTTTTCATGTTCTTCAGTTTTATAACAGATTAGACAGTTCTTTTTGTTAAAAGGCCAGTCAGCAATGTTATTAGATATGTTATTAGAAGTACTTAGATGAAATAATACACATATTCCAGCTGAGCTGAGCTTGCAGCAACAGTAGATATCCTTAAAGTTATTGATCTGGTTGCATTAAGTTTGGTGGTTTTGAGTAGCAAGAAGGATGGTCAACTAAATACTTAAATATGTGAATCTTCTTTCTTTTTTTTTTTCCCCTCACTCCAGAAACAGACATGTTCTTTTTAGCAATCAGTATGGTAGGAACAGACTTCTCCTTGATTGGACGGCTGTTCCCTCATAGAGACAGAGCAGAAATTAAGGTAAAAATTGAAGCACTCAGTAAAGCAAGTAAATGTTTGTTTTCACTTTTCTTTTTCTCATTTGCTATTCCTATGCTTCCTCTATTAGTATTGATAATTTTGATATTTATTGGATCTATAGCAATACTTTCTTTAATACCTGTTTCCAAGAGGTATTAAGTATCTGAAACATTGATATGCTGAGTTGAATTCCAGTCAATATTCAGTGAATCTAGCGTACGTAGACACAGTTTGTCTCTATTTTCTTTTAATTGAAGAATGCTAGTAAGCATAATTGGATGTTTGGTGAGGGTTGCCTGTGTGGCCTCTTTCATGGTATCCAGCTGGGAAAATCTTTGATATTTCAAACCCTGCTTAGATGTGAAGTAAGGACAAAAATGTTGAAAATAATAAAAAAAATAATAACTGGTGTTACCTATTGGTAACAAATTTTATATATAAAATTAATTACAAACTTGTGTTCTGTGAGTGTGCATGTAAGTTTAACAATTTTAGTTGGTAGAAAGTTTGTTGCATTGAAAGCTTGTCTTGATCTGCCATTTAGTACAATATAATGTTACTAAAAGGGACAGTTATACCTTTGCTTTTAGAACAAGTTCAAACGTGAGGAAAAAGCTAATGGATGGAGGATAGACAAAGCTTTCAGTAAGTAAAGTAAATGTACCCCACCCTACAATGAGTCATTAAATTGTAGTTATTTTTTTCATACGTAAGTCCGAGAGCAGCATGTTAATACATTATTTGACATTGTAGCACAATTTGTGTATTGTATCATCACTTCTTCAATTTTCTAAACTGCTAAGTACTGTAGCCTTATTACTATTTGTTTTCAAAACCAAGCTACCATAATCCATATATATGTTAACTCTAGTCCCTGCTCAAGTGATACAGAAATTCTTTTAAGAAAGAATTTTCTGTTTAAATTTATATAATCTTTGCTTTTTAGCATCATAACATGTACCACTGATTATTTTACAAAGCAGAAACTTGGAAAAATTATCAACTTTGAAATACTTTCTGTTTGTTTGCTTTAATCTTCTAGAAGAAAAGCGGCCTTTTGACTTTGAATTCTTTGCCCAGTTGCTCGAGAAAGTCTTAGCGGATGAGGAAAAGAGGAAGCATAAGACTGTTAAAAGCCAAAAGGCAAGGGAAAAGAAGCTTCCAAGGCCTCGAAAGAAGCCAAAAGGTACATCAGAAGAATGCTTAAGGTCGCATTCACAGAGCAGTGGTCAGTAATGTATTGCCAGCAGGGGAAAAATCACGTAGGCAATCTTTTCGTTCCCTGTTGCAGAGAGGGCAAGAGGATCCTGGCTACATAGTGTAACCTTTTCAGATATAGTTTACTGATGTGTGGGATGATGATGACTGGTAGCAGCCTGTTTCCTGAGATGAGTTTTCTCTGGACAGGAATTTGAGACCACCCTGAAATTTGTTCTCTTCTGCAGTCTGAAGCACTGATATTCTAAACAGGATATTCTAATTTAATAGTTGATAAGTGTCTGTTGTGGTTTAAGCCCAGACTGTAGATTAGAACCATGCAGTCTACTTCTCCCCCTCCTTTTCTTCCCCGCGCTCCTGGAGGGACGGGGAGGAGAATCGAAAGAATGCAACTCCCACGGGTTGAGATAAGAACAGTCCAGTAACTAAGGTATAACACAAATCACTACTGCTACCACCAATGATAATAATGATAAAGGAAATAACAAGGGAAGAGAATACAACCACTCACCGACCGATAGCTTGCCCCCACCCAGCAGCCAACTAGCCCTTCCGGGTAACTCCCAGTTACATCCCTCGGGCATGACGTGCTGCAGTATGGAATACCTCTTTGGCTAGTTTGGGTCAGGTGTCCTGTCCCTGCTTCCTCCCGGGTTCCCCTCCTCCCTGGCAGAGCATGAGACTCACAAAGTCCTTGGTCAGAGTAAACATTCTGACCAGCAACTGAAAACATCAGTTTTTATCAGTATTATCCCCAGGCCAAAAGTCAAAAACACAGTGCTGCACCAGCTGCTGAGAAGGAGAAAAAGTGACTGCTACTGCTAAACCAGGACAGTGTCTTTATGAGTTGCTAACAAATTCACTTTTAGAATCCTTGGGCTAAAGCTGTATTTGGCAAGCTCTTTTGTGACTTTTAATTTAAATTTTTCTTACTTTTAAAACTCTCTTCTTTTAATGGTTCTGTTTCTCCTTTAATTATAGTTTGACTCCCTGAGTTTGAATGGTGTGATTCTTTTCAAGAAGTCTTATAAGAGTTGTTTTAGTTTTCTGGTCTGTTCAAAATAGAGGGTAAAGATTTTCTTTAATTACTGTTGATCACCATATAGTATTTTATTGCCTCAGTACTTTTTAAGGGACCCTTCAGAGATGTGCCTAAATTAGCAACAGTTATAGTGACACCATTTCATAAATTCGCTGCTAATTCTGTGAGGTTGTTCGTTTGTTTGTTCCACAAGGACCCATTTTCTTCATAAGTGGTATTGTGGAACAAACGAGTGAACAATGTTTTTAAAGGGGATGCTAGCTAGGAAGCTACATTGCTTTTTAAGTGTTAAAATTGACATAGTTGCTGCTTTTCTTGATTTCAGATTTGATTAAGTAAAATATTCCACCTGTTAGGACTTAGAGCCACAGACAGAATCCTGTTTGTAGACTTCAGTGGTAGATTAAAAGTACTTTATGTGTAAAGGAATGTGAGTATGCCTTTCTACTTCTCTTGCATTTTAGATTTTTTTAATTACAGGGGAACAAGTTTGTGTAAGAATAGGGAAAGGTTCTTGGTGGTTGATATTCTGCATAAATATAAGATCAAGACAAAATATCCTGAAAAGGAGAGGGAGGAGGATTTTAAAAACTTGTTAAACCCAGAAGAAAATTTGTGAATTATTAACTAGATAATAATTTATCTTTCTTAGGTAAATAAAAAATTATTAACTACTATACATTTATTGATTAAAAATTTAAATAATTAAAATTGCTTTTTCATGGCATACTTTCTGCAGCTATTATAATTTCTTTCCGAAGAGATACAGTTCTTTTCAGGAATAGCAACACATACTTTTCCTGGTGTCTGTGCTACCTGCTAAAAAGGATAGGAACAAAAACATTTACTAAATTGGCTTTATATCTTATATTGACTACCCTGGTGAAGTGTTGTTCCATGTGCAGAACGTGTTTAGCGTTGAAGTTAATCTGTGCTGAAGCTTTTCTGGTAAGTCAGTAACTGGCTTCTTATGGTCCTGCTCATTTTCCTGGCAGTATATTTGCAGTGATGTATGAACTAACAAGATGTTGCTAGTGGAGATATCTTTGCTAGTTAGGTTGCGTAATACTTCACCAGTCTATTAAACAGGAACTATTTTGTCTCAGGAGCGAAAGCTGCCAGCACAGAAGCTGCTGATGATCAAGATGGTTCTCGCAAAGCTAGAATTTCTGATGGAGAAACGGAAGCAGATGCTGTGACGGCTGAGAAAGAAAATGAGAAATCTTTGCGCATTTCTGAAAAGGCAGAAGAGCAGGTTGCATTAGAGCCAGTGTTAGCAAAAAAGAAGAGAAAGAAGAAGAAAAAAGATGATCTTGAACAGGAAGGGGAGAATCTTCCAGAAGAAATGGTTGTCCCTCCAAAAATTGCTGAAGAAGGGAAGTCTTCTAAGAAAAGTAAGAGGCAAAAATGCTCACTTTCAAATATTCAAATATAAATTTTACATAAAGACATTGCAAATTTAAAAAATAAGAACTTGAGTTTTGGTCTATGTTGGGAAGTTGTGGAACAATGCCTTTCAAAATCAGCTTTCATACTAAGTCTAAACATACTTTATTTTAGCTGAGAACAGTTCTCCTAAATCTTAATACTTGGGCATTTTCTGCTGGGATTTTTTTCTCTTAAAGTAACTCTTGCTTTGTTGTAGCTAGGATTTGAGAATTGGAATTGTAAGATTTGGCCAGAATGTCCAAATTGATTTAATTCTCATTCAGTAGCAGAAAAAAGTGTGGTATGTGATGCAAACAAAGATGATCATACTAGCTGCAGAGAAGAACTGAACAATGTTATGGAAGGAAAACAAGATGAGGCTGCTGTTACAGAGGAAGAGGGATCAGAGTCCTGTTTACCAGTGGATGACATAATGGAGAGAGAAAGTGATGTCAACTTATGCAGGTAATGTTTAAAATCTTAGGTAATGTTTTAAAATCTTAAAAGCTTAGGTAAAATAAGAATAGTTCAGAGTTTTAATATTTGTTTTATTCATGCTTATCATCAAGTTAACTGGCACAGAATAGGCAGGGATTTTTTGGTTTTGAGGATTATTCTTGGGGTTTTGTAAACTGTTTTTAATTTACACTCTCAATGTCCCCTGATGGGCTGCCCCTGTAAAATTGATTTACGTTAATATTAAAATCCCATCCAAAACTGCTTCACTTTTGAGTGTTCATATTAGCTTATCCTAACGCCTGATATTTCTTTCAAAGCGCTCCTTGGTAATGTTGCTAAGTAATATTGCTATACACTTGGAATTTATGTCTGTTTGTAATAACATGGTTCTTGTAGGAAAGGTATGTTGCTTGGATTTTATTTGTGCAGAACCTAGGTGGGGGGCAGGCTTTTGATTTCTGTTTTGGACGTTGTCTTACTAGAAGGAGTAATGTTTATTCACTTATTGAATGTTTATAAAGCTTATTATATAAGGAAGTGGTAAATCTAAAAAGTCATTATGAAGCTGTTACTGCTACTTCAGAATTTAATGTGTCAGTTGTTGTATTTAACTGTGTTGTACTATTTATTATTTCATGCAGATTCCCAGAAAATTTTATGTGCTTTAATACCTGATTGGAATCATTCGAAGGAACAGATTTGTCTTTGAACTCAATATAGATTGTTACAGAAAATCAGAAAAAAAAGTTTCTGCATACAGTTTCTATTAAAGTCTGTTCTAATAATGAGATGGGATTTTAACACCTTGTAATAGTACTACAGAAGTTATATTAAAGCTCATATCCTGCAAATACCACAAAACCTTCGCAGATACTCTGAAACACATTATTAATGTCAAATTTGTGTAATTTTTATGCAACTTGACCGATCTGTAAAGGATAATGCTTTTTTAATTAAAATACATTTATATGGTTTTGTGTGCTTTTATTGACTTCAGCTTTGAAGATAGCAATGATGTTACACTAGAAATGGAACCTGCTAAACCGAGAACACTAGATACTAGAGATGATGTATCACAGGAAAGCCAGATTTCAGACTTACCAGTTTCAAACATCAGAAGCAAAGAAGGACAATCTGAAGAAACTAGAGAAACAAAGGTATGTATATACTTTTTTTTTTTTAATGTAGCTCTTACTTCTTAAGCAATTTGTCTTAACCATTACAGTATTGTTGTAAATCAGAGCTCTTTTTTTTTTGGCTGGTTTTGTGATGGTTTTACCACTAGGCAGAAAAAAAGGCAACAAGTCTGAGAACGTCACCAAAATTTAAATGCTACCAGTTTGGTTGGCTTTACTGGGTTGTCTGTTGCACTACATTTATTCAGAGAGTATCTGTGCATGCTTGGCTTATCTCATAGACAATTTAAACAGCTGAATAATTTTATTATTCACAAGTGAAGCAGTATAAGATCAACAGTAAAACTTCAGAGCAAGTTTTGGCTTACACTTACTAGCACAGGGCTGTGAACTGATTTGAGAAGGTTGAGCAGCTGAGTTGTTCGTGCTGCCTCAGGATGGAAACCTGTGTAAACCTTTGTCCACTGGTACTGGCTGCCTTGAGGTGTTTCAGGAAAGATCTAGGAAACCAGACCAAGACTGAATGATCTTTCTTTGAGTACAGTCTAATCAGGTCCAGCAGTTCAGGAACCTTCTGAAATTGCATCTGGCCTCTTTCCAAGCCCTTGATGCACCTCCTGCTTGTGAGTTTGTCTAGCTGCTTTACTGCATAAATCTGTACATTTGTGGTGAATTGAATGCTAAAATTCATTCCTTTAATTATTTACTTAATTTAAAAAGTGTATTCTTCGGACTGTTTTAAGATGATGGCTTGTAGTTTGATGAGAACTGTACTTTCGAGACATTTCTGTTCATGTTTATGATGTTCCTGGTTATGTTTTCCAAGCTGTTTTTGTTTATAATGCCACATATTCCTCTCTCATGATCTGGGTGAGGAGGCAGAGCATACCCCTAGCAAATCTGCAGATTACACAGAACTGGGAGTAGTTGCTGATACACCAGAAGGTTGTGCTGCCATCCAGAAGGATCCGGAGAGGCTGGAGAAATGGGCTGACAGGAATCTCATGAAGTTCAACAAGGAGAAGTGCAAGTCCTGCACCTGGGGAGGAACAACCCCAGGCACCAGGACGTGCTGGAGGCCAGCCAGATGAAAAGCAGCAGGATAGGGAGGAAACCTGGGAGCCCAGCTGCACACCAAATTGAACATGAGCCAACCATGTGTCCTGGCTGCAAAGTAGACTAATGTCATCTCTCCTGTGATGAAAAGCTGAAAGAGTGGGGATAGTTAGCCTTGAGATGGAGAAGGCTCAGGGGGGTCTCTTCAATAGCTATATAAAAACCTAAATGGAGGGTGCAGAGAGGACAGAGCTGGTCTCTTTCAGTGGTGCCCAGTGACAGGACCAGAGGCAATGGGCACAAACTGAAACACAAGAGGATCCTTCTGAACATCAAAAAATACCTTTCCACTGTAGTTGAGCACTGACACAGTTACCTAGAGAGACTGTGGAGTTTCTGTCTTTGGCAGTAATCAAAAGGCATCTGGGCAGGGTATTGGGCAGCCAGCTGTAGGTGGCCCTGTGTGAGCAAATGATGTCCAGAGGACCCTGCAGACCTCAACCATTTGTGAATCTTGTTCTTGTTTCTGCTTTTTTTTACATTACAGAAAATAGTCTACATTTATCAGTTCCTTTCTGTATTTTTTTTTTTTTTTAATTCAGAACGGAGATGTGTATGACTTGCATATACCAGATGAAAAGCAGAGTACATCAGAAAGCCATTCTCAATCAGAAATCATGTAGGTAAAATAATTTTTCCTTGAATTTACTTGAGCTTAACCTGCATTTACTTAATTTGGATACAGTTCTAATTGACCATAGTATGCTGGACTAGATGGTAGATCATGATAACTTTTGAGTAGCAATCCTTTAACCAAGATTTAAAATTTTATGTGGGAATGAAAAGGAGAACTTAAGTAAGCTTAAAAAATAACTAACCTCTCTGTAACAGCGACAGTAAAGCTTCCTTAAAATATTTTAAAGTAGATTCCACTGAAAGCCAGCAGAGTTTATTTGACACTCTTTGCATGAAGTAGTAGCATATCTTCTAATACCAGAAAGATGTAATGTAATTTTTTTAAGGTTATTGCTGCATTACCCATACGGTCTGTGGTATTCTTGAAGTACGTCTTGGACCATATAAAACTTCAAGCTTCTCTTTGGTAATAATATGTATCACCTCTTTTTATATTGTAAGGAAAACTGAAATGCTAGCAGGCGTAAGGTGCTTGCAAAGACCTAAACCCAATTTAGTGAGATCATCTGTAAGGAGAGAAGCAGCAACACAGAAGAAAGTGGAGGCCGAGACTTCCTCTTCAAACCTTGTGAATGCTGATGCAAAGGTCAGAAGGAGGAACATTGCTTAATATGCTATGCTCTTGATGCTGTATCTGTTCTTGTCAGTGCTGGTACTGTGGACCGGCTACAGTCTAATAAGTAGTGTTCTGAGAACTGCTTTTGATGCATCTGTACACTTGTCCAAGAGTAATAGTCCTTGCCTCAATTCCAGTGCTCTGAGGAAGATGGTAGAGGAAACAGAAATGAAGCCACACAAGTAGAGAGCATGGCTTTGGATACTAAGTCTGAGTAAGTATTGAGATTGCTTTTCCAGTCTTCTGGAATGGAGCGACCATAATTGTGCTTTTACAAGAAGGCAACAATAATTGTGAAGTTTTAATATAAGCCTTAAATTTGACTTCAGAATTTTGTTGGATGGTATCAAGTGGTACTGTGGTAGAAGGCATGTGCTTATTTTTTTGGGAAGTTGAGGAAAATGTTACTTTATGAAGTACCAACTGTGCTTGGAATTTGGAAGGGGGTAGAGAAAGAAGTGATAACTATGCCATTGCCTTCCTCCCAGCCTCAGTTGCCAGATAATAGCTCTGCTTCTGACACTTGCAAAAGCACCTATGGTATGCAGTCTAGTTAGATTCCTCCCGTATGATAACTTTGTTTTTTTAATAGGTAGATAAGCTGAGTTTCCACACTCTGTAAGACTAAAGAAAGTTTGGTTCTCTTGTGAGGAAATCTGTGTAAGTTGTGCAAATCCTGCCAAAGACAACCCAGTTACACTAAAGAAAGCTGTGCAAGTCATTGAATATTACATAGACTTGAATATTATGGAGTAAATGTCACTGTTGTGGATCCTTTGTGCAGAGAACCTGAAAAAAATGTAATTGCAAAGACAGTAGTTGGAGGGTGTCGACAGAGATTTAAGCCTAATATTACAAGAGCATCTGGAAAGAAAGAAGAGCCTGAAAAAGATGCAGGAAATGAGACAGTGTCTCATCTACAGCCTAAGGAGGAAACTGAAAAGGTATTTAATAGAGTAAGTTAGCTGGAGATAATGTGTTAGCTAAAAGGTTGCTAGATAAAACAGCAATGTTATCTTTTTAATTTCTTTTTTTCCCCCTGAGTATGACCAGGAATCAGCCGCTTACTAACCTGCAGTGACAGCGTGGTACTGTTTAGAGGCCTCAGCTAAGCTGGAACTTGTCACACAAACAGTAGACGGCAATAA
The DNA here is from genome assembly GCF_963264785.1 of Psittacula echo. NCBI lineage: Eukaryota > Metazoa > Chordata > Aves > Psittaciformes > Psittacidae > Psittacula > Psittacula echo. The sequence continues at coordinate 63,387,869 of NC_137742.1, read as the reverse complement.
CCTTTCAGGTCTTGCAGCAAATCCAGCTTTAGTTTGATAAAAATTTTACTGCATCTTTCTGACTATGTGAAATCTACCCCTGTAATTGTCTGTGTCTCTCACATGCAATCCACTTTGTATCCTGTCACAGTTACCTGGTCTGTTAGGTAATGCTGTACTTCATAAATGTAAGAAAGTTGATGTCTCAATGTTATATTTGTATTTAGAACACTGACCAGAGTGATAGGTCTGATGCTACCAGTGAAGAAGCTGCAGAAAAAGGTGATAAAATCCTGGAGACAGTGCCTCAGTAAGTATGTGAAAAACGAGGAGACATGCTACTCTCCAGTCATTTGCCATCCCTTTCAGTTCTGGAAGTATTACATACTATTGTAATTAGAGAAGTTTCTGAAGAAACTTCAGCAATAAAACAGAAATTGAGGGAAGAATGGGAATTTTTTAATGCATGATTAACAAATGATTAAATATTTTTTGTTTTTTTAAAGAGTAGCTTTTAACTGAGGTGTCAATCATGATAAATGCAGAAAAAAGTCCCTCAAAAGCTAAAACAAGTCTCCTCTACTAGCTTTAATACTGAAAAGTGTCAGTTTCAGTGGCTAAGTACTCAAACATAAAGCATAAAAGCATAGGAAAAATTTCAACATATGGGCATTTTAATGCACATACTAGGAAGTGTTTCTTAGATTTCTTTTCCATGGAGAAATGGCAGCGGTAGTGTAACAGGAGAAATGTTTTACAGGAGAGTTTGTTTTGAAAGGGATTAAAAAAAGGCTAGTGTGTATCCAATATTTTTAGATTAGTAAGATTATGAAGTTATATATGTATTTTCTGAATGTTTGTGATTTTTTTAACCCTTTATTAAATTAGGTCCATCTGCCTCTAGACCAGATAGGAATACAAGAAGAGCCATTATGTCAGAAAAAGGGCTGTCTAGTGTGGTATCCTGTCTCCAATGGGAAAAGCCAAAGAACAGGGCAAAGATAAGTTTAAACTTGTCAGGTACTTTTTCAGTCTCTAGCAGATATACTTCTGAATTTATTGTTTCATGAAGTTGGTAATGCATAGCTCTATTTTAGATTTAAAAAAAAAAAAAAATCACTTCTCCAAGACTTCTTTCACTTCAATATGTGGTATGTAATTATGGATCCAACATATTTTTCCAGATCTAATGGAACAGCTGGTTTACAACAAGATGGCAAACAGAGTGTGCTGAAACCAGCACCTCTAAAGAGAGGCAGATTGCAAAGACCAAAACCAAATCTAGGAAGAAGTGTTGCAAGACAAAAAGACCTGGCAGCTGAAAAAGCTCCTGAAGAGGAGAAAACTGAAGGTGAAGAACTAGAAAAAGGTGTGATACACCATAAGGATGAAAACAATGATCTATGCCTTGAAAATGTAAGTTTCCTGAACAATTGCTTAGGCACACTGTTTTGATAGGTCCTAAGTAGAAGCCTTTAGTATCAGAGATCTGGGTACATACCACACAATTTGTAAGCATAGACCTATCATGCTTTGTTTATCCTTTCAGAATAAACTGAATTGTCATAAAATTCCTTCATGGTTGCACTTGGGTTCTATTTTACATGGACAGATGAATTATATTTCAGTTGGTTGTATTTGGGATACCAGATCTGAAAAGAGAAGTGCAGAGAGAAGATCACTCTTGGGAAAGAAACCACTTCAGATAGAAAGTTAATAGGAAAATAACAAATTTTTACTTTTAAAATGTCTAATTGGATACACAGGAAGCAAGAGACGCAAGACTGTTTTTGTAAGAGATACTAAAATAAACCTTTTCATTTCCACTTGCTCGTCTAAAAGAGAGGTTGAGCAACTCTTTCAATCTTACAGTGAAACTTTCTCCTTTTAGGATGTGACAGTTCATAAAGACACTGAGCCAGGCAGTGTGATGTTAGAAGGAGATGTTTCTACAGATTCTGAGATGAGCTCAATACAGGAAAAGTCCTCTGAAGCAGAAAGCTGTGAAAGTGAAAAGGGATTGTCAGATACCTTGAAACAGGTTCTAGATTTCAGTACAAGGTAAGGTTATTTTTTAAATGGAGAGAAGTGATTCAAAACCACTGATATCCCTAAGTATTCTCAACTTCAGCATTAAAACAAGTTCTATATCTATAATGAGATGTTTAATCAAGACAATACTAAACTTAAACAAACAAACCAACCCCCAAGAGCTCAAAAGCACTAAATATGTATGCCCTTGGAGATTAATTCGATCTTTACACTGTGAGCCTGATGTTCAGTTCCTGTAATTATCTTCTTCATGTTGATCCTAGCAGTGCATCACTGTATGTTTATGTAAAGGGTTTGGTTTTTATTAAATTGCCCTTTAAAAAAAGCCCAAAACAAAACCCACAACTGTGCTGTAAATCTACTGCTAAGTTTTAAACATGATTAGATAAAGTAATTTTTTAAATGTTTATACTATCAAATCATGCATGCAGGTTGTTCTGAAATGGCATTTTTTTTAACTTATCTTTGCTCACCTGTTTGTAAGAGACACAGGTTTTTGACGGTGTTCAAAGTGCTTTTATTGGATCTTTTTTAACAATATAATTAACTTTACTGTTCCTTTAAGAAAAATAACATTTTTTTATACTTGGCTTCTGTATTGAAGAGAAATACATACAAGTATGTCGTTCATGACTTCGAGAACCACTGTTGTCCTATGCCTTCAGCTGTTCTTTCTGTTTGTTTTTGTAGGGAGTTTGGTCCTCAGAAGGATGAGGAGAAAACTGTTGTGTCATCAGTTCAGTTACTAAAGAGTCGATTCCAGAGACCAAAGCCAAATTTAAATATGGCAACTAGTAGAAAGAAAGTGCCAGATGTAAATAATACAGGTGTATCACAGAAAGATACCTGCATGGAAGGAAGTTTGACGCAGTGTGACAGTGAATGTAGCATCCTTCCTGATACAGATGTAAGGCACTTTATTCTTTTTTCCCCTTTTTCAGTTATGTTTGAACTTTAGGGTTTGTGAAATTAAATACTGATGATTTAAGCAATACAAAGTTAATATTTTTTAAATCAGTTTTTTTCAAAAGGTATTTTTTTCCACATGAAAACTATACTTTCTTCTTGGTTGTGTGTGAGGAGAAAAAGATTACATCCGTTCTGTATCTCTTGTTATGTGTCCAAATGTCTTTCTGACTTGAGGTGGCCTTGTAGAGTTGACAGGGAAGAAAGAAAAGTTAATAGAACGTGGCAAAGAAGAAATCTAAATTTCAATCTATTTTGTTTTATATAAACAAATTTGCGTTTGTCCTGGAAAGAGTAGGAAATTATTACTGAAAAGTTACAGTTTTTTTTCCAGGGAACACTTCAGAAAGTATATAGTACTGGACTTTGTGGATATCATAATGTCTCCTTTTGGTTTAGTATCATAACTTTTCCCTCGTTCTTGTGTTTACTTTTTTCAGAATGCAGGAAAACATGAAGTCCTCCAACCATTGGAACTCTTTGGAAAGGAGAAGTCTGTTGGCTCTCATGAGGTTTCTGAGAGCCGAAGCTGTAAGTCCCCAGAGAAATTTTCAAGATCAGAGGATGGTGAACTCATGTCTTGTCTACCCAAAATTAGCCAAGATGACATCTCAGCTGCTAATGCAGAGTAAGGTCTTAGCTACTTTTGTTTCTTGACTTATACAATTACAGTATTCTAAAAGGAAATTGTGCCAATGGATTGCCTACTGGCAAAGAAAATCTAATTAAAAACACTGAATGAAGTCTTAGTTCTCATAGATTTGACACTAGTGATACTAAATTTCCAGTTACTTCTATGTTAAACATTAAATTAGTGAGCATTCATTTTACAGCTGTTTTGTCATCTGAAACACTAAATTCATTTCATGTAAGCAGAGGAACACTAGTTTGGTATGAGAGAAACCATGTGAAAATCACTTTGGCTTTAGAGTAGTAGGCAGACAGTAAGTTATGCCTCTAGTAAGTTAATCAGTTCTGTTGTGGAAGTAGATAGGAGACCAGTGCTTTGAAATTGTCATGGTTTAAGCCCAGCAGGTTAATATAGCGCCATGAACCTGCTTGCTCACTCCACCCCACTTTCTTCTCCCCTGGCTCCTGGAGTGATGGGGAGGAGAATTGAAAGAATGTAGCTCCCATGGGTTGAGATAAGAACAGTCCAGTAACTAAGGTATAACACAAAACCACTACTGCTACCACCAATAATAATGATAAAGGAAATAACGAGGGGGGAGAATATAAAACTAAAAGGGGAAAGGAAAACAATAAACACAAGTGCTCCACAATACGATTGCTCACCACATGCTGACAGATACCCAGCCCAACCCGAGCAGTGATCTGCCCTTCTGGGTAGCTCCCCCCAGTTCATATACTGGGCATGAAGTGCTGTGGTATGGAATACCCCTTTGGCTAGTTTCGGTCAGGTGTCCTGTCCCTGCTTCCACCTGGCTTCTTGTGCCCCTCCTCACTGGCAGAGCATATGATGAAAAGTCCTTGATCAGAGTAAACACTACAGAGCAACAACTAAGACCATTGGTGCGTTATCCACACTGTTCTCAGACTAAAGTCGAAAACATGGCACTGCAGCAGCTACTAAGAAGGGGAAAAATAGCTGCTACAGCTGAATCCAGGACAGAAATGTATGTTGAAACCAAGTTTTGTGTTTGCAACTTAAACTCAGAAGAACTTTACTTTTACATGGCTTCTTTTAAAAACTCAGTTGTTTTTTTATCTTTACATATAATGAACCTGTGTTTGTTAATAATGTACTTTTGTATTAAGTTGCGGGTTTTTTTTTTTTCTGTCTGACTTTGCCCTGATAGCAAAAATAGCACTGGAGAATGTAAACAAACACCTCTTCAACCTGCCCAGTTAGTACGGCGCAGATTCCAGAGATACAAGCCAAACTTGGTAAGAGCTGTTGTAAGGAAGGAATTACAAATATCAGAAAAGAAGGTGGAGAAAAATCCTAAAGCAGAGCAGTCAGTATTGCGAGAAGACGAGTCTGCCAATACTCTCATCGTAAGTCTTAATAAGTGCTTTGTGTTCAGAAGATGGTTCTGAGTTGCATGTTCTATTTTTATGAAGTTAAATTAGAATATCTAAGTTGCATTCCCTGAAGCTGAGATGCTATACTAGATGAAAAAAAAATCCCCAAACCCTGGTATGTTGAGGTATTGCAGGTACCTAAACAGACACTTTAGTAGTCACTGTGAAAGGTACTGTGTTAATCCTTGAAAGCCATCCAATATGATGAAATCAGTGAAGTCTACAACTTATCCTATTAGTGTCTTCTGGAATATGAAGATCTGATTTTGATTGGATTACATTATAGAGAAAAGGAGTACACCACATTTAACGTAAACACCAGAATAAAAATGTGTTTATATTGATAGAATTGCAGAATAGTTAGGGTTGGAAAGGACCTTAAGATCATCAAGTTACTGGCTCCTGACAGGGGCAGGGACAACTCACACTAAACCATGTCACCCAAGGCTCTGTCCAACTTGGTCTTGAACACTGCCAGGAAAGGAGCACTCACAACTTCCTTGGGCAACCCATTCCAGTGTCTCACCGCCCTGACAGTGAAGAACTTCTTCCTTATATCCAATCGAAACTTCCCCTGTTTAAGTTTTAACCCGTTACCCCTTGTCCTATCACTACAGTCCCTGATGAATAGTCCCTCCCCATCATCCTTATAGGCCCCCTTCAGATACTGGAAGGCTGCTATGAGTCTCCACGCAGCCTTCTCTTCCCCAGGCTGAACAGCCCCAACTTTCTCAGCCCCTTCTCATACGGGAGGTGCTCCAGTCCCCTGATCATCCTCATGGCCCTCCTCTGGACTTGTTCCAACAGCTCCATGTCTTTTCTATGTTGAGGACACCAGAACTGTACACAATACTCCAAGTGAGATCTCACAAGAGCAGGGGTAGGATCACCTCCTTCGACCTGCTGGTCACGCTCCTTTTGATGCAGCCCAGGATACAGTTGGCTTCCTGGGCTGCGAGCGCACACTAAAGCCAGCTCATGTTCATTTTCTCATCAGCCAACACCCCCAAGTCCTCTGCAGAGCTGCTCTGAATCTCTTCTTTGCCCATCCTGTAGCTGTGCCTGGGATTGCTCCGACCCAGGTGTAGGACCTTCCCCTTGGCATGGTTAAACTTCATAAGGTTGGCATCAGCCCACCTCACAAGCGTGTCGAGGTCCCTCTGTATCCCATCCCTTCCCTCCAGCGTATCAACCAAACCGCACAGCTTGGTGTCATCGGCAAACTTGCTGAGGGTGCACTCAATCCCACTGTCCATGTCACCAATAAAGATGTTGAACAAGACCGGTCCCAACACCAGTCCCTGAGGGACACCGCTCGTTACTTGTCTCCAGCTGGGCATTGAGCCGTTGACCACAACTCTTTGTGTGCTGCCATCCAGCCAGTTCTTTATCCACCGAGTGGTCCACCCATCAAATTGATGTCTCTCCAATTTAGAAGGATGTCATGTGGGACAGTGTCGAACGCTTTGCACAAGTCCAGGTAGATGACGTCAGCTGCTCTACCCCTGTCCATCAGTTCTGTAGCCCCATCATAGAAGGCCACCAAATTGCTCAGGCAGGATTTCCCCTTAGTGAAGCCATGCTGGCTGTCACCAAGCACCTCCTTGTTTTTCATGTGCCTTAGCATGCCTTCCAGGAGAATCTGCTCCAAGATTTTGCCAGGCACAGAGGTGAGACTGACTGGTCTGTAATTCCCTGGGTCATCCATTTTCCCCTTCTTGAAAATGGGGGTTGTGTTTCCCTTTTTCCAGTCGTCAGGAACTTCACCTGACTGCCACGATTTTTCATGATATCGCAATACAGAAATGTTAGCTTGTTTGCTTGTCTTTCCTGTTTGGATGAATCAAATCTGTATTGAGGAATCTAGTATAGAATATCACGCAAAGGTTCAGGATATTCATTTTCGTGGTGGTGGTTGTTTTTTTTGTTGGCTTTTTTTTTTTTTTAAGTCCTACTGATTTGGTAAGCTTTGGCTTCACCACAACAGTCCCTGACACTCGTCTACTTTACACAGGTAAACTGAGTCATTCACCTATACTATATCCCCACAGACACTTTTCTAAGCCCTGTAAGAGGTACTGAAATCCTTGGAAGCCATGCCAGTATGATGAAATCTCTGTAACCCTTTTGTGGGTTGCTCTTGAATCATGCCAGTGGTGTAGGCATGACTGCATAGACTTGCTTTAGATCTCGAACATAACTAAGCTTTCTAAGAGTGATTCCTTTTTTTTCTTTTTTGAGTGGTTATAGCTGTTTTATTCTTGCATCTGTGTAGACCCAGCTTGGAGTACTTATGTGCCGTTTTCCCAGAGAGGAGTGCAAGTGCACTGCATCTGTAATTTCCCTCTTAGTGCCACAGTGTCAGCTAACCTCTAGCTGAGATAGTTGTTTGCAGTTCAGCTTTGGCTGTTCTAGACCTGTGGACATGCATGTACATTTGCTCTGTGCTGTGGAAATCTGTAGAACCACAGCAGATCCAATCCTCTTTAGTACTAATAAAGCTGTCATGGACCTGAAGTGCTGAGGGATGTGTTTGAGTGGCTTATTTGTGGAATTAGTGTGGCAAATACAGAAATGAAAGTAATAAAGCCTTATGAATATGAGGTTATAGTGGCTTGCATGTGTCCGTGCTGTGCTTTGCAGTGTCCAGTTTTAAAATGTTTTTCCATTTACCAGAGTGTTTTGTTTCCATAGAGTTGATTGAACGCTAAATAGAGCTGTGCTAAATAGAACCCATAATGCTTGGGTGCACATAGCATTTAAGAGCCTAATTCTAGGTAGCCCAGGACTAAGACTTCTGTTCATGCTTGTCTGTAAATTGAATTACGTGTTTAGGCAGATTACCCTCAATAAATAAGTGTGATTCTTTTTTTGATTCAGATTGGTAAAACAGCACAGAGATCTGTAGTTTGTATGTTTTTATACAAGTTTGGTTTAATAACTTGCGTGATTGACTTTTTCTTCATGCCTTTTTTTTTTCCCCAATTGCAAATTAAAGGGTAAGAATGAAGCTGTATTGTGTCAAGCAGATGTACTAAGCAAAGAGGAACAGAAACAGGAAGAGGTACCTCAGGTGCCATGTATTTCTGAAAACACATTGTGTGAACAAAGCAGGTGAGGCTAGAGTTTAGCAAAACTGCATTTGAAAATCCTTTATCTGGTGCGTGAGATACCTTTGCATATGTCAATTCCTTTGTTCCTTGTTACATGGCTTTCCCCAGCATTTAATTTTCAGCGCCTATAGACAGCTTCTTCCCATGCTTTCAGAGCATACTTCTAGCTGAGCTGAGCTTCTTGTCATTGTTTATCTGGTACATAGTTGATCTGCATGAGCTCATAGTTCTTTTGGACCATGCTTTTCTTTCATTTAGTTTGTATTTGTATATGCAACAATTATACATGAAACACATAGAAACTGTGCAAAATGTGAGAGATGTGTCTTTTGTTGATTCCAGTGTGCTGTTCTTGTTAAAATAAGCTCTTAAGCGTTTATTAGGCTGCAGATACTTTAATGTTGATATAGTTAGCAACACAACTTTTTGCTTTATTAAAAATGCTTTCACAAAGAAATCCTTTTATTCATCCTTGCATGTTAATGATAAATGCCCAAAATAAGAAATATGCTTTTGAAAAGATAATTGTCTCAATTTTAAACAAAAAGGTGTATCAGTCTCTAACCCTTTTGTATAACTGTTGATTCAAACTTAATTCAGAATTGGTTTTGGCCTCTCCCAACCAACGTCAAGTGACATAATTTTGATTTGGCTTGTTTGTTTGCTTTAAATTCACTAGTGCTGAAAAATCTACTTCCCAAGAAGGCAAGCTGGGTGCTCTGGGATCAGGACAATTCATAAGGAAAACATTTCCAAGAATTAGACCGAACCTAAAAAGAGCTTATAGGGAAAAAGAACCTCCAGTGACACAAACCCTCTCTGCTCCAGTTGAGGAAGAAGCACATAAAGGAGAAAATCTGCCTGTGGCAGAAGAATCTGAGGAACCTCCTTCCTCAAAAGTGAGAATCCTTTCAGATATTTCTGACTATGCTTTCTGATGATTGGTTCTGCACCAGCTGTTTGTAGGACATCTGAATAAGCTGCCTAAGTGCATAAATTCATTTTGGACTAGTAAGAATACTTGCTTGTTTGATATTTGCACTCTAATATGGAGTCCTATAAAATTCGGTTAGTAACACATTGGCAATATGTGTATTTCTGTTACCAAATCTGAAAGATCTCACTTAAAATTTGAAATTTCAGTCATGTTTGTGATACATGAGGTTACCTGCATGTCATATTTCTGTTGCTGGTTCTTTTCTGAACTCCTTGGTTGTTGCTCATGGAAGTTTTTAAGTGAAATTTTGGCTCAGGTTGAGGTCTTGATCATAACTTGCAATGCTTTATTTTACAGGTGATATATATTGTACTAATTCTGTTTGGTTTTGTGTTTATTTGTTTGTTTTCTTCCTCCTCAACTCAAAGGATGACATGGAAGTACTGCTGTCTGTGGGGAGTTTGGCCAAGGATGACAATCTAGACATAAATCTTAAAAGTCGAAAGTCAGAAACACTCTGTTCCTCTAAAATGCCACCTAACTGCCACAATAAGGCAGAACAAGAACAACATCTGTCTGAAGATACAATAGGAAGCATTCAGGATACCTCAGAAAGGTAAAGTTTCTTGTTGGCAAAATACACAAAGTTTTTAAAGAGCTTTTTTTATTTGTCCTGTTGTTTTCATTCAGCATTTGCGTTTTTAAGTGTTAGATGCTGAGCTGTACTAAATACACTGTGAAGGTCACTAGGTGGCATCCTTAGGTAATATAAGAGTTTTTAACAGACTTCTACTCAAGGTTGTTTTCCTTTACTTTGCAGGAGAGCATAGAAGCAAATAATCAGAGTTTAGCTGTCTGGATTTCTCAGACAGGGTACAGTTCTTAGGGTACAATGCACTAGAAATATGGACTGTTGAAAGAAAGACTGAGCAGTGCCTTTTGCAATCACTTTAATTGCCAAGTGGTAGGTAGAATAACATGAAACAGGCTTGCTGTCTAAGATGTATTCTAAGTCTTCACTTTATCTTTCTAGCAGGAGAAATTCATGCAACAATGTGCAGTGTCCTAGTTCTTTGGTGGAGGGGATACTTTTTATGTACGTGCAATATGAGGCAAATAGTGCCATTTAGATGTAACAGTTCTGGGTTATGTTATAAGCTACATTTTGTTCAATTTTTACAGATACAGAGCATCTTCAACTCAAATTTACTTTAGCTATTTTCTGAAATTAGCTTCCTGTTTCCATTTGTCTTTGAGCCTCTGTGTAAAATCTCTTCCATAATTTGCATTGAAATCATATCCCAGAGTCTTTGTGCTAACAAGAAAAGGGCCTTGCTGTACAATCCTCGTGGCTCCTGTGATGGCAGAATTTCACAGAATGGTTGAGGTTGAAAGTGTCCTCCAGACATTACCTGCTCGCACAGGGCCATCTGTTGGCCCTGGTTGCCCAATACCCTGCCCAGATGCCTTTTGATTATTGCCAAAGAAACTCCACAGTCTCTCTAGGTAACTGTGCCAGTGCTCAACTACAGTGGAAAGGTATTTTTTGATATTCAGAAGGATCCTCTTGTGTTTCAGTTTGTGCCCATTGTCTCTGGTCCTGTCACTGGGCACCACTGAAGAGACCAGCTCCGTCCTCTCTGCACCCTCCATTTAGGTTTTTATATAGCTATTGAAGAGATCCCCCTGAGCCTTCTCCATCTCAAGGCTAACTATCCCCACTCTTTCAGCTTTTTCATCACAGGAGAGACGCTTCAGGCCCTTCAGCATCTTTATGGCCGTTTGGCAGGTCATCTCTAGTATTTCCATGTCCCATACCAGGGAGCCTAGAACTGGTCAAAGTAGTGCAGATGTGGCCTCACCAGCACTGCATGTGGGGTAAGGATCACCTCCCTCAGTCTGCTGGCAATGCTTCTCCTAATGCAGCACAGGATACCATTAGTCTTCTTTGTAACCAGGACACATGGTTGGCTCACATTCAATTTGGTGTGCAGCTGGGCTCCCAGGTTTCTTCTCTACCCTGCTGCTTTTCATCTGGGTAGCCCCCAGCATGTCTTGGTGCCTGGGGTTGTTCCTCCCCAGGTGCAGGAGTTTGCACTTCTCCTTGTTGAACTTCATGAGATTCCTGTCAGCCCATTTCTCCAGCCGCTCTGGGTGCTTCTGGATGGCAGCACAACCTTCTGGTGTATCAGCAACTACTCCCAGTTCTGTGCAGTCTGCAAATTTGCTGGGGGTATGCTCTGCCCCATCAATTATATCATAAATGAAGATATTAAACAGGATAGGGATTGGACGCAGCATTGACCCATAGGGTACACTCTTAGTTACTGGTCTCCGACTAGCCTGTGGGCCACTGATCACAAACTTCTAAGCCTGGCCATTCGATCAGTTTCAGTGCATCTCCTTGTCTGCTGCAGCCGAGAATGGGATGCATCCAGCCCGTACTTCTTCATGTCCCTGTCCTGGGTTCAGCTGCAGGAGTTACTTTCCTCCTTCTTAGTAGCTGGTGCAGCTCTGTGTTTTTTACTTTAGCCTGACAACAAGGCTGATAACACTGATGTTTCTAGTTGTTGCTAAGTAATGCTTACTCCGATCAAAGACTTCTCTCTATCTCATGCTCTGCCAGCGAGGAGAGACACAAAAAGCAAGGAGAGACACAAAAAGCCAGGAGAAAGCAGAGACAGGACACCTGACCCAAAGTAGCCAAAGGGTATTCCATATGGCAGCACGTCATGCCCAGTATATAAACTGACTGCTGCTTGGATGGTGCTGGGTATCAGTCAGTGGGTAGTGAGCAATTGTACTGCTCACTGCCACTGCTGGTTATTTTTTTCCTTTTCCTTTTTCAGTTATATATTCTCTCCCCTTGTTATTTACCATTATAATTATTGGTGGTAGTAGCTGTGGTCTTGTATTGTACTTTAGTTACTGCATTATACTGTATTATACTTGATTATGCTGTATTATACTGTATTACATTTTAGTTCTTATCTCAACCTATGGTGTTTACATCCTTTCGATTCTTGTCCCCATCCCTCTGGGAGCTGGGAGAAGAGAAAAAGTGGAAGGAGTGAGTGAGCAGCTGCATGGTTCTGAGTTACCAGCTGAGCTTAAACCATGACAGTCCTCTATGAGGATGTATGGGGAGATAGCGTTGAAGGCTTTCTGAACCCAAAGTAGCCTTGATCTGCTGCTCTTCCTTCATCTATTGAGCCAGTCATTTAATCATTAAAGGTTATCAGGTTGGTTAAGTGTGTTTTCTCCATTGTAAATCCATGCTGACTATTCTTAAGTGACCTTCTTGGGTTTTGTGTGTCTGGAAGTGGTTTCCAGGATTAGTTGTTCCATCACTTTCCCAGGGACTGATCTGTAGTTACCTGGATCCTCTTGAGAGTTTAAAAGCCCAAGATTTCTGTCTTGCTGATGAATGTGCTTGAGCAGGTGTAAGAATTTAATCCTGTTTAAAAGCGGTAGTACAACTTCTTAATGTTGTCTTCCTTCAAAAAGGGTTTTCCAAAAATAATCAGAAAGGCCCAGTACTGTAGAAAATCAAGTTATCTGCTTTTCACATTGTTTTTTTTTCTTCCTTTTTTTTCTTCACCAACTAAACAAATAAAAGTTGTAAAAAAGTTGTAAAAAAACCCTGAGTTCATTTTTAGGTGGAAGTACTAATATTTGGTAGCAAACCAAGCTTGTAGAGTGTATGTTTTGTAGTTCCTGAGAAGTAGAATTTGAAAAATATTTTTGTAGGTCCAACAATAAACTAAGTTCTGGAGAAGAAAGTAAACAGAGTGATGCAAAACATTTGTGTCAAGTGAATGAATTCCGTTGGTGCTCAAGGCCAAACCTAATGACTGTTACTAGGAAAAGGGGTTATCCTGAAGAAAATGAAAACAGAGGAGAGGACAACTCTGATAACAGAAATGCAGAAGAGAGTTCGGTGTTAGAAAAACAAAGTGTATCAGTGGTAAGTGTTGATCTTGTGTTTTGAGCCAATTTATCTCTCAATTCTTGTGTTTAAGTTCTAAGAATCATAGGCAGTGCAGAAATACAGTGTATGACTGGGAAATTTTAATGTGATCCTTTTTTTTTTCTTTTTTTTTTTTTGTTTTTAATTCACTATTGGTAATGGACTTAGAATCTGAAAAACTGTGGAAACATTTAATGTACGCTGTTGTTCTCAGTTTTACAGTTCATATAGTCAGAGGTCCGCATTATAATACACGCCCACACTGTTACCAGTTAATTTAATATCTGTTATTAATTGAACATTGGAAATTAAGGCAGCTGTTTAACATCAGATACTACCTAAAATCAATATAAGTATACTTACAAGTTGAAGCGTATGTGAACAAAGTTCAGATCTTCTTCTGCTTAAATTTGCTCAACAGGTCTAACCTAGCCCAGGTTAGTTCCTTCTTTGTCTAATGTTGCAATACTTGAATCAAGTTTACCTGGTGTTCCTTATTTTCTAGATGGATGACTAAAATCTTACAGTTAAGATAATATTTTAGTCCAGTAGCCATAATTGGCAGGACTGTGCTTGCTGATGATTTTTGTATCCTGGGATATGTTTCTGTGTGTGTGTGTTTTGATTAATATTTAAATGGCATTCTGTAAACTGTTGTAGTTTCTTCTTCCTAATTTGTTCCTAGGGCAAAAAATACTTTTTTCTTTCCTTCAGATTTCTCTTTAATAGGTAGTTTTAGAAAATTATTCATTTTCCCAGCTTCTGAAGAGTTGCTGCTCTTAATAAGCTGAGCGTGGCCTTGATCTGTTAACAAACCACAGCACTGGCATTATAGATAATACCATCTAATGATGCTTCTGCTATAGAGCCCAAAATTTTAGAAAATAGGGAAAAATATCCTAAGCTGTCAGAGATGACAGCTGGACATGTTTTCAAGAATGTTAAATTTATTTCTTTTAATCTTTTTGGCCTCAAAAACAGTTTAAAAAGTTTGGCACTTAATATGGCAGTAATTGTCTCCTTCATTCAGCTAAAATCTAGTAACACAGTGGAAGCTGCATCCTTCTCAGAGACTACAAGAAAACAGGATTTTACAGACTCTGCTGGAGAAGCATCTTGTAAGAGAATGAGGCAGGATAGTAGACTCCAGTCTCCAGAGATATCATCAGAGAGTGAGAGTCAAGTAGAACAAGAAGATTCTCAGTTTTCTGCCTCAAGAGAAAAAAAATTGGACAATCTCACAAGGTAAAACAATTAATTTTTGCTTGTAAGCTCAATTTAGTGGTTTTGGCTTTTGTTTTAATAGTGTAATTATTAACCATTATTTTGCAGAGTGTTACATGAGTGCATGCAGGATGTTAGTCATTGTCATTCGTCTGAGGTCTACCAGATGCATGCAGATTTCCCTATGTCTCTTACTCTGCCTGCACTCTTATAAAATGGACTCAGCCAGCACTCCTGCCAACCCATACAAGGTTCACCTGCGGTTTCAACAGAAATTCCTGATTTTAAAGGAGAAGACATTGTAGTACTAGTACTGGGGGCACAGGGATTGTAGGATTAGTCTAAACAAAATCTGTGGAAATGTCCTCTGCTGCTATTTGTTTCCTCTTCACAACAGTTTACAGAGGAGGATGTTGTTTTGGAGGACGTCTGGAATTACTTTTGGTAAAGTGGTGGTGCCCATCATTTTGAGGAGGGAAACAGCAGCTGATGAGGGAAGAGATTGGTGTCTGAGAAACTGGAGCAGATAATTAGTTATCTAACAGTTCTGGTTTCTAGACAGTCTGAACAACTGAAATGTGACAGTTTGGGGCTCCTAGTACAGCTTTAGTAAAAGAGAACTGGAAACATTCCCATGGGATAAAAAGTATTTGACTTACACATCCCTCAAAATGAAAATGAATTCATGCTTTTCTAATCAAAGAATTCTGTATCTTGTAAATTTAATTGTGCAGCTTTCCAAAGCTCTGAAACTGCTTAATACAGATTGATAATCAGTATTTTTTGCATACATGAAGAAATTTGGATTTCTGATTAAATGGTATGTGGATGCATTTTTGCCACTTTACATTAGGAAGTAAATAGATTGTATTGTTAGTCACAGTGATCCCCTTTTATTCATTGAGTTTGTTTTTATTTGTAGTACCCCTTTGTTTGAAATGTGTTGGACTTTGTTGTTTTTTAAACATGCTTTTGTCCTTTACTTTAGAAGGCATTCCAGGAGACCATCAAAACAGATAGCGCTGCCAAAACATGTCTCTGAGCTAGGAACTGCTGCCTCTTCTTCCTCTGAATGTGGGGCTGATTGCAGTGAGAAGGGGAATCAAAGGCAAGAAGTTAAACTGAATGTTGCTAGAGGCAGAAGCTTGAAAACTGTACATAGAAAGAAATCTGGGAAGGAGCATAAAAGTTCGAAGATAACCTTGGTGACCCTCTGGGCTTCTCAAGAGGAGGAGGAGGAGGAGACAGATGACTTTGAGCCTGATGATGAAGGTGAATGCTTTGCACCGGAAGAAGTAAACAAAGCTCCAGTGTTTGTTCCTAAAGGTCTTCGATCTCCAAAGCCCATTCCTGTTCAGATAGAGGAAACCATGGAGGAGGTATCATGTAGCTGTGTTCTGCATATATACTTTCGTTTCAGTTGTTTAAAAAGCTTTTATTCTAATACAATCTCATAAAAATTGGGGTTTATCCCAGTTTAGTTCAGGTTGTTAACAGTGGCACTGAGAGGAGCAGGGATGTTACCTGGCACATGGTTTTGAACAGAATACTATATCAGTCTGAGATCCAGTTTTTGAAAGTTACATGCTTTTCTTCTTTGTGGACAATTCTGTTTTTATTTTTGTTCTTTGTGGACAAGAGTTGGAAACTTTAAGCCTAGAGTGCAGGCTGATGTTTTAATTATGCTGTTAGACTAGAATAGAACTCAAGATTGTTAGAGTTTAGAAGGACTTGGTATCACATCTACTAAGACCAGTCACTAGAGAAGAATTGGCATACTTCTTGTTATTGGGGAACTATTGAAGTTTGGGACTCTGTTCGTCCCTTGAAAGGGATTGCATTCAGAGGTTTAGGCGTTTGTCTACTCTTTTTCCCTATCTTTGCATATTTTGGCTCTTCTGGCCTGTCTTATCTCAGTGATGTGTCTTCACAGCTTTTTTCGTTTTTTTTTCTCTTTGCTTTGTTCTGAATCTGTTTATCTGACCTGTTCAGTTCATGCCTCAGGTTTTCATCACTACTTTTCACTCACTCCAGTTCTTTTTGCTTACAAGAGGAAGGGTCATCTTCCTCTCTTCTCATTGAAATCTTGAATTTGTTTTTTTTCTGGTTGTGGTTTTTTTTTTTTGTTGTTTTTTTTTTTTTTTTTTTTTTTTTTGTTGTTGTTGTTGTGGTTTTTTTTTTTTTTTTTTTTTTAGTTTTTTTAGGTTTTTTTTTTTTTTTTTTTTAATCTTTGTCTAGTGAATTTATCACACTGTTTCTTTCTCCTGGTGAAAGAGTAAAAAAATTTAAAGCTCAATCAAAACACCAAGGGTGACTCTAGAACAGTAATGGACAGCAAAGTTCCACACAGAAAGTTCTGCTGAATCCCTTCATTTCAAAGATGTGGAATATATATCACTTGTGTTTCCCAATTTAACACATAGGAGCCATGAGTTCTAGTAAGGAAGGAACATGGTTAGATACCTGAGGACTCAGCTGTTGTCAAGTTTAAATAGATTAGTGGAAAGCATCTATAAAAAGTGCTAGCCTTTGAAAGCTATTCAGATTGAGCAGTGTTTTTCATAAGAACCTCACTAGAAATACTGCAACCTTTATGCCAAATTTCAGTTCCTTGTTTCTGAAAATACCGAATGTCTAAAGCTCTCAGTGGAAAGACAGTGTTAAACGAGAAGAAGAAAAAAATAAATAGGTAAAGTAATGGTGGGTGTGAGTGGGCAGTAGGGAGGTGTGTATTCCCTAGTCTGTCTTTGGAAAAAGGCTGAGCTGTTTCTAACTTCCTGAAGACTTAAAGAGCAGAAAAGTGTGAAAACTAGCAAACCCCATTTGAAGTAGACAGCCATCATGGAAATTCTCAGCTGCATAACTTAGTTTGGTAGAATAATAAACAACTAAACCCAAAGTCTTAGGTTATCTGATGCTTCCAATTACTTACAAGCAGCACTGTCTCCAGTTCATACAAGTGCTGCTTTCTTAAATCAGAAAGTGTGTAGTGCAAGACTTGATTTTTGGGAAGGATCCCACTAAATGTTTAAGATCTACTAATTATATGTGGTTTATAAAAAACTTGCATTTGACAGATTTTCTTTAGGGGCTGAGGAACTGAAATATTTTTAAAATTATTTTTACAGCTGGAAATACCTGTGAATATACCAGATGTGCCGGTGGCTGCTGATGCTGAAAGTCTCTCTCGTGCATCTGTCGATCAAGTGATACAGAGGGAAGAAAAAGTAAGCGCGTCAATGGCAGTAAGAATGTTGTGGGTTTTTTTTGTTGTTGTTGTTTCATAGTACATAGAAAGTGCCTGTGCCTGATCGCCATCTCTGCTCGTAACAGTATAGCTTAATAGACTCTTGCCTGTCCTGTACAGATATAAGGACACAGCTTTGGAAAAACTGTGTAAGTGAATATTGTTAGCCTTTAAAATACTCGTTCAAAGCCAGGGTAAACTTTGGACAGAATTTACCTGTAATTTAAGTGTGTAATTGAATTAAAGTTGTGCATTCATCTTATCTAAAATTTTGATACTGTTTTTCTTTTATTTAAGGAAACAACCATACATGAAAATCCAGAGGTGGACAAAGGTAGATATGAAACAATATTGTTAATATATTTCCCATTAACTTGTTACCAATATGCAGTTATTCTTGCCGGAAGTTTTCAAGTTTATATATCTTATTTAAAAAACCTGCTCATGAGATACTAGATGCTTTTATGTTTTGGAGAAGATTTAAACAATTTTCTTACTGTTCTCTGTCAAGTAGGAGGACCAAGCATTGCCGAGTTGTGTTTCCTAGGGTCAGAATTGCCTTTTGTGTATCCCGTCTACCTCCTTCCTGTGCTGTGGTAGCTGTCCACAAGTTGCTTACTTGCCACTTGCTTGATGTATGACTGAGTAAGACAAAAATTGGGCAGATTTGTAGCTTTGTCGTCTCTGTGGTCTCTGATCTTAGTATCCTAAATCTGTAAAATAGCATGAAGACTGTGATTTCTGTGATCACAGTCTCCCAGAAGCAAATATTCTTTCCATGTGGGATTTTACAAACTCTTAGAGATCTGTTGATTTTTAGAATAGCTTTCGCATTTTAAATACATTCTCCATACATCTTCCTAGATTCCACTGGAGATTGAGTGTACCTAGTGTCTTACTTGAAGGAGGGGAATCCTACTTTGTTTTTTCAATTTATTTCAGTACAATAGCAATGGAGGATGGAAATGTCTTTTTGAGTATGCCCAGTTAGAGGTAGGCAAACAGATGTACTCTGGATAGCGAATTAGGAACTGGGAGTCTAAACTGGGATATGGATCAACACCACAGGGTAGGGATTTCTGTGATTAAACTGCTACTGATTCCCACCCAGCTGCTTTCCACTCCTTTTCATTAGCAGGATGAGGGGAGAAAAATAAAATGAAAAATCTCCTGTGTTGAGATAAAGACATGAAGACCACTTACCAAAATGACTCAACTTGGGAAAAACTAATTTAATCTGTTGCCAAACAAAATAGAATAGGATGGTGAGAAACAGATCAAAACTGAAGAGCAGCTTTCTCTTCCTGCCTTCTTAGGCTTAACTTCACACCTTCATTTCCCACTTTTCTGCCTCTTTTCCCCCAGGAAGTGCAGGGCAAAGGGGAATGAGGTTTGCAGTCAGTTCCTAATAATCTCTGCTGCTTCTTCCTCCTCATGCTGTTCCCCTGCTCCAGTGTGGGGTCACTGCTACAGGGTGGAGGCCTTCAGGATAAGGCTGCTTCATCGTGGGTCCTCTGTAGGGTGCAGTTGCTTCAGGGAATAGCTACCTGTTCCAGCAAGGTCTCCTCCACAGGTTGCAGGAAGATCTCTGCTCCCACACATGGGAGTACCTGCTCCGCCTCCTTCCTTATTGTCCTGGTTTGGTTGTAACAGTTATTTTTCTCCTTTCTAATAGCTGCTGCAGGGCTGTGTTTTGGCTTCAGTCTGAGAACAATGCTGGTAACACACCAGCGTTTTAGTTATTACTGAGCAGTGCTTACCCTGATCAAGGACTTTTCAGTCTCATGCTTTGCTAGTGAGGAGGAGCACAAGAAGGTGGGAGGGAGCAGAGACAGGACACCTGACCCAAACTAGCCAAAGGGGTATTCCATACCACAGCACGTCATGCCCATTGTATAAACTGGGGGGAGTCACTCAGAAGGCCCAGATCACTGCTTGGATCGGGTCAGTGGGTGGTGAGCAATTGTATTGTGCATCACATTATTATGGTATTCTTTCCTTTCCCTTTTTAGTTTTATATTCGCTCCCCTTGTTATTTCCCTTATTATCAGTAGTAGCAGTAGTAGTTTTATATTTTACTTTAGTTACTGGCCTGTGCTTGTCTCAACCTGTGGGTTTTACATTCTTTCGATTCTCCTTCCCATCCTGCCCAGAGGGAGGGGAGAAGGAGCAGGGGGTGTGAGTGAGTGGCTGCATGATGCTGAGTTACCGCCTGAGCTTAAACTACAAGACTTATTCAGGGCTGTTTCTGACACTTTTCCCTTCACTTTGCACTGCTGTGCAACATTTTCCTTTTCTGAAATGTGTTTCCCAAATGTGCCATTGACTTGGCAGGCAGGCTTGGCTGTGTCTTGTGATGGGGTCAGTTGGAACCAGCTGTGTCCAGAGCAGCCCCCATGCTGCCAACACCTTACCATATGTACCCAGTACACCATTAAAGGGAATAATGCTGTTGATGAGGTTTTTTACAGTAGTTCTAATTTAGTGGATGAGAATTGCTTTCTCTTTCCAAGCATCTTGATCCATGAATGGCAACAATTCAAAAAAATACATACTTCATTATATTGATGATGGCATCAAACAAATAAGTGGATTTGTGGTTAATGTGCTTGTGACTTTTAACATGTATGAACAACTTTGCAGGAATTAATGATGGAAGCACTGAAGCTGCTATGACTTTACTTGCAATGGGTGATCCAATGTTCCAGTTAAAAACAAGTACTGAAGGTATGATCTGATTTATGGGACAAACCCTTGCTTGAACTTTGAGTCCACCTAAGAAGGGACAGAGCAGTTACTGTATAGCTCTTCCGTCTGTTGCTGCATAGCAAGGTCAAGAGGCTTTTAGCCCTGCTAAAATGTAGTGCATATTGAGACTAGGCAATGCATCTTGGCTGGAAAAAGTAAGGCACCTTGCTAGAAAAGTGTTTCTGAGACCTGGTTTAGGAAGAACATGTTTGAATTAAGCTGGTCATGAAAATTGGACAAAAGAAAGGAATCAGGCTTCAATGACCATACCTGTAAGTCATCTTTTCAGGCCCTTAACCTGAAAGATATCTTATTCTGGCTAACTAGCTACAACCTGAAATTACCTGAGTTTAGTCTTTTCTTTTTCTATAGTCTTCTGTTTAGAATTGATCTGCTTTCATTGGTTGAATGCTAGTTTCTGCCTTATTACTGTCAAAAGTGTGGCTTTAGGACTGTATTTACCTGGGATTTGAATTTGCGTCTTTGGAGGATGCAGACTTTGTTAAACAAGATTTGATGTTCAGTAACTGTGAAACAGCTTTATGTATGTGCCAAACCTGAGTCTTTTAAGTTATGCTTTTCTATTCTGTTTCTTGTTCTAACCAGAACGAACACACGTGTTACCCACTCAAGATGAGTTGGACATGGCCAGTAGCTCTGCCTGCTCCAGACAAGACAGAACTTCTAGTCAGCATTTACTTTCTTCAGACACTTCTACCAAGGAATTGGTCCCTTTTAAGGGTGAAAGCAACATTAATGTACAGAATCAGAGAACTGGCACAAGAACAGATGTCAAAGAGTATTTTGAGAAAAATGCTACAGATACCAGGTTAAATTACTACTTATTTTCTTTAGGGAGAGAAGTCTTCTGACATTGCTTACTTCTGCTAGGTTTATTTTTATTGAATTGCAAACAGCCTTGCTTTAGCAAAGGTTTCTCAGTTTATGTAATTCAGTATGTAATCTGAAAAACCCTTCTTGTCTCTTTCTTACAACTTTTGTGAGACATTGGTATACAACTTTGGGGATGTAGAACTTGTTCTTTACTCCTGAAGTTAAGTTTACCATGGAGGGGAAAAAAGAATATTCAAACTTAATTGGTATGGATCACTGTTAATTACCAAGCTCATTTTCCCAAAGTACAGCTAATCAGGCCAAGGGAAATTGCTTATGTGTCACTGCTGCTGTGGGATGTTTGCAAAGATTTGGCGCAGAGATGGCAAGGAACCGGTTTATCTTCTATCATTATGGGGTTTTTAATGCTTTTGGTTTTTAACTTTGCTCAAGCATTTGTGAATGTTCAATCAGCTTGATGGAACATCTTTTCAGAAAAAAAATCTCCTGGTGATCATGTACTATTTGAAAGATTGTTTTACTCTTTGGTTGCTGTGACAAACTATCAGATTATACTCCTCTGAAAATTATAATCAAACATAAATTAGTTTAAATCCAGTGATTTTTTTTGTTATATTATAACCAGAACTTTCTACCATCTGTTTGGTGTTACATTTCTGATCTTTTCATGTTTCTTAAATATCTCAGTTACTTGGTTTTTTTATGTAGGTAGGGAATATCCTAGTTGACAATATACCTGACTTTTCCAGTTTCCAGATTCTTTCTTTTTCGTTTTGCCAAATAGTCTTCTGTCTCCTCTGCAGCCTGTATTTCAGCTCTTCATTGTCTTATCTACTCCATCTCTCTTATCTCTTCTCTACACTAACTGTCAAAAATCAAGAACTGTATTGATGGCATTTTTCCTTTTTACTTGCAGTGATAGCTCTTTGCCTGCGGTGAGTAGTGTGAGACTGACAAGAAGTGGCCTTTTGGACCCTGAGCCAGCCTTTGGAGTATTGACGTCCAATGACAACATAATTCAGAAGTCACTTACTACAAATATACTTGTGGAACAACCAGAGCAGATTCAAAGTGGTAAGCCTACTTTTTATCCTGGGGTTAATAATTTTGTAGTGTGTTTATTTATGTGTATCTATATGTAGATACACATTTCAATATATAAAAGCTTATATATAAAAATATAAATGTATATATGTGCATATGTATATATGTGCATATATATGTGTACACACACACGCACACAAAAAAATACTAACTGAATTTTCATCCTTATGTATCTTAAGAGTCTACAACTCTGAGAGGTACTGCAGAAATGCAGAAGGTGGAACTAGAACAGGTCAGACCAGCTACAGATGATTCTTCAATTTTTCATGACTTTGCAACTGGAAGTATGGAACTTAACAAGCAAGCAGACAAAGTTGGGAGGTAGGAAGAATCATCAGCGGATATTGGCTTTATTCCTGAAGTCTCTTAAACATATGCAGCTGAAGTGCATATATAGTATGTGTCTCTGATGGAAACTGTGCTTACATGTATTGTGTGTGTTTATGCACTGAAGTGTGCAGGTTAGACTGTTACTTGAAGGGTTTTCTCTCTTGTCCTGCAGATCTTAGAGGCAAGAACATTAACTTCTGTTTGCTGTTTCAGAAGTTAGTAATCACTTTGCTGCTTGATTGTCTCCCATGAAACTGCATCTGAAAGGAAATGTTAAGGAGTTGATCAATTTAGAAATGTTAATGAGTTTGTAAGACTTCCTGCTTGGTCATGCTTTTTCTAATAAGATCTGAATTAGTGATGTTAGGGAGGCTTTTTCCTGAAATAGTTTATTTAGACTTGTTTGAGCATTACGCGTTCTCATCAGTAGAATGATCTAGTATTTAAACAGGTGACCTCTTTCTCTGTAACTACATGAGCTTCATATTAAATATGTAATTGTACAGAATTTAGCCCATGCACAGACCATCTCAAACTGATTTCAAATTAACTACGATACATACCTTACAGAACAGAAAAAGAGATGAGAGATGCTCATGGAAAATCAGGAGAATTAAGAACTACATCACCAACACCTGAAAAATCTCACCTTGGACTAGAGGATTGTCCAAATCAGAGTTCTGTGGATGGACTTTCTGAGCAAAATCCTTATCCTTGTGAGCACAATATGTGCACAATCAACTTTACTCAGGTAAAGAACTCCATTTAATTACAGTCTAGAAGTGTCCAGTTTCTGAAATCCTGTAGAGGAAGAGGTTTTCCATGAAAACGTACTCTCCCATTTTAAAGACCTGGTACATTTTAAAGACAGCTGGTGAGTTAAACTTTCTTTTTTTACAAAGGCATAACCAAACTTTTTTTTTTGAACAACCTTAATCTTTGCAAGCCTCAATTTATAGCATTTCAGCAATAAGTGATAAATGGTAATAAATTTTGGGGCAATTCTTTAAAGAGTTTTGATCGGAGAAGTTACCTAGGACTTGTATTCATTCAGTGCAGCCTGCTGATGTGTCAAGGTGATCTTATGGTAGAACAAGGTACAAGAATGATTTGAGTCTTACAGGACTGGCAGAGAGTGTGAGAGGAGGCTACTTGCAGTAGAGTATACCTGGTTTTAGCAAAGGTATATGCCATAAAAAAGAAGGGATGGAAGAGTTGCAGAGCTTGGTGTTTTTCTTTGGCACTCAGTGGTTTTGTAATGGTTGGTGGCATTTGTTTTCTGAGTGCGACTGAGCAATTTATTGTGTGAGTCATCTCTGACAGAGCTGTGCTGTAGGAAGTATAAATTTATTTTGACAAACCATCAATACAGACAATGAGCTGCATATAAATTTTTACATTGCTCAAGTGTCTCTTGTCCTTGTAAGGCTAACATCCTTCAGCCTAGCATAGCTAGAAGTAAAAAACTGACAAATGTAATTATGATGATGTCATTAGATATTTTGGCTCTTCAGCATTTGACATGCTTTGTTTCTTCCCTGTTTTCTAGAGTTATTTCTCAGGTTTATTAACATTTTATTTCAACTGTGTTATTTTTAGAATGGAACTTGTGCTCAGGATGATCAACAACAATGGATAAGCAGAACAGAAGAGACTTCAGGTATAATATGCTAATATTCTAAGTTAGCAAAAGCCCACAGTGATGTGTCTTGTGGTTATACAGAAGAAAAAAACAAAACCAAAAGCATTCTCATTTACATGATTAAAAAATTTATTTAATTAACAAAAACGGTGACCCACAGTACAGTGCATTCCCCTCCTCTTACTAAATTTTGTTAATACAAACCAAACTTGTGAACTTTTTGCATAGCACTTCATTAAGTTTAAATATCAGTGAAAGAAAAACTTCTTGCTCTCTCCTCCCTGCTGTGAGCTCCTGCTGCTTAACTCGTGCTAGGTTTAGCAGTTATTAGAGACTTTATGAGCCTCTGACTCACTTGTCTGTCAAAAGGTGGATATCACAGATTGAGAGAACCTGTGTATTTTTCCACTGGTTTAGTGAGCTATAGAGTTGTCAAGTGTCAGAGTTGTGTGAGCACAAGGGATGGACTGTGCAAGTGGAGCAGGGAAGGAAGAAGAATTGGGGAAGAAAAAAGAAGATGGCAACCAGACTTTCCTTGTTTTAGCTGTAGTGAGTCAGCAGATTAATGCCTAACTGATTAGATGTGATGAAAGAAATGAAGGTGATGGCTTCTTTTCCCTAGACCAAATTGAAATGGAACTGTTTTGGAACCAGGACTTGTCTAAGGTATGGGAAAATCACTTTGTCAAAAGCCCAGAACACATACTTCACATAGAAACTGCTGTCTGAACTTTCAATTCCTGAGCATGTGTGAAAGATGGGGCTAATACTTCTTAGACATCTATTGTTTTGCTCTGTTACTGCAAGGATCTTGTGACAGAGCATCTTAAATCATCTTTAATTAGATGAAGAACCAAAGTTGAGGTTGAAATAACAGCAGCTTTATGTCAAAAATGGAATCTGTCTTAAGTAATGATGCAGCACTGTTTTCTATCTTTCGAAAACTTTACAAATGTTCTCACCTTAAATTCATTCTAATGGATGGCATTTAGCAGTTATCTTTTAATGTCCATCTGTTGACTAAATCATTTATATTCTTCATTTATTAAATTCAAGACTATACTTCTCAGGTCCTCTTCTGCAAGCCTGAAGTAAGGAGAAAAAGGCTTTTGTTTACCATCAAACCAGCAGACTCCTGCCATTTAAAGAAGTAACAATACCTGACATTTGCAATTAAAGACAAAGGACCACTTGACCACCATTACACAAATTTAATTAAACTGCAAATTGTTCTTTAATGCTGGAACACCCATTTAAAAAGCTCCATTCCTACTAGGCATTTTTAATATTCTTCATTCTGAACAGTAATCAGGATTCCACTGCAATGAATAGGCTCCAGGGGGTGACGATGTGTATCTCATCTAAGAAGAATTGTCTCAAGAATATCCCCACTTCCTTTTTCCGTGGAGAAATGAGTGCCTAAAACTTCATTACTTGGGGTAGGGAGGGCATGAAGAGAACAGTGTAATTTCAAATTTCTTGAGTAACAGATTTTTATTATTTCTTAATTTCCCTGAAAAAAATGATAGTAGTGAACAATGATCATAGATGTCCAGAGGAGGAACATACATTCATTTTAACGTTGGTGGAAATCCCAGCTGATTCAAAAGAGTTTGATGCATCTGTTTTGCTGGAACAAACTTCAGAACCGTTACTGCCAGCCCCAATACTTATCAGCCCAATAAATGCAAGGAAAACAAGTGTGACTGAAGTGGAGAGGTAAATGCTTTATTCTTGAGTAAAGTGAAGTATTTTTTGTGAACCTTGTTTGTTTCCTAAATGTACATTACAGATTAGAACTTCCCAAAAGAAAAAAGGCAAAAAGAAATAATTTTGGCAGAGAAAAGGATGTGAAAAGGGCTCTCATCAGATTTGAGAAAGATCTCATCAGTAGTTTAGTGTTTTAGTTAGCTGGGATTCTGATGTCAATCTTAATTCTGATTTACCCTTTAGAGGAAGTCTTCCCTTTTAGCAAAAACCATTTGTCCAGTCTGAATCTATTCTGCTATGGATACTTAGAATGAAAAGTAATTGAAATGAAATATCTAAGCATGTTCACACTTTTATACTACTGTAACAGTTTTGTAAAGTAGGTATTTATTAATTGCTCTTCCAGATTTTTAGTGTAGATTTTTAGTTTTTAATGTTCTGGAGAGCATGATAAACAATGGACATAAATTCAGATACTCTCTTGAGTTTGTGCCATGTTCAAAGGGCAGAAGAGCTGAAAAAGCAAACAAATTAATTACTTAACCGAATAATAACTGGTTTGCAGAACTACAATACGAAGGGTTTGATTTTCTTTTGCAAGTAGTACTCCTCAATGCAATATAACAAAATTGCAATTTCAGCATTACAGTTGAGCTTAATCTCCCAGTCAGTTTGGGAGGAAAAACCCAACATCAAGTGAAAAAGGCATTCTGAAGAATAAGAAGTGTTGCAAAGTTGTAAAAACCACTATTGCTATATTAATAAAAGCCCTCAGATCATAGCTAGAGGTGTGATGCAATTCCACATCATTGTGGATACCTTGCCATGTAACATCAAATGTTGATGTCATTCCCTGAGTTATTAAAAGGATAGGTCTTTGGGTGAATGTTGGTTACAGAATGAATTGTGACAAGACTATGAATTTTGGCTACAAAATGTTAAGAATTCTAACTCCTGTGGAACTACTGTTAGTAGACAGAATTGCTAATTGGCAGAGTTAGGGTATATCTTCTGTCTCACTGTTCCCTTCTGCTTTACCCTATCTCCCTAGTCTGCTGCTCCCCTAGATGACTTGCTGTCTTTTGAGACCATACTGGGGAGTGGAGGACAGTGTGGGAGCATGAGGGTAAAGATTCAACTCTACATATAAATAATACTGGGTTGTAGGATCTCCTAGGGCAATTAATCACTTGTCTTATTTTTACATTTTATTAAAATATCAAGTACAATTCAAATAGAACAGTTTCTAGAAGTAATATAGATTGAATTACGACTAGAAAAACTTAATTCTCTAACTCAAAATAACACAGAAAAATGTTTCTTGGTAGTAAATAGTACATTTGAAATTGGTATTAGATATAAAGCAAAAAAGAGTATCACACAGACCCATGTGTAATTTCCATATAGAAATGTTATGCAAAGTAAATTTGGGCTTTTGTACAGTCGTAGTAATGACTTCTTATATATACAGTATTGGATCCTCAGCAACTGCAGCTGATGAATTTACTGCACCTTTAAACAGCAGTATGGAAACTGAACAACTAGAGAGTGCATCAGTAGAACCTGTCCCAAATTTACAGACAACTCAGAAAAGGTCAGCTGCTGACCTTGAAGAGAATTACTTTCCTCCAGCCAAGAAAATTCTCTCTACTGTTGTAGTGGAAGATAACTTGGAAACCACTTACGAGGTGAGATCATAATTTGGTACATGAGTCTTTATGCAAAGTGTCGATGCATAAAATGTAATATAGCGTCTTAATTATGATTTTTGTTTATTGGTGTGACTTGTGTAAAAATGAGCTGCCTGTACAACTTAAAGAAAATCAGCACTAACAGATTACTTTTTATTTTGAACTCCACAACAGTTTGGGGGCTGTTAATATAGTATCAATTTTTTTGAAGAGTCTATAGGCTCTCAGGTTTTATTATCAGGCTTCCTGGTAGGCAAACTGGTTATGTGACTCTTGGTTCATTCGCTACAGCCTTTCCAACAATGACACTGCAGGAGGTGGAACTCTGGATCTTTATAGAATGATTGGCAGACGGTCTGGGTTCACTGAACAATGTTATGATTCCTCATGGTGTCTGTTGCTCCATGAAGAAGTTAGATATATATTTGTGTCTTGTTTTTGACATCACAAGTATTAGTTTAAAAGAACAAATTGCAAATAAAAACTAGGCATCATGTTTCCAGCTTCCCTCTGTGCATTTAGAATATGCCCAAGCTTATAGCAGTGACTACCCCTGCTTTTTGTGAGTAAGCTAAGATTGTGTAGTATATCTGGGTGAAGGAATGGGTGAAAATTCCCTGCATGATTCAGAAAGCTTTTCTAGGAAGGACTGGATAACAAGCCTTTTCACTGATCTCTCATCTCGACATCCTTGTCTTGAGTCGTTTGTCATGACACCTTGAAAAGCCTGCTTAGGAAATGAGTTAAGTGATGAATGACACTGTACTGAAGATGTAGTCTTCTGTATCACTGCTGTTTAGAAGTGTACATGTGTGATGTGGCTGTATCAGCTTTCTTTTTCTCTTCTGTGTTGAGAAAAAAAGACAAATAACCTTTCTCTTTCCTTTTAAAATACAGACTTATTCAATTAAATCCACAGATGCTCCAGTGGTAACTTCAGGTAGGTATATTTAAACTTGTAAAACAAAGTATAATGAATATAAATGCTTAATACATCACAATTTAATGCTGTTACTGTGCTGAATTGTCCTGTCTGAGGCTATCTAACATGAAAATAGGAATAAATTTACCCTAATACCACCACTCCATGTTTTTTGCTATGAACTATGTGTGTTGGATTATATAATTGTTAATTTAATAATGGTTCTAAAAACATTTGTGTAGCTAGTCTGCGAAATTTGGGAGGTTTTGGGGGCTAAACGTATCTTCTCTTAATATTTCCACCTGTTGGAGAGCCCTAATAAGCACAGTCATTAACTGGTATTTTATCTGTACTAATTTTTTAACCCCGGTAATTCCTTTTTTATTTTACTTAGTCTTTTTAAAAAAATATGCACAAAACATAACTGTTTGAAAATCTTGTCTGCCTCCAAAGAATCAGAGAGAAAGCTGCAATGCTGACAATGCAGTCTTCAATGAGCCAGTGAAGGGTTTGGCAAAGTGCTTTTTGGCCCTGAGAAAGACTTTAAGGTGTAATTGTAGAAGCTTAAACAGCTAGATGACTTGTCTAAGTCTAGTGGTGTGCTGAAAAGGGTGGGTGTGTGCGTGTGCTGTAAAACCACACTTCTGCCAGCTTTTCTAGCTTTTTCCCCATAACATCTGTAAGATCTTACAGACTTTAAAAGTAGACCAGGAACTTTTAATCCTTAGTGGGGACTTCAGAAAGTAACATTACAAGAAAAAAGAAAAAAATTCATCCCTTCTCTTGTAATGGTACAAGCCTTCTTAACGTCATATGTGTCTTTTGGGCTGTTGTGTTATCCCTGAAGTTAACTAACAGAAGTCTTTAAATGACTCTCAACTACTTTTACAGGGAATCCTTTTCAAAAGACAGAGGCTTCAGCAAAAGAGAAAGTACCTGCTTCTGTGTTGGTGTCCAAATCTGTGCCACCACTGGCTGACAGGAGCAGACTTGAGACTTTGGAGAACTTGAGGATAGCACCACTTCAGAATTCAGCATCCAGAGAGAAAGAAGAAGTTGTGTCTAGATTATCGCCTATCATCAGAAAAGCAGAAATAAGTGGACAAGGGAAGCAGGGGGAAGTGCGTGAATCTGGACAGGTGGAACATACTGGAAGCCTAGCATCATCTTCAAAACCTCCATTAGTCAGGTATTTATGCAATGCTTTGTTGGCTTTTTCTGTAAAAAAAGGGCCATTTTTCCATATTGAGGTTTTCATATCTTTTTTCCACTTAGTATTACAAGAAGGGCAGTACCATTGTTTATGACCTATATGGCCAGAGTTACAGTATCTGTCCTCTTCAGCAAATTAGAAAGAAACAAATTGTCTGCTTTGACATTTGAATTATTCATTTAAGTGAGCAGATCGACCAAGGGACACTACTGAAGTATGGTATGTCTACTTTAGACACTGACAGATGCCTCTGGTGAGGCAGACATCAGTTGGCTATGATACAGATTTAGAATAATTGTTGTTCTCCTGGGCTGAGTCTAATGTTGTGATATATACACCCATTCACTTGTTTTGATTTTTGGCCTTCTGCCAATAAGATTTGTTACTGGTATGGTACTCAGCACACAGAATTTTTAGGACTAACTTAAGATGTGTCACATCCCCAAAGGAGTTTCAGTCTTGACAGCACAGAGAATACTCCTTTTGTTTAACCATCTGATTGTGGACGTTTTTAATATATCTTTCTATAATGCTTAAGTGTTTTGAGTTCCTGCTCTCTGTTGCTCACTGAAGTTGATTGTGGTGCTCCATTGGTCTCTTCTGATGCTGTCATTTACTCTTTTATTATGCTTGTGTGAGTACCAAACCTGGTTATTTGTACTGGGACTTCCACAGCAATTGTGGTGACAATGCACTGACATCAGAATCCTTGCCTTTAAGTTTAGTAAGTTTTAAACTCTTTTAACAACATAAAAAGCTGATATTCTGTGTACCTGTAAGTGTACTAGTACTAGGTATAATGCTGGTAATGGTCTGCAGCAGACAGTCTGCTCTGGCCCCATCCTTGGGAATCAGGTTTCTTTTTCAATTGATTACATAAAGGATGCTCTTTTCTGTTTGTTCTTTGGGAGTATGTCTCAGTTCCTTTTGGAACTTCTTTCTGAAGGTGTGGTAGCTTCTTACAGCCTCTGCTTTAGTAGCAAATAGTACATTCCTGTTCTCAGGGTTGGAGATTGTTGAGCGTCTCTGCAACTCTTCAATAAAATCTTGTGCGAGAATATTCTGTAATCCAGAATTACAGCCTTTCTCAGAATTACTTTTTTTGGGGTTTTTTTCTTGGATTTTTTCATAGATGTCAGAGGTGTGTGTTTCCTTTTTATGAGTTGGACTTCTCTAATAATGTACATATCTTCCATTCATGGAGCAATCCTATTACATCCTGACTTTTTTTTTTTTTTTTTTTTTTTTGAGCAGGCGTGGACGAAAACCGTTGGGATTTTTATCTTTAATTTGCACAAAAAGTAGTTCTGAGACTGCAGAAAATTCCAAAAGGAATAGAGGGAAGATCCCAAAACCTCGGCTTGTGACTCCAAAGCGAAACCTAAAAAACCACACTCCATCTGTTGAGGACGACAGGGACTCTTGTGCTCTTCCCTCTACAAGCACATCATCATCTGTGGAGTATGAGAATATAGCTGCTGATGCTGCAGTTACAGTATGTGTTTACCTTTGCATGCCCTTGCATTTTTGAGATGTGAAGAACAGTGAATTAGTTATTTCAGGAGTGGGTAGGTGGTATGTAGTATTTGTGTTTTGAGATCCCTATCCCAGTGAATAAATCGTGACTTGTGCCTGTCTTGGAAACTTACATGGGGAGTGAGTTGTTTTTTCGCTGCCGGTATGAATACGTGTTTCCTGTATTCAGTATACACTGATTTTTATTTTTTTTTTTATCTAACCTTTCTATCTAAATTGGAAGCTCAAGTGCATATGTATATGTGTGTGTGTGCGTGTGTATGTGTATATATATATACACATACATACACACGAACAGATTAAGACTGTTAAGAGGAGCTTTTTCTTTTTGTATTAGGTTCCAAGTAAGAAGCCACCTGAGAAGCCACCCCTTTGTGCTAAAGGTCAAGAGAAGGAGGAAGAACCAACCAGAATCTCTGAGTATTTTTTCAGTGACATCTTTATGGAAGTGGATGATTCAGAATAACAAGTCAGCTTTATAAAAACCTAGGATCTGAGAGTGTAATGAAGCAAGAAAAGAGTATTTTTTTTAAGTTCTTATGTTGATTATGCCACACTTAATGTCAGCCAAGCTGTTTTTAATTCCATAAAGTTGAAATGTATTTCTTCTGAAGCAACCTGAATACTTTTAAAACGTTGATATAATCTAAACTTCTATGTTGATGTCATTGTACCAGAGCAGCACCTGCTAGCATGTAGTTTCACTTTAGATGCTGATAATGGATGCATGACCATCTTCAAGAAAAGTGCAATGAAAAAATGCGTAATTTTTGTGACAAGTATCCTTTTGAATTTTAATGCTAAAGCTTGTGGTACTGGCTGTACAAGTTCTTTACTTCTTTTTGTGAAGTATGTTATGTTAGTGTGTTAAAAGGAGGAATGAACCTTTTATCTGTAGTGTAATCTCCGTAGATCAAGATGCAAATACTGGAAGTAGTGTAGTAAATACATAGGTAGGTTCAGCACTGCAGGTATTTTTATTAACATCTTCGAATGATGTATTTTTATAAGTGTTTTTAACGACATGAATTGAAAGATCATAACTGAAAAGCCAAATAGGTTTAGTTCTTTAAAAATTTATCGAGAATAACTGGAAAACCACAATTTATTAAAAATGCCACGCAGCATTAATCTTTTCGGCTGTCCTGTTGGAGTGGGAGGAAGAGGTTAATGTTTCCTAATACAAATGCTAATTTCCTTCTAATTCTGAAAACAAGGGGATAAATACCATTTCTTTTCCTTGGTTTTGTGTGTAGGTGTTTGTATATCTGCTGACTTCCTTGGTTTCCCTTGTGCAAAGTGGTGCAAAGAGGTAGGATTTAAACCATGATTAAACAATGTGGTTGCTTTGAGGATTTGCTACTTTGAAGGAGTAGAATTTGAATGGTTTTCTTCATGTTGGATGTCTGCTTGTGCTGTAACTCATTATAAAATGCTGATGCAGCTTTATGATTTTTTACTTGCCTCATCAAGAATGTTGTCTTCTTGAGGCAACAAGGTTAATGCAGTCTCAAAGTCAGATGGTCACCCACGTATCAGTATTTATTCTGAAACTCCTTCTTACTCAAAAATGAGTGTGGAGAATTAAGTAGTCTACATTTTTCTGCTGTTACTTCATACCAGCAGGTACTTTTGCAAAACAAATAATTTTGTTTAAATGATATTGTTGTGCTCTCAAGGAGCATAACAAACAAACCTATCTTCAGCTTTGGACTGGATAATCATTTACTGGCAGAGATTTTCATATAAGTAGTTTGTGTGAGACTGCTTGCCTTTCCAGAAAGCAAGGCTTCTGAAGGAACCTTTGAAATTTTGGCAATGAGGAAAAATACACAGAAAAGCTATTGTTACTGCAAATTGCTACATTAGCAGGCGTCTATCAATCAAATGTGTCTAGCAGCAGTATCTCCTTGAAGTGGTGGAAAACGGACTAACAGTCCCAGTGTGTGAACTTACTTGAAACCATACTGTCAACCCACCTCACCATCCAAAAGACCCCAAAACCATCCATAACCATCAGTTTCTGTTCAGATAGCATCTTGTCCTTTGCCTAATCCATACAACTTGAAATGTTTATCTAAATATTGTCTTACTTGTAAACGTTAAGACATAGATTGATGTATACATAAAGGGCCATGTATTGTATATCTTGCAGATATTATTTTATGTATGTGTTAGATTCCAGACACATGTGGCTTGTTTAAATCACTTGCACTTGTAAGAGACTAGAACAGATTTGTGAGGAGTCACTATAAATAATTGCCCGAAATACTTCGGAGTGATAACCATTCCACATTTAGTTCTTTAAATTTTAGCTTACATTCTTATTACAAGATAAAAAAACACCCAACTGTTTCATTACTAATATTTAAGGTGCCTTATCTACCTGTTAGTTTGGGCTACACACACATTTTTTTTTTTTTCCCCTGCAGTAAGTCACATGCACTTTGTTAGAGAGTTTTGGGTTTGTTTGGGTTTTTTTTCCTTAAGAACAAATTTAATTTGGATAAAGATAAGACCACTTTGTGTTCTGTTTGTGTATGAAAGTTTTATAATGGTGAAGTATGTAAGAAAAGGTAGAAATCTCAATCCCTATTAGTTTAGCATTTCTGTGAAGATGTGGCATTAGACTGCTTTGCTTGGAGTTGTCCAACATCCTGTATCACTGCTTTTATCTGTTTCAAAGAAAGTAGTCATATTCTCTGCTATGAATTATGTGAATAAATTATTTTATATTGCCTCTGTATCCCTTTCTTGGAATATCATTTGTAGTTTTTAAATGCTCGTAGGCATAGTAAGTTAATGAAAATGTAGGCTAAATGGATGGCTGAAGCTCTGACTGCAGCACTGGGGTGCACACGGTGATAACAGACTAAGTACATTTGAACAGGGGTTGTGTGGTGGGTGTCTCTGATTTGAAGTATGTTTTAGCATACAGCCTAACTTACTTTGTACCTGGCTTCACAGTGTTTTCTCTCTGTAAATACAAAATGAAAGTGGAATGCTGGAAAACAGCAAAGCTTTCCCACAAGGAACAATAGAAAAAAATAAATGATCTGCCACTCTTGTTGTAGCATCTCAGCTGTTCTGCAGGTAACAAAAGGGCAAGGGCTCTTCGGGCATGCATAAGTGTGTAATCCCGGCTGGGAACAAAAGGCTTCCAACGGGAGTTCTTCAGGGTTGTCTTGCAGCCTTGGCCGGGGGGGAGATTGCGGTACCCTGTCGGCGACCGGCCAAGCGAAAGGCTTTTACGTTGTACGAGTTCAGTTCTCACAGTCACAGCCGCACGACCGACGGCACGGGGCACCGCGGGTAACGACGCTGCTGCCCGGCCCGGTCCCAGGGCCCCGCTCATGCCCATTGGCTGCGGCGGGGGGAGTGGCACCGCGGGCCTGGGACTGCGGGCTCGGCTCGGCTTGGCTCAACACGCAGCCATGCTGCTGGGCATCCGGCGGCTGCTGGGCCGCTGGCAGCTGTTAAGCAGCGCCCCGCCGGCCCGCGGCTACCGGGGTGAGGCGGTGGCAGCGGTGGGGTCACCCCCCGACGCGGGCTCCGCTCTCTACCAGGTAGGCTAGTCCGGGCCCCCTGCCGCCTGCAGGGTCGCAGGCCGTGGATGGGAGACTCCGGTGGGGAGCCATGGGCGGGCAGCGGTGTCCACCCCCAGGACCCGCGGGAGTCCGGATCTGGTCTTTCCGCTGCTGGGGCGGCCGAGCTGGGAGCTGCCGCTGCCGGCCTAACCCCGGCCTGCAACTCGGCTCCATTCCGCTTCCGCGCCCTCATGTGGCAAGCTCTCCGCCTGCTGAGGGGAGGCACCATCCGCGAGACGCAGGCTGCGAGGGGCGGTGGAACTCCGCGGCGGGTGGGCCTCGGGGACACGGCCTCGGTGGCGCCGTGGTGTGGGTGCGGAAGCGGCGTCAGAGCTGGTGTCACCGCGGCCGTGCCACACACGGCCTGCGGTCAGCCCCGCGTCGCCTCGCACGGCCCTGTTTTGCCGCGTTGCGCCCCCTGACCGGCGCCGTCGGTGCCGAGGTCTGTATTTAGTTCATGCAGAGCGTAGAGGTACCACGTAAAAGAGACCTTGGGTTTGTACTGTCGGTTGCCTCATTATAGATGTTTTTACATGTCTTCTTTTTAAATCAGAATGCCAGCAGCAGCAGAAGGAATCATGTTTGGCAAGAAGAATAGGTGGAATTCCCGTTGTCTTCATGAAGAGAACAGTACTTGTGTCTGGTGTAAATTGTTTTATTTTCTATGGGACATTACTAGCACAGAATAACATGGAATGTTTTGGCTTGGAAGGGGCCTTAAAGCTAATCTAGTTCCAACCTCCTGCAACAGCATAGAGCCCACCTTCCACCAGACCAGACTGGTTCAAGTCCCATCCAGCCTGGCCTTGAACACTGCCAGGGATGGCACAGCCACAGCTTCTCTGGGAAACCTGTGCCTCACCACCCTCACAGGGAAGAGCTCCTTCCTTATATCTAATCTAAATCTCCCCTCTGTCATCTTAAAGCCATTCCCCCTTGTCCTGTCACTACATGCCCTTGTAAAAAGTTCCGCTCCAGACACCGTGTAGGACCCGTTTAGGCACTGGAAGCTGCACTAAGGTCTCCCCAGAGCCTCTCTTCTTCAGGCCAAACAAGCCCAACTCTTTCAGCCTGTTTCCATAGCAGAGATGCTCCAGCCCCCTGATCATCTTCGTGGCATCCTCTGGAGTCGCTCCAACAGCTCCATGTTCCTCTTATGTTGAGGGCCCTAGAGCTGGATGCAGTTCTGCAGGGGATGTCTCACCAGAGCAGAGTAGAGAGGGAGAATCTCCTCCCTTGACCTGCTGGTCAAACTTCTGATGCCACGCACCGTATCAGCTGCATCGTATTTATGTTGTCGTCATGATGTTCAAGAAAAAAATTGCGTTACTATTTAGGCTGAGAAAAACACAGCTTTGGTGTGGATCAAAACTGGCAGGAGGGCGTGCATTTGTTTTCACATTTGTTCCAAGTCAAATATCAAACAGCAAGTGAAGCAACTCTTTCTGACTTAAATGGTGCCTTTGGTTCTGCGTTTGGTTTTGCAGAAACTAAACTTGGGGACAGAAGTTAGGTGACTGAAACTTCTGTGGAATTTCAGTATGTGTTTATATATACCCATGTACGAAACTTGTGCATGTGGAGTGGGTGTGTATATATATATATGTGTGTGTGTGTGTATATGTATGTATGCGTGCATATTTGTGTTTAGCTTAGCAAAACTCCCAAGAAGTAGTATTTTAATAAATGTGTTTGCTCAGCTAAGCTGTCGCTAGATTTGCATTTGTGAGTGTGTATCTTTTGATCTCAAAAGCAAGGCTTGGTAAAGTAGCTAATGGTGTTAGTATTTGGTAGGAATAATTTACTGAGCACTATAAACACATGTGGTGCTTTACAAACACAAAGAACTGAGGTCCCTGCTGTGAGGCCCTTCACCATCTGAAACAAAAGTAATACAGGGAATAAAGGTGCAAACACATGAAGGCATAAGGATATTTGTTAAAGGTCTTGTCTTCTTTAGCTAATGTTTGTATTTCTGCCTGTGAATTCAGCTAGGCACCTTTGCCTTCATAATATAAACTGTCTTTCAAACCAGACAAGTGAAAATGTAATCTAAAAATAAGAGAATTCTGGGAAATCTGTGTAAATATTCCAGGGATTGGATTTTGCAGCCATTTAGTTCATGTAGCAGTAATTCAGTTAGCCTGTGTAATAACTGCAGGATTAGTCTGTAGGTTTTGCCTCTTGGTTTTTCTTTAACGTTTCTAGAAGCTCTCGTGTTAACAGCAGGATTTTATAGAACTTAGTGGTGCAAGGGCAAGTTTCCAGATCAACTTGTGTCACTTCACTAGCCTTTTTGTCATTAATTAATGAAAAGCTCACAAGTATATGGTAGAACTAGCATGGTTATTTCTGAGAGGAGCCTTTTCTGTGCGTATTCAAAACCTACTGTAAGATTGCAGGGCATCTTTTCCTTTGTAAAATATAATGATGCTCTGTTCTGGTTAAAGGCATGAAAGATAAGGCTAGAAATTAAGTGAATTTAAGCAACTGTAATATTTGAATACAGTGGGGTTTCTTATAGATTATCTGAATCGTCCTTTTACAGTTTTTTATGTAGAGTAGCTGAAGTAGCTACTGTGATTTGTTAATTCAGAAGCTAGTAAGCCTGTGATTGCAATTGCTGTGCCCCTTTTAATTTGCTTTGCCATTTTTAGCTGGGTTTATTTGGTTTGGTTTTTTCTGTGTTAAAGGTGAGGTTTTAAGCTCAATACTGTGTGCTAAAAGTAAGCGTATTTAGAGAAAACAGGCTGAGTGGCAAGGAGAATCAGGGACAATACATGCATCATGCTGTGAAATGAGCCAGCTGGGCAAGCTGAACACATACAGTAGGAGTGAGTGTTGTGACAACTGCAGATTTTTAAAAGTGTGGAATTACAGCGGCTGTTTCACAGACTTTTCACAGGCAAAAACAGTTAACTTGTAGACAGTGTCTTTTGCAAAGGATTAAAAGGAGGTTTTGGTTCCTTCAGTGCTGCTGGTGGTTGTGTGGCCACAGTAGCTCTCTGTAGTCTCTCCTAGGAGCATCAGAGTCAAGTTATCACGACATGTCTCGTTTTGTTCTTAGCTTTTGGGATGCTGCCACAGTGATGAAACTGGCTTGAATGCACAGTGTCTGTGTACGTGTTTTTATTCCTTCCTCCTTTGCATCTTGGTGCCTTTCAGTAACCAACACAGAGCTGAACGAACTTAACTGCGACACTTGTTGCTTTTATGGGAAATCTTAATTGTGGGTGTTTGAGTCTGAATATAAAGAGTCACCAGATGTTTATTTTTTCTGTCAAAGTAGACTCTAACTTCTTCTAAATGAGAATTAGATAAGGCAGTATGATTTTATTTTTTTAATGCAGCAATTACTACGTGTATCTGGAGTTTCACTTTTTGGAGAGGTAACATAGCTATTAATGTCTGGGAAAAAAAAACCAAAACAACAAATTAAGCTTGACTAATACCTTTTAATTTGTAAGAAGTGGTAAACAACTGCTGTAATAAGCACACATAGCTTCTGACAGAAATTGTGAGCTCAGTACTGGATCAGTCATATTCAAAACTAAGAAGACCAGACTTTTCTGTTTTTTAAAAGCTTTATCTCTATGTTCTACCTAAACAACAAGAATATAAAAATGTTAACCAAATTCTGTTTGGTCTAGGTCATTCATCTTTTGGTATAAGACACAAAATAAGACATAAATGCATATAACGAGACATAAATTAGCAGTGCTTAATTTAATCCACGTGATGCTTTCTACAAAGCTAGTTTAAAAAAGCAAACCTGTACTAATTAACAAAACCTGAAAAATAGCACTTCAACTCTATAATGGATAATTCTGGTTTCATTTATTAAATTTGGAACTAGTCTTTTACAACCATAACATGCTCAGAGTTTTTTAGTATTTTTATTAAATGCTTTGGGATGCATGAGGAAAGACAATACGTAGGTAGAAATGTTATTACTTAAAAGACAATACAGATTTATTTAATAGTATTTAATAAGGTGAAGTGAAACTTGGAAGAGAAATAAATCTTGAACATTCTGTGCTTGTTTATTAAAACCCAATACTGTCATTCTTGATTAAACATAAAATGCTGTTTTGTTCTGCACTTAGGAAAACTATGAACGAATGAAAACACTGGTAACCGAACTCCAACAGCAAGCAGAAAAAATCAGATTAGGTAAGTATGGTAGATTTTAAAACATGTGCTCTAAATACTGGTTTAGTTTAGTCCAAAAACCAGTTTAGTTTCTTCGGATTTTTCCCCCCTTATAGATGTATCTTCATGAATCAGTTCATTCAGATACAACATACTTGCTGGATTATAGTAGTCATGCTGAAATTTTAGCTATCTATTTAAATCTGGATTTACCACCTTGTGACATCTGAAAATCTTAGAAGGTTTATATCCAAGCTAATTTGGTTCAAAATCTAGTTGTTAGTTTGTTGGGATTTGGTTTTTTTTTTTAAGTAGCTCAGGCTAGCTAAGAAAAATGTCCGTACCACTAGCACTTCTTTGTTTACCACAATATCAAGTGTTTTATCATGCTTTTTTGCTTGCCAGTTGAATATCAGAGCAATATCCTAATGCAAGCAAATCCATTAATTACTGAAAGCAGACATAAATAAAAACAAGGCTGATTTAGTCAAATGGAAGATTAATTTCATTGTCAGAGAGGCAAAAAGTAAGCAGAAAGGCAGTGAAAACCGGATGTTTAGAATTGGTTAATTTTTAATCATTAAAATCTTAATGGAATGTATGCTTCTAATGGCAGTAATTTTTGAAAATAGATAGGGTTATTAGTAAAAGGCTTTTACTGATAAGCACTTCACCTGCTTCCTTGCTTCATCCACTGCTGCCTGCTTTTGTGACAGATTGGTTTGGCTAATGTGATTCTGTTCAAGTTGCATGTTAGGCTCTTCATGCGCAAAGAGGATTTTCATAGAATTATAGCCATTTAGGCTGGAAAAAACCTTTGAGATCATCGAGTCTAGAAGTTAACCCAGCATTGCCAAGTCCACCACTAAACCGTGTCCCTAAGCAGGACACCTGCAAGTCTCTTAAATGCCTCCAGGGATGTGACTCAGCCACTTCCCTGAGCAGCCTGTTCCGGTGCTTGACAACCCTTTTGGTGAAGAGATTTTTCCAAATATCCAATCTAAACCTCCCCTGGGGCAATTTGAGGCCATTTCCTCTCCTCCTTTCTCCTGGGAGAAGAGACCAACTCCACCTCACTACAACCTCCTTTCAGGCAGTTGTAGAGAGCAGTAAGGTCCCTCCTGAGCCTTCTCTTCTCCAGACTAAACTTCCCCCAGTTCCCTCAGCCGTTCTCCATCAGACTTGTGCTCCAGACCTTTCATCAGCTTTGTTGCCCTTCTCTGGACCCACTCCAGCACCTCAATGTCTCTTGTAGTGAGGGGCCCAGAACTGAACGCAGAATTTGAGATGCAGCCTCACCAGTGCAGTACAGGGGGATGACCACTGCCCTGGCCTTGCTGGCCGCAATATTGCTGATACAGGCCAGGATGCTGTTCCCCTTCTTAACTGCCTGGCTCATGTTCAGCCATCAGTCAGCACCTCCAGGCCCTTTTCCATGAGCAGTTTTCCAGCCACTCTTCCCTAAGCCTGTAGTGTTGCACAGGGTTATTGTGGCCCAAGTGTAGAACCCAGCCTTCTTGAGCCTCATACTGTTGGCCGCAGTCCATCGATCCAGCCTGTCCAGATCCCTCTGTAGAGCCTCCGTACTCTCAAAGGGACACCCCTAACTTGGTGTCATTTGCATATTACTGAGGGTGCACTTGAGCTCATCCAGATCACTGATACAGATATTAAACAGAACTGGCTCCAGTACTGAGCCCTGGGGAACACTGCTTGTGACCTGCAACCAGCAGGATTTAACTCTGTTCACCACAATACTTTGGGCCCAGCTGTCTGGCCAGTTTTTTACCCAGCAAGGAGTACATGCATTCAAGCCGTGAGCAGCTAATTTCTCCTTAGGAATGTTGGGGGAAGTAGTGTCAAAGACTTTACTAAATTCGAGGTAAACAACACCCACAGCCTTTCCCTCATCCACTAAGCGGGTCACCTTGTCATAGAAAGGCTTGTGTGTGTATCAGTGGTGTAGCAGGTCACTGATCATTTCCCCTTGGATTATGGGGTGGTTTCATTTTGCTCCCCATCCCGGTCTTCCAGCTCAGTGTGCTGGATACCCAGAGAAGCAACAGGTCTTACTGATAAAGGCTGAGGCGTTAAGTATCTAGGCCTTTTCCTCATCCTTTGTCACTATGTTTCCACCTGCACTCAG
This sequence comes from Psittacula echo, assembly GCF_963264785.1. Lineage (NCBI taxonomy): Eukaryota > Metazoa > Chordata > Aves > Psittaciformes > Psittacidae > Psittacula > Psittacula echo. The sequence continues at coordinate 63,346,699 of NC_137742.1, read as the reverse complement.
TAAAGGATGGAGACTTTTCTTAGCCCTCCTTCTGCTGCTGATGTATTTACAGAAACATTTTTTATAGTTTTTTATGTCAGGGTCTTTTAAAAGACCTTAGCTGTATTTGTGCTGGCAAACAAAAGCAAGTCTGTAATAGTTTGTAAGATTGAAATCTGTTTCATCCTTTTCAGACTACCTGAATTAAGTATAGTTTACTGTAATTAATGTGGACAATAAAATTAAAATGGTTTATAATTGCTTAACTTTGCTGCCAGAGAGCGAACATGCAGCTTTAATTCTTCCCTTCTTGTTTCCATCATAATGCTGTTTGCTCTTCATACATGGTTTCTTATATAATGTAGTTTCTTTTATGGCTTTGGAATAAAGCACAGTTGAGATTTTGTGCTTAATTTTTTTCTTGCTGTGCAGCAAAGCTCCAGGATATCCTGAGGAGATGCTGAAACACTTGGACTACCTCCATCTTTTACTGGGTATAGAGACTTCAGCAATTCCCTGTGTGGCCCATGAGATAATGATCATGGCCATCTTCACTGCTGTTTTCCTGTTCTTGCCCGTTACATAATAATAGGACAAGAACATGGCCCTCATCTTTCCTCTGTCTAGGTAGCTCCGCTAGGATGTTAATACACCATTTTGAGTGACACTGGTTGAGCTTGCTTTGCCCATCATTTAAGTATGAGAGGAATTAGGTACTTATGTTGAATACATCTGAAGGATAAGTGCAGAGCCTTTTTTCTTAATAAAAGCTGTCTTTCAGAGGATGAGCTCTTGCTTGAGGTCTCTGTAAGGAGTATAATGAATGCTTCATTCTTTGTTTTTTGTTTCAGTGGATAAGGCTTTTGTGAACCTGTATCCCAGTTTACTGAGTAATCCTCAGCTGTGCAACAAGAAGATGGCCCCTGCCATCACAGAATTTGCAGGCTATGATTAATTACATCAGATGGATTTCTGATAACAAGCACAAGAAGTGACTTGAGATACTTTTAGTTTCTGTGACTAACAGCAATCATAGCATATCAGCAGCCACAGTGAAGTTCTTATAGACATTACTGTAAAGGAGAAATTAAAGAAAGGATTTCAAATTAAATGCCTCCAAATTTGTTCTATTGACAGGGGTGCTGCTTCTCAGTCTACAGAATAGACGTCAGCTTAGGGTAAAGCAAAGGTCTGGATCTTGGTCAAGGAATATTCGATAGAATGGCTACAAGGCCTGGAGGGCAAGCATTTATGACTAATTTGTAAAGAGCGGGAATGTACAGAGATACATGAAGTCACAGAATGGAATTTTTGCAGCATCACTGTGGGTGTAAATGGGAAAGGCAAGATGGAGGTCAGGAAAAATATTGTAGTTACTATGATGTGGGATGCTGAGAATTTGGATGAGAGTATTAGCTCTGTAGGTGGATGTGAGAGGTTGTATCTTAAGAAACTTGTACAGAAAGAATTCTCAAGATTTAGATTTAGGCTGGATACACAGACCTAATGAACAGGTTCAATCAGAAATAAATTGTGGAGTTTCTGGCATGCCTAACGGGTAGGAAATAATGTGCGTAGTGATCAAGGAAGGAGGTTGGCATAAAGGCTTGAAAGGTAGGCTTAAAAGTTCCGTTTTAGTGACGCTTAGATGACAAAGAAATCTTGAAGTCTCAGGAAAAATGTTAGTAAAATAGCACTTTTTTATTTTGGACAGAAGAGACAATTTTAGACTGATGAGGTGGATCAGTGATCTGTCTACATAGAGAGACAATGTTTGTATAAGCTGTTGTAAAGAGGCTGAAATGTGTCAACAAATCTTAGGTATCGAATGACAGAAAGCTCTAGAGAGCAAAAGATGTGATTTAGGATGACCTCAAGTAAAGGGTTGAAATGAAGCAAGGATACACTTGATATTAAATGCTGTGTGTCTGAGTTCTTCTTACAGTTTTGGAGTGATCTAAGGAAATGAATCCAGATTGTGTTGAGTCTTTCAAGACTGGAATCAGTGTAGCTATTTTGAACCAATTTGGGGGAATAGTAAGTAGTTCTTACTGCTGTGCCTTTGTCTGTGTATTTGTGCTCAGCCCTTTGGTTTGTTGCCAAGCAGTGGGGGAAGGTTTCAGACAGCTGTTTATTAAAATATGTACCTCAAGACTGCTATCAAAAATGAGGGGGAAAATGGAGTAGATTCTGAAAAGCAAGCTTTTTTATCAATATCCTAAATCTATTTGAAGTGGAAACCATTATTTATTAAATTTTTTGCTAAGGTCCATACTTCAAAGCTGGGAACTCATAGGTGCTTCCATTTGAAGTTTTAATATAAGTAGTGATTTATCTGTGTCCTTTGTAAATCTAACAATTTACTATTGTATCACAGGAGGTGGAGAAAAAGCTCGTAAGCTTCACACATCAAGAGGAAAACTGTTACCCAGAGAGAGAATTGACAGGCTTATTGATCCCGGGTAGGTATTTTGGTTTTTAAAAAACATTTCAGGTTGTCTTGTGGGTAGATACTCCAATAGACTTGTTTTTTCTTTAGGTTTCATAAACACTGGTGAATTACACAGTGGAGATTTTACAGTGTTTTTCGAAATGGTCACCTCTCCTAAAAAAAAAAAAATCTTTTTTTTAAAAATTTAACCTTTTAAATGAGATTCGGTGACAAATATGGCCAATTTGTTTTTAAAATTGCGTTCTGTTTGTCATCATTCAGGTCTCCATTCTTGGAGTTCTCCCAGTTTGCAGGTTACCAGTTGTATGGTAATGAAGAGGTACCAGCAGGAGGCATTATCACAGGCATTGGACGAGTATCTGGGTGAGAGATACCAGTGATCTATATTATTGATGATATGAAATGGAAGAAGGCATAATTTTGTTCAGTTTCCAGTATTAAGCTATTAGCACTTTTTAGTCTTTCAGTTTTGACCCAGATAAAATCATCAGTGTTGATATCTTAATTTATTCAGTCTTAGCTAAAAGAAAGTGATTTTATGTATTTTTTTTTTAGTTAGTATATCCCATATTAGAGTGGAACACATACAGAGTTTCTGTTGTCCAATGAAGGAGAGAGATTAGTGTATCACATACAGCAGTTTAAAAAAAAATAGGGTGGTATCTGAGGCTTAGAATTAATTTTACTCACTAAAGGTACCTCCAAAACTGATGTTGAAATTAAATACGATGCTATAGAGCTTTATTTTAGGGAGTTAAGGGACTGTGAAACAGGATGTCGTAGTGCTGAGACTACAATTACAGTGTTCATTTGATGGAGTACAGGTGAGGAGTGCTCTGAGCATCAGGACTTCGAGAGTCCATGGCATGTTGCAGACCTTAACCAACAGACATACTTACGCACTAGAAATATTTTTCTCTCTCATAAGGTTGTTTTATTTTTAGGGTGGAATGCTTGATTGTTGCTAATGATGCTACTGTCAAAGGTGGTACTTATTATCCCATCACTGTTAAGAAACATTTACGAGCTCAAGAAATTGCAATGCAAAACCATCTCCCTTGCCTGTATTTGGGTAAGTTCCACTGCAGAAAGAGCAGATGTCCTTTGTTAAGTGGAGCTGGGGATGTCCAGATAAGATGCTGCTTCTTTAAATAAACATTTTGGAGACTGTTGTGTCCCCAGATCTGATTAACCAGGTGTGTATTTTAGACTCACATACTCAAATGTATTTTTACCAGTAGTGTGTGACCTCTGCAGATTGGTGGCAAGTCTTAACTGGAGGGTACCCATAGCTTCCCAACACTCTGTTCTGCACTGCTGTAAGGCTGGGTTCATAAGGAACAAACACAACTATGCCACTGTATCACTTACTCCTTTCCCTTCTGTTATGCAATCAAGAGGGAGCGCTTTGCTGACCATGTAATTCTCGTGCCATTTGAACTCTCTTTTCCTTCTGTGTTAGCTTCCTAGATGTTAATTCTGATGCGGACACCTGATGTTACTGACGTGGGCATCTTCTTTTGTGTTAAGGGATGGCCCATTTCACAACACTGGTTTGTTGGCCAGGTTGGAGCTTGTCTTGATGCTGATTTGGGAGAGTAGTTCTGCAGCGGCAGGGCTAAGAATGAAAATCATGCTTCATGGCAAAGCTGAATGTAGGGCATTAATGGCTGCAGTCATGGAACATGAGAATGTACGTGGGGACTGCTGCTTATAAGTGAAAATTTATTGCCAGGAGCCAGAGTTCTCATAGATGCTTGGCCTCCCTCTGCATTTGCTTCTAGTATTCTGTCCTTTTTCGGAGTCTTACAACATCATGTAATTCCCTTATTTGAGAGTGGAAAGGTAGCTGCAGTTGGCGACCTGTAAGCCAGAGGCAAGGACACATAATAAATGAAGGTTCCTAGAGATAGTGTAGGATCTTTGGTATGTCTGTATAATGAAGGCATGAAAGGACACATGATATGCTTCCTGAGCTCAAGTGTTTCCCTTTCTGGAACTTGTGAGAGAATTGCAATACAATAATTGAGTTAAAGTTGTACATTGAAAATGTTCTTCGTTTAAGTGTTTTGCAGTAAAATGAGTTTAGAAGATTGTATAGGGAGGTATGATTGCATCTCTAAGCATACTTGAATTTATTTTGCATTAGAATGGATGTTATTTGTGTGTATGGATGTTTCTATTTTTCTTTTTTCTTTTTGTCAAGAATATTCTAATATACCTAGATTCATGGAGATAGTGATAGTAATTGCTGTGTATTTTGAAACATGCAGATACTTTATTAAAAATTTAGATAACACTGTTCAAAGACATGTTAATATATTTTCATTTACTGTAGTTGATTCAGGAGGAGCAAATTTACCTCGGCAAGCTGAAGTGTTTCCAGATCGAGATCATTTTGGCCGTATTTTCTATAATCAAGCAGTCATGTCCTCACAAGGAATCCCACAGGTAATTTGCTTTTATTTCAGAATGAAATGTACTAATTAGTTTTTATGCTTGCTGCCTTTGTCTGTTTTCGTGCTTTGTTTTTGACAGCACTGTGTTGCGCTGACCTAATGGCCCAGTCTGGAGACTGGAGGCACTGTAAACACAGTAACTGTCCACAAGAAGTTATTTATAGTTTTGAAGAAACCATCTTCTTTCTTTGCCTTAGTGTTAATGACATGACCTACCTGCTTCTATCTTGGAGTGGGAGGGGAAAAAGACTTGACAACTTGATAGGTAGGGCCGTACAAAGAAGCATTAGGAAATCTCTTGCAACAGTTATCATTCTGCATCAATGCTGTAAAGGTGAGGACCCCTTTGATGATGACTGGTAAATGAGACAGACATTCTGCTGATAGGGGTATGCATATACTTATATATCCGTTTTATATACTGATGTACTGTAGGATAAAACTGCCCTAAGAATGAGGTTATTTTCTAATGTATTAACAATGCATAGAATTACTGTTAGTCACAGTTCCTGGATTTAGAAGTGGGTTTGTGTCATGGGTGTTTCAGGAGTGCGTTGGGGTCAGTTCTTTGACGCAGATAGAGTGCTAGGGAAGTGCGCTTCTGAATCTATTAGTCATGAAGAATGTAGACCTTTTGAGGACGTGATTGCTAATGGCAGCTTTGTCTGCAGTGAAAGTGGAGGGCAGAGTATAAGGTCCCGATGGAGGTGACAAAGGCAGGTAGCAGGATGAAGACGCTGGACTTCAGGAGAGTAGTCTTGGGCTTGTTAAGGGAATTGTCAGCAGGGACCTGAGAGAGGCTTCCAGGAAGGGTGAAGGAAACTTGTCTTCTAAGGTAACCTCCTCCAAATAAAGAAAATGCTTCAGGAAAGCAGACAGTTGGGTCATTCATACAGAGTTGTCTAGTCAATCAGCTCCCAGCCTCTTCATATGGTTGCATAGCCCTCTCATTTACCAGCTTTGTACTCCCCCTTGCAGGCTAAAGAGTTCAAGCTTACTTAGTTATTACTGCTACAAAAAGTGTTCAATACCTATGACAGTCTTAGTTTACGTTTTCTCAGGTCTCATTATATCTTTTTTGAGATGAAGGAGTCAGACTGCACTGCTCAATGTGTCAGCTAACGATGGGTATATATAAAAGAGCATAATGATATGTTATTTTGTTAATTCCATTGCCAGTAGTTCCTAACATTTGTGATTTATTTTTGACTGCTGAGCAGTGAGCTGGTGATTTCCCTGAATTATCTTAATTTCAAATGCCTGCTCCTAGATGTAGTCGTTAAATCAATGCCTATCACTTTATATTGGCTGGATGAAAGAAGGTGAAGGAAATTTTCAGGATATTGCATTTGAGAAGAGAAAATGGTTTAGAACATTAGGCTTAGAAGTAGGTGGCAGAACCTCAGAGAGAGTAAAAGTTTAGCTAACTTGCTGTTTCATTTGAGTGCTGTCGTGGAAGTGTTTCCTCTTCCATGACACACTTGACTGTTGAAATTATCACTAATGTAAAGTGGAAGCAGGACTTTATTCTCTTCATTCTTACCAACATGTCATTGAGAGGCATAGTTGGGCTGGGACCATTTTTATTTATTCTCTGTGAGAAGCTGTGCTTGTTTGAATCTCCTAATCTTCCAAAGGAGGAAGTAGAAGCTAATATTTCCTTTCAGTGTGTAGCAGATACATTGGTCAAGGATAGAGTATTCCAGCTCCTTCTTACATAGCTGTGCCTGATTTCTGAGGAAACTACATTTATTACCTAGGTACCTTTTTGGTATATTTGGGAAACAAGTCAGACTTTGTATCTTTAACCATCTTTTTCTCTACCAAAGAATCCTGAAATCTGTTGCCTCCAGAGAAATCCAAGGCTGAAAATTCCAACAACACACTAAATCTCTTCCTAAAGTCTGGCATAATTTAGTTTCTACAGTTCTTTTTTTTCCTCACAGTAAAAGTGGAGCAATTTTATTAATAAGCTAGATCTCCAGGGGAAAAGCGCTGTTTAGTTAGATGAAAATATTTAGGAAAAAAGACAGTTTACAAGCTGGCCATCATGCGGAGTCACTGACAGGTCTAGGTTGTACTCTAGATTTATATGTGTGAATAAAATTTGTCCAGGTATTTTTGTGGAACAGCAAGTGTCAAAGGAGACAGTCAGAGAGCTGTTTTGCTGAATTATCTTCTTAGGAGAAGCTTTGGTAAGCAGTTTTGCTAGAGAGTGCAATCACGATCTAGTATGGGAGTAGTGATTTTTAGATGTTATGTCAAAGATGGATACATAAAACCGGTTTGCAAGGCTGAAATTACTGATGTTAGACAGGGCCTTTCTAGAAATGCCTGGCCCTAAAGTGATGCTGGTGTTTTCCTGAATATCTTGAAACACCTTCAGTGTAAAGTTCCTGATAAAGTTGAATTTGTTTGTATTTTGATTACCATATAGTGTTTTATTAGGAGTAGCATTGTACTTCTATACAATAAAAGCTTAGTGTAGGAAAGATTTGGCTTTTAATAAACCACATTTCTGTTGTGATATGATAAGGTAACTTTCTTAAAATATTTATGGAAGACAAGGAAAATGTTTTATGGAACTGTTCCCTTCATTGAAAGGATGTAATACAGGTGTATTTTGTTTGGGAGATGTTTCTATTCTTTATCTCATTTCAGAAAGGCACTAACAACATTTGTAAATCCGATGTTGATTGTGTGCCAACAGACTGCGTTGCTAGGGTCATCTTCCTTGTCTGAGAGGATGTTTCATTTGGAAATGGTGTTAGGAAATTATGCTCCCTCTGATTTCCATTTTGGTTAATTCTTCTGACACAAGATGGTGGATGTTTTTAGTTTTCTACCTGCCGTTCTGTGTTGCGTCCTGCCTGAAGGGTTCATCATCCCTTTTCAATATTGCCTTTAAAGTGCTTGTTTGGGGTTTTTTTGTTGTTTTGTTGGGGTTTTTTTTCCTTACTTTTTTCCCCGTTGCCTATGGCGCTTCGAATTTTCCCCTCCACTCTTACCTGTGACTAATATATTATACTCCTACTGCAGCTTTAAATTGCATTGATGTCTGTGTGGCTGTGAATCAGAAAGCTGTGATTAGCTTCTCATTAGCTGCTTCCTAAGCAATCTCACACTCATATGCTGGATGGATACAATGGGGAGCTGATCAGTGGGTATGAAATACTGTGTGTGCATTCAGAACTGTTGATTTGTATTGCGCTCCTCAGTAATTTCCTATGCAGTAATTCAAGGAAGTCAGGAAGTAGAGCATTAGTTGGGAATTCAAGGTTGTGCTATTTGACAGGTAGATTTTGGGTTTTTTTTCAGTATATACGTGTTCTAATTTGTATATTAGAAAAAGTGACACTTCAGTTAAAGTTTAAATGCAGGCACATTTTTCAGCGTGAACATGGTAAAATTTAGAGTAGGAAAAAAACCCCAAATCCGGGGGAAAAAATAAAATTAACTTTTTCCCCAAGTTTCTCCATTTTCTAGGGGCTTATGTTACTCATATTTACTAGAAGGTACTTATTAAATGCACAACACAAATACTGCAGATTAATCACGTGACTCTTGAGTATAGGCTAAGATACTGAAAAAGCTGTTCAGTTTGGTCATAGCAGGTTGGCATAGTTCATCTACTCCTTTAGATACAGGTAATGTGATTTGGAAGATTTATTTCTGAGTGTATTTCAGTATTTCTTTCTTTTAAGAGCTAACATTAAGTTATCATTTAACACGGGACACTGTTAGATGTCACTTTAGAAATATTTCAAAGTCAACGTAAAATCACATTATTTAGGGGGAGAGTTGTAGTTGTGGTTGTTTTAAGAAAGCATTGCTTATTGTCTGCCTTTTCCATATGAGTATTCAATTTCTTCCACTTTACAAGGTGTTTTGAAGGCCCCTTTTTGGAGGAGCTCCCCTGAAGGCGAAGTTGAGTGAGAAACTTCGTTTTCATGATCATACACTGCTGAGGTTTTCACCATATCTGGTGTCAAGTCAGTTTTGTGAAAATGTCACCAAAATGTTACTGGTAGAAAATGTTTATTGGCTAGATGTTCATCTCAAAATTAGGAAAAAGAATAAAGCAGAGATTATTCACGCTAAAGCCCACAACGAGATGCTCAACACACCTTAAAAGGGCAGACTTAATTAGTTTATCCATTGAAGAACTGAAGTTACGTACCAGTAGATGTGAGGAATTTTCTTCAAAGGATGTTAACGTTGGTGAAATTAGGCCAGTAAGCAGCAACTGAAACTCTGACTCTGACTTAAGCATAAATACGAGGAGCAACCTTTAGGTTTCAGCCTTTACATTTCAACTTTTCACCATGCATTGGTAAAAACAAGTTTCATGGCAAAACAAGTTTCATGGTAGTTTCACGTGCCTCTTCAAACAGTTCATGTATGTAGTTCAGGGTTCACATATGAATTTTCCTGCAGGGCAGCCTGAAAATCATAGTTTAAGACTGCTGAAAACAAGAAAGATTCCCTATTTTTTAAGAAAAGCTTAAATATAAGTAAAAAGTTTGCTGTGTCAGGCAGAAATAATCTTGCACTGCTGACCCAGAAACTGTATTAAGATCAGTATGATATATAATAGTATCATGTGCATTTTCTGTTTTTAAGGGTTGGACAATTCATTAACTTGCGTTTTTTGTTTTCCCAATAGATAGCTGTAGTAATGGGATCCTGTACAGCAGGAGGAGCATATGTACCTGCAATGGCTGATGAAAGTATTATTGTTGGCAAACAGGGAACAATATTCCTGGGAGGGCCACCGCTGGTAAGGATACTGAATTTGTAACATAGCCCCAGAAAAACCTGTGCTGCAAACAATAGTACAGCTTAAACGAGACCTTTCTTGGTGAGGTATTTCCAGATATTCTGTGGGTTGATTTGCATTTTTTAAATATATCTGAATGTTTAGGTACTTAATTAAATCTCTTCTATTAGAATTGTATATATAAATCAGACTTTGTTAAGGTGTTTTCATAGTACTGCCTTTAGATTGCCGTGCACATTTTGAATTACAAAAATGCTTCCTGTATTCCATTATATACTCTCTAGGTTTGATGTGAAATAAATAAAAATTACAAGCGTGTATATTGTACCTCAGAGTCAGGAGAGAACTTCGGAAGCAGGACTGATCTGCTATATTTTATGTCAGTTTACAGACAAAGGAGGTGCACATATGATGGAGTTTGTCATAATTTCCTTGCTTAGTAAATAAATTGTTTCTAAGGAAACTGACCTGACAAGCTCCTGTGAATTGAAACTTGCTTTATTATGAAACTTACAGTGAAATTTGTTACTGTTCAAAATATTGCAGGATTAAACAGCTTTAAAATTACAGTAGCTTGGCTCCAACAGCAAAGGGAGTCTTGAGTACACGTTTTTGTTGGGTTTTTTTAACAGCTGTAGCAGTGTATATTCTAGTGTAGGCTGAGTTTTATAGTGATACAAACAGTAACCTTTGCTGACAAAGACTGTTTTACCCAACACATGCTTTATGAGAAGAAAGGAATTTCCAGTAGTAAATGTTACGTTAGTGCTAGAGCTAACAGGTGAGGCAGCACCCAGCACAACTAATCTAGTCTGAATGAAGTCTGACTGAATAAACTTGCTTTTCTTAAATAGTCAAATATTTGTCTCATTGAACAAACTGGTCTGAGGCAGCACATTGGCTCTGTTATAGACTTTTGGGAGCTTTTAGGGGTGCTTCCTGTGGCAAAGCCAAGTGCAAATCAAACATCTCTCAAAAGTCCTTCCATCTTGAGCAGGCCTAAATGAAGAAATTGCTTTGTAACAGCATCGTTAATGAGGGTAATGCTCCACTCAATTCCCCTAGTAACAGAGGAGGCAAAGTCTGCTGGAAGTCACTTCTTTCCACCGCTTAAGATACTGGGAAAATGTAGCAGACCTGTGGGAAGGCAACCACTGATGGATTTTTTTGTTGACCAGTTCCTAAGGCATGGCTGTGGTAATTTCCTTAAAAGCATGAAGAACTGACCCTGTGGCATCCTTTAGCATTTGCTTTTATAGCACTGCTCAAATTTTCATGGTATATTTTTGCATTTAATTCTTTTCCTTTAGTTCAGCTGTTTCTTTTCCCATTCTCTCATAGAATCATAGAATAGTTAGGGTTGGAAAGGACCTTAAGATCATCTAGTTCCAACCCCCCTGCCATGGATGCTAAAATGTCATCTTGATGCTAAAAGTGGATTTAGCATATTATACCATTTTTTCCTTCCAAAGTTTAATGCATAGGTGGATTTTAAACTCTTGTGCAGCTTAAAAAAAACCCAAAACCAACTTGTCATTTATGCAGACATAGTTTTCTGTGGCTGGTAAATGGTAATTACTGTTCCAAAACAGAATTAAATTCAGAATGTAGCTGGCATACAGAAAGCAGCAGCAGGGGTCACACACCTCTATCTACAAAAATACTTTGTTGTCTACCATTATAAAATAAGGTGTTTAGCTTGAAGTATTTCGTTATTTCAGTGGAGGCTTTCCAAGTTGACAAGAACAACAAAGTAATTGGCAAAAGCAGATGAAATAATTAATACCAACGATGTAATTTAACACTAATTTATTTACCGCATATTACAATTTAGAATTCTAGAATTTCTTTGTCTGTTGGAATTTCTTTGACAGCAGTTATTTCAAACATCTTATCTAGGTCTCTGTTCTTTTCTATATTGTATTGGTCTCTTTCAGCTTGTGGTTATAGGTAAACAAAGATAAACCCTCCCTCAAAATTCAGCAGTTTTCACTGTAATTTAGATATTAGGAGGTTTTTGGTGAAGGTGACATAAATATGAATGAAGATACTAGTTGAGAATAGTATTAATTGAGTGAGTAACATTAGGTGATTCATACATATTTTTGTTGAGATAAGGAAATAAGTACAATGAAAGAAATTATCTTTTACATCAGACTGTTAGTAGCTTGGTTATTGTGTTACAAATAACTGCCTTGGTAGCAGGAAGACCTGAGTCCTTTCTGGGCCCTGCACAGTTCATTAGCTTAGAGCCAGTGGTGTTTAAAGTGGTAGTACTGCCTCTGGGGCTTGCCCAGGTTCGGAGTAATTTGTTGCAGAAGCTCAGTAAGCTGACCAAACTCAGTTCTTCTGACATGGCATTTCAATTGGCAAGAGTGCTGGGCAGTGCTGTGCACTTTGATTCTGCTTGGAGCTATGTTAGAGCTGGAAAGGTTCATCAGACCTTCCAGGACCCCTTAGCTGCGCTGAATAATGTGTCCTGGAGAGCCTCCTTAAAGCTGGTTCTTTTCAAGCTCCAGCATTAAGCAGGTTGAAAAAAAAAGACACCCGGTACCCAGTACTGCCCAGGAAGCTGAACAAAGGGAACCAGACTCTGTTGTTTTAAGAAAATTATAATAATTTAACATGACAAGGGAATTTAGGTCATACATGCTATCACTGGGATGTCGCACAGGACATTTCTGCAAGGGTAAGCAGCTGAAAACAGGTGGCCTGAGTCAGTTCTCAAAGGGAGGACTTGGCTAGGCAAGCCAGTGACTGCAAGGCTGTTGTGAAGTTAGAAAGGACGAGATTTTTCATCACTTCCAGGGGAAGATTTCACAACTATCCTCCAATTTAATTTGTTCCTTAGCAACCTGTAGATGTAATGATCCTTATCTTTGTGCGTATAGATCAAACTTTAATATCACTACCTGTCAGCTTTTCTGTTTGGTAGAGGTTTTCATATTCTCACTGAAAATATTTTGCTCACTCTTGTGTAAGCATCAAAATTACTTCAGATTCCCATAGAAACTTCCATTCCATGTTGTAGCAGATATTGTAGCCATTACTGTGTATGCCCTGTTTCCCAAAATGTCTCTCCTATATGGAGAAAATTGGATTGAATTTTATCGCTTACCTACCTAAAACAAAACATCCTAAGGAAGCAAAAGAAATTCCCTGATGTTAGTTATAATTAGCCTTGGGATGTGTATGCTAAAAAAAAGTGAATTGTAGGTACAGTCTAAAGTGCAAGTTTCTTTGGCCTTCCTTTTAGAAAGGTAAGGAGTAATGACTTCATGAACAGATAGATCTTAGTGGTAAGAGAAGTCTCACAGTAGTAGTAATATATAGGGCCATTCTTCCGTACACCCCAAGCTGAGGAATCTGTATCCTCACCCTTGTCTTGGTAGCTCAGGATGCTGTGTTGACGTGTAGGCTTCTCCCTCCTATTCCAGAAGCTTCTGAGTCTCTGTTCCCCAGATAAAATTTGCTACTCTCTGTGCTCAGCAGTGAAGGAAAGTCTGGTAAGACGGGATAAGTTTGTCAAATTCATGTATGTTTATGTGCTGGGGACTCTTGTACATGTTAGCCTGATCTATTGTGGGAAATGGACACTTTATCTAAAGTTTGTGTTCATTTTTCCTGATGGCTGCTAGTAGCTTAAACAGGGGTTTCTTTAAAAATGTTCACGTATTTTATCAAGACTGTATTTGCAGTCTGTTAGAGTTTAATTAACTTTAAGAAAGTTTGTACTGAAACTCGTTTGTAGAATGCTCTATTGCACTGCAGTACCTGGGAAGGTGATGAAGCAAGTAATCCTGGAAGCTATTTCCAAAACCACTGTAGACAAAGAGTTGAGTGTGAGTAGTCATCATGGATTTATTGTAAGGAAATCAGGCCTGACCAGACTGATAGCCCTTTATGCTGAGATGACTGGCTGAGTGGAATCAGACAAAGCAGTGGATGTTGTCTGTGATGACTTAGACAAAGCTTTTGACACTGTCTTCTGTAACATCCTCAACAAACTGTTGAAGTATGAACTAGGTAAATGGGCAGTGAGGTGGTCTGAGAACTGGCTGAAATGCTGGGCTCAAGCTGCAGGTCAGTGGTATACCCCAGAGGTCATTATTGGGACCAGTACTGTTTAAAACATCTTTATTGATGACCAGGACAACAGTACGAAGTTCACCATCAGAAAATTTGCAGATGCTAAAACCTGTGAGGAGTGGTTAAGAGGACAGATGATTGTGCTGCCTTTTGGAGTAACCTCAGCTGGCTAGAGAAAGGGGCTGAATGGAACCTTTTGAAGTTAAACACAGCAGGCAGATATTCCTTGGAAGGAATAATCCTGGGTACCATAACAGCCTGGGAACCAGCCAGTTTTGAAGATGGCTATCAGGAAATGCACTGTAGGTCGCAGTGGATACCAAGTTGAACATGAGTCAGCAATGTGCCCTTGCAGCAAAGGCAGCCAGCAATATTCTGCGCATGCAGTAGGGAGAGTGTTTTGAGCAGGTGAAGGGTAGTTATCCTTCCCATCTGCTCAGCACTGGTAAGACACATTTGCAGTGCTAGGTCCAGCTCTGGGCTCTCCAGACCAAGAAAGACATGAACATACTCGAGTGAGTCAGTGAAGGTCCTGAAGATGATGGAATGACTAAAGCTTCTGTTGTATGACGAGAGGCTGAGAGAGCTGAGACTTCTCAGTCTGTTGAAGAGATGGCTCAGGGGGAGTCTATCTGTGTGTATGAATACCTAGCAGTGGGGAGTAAAGATAGCAGAGCCTGACTTCTCATTGATCTCCAGCAACAGGCAGGTCAGGAGGCTACAGGTCACAAACTGAAATGTAGGAAATTAAATTCTGTTTAGATGTAAGAAAACACTTATATACTGCAAGGGTGGTCATGCTGAACCAAGTTACCCAGAGAGGTTATGAAGCCTCCATCCCTAAAGATACTAAAAGTCAACTGTGCATGGTTATGAGCAGTCTCTTCTTGTTGACCCTGCTAACAAGAACAGGGGAGTTAAACTAGACAATCTCCCAGGGTGGGTGACAGACTTCACAACTCTGATTCTGTGATTTGGATAAGGAAATCTTCAGTTCTGTGGAAGATGAAAAAGTCATTTTTGTAGAGTTTCTTAAAATGAGTGTCTAGGTTTTGGTACTGATAGAAATCAGTGCTCTATTCAGATTCATTCAAAGTTCTGCAGTAGTCACAGAATCACAATGTTAGAACTGCATGCTGTTTCAGATGCGTTGAGAGAGACATATAGAACTATTTAATAGAATCATAGAATAGAATCACAGAATCATTTATGTTGGAGTACACCCTTAAGATCAACAAGTTCATCTATAAACCTAGCACTGCCAAGTCTACCACTAAGCCATGTGTGCCACATCTGTGTATCTTTTAAACACCTCCAGGGTTGGTGACTCAACCGCTTCCTTGGGCAGCCTGTTCCAGTGCTTGAAAACCCTTTTGGTGAAGAGATTTTTCCTTATTTCTCATAAAAGTATGTTCTCCTCCTTGTTGTTTGATGAAGACTCAAGCTAATTATGTCTCTGACTTAAATTTTTCATTAATTAGTATCAAAATGTCACACCTTTATATTACATGAGTAGCCATTCAAATTTAAAAGCCAAGAAGAAATATCTATACTTAATTTTACAAACTTGACAGTTTGGAAGTGTGTGTGTGTGTATATATATTTTTACAACTTTTAGTGGACTTCAGTTTTAGGCTGAAAACTTGGAAACTGAAATACGTTTTAGAAATTATAGTTTTCTCTTCTCTTGTCTCTTACACTACCTCTGTACTCTGTGCGATGAATAATGGTTTCACCAGCTTAATCCTTTTCAAGCATTTATGGTTGAGTGGAAATGCATCAAGAACTGTGTTTTTTTAAAACACGCAGTAAATGGTACTGCTTTGTTTTAAGAAGAAGTTTGCTTACTCTTAAATTATCCTGTCAGGTCTAAGATTTGACAGATACAGGATTTAGATTGTGCATTCCAGGTATTTTTTATGGAATCATCATACTTGATCTGAACAGTTTTATGCCAGTAATATGCTTTTTAAAGGAAAATCACTACATTGTTGTGTGTTTAATGGAAGATTGAGAAAATAAAAACTGCTAATGATTGGTTTATGGTTAACACCTACATTAGTAAGTTAAAATTCACAGAAGAAGAGTTTGTGTAGAAAAAGCAGTCAAAGAACACTAAGTTTCAGCTGAGGTATTACTTGTTTGAAACAGTGCAGGAAAGGATCACATTTGAAGTTGTTTGTTAAGTGCTAAAAAAATTTTGTGAAAATGAAAGTTCAAAGATCTGTTTTATTGCTTCAACTAAGCCAGTATAAATATTAATTCAAGACAGGTATAAACTCTAAAGCTCATTTTCCTCTTCTTGTGGTAGGTTAAAGCAGCAACAGGTGAAGAGGTATCAGCAGAGGATCTTGGAGGGGCAGATCTTCACTGCAGGTCTAAAGAAATATTTTCCTAGAGTTAATTTCTTCCATCCTTCAGACCTTAGTAGGGTTTGGTTTGGTTTTGTTTCGTTTCGTTTCATTTCGTTTCATTTAGTTTTGTTTTGTTTTGTTTTAATCTTCTAAAAACTGTGTTTAGATTTGAAAATTAAGATTTCCTGTGTCCTTATCTGGTGCTGATGAATTATTTTATTATTACCTTATGTTACTCTTGTTAGGATCTTGTTGCCTCCATTTACTACTTTAAAATACCTACAAGTCTAATATACTGCAGAATCACGCGTGATATGGTAAACTTTTCTGTACTGTTTAATACTGAGTGTTAGAAGGAAAATACACATGGAGAAAGATTAATGCATTTTTCAGATTGTATCTTTCTTACTGTCAATTAGAACTTTACTACAAACAAGATCAAAATAGTCTGTGTTTTTTGTAAAAGAATACTTATCAGGATGAAGAATCCTGTGCAATTTCTAATTCTAAAATGAATAGTAAATGAAGTTAGGTATTACTGTACAAAAAATGCTTAATTTTTACTTCACTGAAGTGAACAAAGAATTCTTTTTCAGGGAAGTTTATACATTTTTGTTAACATGTTTTCTTTATAATTTAAAATCAATTTTAATGTCCATTTGTACTGTGTTTGTCATCTTTTATATTGTCATTTAGATTTTCTTACTACTTAAAGTTACTATTTTACATCATGTCCAATAACTTGAATGTGCTGTTCCAAAGAAAATTTCAGGTGTGGGTTTTATTTTGAAAGTAATTTCATATCAAAACATGGAGAGCTGTATTGTAGAATCTCTATTTTAAAGATAAATATAAAACTTTATAATTCTTTAAAGTTTTTAAACCTCAGATTTTCGTTGTCAGATGATTATTTTTTATAAGTCTTCCTATTGCTGTTGTTATTTACATACAGAAAATCTGGTGTAACAGATCACTATGCTTTGGATGACAGTCATGCACTTCATCTAGCAAGGAAAGCTGTAAGAAATTTAAATCTCCAAAAGAAAGTAGACGTAAGTGTATAGGGTCTGAAACACTGCATTGTTTAAATTAGGAATGTTTTTTTTTGCCTGGTTTATTCAACACATTTTTTGTCTCTGACTATAGACCCTTTAAAAATGGGAGGTGTGGTTCTTGTCCTTAAAGATTTCTCTAGTATTTTGGTTCTGCATTATTCCCAGTAAAATCACTGGGATTACATGCAAGAGTGAAGTAACTAGAACAGTGCTTAAGAATCACAGAATTGTGCTTTAAAATTAACGCAGGCTTGCAAGATGCTTAATTTAAAGCCCATATGATCGTTCCTATGGATTTAAATACCTGCTGAAGCATCTTTTTGAATAACATTTTCTATGACTATTAAAGGTATAAAACTGAGGGGATAGACCTAAATCATGTCATTGTATTTTACTGATTTAAAAATTCCTTGTAGAAAATAGGGTGAATAGCATATGAGGGAGAAATTGCCTTAACTTAATTTGTCAGGAGATGTGAAAGGGCGAGTTGAAGATTAAACCTCAGCACCTGAAGGAAGGCAAGATATTGTATTCATTTGCATGGCAAAAATCTTTATCAGTTTTTTAGGATACTACCTGCCTAATAGGGTACAGGGAGTAAGTAAGCAAATGGAGGACATAATTTTTGATAACATGGAAGAAGCGGAGCACATATAGAGGTATACACAGGAGCAGAAACAAAGGTAACAGTAAGTGAGAACATGTTATCAAGCTTTAGCTTAAGAAACTTGATCTTTTTGCAAAATGAGGACAAGCCAGTACAGGCATTTTGATGTGGTTGGTGAAGAGAAGACTGCTCAAAGCTGTTGGCAAAGTAATTCTTGTTTGGGTTCTTTTAAGCCATAATGTGGACTAACAATTTCTTTGTTGTGTAACTTGTTTTGTTAAATTGCTACAGGTGACTATAGAACCATCAGAAGAGCCTTTATTTCCTGTTGATGAAATATATGGAATAGTTGGTGACCAGCTAAAAAGAAACTTTGATGTCAAAGAGGTATGAATATAAATGCGAGATCCACATGCCCATACATGCATGCACTCATTTTTCTTGCAGGAAATCACGCTTTGTATCATAATCTTCAGAAATCTGATTTGGGGTACTTTTTTGCTTGGTTGGTTGGTTTTGGTTTTGGTTTTTGTTTCTTTGGGTTTTGTTGTTGTTTTTTTTTTCCCAGCAGATCCATTGCAGTGGCAATGACATGTTGAAAATATAGTGCTTTTTTGGTTATACTTCTAAGAAGGATGAGCAAGGATGAAAGATTGTTAACATTCTGAAAAAGCTGCTAGAAAATAGGGAACTTTGCGTTCTTAATACATTCTACAGACCTGCTAAGTGATATGATAGCTTCCTTTTTCTGTTAATCCTGTGAAAGTAAAGACCGAACATTTAAAGATTTACGGAGTATAAGGAAGACAAACAATTCGGTGCTCTGCTAACCACATATGGAGGCTATTGGACACTAGTGCAGGTGTAGTGTAATTATTTGCCTGAGTCACTTCATCTGAGACCATGTATTTTCTCAAGTTTTGCATAGATCCCATATTTGGAGCCTTTTTCATTACCAACCAAGTAATTGTTTTAGGAAATGTCTTAGTATGTACCTTTCTTAAAATATTTCATCAGAAATTACTAGGATTTGCTTTGCATTAAGGTAAAGAAAAGTAAACACTTTTATTGAGTCTAACACTAAACTCTCAAAAGTTGTAATAGCTTGCTATCAATGGATATATATTTGTATGAAATGGCTGCTTTGCCTGTCAGAGGAACCTCAGAACAGATCATCATTATTTTTATATTTCACAAATTTAAGAAAAGCTGAAAATAAACTTTTCTCTAAGAAAGCGGCGTATGGCTGTGTATTTTTTTCTCTTTATAGATGTCCGTCTGTTGCTGAATGTTCATTATAAGCAGAGGTAGCAGTTTTCCTCTAAAATTTAACTAATATGGAAACTTTGTTTCTGTATAATTTAAATTGTTCTCTTAGAATGTCTTAATTTTGAAATTCTATTTTTTATGATCATGTAGATAAATCACACTTTAAAAGTAAATGGGCTTTGCCTGCCATCCAAGACTATTTATATGGTTGGCTCTTTGATGTTCTCTAAATCGAAAGCATTTATTTTAAGTTATATGTTAGCATGGTCTTTCCATCTAAACAAATTAAAAACTATGAAGGATTTTGAATTTAATTTATTTTTCTACTTTTTCTTAAGGTCATTGCTAGAATTGTAGATGGAAGTAAATTTGATGAATTCAAAGCCTTGTATGGGGATACTTTAATTACAGGTATTTAGACATATATTATAATTATTCTGTATATGTTCCCACTGGTTTTGCAGTTGGATTCATTCTGTTTGGCTCACCCATTGATACTCTTAATAACATTTTTCTTTTCTTCAAAAGAATAGTATTTTCTGTGTTACCAAGAGAAAGACTTATCTTCATACACTACGATAAAATGAATATGTTTGAAAACTTGTAAATTTATCTTTCTCCTTCAGGATTTGCAAGAATATCTGGTTATCCAGTAGGAATTATTGGAAACAATGGAGTTCTTTTCTCAGAGTCAGCAAAAAAGGTAAATAAATAGATTATTAGCTTCTTTGCCTCTGAAAAACAAAACTTATGGTGTACAACTTAGAATCATAGAATAGTTAGGGTTGGAAAGGACCTTAAGATCATCAAGTTCCAACCCCCCCTGCCATGGGCAGGGACACCTCACACTAAACCATATCACCCAAGGCTCTTTCCAACCCGACCTTGAACACTACCAGGGATGAAGTATTCACAGCTTCCTTGGGCAACCCATTCCAGTGCCTTACCACCCTAACAGTGAAGAATTTCTTCCTTATATCCAATCTAAGCTTCTTCTGTTTAAGTTTCAACCCATTACCCCTTGTCCTATCACTACACTCCCTAATGAAGAGTCCCTCCCCATCATCCTTACAAGCCCCCTTCAGATACTGGAAGGCTGCTATGAGGTCTCCATGCAGTCTTCTCTTCTCCAGGCTGAACAGCCCCAACTTTCTCAGCCTGTCTTCATACGGGAGGTGCTGCAGTCCCCTGATCATCCTCGTGGCCCTCCTCTGGACTTGTTCCAACAGTTCCATGTCCTTTTTATGTTGAGGACACCAGAACTGCACACAATACTCCAAGTGAGGTCTCACGAGAGCAGAGTAGAGGGGCAGGATCACCTCCTTCGACCTGCTGGTCACGCTCCTTTTGATGCAGCCCAGGATACGGTTGGCTTTCTGGGCTGCGAGCGCAGACTGAAGCCGGCTCATATTAAGTTTCTCATCGACCAACACCCCCAAGTCCTCTGCAGGGCAGCTCTGAATCTCTTCTCTGCCCAACCTGTAGCTGTGCCTGGGATTGCTCTGGCCCAGGTGTAGGACCTTGCAGGTGGCATGGCTAAACTTCATAAGGCTGGCATCAGCCCACCTCACAAGCATGTTGAGGTCCCTCTGGATGGCATTCCTTCCCTCCAGCGTATCAACCAAACCACACAGCTTGGTGTGCTGTTTCTTGTTTCAACTTTATGTTGAAACGATAAACTTTTTAAAATATGAAAGCAGACTGGCTCCACATTTTTTATGTAAACATGAAATAGCTTAATAGGCTGTAAAAATATTTGACCGTATTTTAGAAACGATGTTCTGTAGATTTTTCTGGTACGAAGTCAATAGGAAAGGTCAAAGATAGATCAATAGGAAAATATAGTTAGAAAAAACAGCATTTGAATTAGTGTGACACCACCACAAATGAAATAATAATCCTGCAGTTTTTAGCCATTACAAGAAAAGTCCATGGTGACTGTATAAATTAACCTACTAGTTATAATTCCTAACCTGTAAACTGTGAAATACTGTAATTTATTACTGGAGAATTTCAAACTTGGATTCGAGTGCTCAGTTCATTTGTTAGCAGAGGTTTAATTTTTATACTTTGAAGCAGCAGCTCCTGGCTTAGACTGAGGGAAACCATGCAGTCTTACCAAATTTTTTCAAGTAATGACTGTCAGTTTAATTTTTGTCACAGCAATTATATATGGTAGTTTTGTTCTAGCAAGCTCCTCAAACTAAGGGTGAAGAAATCACTATTGAAAATCTATAGGAAAAAGGAAGCTGTGAGAGCTATTTGGAGAAAGAAAGTAATTTTACTTGATTTATTGATGTAATAAAATAATACATGAAATTGAGTTTTACGTACTGAAGGAATACTATCAACTTGGAGCACTGCCAGTAAGTGACATTGTTTTAGGCTAGCATTTGCTTTAACACATATGTTTCCAAGTTGAAAATAACTCTTTGTATTTCTAATACTGTCAGGTTTTTTGTGATCACTTAGTGCTTCAACTTTTTTCCTTCCAATGAAAATAAATAACAAACATTCCTCTCCTGACTTTTGCTGCCATATCAGTACTGCAAAAGGAGGTGGCAACGTTTCATTTGGTTCACTTCTGGTGAGACCTTTGTCCATGATGTTGCTTCTGTAAGCATCATAATCTAACAATATTCCTTTTTTCTCTTCTGGCATATTTGTGATATGTTGGGATACATCTTTTTCCCGTGATCATCACTGTACTTTTTGAATGCTTCTCTGAAAAAGCTACCTAAGGGTTATGCTGTATGATTTTTCTCTTTTTTGTTTTCATATATTTTGCTGGTTTTGTATTTTGAAGAGGTTTTTTTCAGTTGCTGTGCTACATTGCTACATACTTTTATGCATATATATTTTTTTTTTTACCAGCAGTGTGTAAATAACCTGAGAAACTTTGCTGATTTTTTTCTAGTTCCTGGGGTAACAGTTGGACTCAGTGATCTTAAAGGTCTTTTCCAACTGAGTTGATTATGTGATTCTGTGAAACAGAAACTTGGAATCTACTATTTGTATCTTTTCTAGGAAAATCGTCTTTTCCTAGAAAATGGGGAGAAGGTACTTGCCCTGAGAAGAGGGAAAAAAGTGTTAGAGCAATTGGTCTGCCCATGAGCAAATGGTTTACGTGGGCCTTTACCTATTTCAGAGAATACTTTTCTTTTATACAGGAAACGGGGAAATATTTTTTTCTCACTGGTTGTCTTAATTTCTATGACACAGTCCTTCAAAACTCAATATCAAATGCCACACTGTGAAGGTGCCTGTGGCTTTAACTACATATTGGCTGAGTCAATATTGGCTGAGTTCAGCCTTTCAGTATCAGCAGTAATGCTTTTTAAGGATATAATTTCTGCTTCACCCTTGAACTCGCACATTTTTGGTATGTTCTTCTAGAGTGAGCATACGTTTTGCAGTTGACTTTGTATGATGCAGTACTTCATGATGTAAATAAGCTTGCGGACTTCAGGGGAAGGAGGCTTGTCACAGTCTTCAGATTGCTGGTAGAAATAGCTTCACTTATCCAACTTTAATGGCTTACTCTTTCTTGATTTTTTGTTTTTTTTCCTTTCTTTTCCTCTCCACAGGGTACACATTTTATTCAGTTGTGTTGCCAGAGAAATATTCCCATTGTGTTTTTGCAGAATATTACAGGTGAGTAAGCTCAGTATTTTGAAGTTTCACTATGTTGCAGGTTTTGTTGTTAACTGTTGAGGCTGTAACTTTTATACAGTATCTTGTGTGCTTTGTTGCATCTGCATCTCCAGCCTGTTCTGAAATCAGCCTGTCAGCAGCTGATGAAGGCCTTGCATTACTATTTGTTCTTCATTTTTTCTGCATGTGCTATAAAGCACATAATATGACATACAGCATATTATATTAATATAAAGTTACTGAGCCTTTTTTTCATATTGTAATTCTTTAGGTTTCATGGTTGGCAGAGAATATGAAGCTGAAGGGATAGCAAAAGATGGTGCCAAGATGGTAACTGCTGTAGCTTGTGCCAATGTACCTAAAATAACAGTAATTATTGGTGGTTCTTATGGAGCTGGAAACTACGGGATGTGTGGAAGAGCATATAGGTAAGTGTTACTTCCAGTTATGACAGGAGATAAGACTAAGTTGAGAGAACATATCCTGGAAGTACTGTTCTGGTACTTGCAGAAGTCATGCTATTTGGAAAGCAAAACAATTTTCATTGAATATGGTCATAAGCAAAAAACAACCTGACTAACCTGTAGAGATTTATAGGTTCATGATTAACCTCGAATTAGGTGATGCAGGAGATCTAACATGTAAATGTGTTGACATGCTTTTTGCCCGTTTCCTCTTCCTCTTCCTCTTCTTCAGGATTTCCATATAATCCTGAAGAGTCACTAGCTAGTTTGGGCTGGTCCTTTATTCTGCATTCATGTGAAGAGTACCGCCTGTGGAAAAAATCCTTATTCACTTTCATGGGTCTGTTTTTATGAGTAATGTTTGCAGAATCTGTAAGGATTTTTTTTTTTTTTCCCTTTGGACAAGACTCACATAAATGTTCTTTTCATTTGTCAAGGTTCCTATTACTATGGAAGTCATTGGTAGTACATTAAAAGAGAAAAATTCTGGAATGGTGGTGGGGTGATGGTAGTGTTAAATGAAGAGTCTCAAGAAAGAAGGAATTTTTTAAGGTGCTTGGATATAGGTCATAAACAGAACTTTTCATATTTTCAAACCTAATGCTGCAAGGATTGAAGTATGCTACTTTGCAGTCTGTAAAAACAATACACTGTAAGATTGTCATGCGTAAAAATGAATTCTTGGCTGAGTGAGAACTATTTCTTTACTATGAAATAAGGCAATGTCTTATTTTGGTATTTGATATGTATTTTTTTTAGTCCAAGATTTCTATATATGTGGCCAAATGCTCGCATATCAGTGATGGGAGGGGAACAAGCTGCAACTGTTCTAGCTACAATAGCTAAGGACCGAAAAGCAAGGGAGGGAAAACAGGTACATTTTTCTTCTTTCATTTACAGTAATGTCATTATTGCTTACCCTTTCACTGGAGTTGCTCACTTCTTGAGTTAGGAAAGGATGTGACAGAGTGAGACTCCAATGACCTATCATTCTCCGAATGCCACCTAGTGCATTGACAAACATGAAGGATTTGTGAAATGTTACCTTTTACACCTTGTAAATGTGAAGATCATTCATTACATTTCTTGTCTGCTTAAAAAGAGGAGTATTTCTCATATCATCCACTTTTGTACTTTGTGCACCGAATTATTAGTTCTGATGAGCAGCCAGGGATCCTCACTGGTTTGGGAGAATGCAGAGGAATATGTGAGAACGAAGTGTCTTTCCGTTTACTTTTGAGTTAGGCAGTTTTACAGAAAGTACAACTTCAAATTATTCAGTGACTGACTGACAATTATGAAACTTACGACAGGAGAAGTCTGTAAAGGTTTCTAGAAAGTTTTGACTCATTTCAGCATTTTAATTGAAAATTACTGTATTTTGTTTAAAAATCTTTTCTAGTTTCTCTGTACACTCTTTTCTGCTGTGTTTTTTAAATTACATAGTTTGTGTTTATACTGTTGCCTTGATCTCATAGGTGATTTTATTGTGATGTCTTAAACTTGCTTGTATTTTACGTGTTCATAATAAGGAAGCGTTATCTCAACAGTTCTGTTTCCTGCATGTTACTTGAGCTTTCCATGGATAGAATATATTCATCTTCAGTTCTCTCTGTCTTGATTTCCCAAATCCCTAAGATGGACAGAATGAAAGCCAGAAAGAAGTTTGAGAAAAATAATTGTAGTTAATGTCAGTAAAGTGTTTTAGAAACTTGAAAATTTTCTGAATTACAGTGGTGACCACTCTAGATCATAGAGAAACCCAGTGTTAGAAAAGCATAGACTTGTTTTGTTAAAAGGTCTTGTCAAAGGCAACTCAGAATAGGGTTTGTTGAGTACAGCAATTTTTTCAGGAATTTTTCAGATGCTAATACCCAATTATTCTTATACTCAGTTAAGTACATTTTTAAAATTCGTTTTCCTACCCACAGGTTTTGAAAAGTGGTGTTTTAATTTCATTGCCAAATACATGAAATTGATAACATCATGTAAAAAGGGGTATAAACTTGGGTGCTGCATACAAAATTCTCCTGTCATTGTGGGAGAAAATATTAAAGAATATCTGTTTGTTTGTTTGCCTGGTTTTTTAGTTATCTGAGGCAGAAGAAGCAGCTTTGAAGGAGCCAATCATTAAGAGGTTCGAGGAGGAAGGAAACCCTTATTATTCCAGTGCAAGGTAACATATAAATGACTTTTCCAAATCTTAATTGTAATCACATGACATAACATCTAAATCTTGGTGCTGAAGAACAGAAGAGAGAAATCTGAAACAAAGATTGTGTTTGATACACAGGAGTACAACACAACAAGCTCCAAATTGATGTTTTTATCTGTCTTAGAGACTTTGTAGTTTCTCTTCTGTACTGTTTCAGAAGAAAGCACCACACTTGTAGGAATTGTTCTGCTGTTTCTGTAACTAATGATATGGTAGCATGGAGTTTATATTTTTGTTCTGGATATTGGTATTTTGTTCTGGATAAGTTTTATCATTCTTCCTGAAGTAGTTTCTGGTCACCATTCAAAAGCCCATTGAACAGTGTAATGAGTGGCTGCATGTATGTTAGAAAGAATTAATTTAGTGGGATTCTGCAAGTCAAAGAGACCAGTAGTAAAGCAGAAGTTCCAGAAAGACCTGAAACCATTTGCAAATCTCAGGTTGTTATCTTGGTAGGTGACTGTACTGGATGATTCACGTCATTGGCTGAATATGTGCGGCATATTTGTGTTTGTTGGGAAGTCGTTTGCAGCATTTTGTGCTCAGGTTAATGAAATATTAGTAAATGCCCAGGAACTAGTGAGGCTTATGAAGCAACAAGGCATCCTGGCATCCTCTGGCAACTGACTTTGGAGGCTTTCTTGGCCTCTGATTGCTACTCTACATCAGTTTCATCCTGTCTCTTCTAGTCTTCCAGGACATTTTTCTGCTTGTGGAATCCAAAAGACAGTTCTGCACAGGCTCTGAGCTGCTGATGATGGTAGAGGGTAGCATGTAATAATGCAACTTTGCTGTGCCTCTGTGGCTTCTCATTTTGCAGAAAGGATGTTACTGTTACATAACTGTGAGTCTGTCTGGTTTTGTGTAGCTGAATTAGAGATACTCATGGTTTTCTTACATCCTGGCAGGAAAGTCTGGAAACAAACTAACTACAGAGTGGTTGGGATTTGATAAATTTTGATGTGGGCATCATGGGCAGAAATCGTGTGAACAGATGGGTGCAAGGTATGCTGACAGTGCCGTAAAGATGCCAATAAGAGGAGTTAGGGGACCTTTTTGTGTAACCTGGTAACCTACCTGCTTAATCTTGTGTATGACAAACTTGATACAGCAGCAGCATAGCATCAGTGAGCTCCTTTATAAATAGTTTACCATGATCTAAAGGAAGATATAAAATTAATGGTAGCTTTTACGCTGGTTTCTGTTGGAATAGTGTAATTAACTGAAATCATTGTACTTGGGGGTTCTATATTCATTTTAATGTTTAATCAGTTTAGTGTCTTTATCAAATGGAAGCTCTTGCCATTTTGCCCTGTCTTAGTAGGATATGTAGCACAGGGTTTATGGTTTCGTCTAGGCAGGTTTCATTGGTGCTGTTGTATAGTCTTATCAATGTTTGGTCTCTGCTTCTGCCTATATGCTAGTGTTGCAGAGTCGTACATATTCTCAACTTCATGAGGCTTTATGCATGTGTACAACCCCCACTGCTACTAAGTTACTATGTATTGGGGTTTTTACATGTAATGAGTGAGGATACTTTTGTGAAATCCAGAATTGTTACTGAAACAGAGTTTTTGGTGTAACACTGGTTTAGAATTTTTTTTTAATATCTTTTAAATTTTATATCTTTTTAATTGATTTAAATTTCATAGGGGTTTCCACAAATTAAAAGATGGTTTCAGCTGTTAAAAATTTCTGTGCCATCTCTCTTACTAGCCCTTAAGATTAAGCCTACCTGTGTCACAAAGCCTTGTGCCCTGACACAAGAAGGAAGAGTGAAAACACATATTGTCATCTTCTGTAACTGGATTTTAAGGAGAAGAATTTTCCACTGATATAATAACATTTGAAAAATAAGGCAAACTTTCTGTTTCTAAAATTAATCCCTAGCATGGAGGAGAAGTTGAGATAATCTGAATGGTTTGATTTATTTCTTTTTTTACATTTGCTTTTTTCAATATGTTCACTGGAAACACAGTCATAGTCTCTTTGTAATTGTGAATGAAAATAATTTGATATATTTATCATACTATTTATTCAGTATATATCAGTGATATAAAAACTTGTCCTCTCCCTGAAACCAACAGACCATTGTCAGTATTTATCACAGTAAGTTACTAATCTGCAGAAAAACAGTTTTACATGTAAGATTAAGTTTGAAATAAAATTAAAAAAGAAAGTCAGATTCTAAGTTTTTAATAATGTCCAGTGATTTTTAGACAAGAAACTTTCTACTGAGCAATTTCTACCGTTCATGTTTCCAGAATATCTGGCCATTTTGTGAAGTTATGTTGCAAATCTGGAAGGCATCTTAGGAAATAGCCTAAGTTTGCCTAGCCTACGGGTTAGGAAATGCTAATTAATACTAGACATCTTGTCCTTCACTTAAAAAAGCAGGGTAATTATGTACTTCTTACTGTGCCTGTAGCTTGGAGAGGAAACTTAACTTGCACAGATGTGACCTAGCTGAGAACTAGTGTGGGTCTGGGTTGCACATATTTGGGTTCCTGTGATGCTATATTTAAGCTAATAAGCCCAACTGAGACATGAAGTCAAATGTCAGAGCTGAAATCCTTCTGAAGTTCATCTGGCTAAAAGCAGAGAAAGTGGAATGCCCCTTTTCACAGAAGAGTGCTTGTGAGAAGGCTAGCTCAGGTCAAGGCACTCCAGGCTGTTTTCTCTGTTTCTTCAGCACATGTAGGTACAGTCTGCATTGTCTAGGAGCTCTTCATTGCTCTCTGCTGTCTACTAGAGATAATTAGGTACATGATTAGATATTCTCATGTTTTCTGCTCTGATTTTGTGCTTTCCTGCCAATATTATGACATGTGTGGCTTGTTCATTTAGTATTAATTCCTAAGCAAGAGCTCAGACTGATAGCTCAAAAGTTTTCGTTACTGTGGAATAGGCTGCCCAAGCAGAGACAATGAAATGAAGTGCGATTCACCTTTGCAGCAAGAAATGTACATGAAGGAGGGATTTAGCCACCTGGCACCTTGAAGCCAAACCATTTGTCAGCCAACATCAGCAGCTGCTTATTGGCAAGTATTTACCATAGGTCAGGGAGACAAAGTAACCTGTTCCGTTTCCTCTAAAGGATGCTTCCTGTCTGGCTCCAAGCATGGTAAAAGGAACAGTTCACTGTTGACCAAACGTCGGGATGCTGTATTGAAATTGAATCTGGATAGCCTTAGTTTTGTCAGAGCTAATTGGATCCCTCCAGCAGGAGCACTCCAACAAACAGTTTTGCTGTGCTGAGAGGAATGAATGATAGATGGGCAGAAAGACTGCTGTCTGTATTGCTGCTCAGGTGCAGCTGGTTTGGAGGCTCCCTCGAGCTATCCTCAATCCTAAAATATGGGACTAGTCTGCCTCACGTTTTATGTCCATGGAGAATGATGTGACTCTTCCAGTTGACTTCATTAGGCTTTGCATTAAAATTTTAGCAATAGTAATGAGAAGGAAGGAAAATGCCCTAGCAATGTTTAAAGTATAAGCAAATCTCCATATTTACTTTGCTTCTAAAATTTTGCTTATAAATTATAACTTGTTATATGTACAGGATGTCAATCGTGTTCCTTGCAGTTGTGTTTTCTAATCAAACTTCGATCAATTATTTGATTAGAACCTTTCACAGTGAGCAGTCTTAATTAACGGGAGTCATTAGGCAGTACCCTTTTTAATGAGTTACATTAATCTGCTTGCAGGTTTCTAAAAGGATTTCAGTGAAATGTTAAGTTTGCATCTTAACAAGTTACATGAGCATTTCTCTTTTGGGAACTTTATTTCTTTTACTCACAGTGTCTCAGTTGCACATATTTTATGAGTATAGTTGTGACTCATGTTCTAGCAGTGGGGTTTTAATAGATAGTTTAATTATTAATGTTACATCCCAGTAGAGGATGTAGTTTCCTTTAAACAAAGAGAAGCAGAAGCCAGGGGTGACCATATGAAAGCAGCTTGACTTCTGTGCAACATAAAATCTTTGTGGTTGTCGATACAAGTTAATTGTGTTGTTACAAAAACAACTCTGCCATTAAAATGTGCTTCGTGTTTGGAAGTATTTATTACAGTGGTAGTCACTATGAAGCTGCAGCTTGGAAGGTACTGCATTAAGTTGGTGATCCTTTTTTATTCAATTCATCCCTGCCCTCCCCAGGCCCTTAGCAGACTTATTAACACAGTGTCAATTCCTTCATTCAGTTTCAGTGTGTTTCATAAATAAAAAAGTTAATTCCAAGTATTCAATAAAAAGATTGATATGCAGAGCAAACAAACTTGTAATAGGCAAAAAAACAAAAAAGCCAATTTGCTTAAAAATAGAAATTACTATACTTGAAATTGTTCTTACAGTTGTTTTTTATACAGTCCTAAGAAAACAAAGGGATTGTGGTTGCTTTGACCTTACCAGACTACTTTTCTTTTAACTATTAACAGGGATCTTCTCCATCCCTTCAGCAGATTAATCTGACAATATTCATGGAATCGTAGAATCACAGAATGGTTTTGGTTGGAAAGAACCTTAAGATCACCTAATTCCAACCCCCTGCCGTGTTGAGGGACACCTCACACTGAACCATGCCACCCAAGACTCCGTCCAACTTGGCCTTGAACACTGCCAGGGATGGAGCATTTACCACTTTTTTGGGCAACCTGTTCCAGTGCCCCGCCACCCTCACAGTAAAGAACTTCTTCCTTATTATCTAATCTGAACTTCCCCTGTTTAAGTTTGAACCCATTCCCCCTTCTCCTGTCACTACAGTCCCTGATGAAGAGTCCTTCTCCAGACTGAACAGCCCCAACTTTCTCAGCCTGTCTTCATACGAGAGGTGCTCCAGCCCCCTGATTATCCTCATCGCCCTCCTCTGGACTTGCTCCAACAGCTCCATGTCCTTCTTACGTTGAGGACATTCCTCAAAAGTAAACCAAGATTAACATACGAGAAGAGGAGAAAAAAAAGGAATATATATTAAACTCTGGTAAAGCATACTTGATGATGTTGGAAGTATTGTAGAAATACTCTGTCTCGGCCAGTCTATGATGCTAAAATATATGAATAGGTATAACCACTGTCTTGGGGAAAATCAAGAGAATTTCAATAGCTCTTAAGTAAGTCTTAATAAAATCAAATTTGTATGTGGTCCTTTGGTTATTTTGAATAAGAGCTTCTAAGTGGTTTTGCTGTATGGTAAGAAGCACTTACTCTGAGTCTCTTTTGAATGGAGTACTGTTGAAATATACTAAAATATTTTAAGGCGTTACTACTTATAATTTAAAGCTATCTAACATTAGGAAAGGAATTATTGACAGGAACCAGACTACAAGAGCTTATACAATGCACTTATCCAGAATATGATACAGACAATTCTTGTGTATCTTCTGCAATAAAATCTGCTGATAGACGCGGACATGGCTGTTAGAATGTTCCAGTGCACAGCTTATTAGCCGACTAGAAAGGAGATAACTGAGAATCCTAAAATGAGAACAAATTAGATAGAGCTAGTTTCCTTATGTTTGTAATTTGGGTTTATAGCATTTTTTTTTTCCCTTGAAAGAAGTTCTTTGGGTTTTTTTTACCAGACTTCTTTCTTTCTACACTGGTCGGGACCTGTCAGGTCAGTTAGCTGTGATATAAAATTTCTTCCATCATAAAGCATAATTTTGACCAGTTAACAGTGAAGTTTTCCACACTCCTTTCTTCTTTCGTACTTGAGCTTTGCTGTTGTGCCCTATCTAGGGTAACAAGTCTTCTCTATCCTGAGAGCTGCACCATGATAAGATATACTAGAATGTTCTTTCTCAGGTAAGCTTTACTCTCTCTGCTAGTTGGAGAACTGGCTCCTAGGCTGAGTCATGCCTCATTTTGTTATAGGTGTTGTATATGAATTGCAGTAAAAGTACTGCAATTCTACTTTGTGCATCCTAGGATAGATACATGTATTTGTTGTAAAATAAAAAGCATGTCAGTCTCTTAATATTTTTATCTGATTTGATGAATATTAACTTTCACAGGAAATGGTGAAACAAACCAAAGATGGAAAGTGTCTGCTGCTGCCTTGAACTTATCAGCATGTGTTTAAGTACAGTTTGCAGGCCTTTTTCTTCAGAGGATGAGATTGGCACATTTAGTATTGAGAGAAGAGTGCAAAATATGTAATTTCCTGTCTAAGATTTTTTTTTTCAGTTAATCTGCAACAATAGTCAATTTGCAGCTGGAAAGTTGCAGCTGGAAACTTCTATTAGGAAGGAATGGCTGTGCTTTCTCTTGGTGGAGTCAGCCTTAGCTCCCTGTTCATGACCCTTTCTTGTATTTTTAAGTTTTCCATAGACAAACAATTAAACATTAGCCAACACTGACGTAGGTTCAAAAAAGAATGCAGATGGGATGGAGGAGGAGCATCACTGTCTTAACCAGAGATACTGTGTATATGTTTTGCAGATCCTGATTACAATGCATGCTTATTTCAGCGAGACTGGGTTGCAATGAGCAACGTGTTATCTTGTTTAAATATTGTGCTGGGGAGGTAGTAGTTATAGAATATTTATGGTTTTGTGGCCTGCTGGGAGTTTTGACATAGATTTTATTTTGGATAGGGTAGAGCTGTCACAGAGAACTGATGCCACAAGTACTTAAATTTTTATATAATATCAAAGAGACTATATACAAGTATGTTTGATTCTGGGGACTTGGGAATTTGGTAATTGCCTGTTCATAATTTAATTGATTTCAGGACTGGGTTAAGAAGGGTAGTTGTTTAGAAATGGCCTTCAGAAAAAATAAATACCACAAATACTGGAAGTACTTGGAATTTACTCTGGTCTTTTAATGATGAAAGAATAAACATATATCATTCTCATCTGGCAGCTGAACTAACCCGAGTAATGTAAAAAATGATGTAATATAGTCTCTAAAATATTCTTACTAGAATATTTTAAATTATTTATTACAGAATACTTATGCATTCTTACTAGAAGAAGATAGATAATTGATAAAAGGTCATTGTCCATGTAAATATTAAAAACCAAAGAGGGCCTCTTTTCTGTAAGGTGATGATTTCATACTAAAAGGAAGTATGAATACTGTCATTTGAAATATATAGACATGACGTTCTTCTTTTGTCCAAAATTTCTTTTAGAAGACACATTACACAGAGTAACACATACCAGTCCGTTGCGTTAATGGTTAAGGTTAATTAACTCCATGTCTTCAAGTATAATTTAGCTCTTTAGTCCACTCTCTTTAGTATAGCCATTTCCAGCTTCATGTGCTTGAAGACCTATCTGCTGTGTATGTTAACATCCTTTATAATGATTGCTTGATTTATTTGTTTTTTCTAGATTATGGGATGATGGAATTATTGATCCAGCTGACACAAGACTGGTTTTGGGCCTTAGCCTCAGTGCAGCTTTAAATGCACCCACAAAGAAGACAGAATTTGGGGTTTTCAGGATGTAAACTTAAATGTATGCTCATCAGAATTACCTATGTATATTTTAATTGGGGCTGGAGGGCAAACTAACCACAATGTCAATGTGATCTAAAAATAGAGATTTATACAATGCTGGTTTTAATAGAAATATTGTAATTATTTATTTACACTGAGGAATCATCACACTTCAGTATTTTGATAGTAATTTGAGACCAGTCGCAGTGCTTGTATAACACTGCATTGCATGAATAAGCTGCAACTTGTAGCATTATGTTTAATATTTGACAAGAAACTACTGATGCTATCTCTTACATAAATAAATTTGCAAAATCAGCTACACATTTGGTGCTTATCAGCTGCTTTATTTCTTCTAATTCTTCTTTGTATGTCTCCTATAAATGCAAAATATTTTTACAATCCACCAATAAGCATCTCATTTAAAACCATGCTAATAAATAATTTTTGCAAAAGAAGTGCTGTAAGAGCAGCCAGGTTGTTCAGCACAGCATGAAATTACAGATTTCACGCAGTTGTTGGCATTTTGGCCTTTCTCTGGCTTTCATCCGAAAAGCATTGCTCTTCTATATGGTTCCCTGAAATCAAAACAACAACAGAACCTGACGGATGCATAGTGTTTTCTGAAAGAGCTGGGGAGAGTACTGGTATCTGTGGGAGCTGCAGAGTGCTGGAAGCGCTTCTGAGGATGGGTTGGCTGCAAAGGTGTTTCAACATCTTGCTGTGTGATCCTTCTAGCAATTTTAACTTCATGAAGACAAAGCATTCTCCCCATATTGATCAGTGTTTCACCCAGAGCACATAGCTGACTCCCGCTGACTTCAGTGATATTTTGATGCTGAAGCGCTTTGGTTAATCTTCTATTTATCATAGTTTGTTGCAGTGTAATGTTTTTCAAGAATTCAGTGCCTGGCATTTTATTCGTTCTCTTTAGAAATACTGGGCATTGTAGAAACTACATGCTTGGTATGTAGTGCGCCTAGAATAAGAAGGCAAATACTGTGCTAGCTGGACTTGGAAGGTGATTTTGGTCTTGATGATTTAGTTAGGTCCTTTCCAGCCCTAACTATTCTATGATTCTATGATGATCCATTTCTAACCCCCCTGCCATGGACAGGAGCACTTCACACTAAACCATGTCAGCCAAGGCTCTGTCCAACTTGGCCTTGTACACCGCCAGGGGTGGAGCATTTACCACTTCTTTGGGCAACCTTTTCCAGTGCCTCACCACCCTCACAATAAATAATGTCTTCCTCATGTCTAACCTGAACTTCCCCTGTTTAAGTTTAAACACATTCCCCCTTGTCCTGTTGCTAATCTCTGATGAAGAGGATATGTTGAGCTGTGGGGTCTCTGGTATGCATCTGCATTGCACTGAAAGACTGTTTTTCTCTCTCATTTTGCAGAGAACTATGTCTAAAACCTGGTGTGTTCTTCACTGCTAGAAAGATTACTTCCGTAGGTGTGCACACCATGTGATCTGCTGTTGTGCTGAAATGTTCTCAATATATTAAATACATGTTTAGCAGAGAGTAAGACTTTAAAATACTCCAGTAAATGGCAGCTGAGCACAGAGCTGTGCTTTTATGCCACTGATTCTTGTTCTTATCTTACTACTCAAATTTGTGACCATGTTGGGTATGACCTAGGATTTCTTTATCCCTAAAGTGCAGTGACATTATTTATGGTTGCTGGACTTCTGAAATGCCTTTAAAAAGTCCCTACTTTTAAATGCATATATATATATATATATATATATATATATATAAAATGTAGCTGGGGAGACAAAAGTTTTTGGAGTCTGAAATGATTGCTATTAATAGCTTCCAATAAGAAGAAATGCTCCATATTTTTTCCTGCTATGGCTGAATAATCAGTTCAGGCACCTGTTGTTTTTCTGCTGTAAATTGTGGGGGGTCACTTTCCCCCGAGTGTTTCTCCCAAAGCCATAAGAAGTACTGCATTTTTTTGGTGAGAAAATTGCTCTCTTTGGAGTATTTTTCTTTGAATATAATCTTTCAGTGAGACTGGTAATGAAATCATTCTGAGTTGGAACTAGTTAACAGATAATCCTGGGATACAGATAATGGAAGCAGATAGATTTCAGAGGATTCGTGCTTCTGAGAAAGATAACTCCCTATAACTTTTTATGTCTAAAAGGACAGTTATTTGCAGTTACCAAAATTGCTTCCTCTAAATATGTGTGTAAACCGTGTCAAAACATGTCTCTGAATAAATAAGCATGTTCTGCCTTAAAACTTACCTTTGGAAACTTGTTAAACAAATATAATTCATCCACACGGACTGTTAGCATCCTGTCAGCCTGTTCTGGTTAGGGGAGTTACAGAACCAGACCTCCTTCCCTGAAGATTAACCATTCAAGGAATCACTAGTGATTATTGCTCCCCTACTGCATAGCAGACGATTTTGGAGAAGCTTTTGCAGGTTAACATGCTGTGCTTTGTATGTAGCCACTGGCTGTACGCAGTGCACACTGTGCACGGCAGCGCTCTGATGGCAAAAATGGACTATTGCCACCCAGGGATCTGCTGGAAAACCTGTGGTCTGTGGACCCACCAGGAGGGAAGAGTTGGACTCTGTGTTTATACCGCATTTGGTGATGTTGATACGTTTATGCTGTCTATAGCCTTGCAGTGGCAGCTACCGTTTAGGTTTATTTGATATGGACTCCAGTACACAGTCATTCTCACTTCCCATTGCCATCGTTCTACCAGGAGGCTCTCCTTTTGAAGTTTAATGAAAGAAATGTGAAATAAACCTAAATAAAAGGTAGCTGCCACTGCAAAGGCATAAGATTCCTGATGGTAGAGGCAACGTAAGAGCTGTAGGTGACAATTTTGAGACTTGTCCTACCTGTCTCAGGTATGTATCACCTATTCACTGTAGTGTTGGAGCAGCTGAACCATTAATCTCTATAATTACTGGAAAGGATGGAACTTAGGATGACACTGACTTCTCAGCTGGCAGTTGAGGAACAAGGGAAATGACTTTGCCATATCAAGCACACAAGCTGTGGTGGACCAGGACCTCGAACTCGGTGCTCTAGGCTTTCAGGGTACCTTTCTGTTCCTGTCTGGTCTTTCCAGAACTAACCCATGAGGAGCTAACCGCATTTTGGGGTTATTCTAATGGGGAGTTTGTAGCCTCAGTGTTTGTGTTAGCATTTGTTATTTGGTGTTCCTGTGAGAACCCATGTTTTATTCAGATGGCATTTTCCAATCCGTTACTGATCCAGATGAATTGGTATCTTCTGCTGAAGCAGATGTTATCTTTCAAGTATGCCTCTGGACTCTATTATTGCTTCAAATGTGGCAGAACCCTGATTTATCTTAAATTTTCCTTCCTGTTCCAGATTCCAGCCAAAGAAATGTCTTGATTCAGAAAACCAGCAGTGGTACAATATATTAACTTTTTTTTTTTTTCTTTTTAAACTGAGGTTGATAAATCAAGGCAATTCAACAAAGCACTTCTAAAATCCCACTGCTTTTCAGCAAAGCCTTAAAGCATCCATTTAAAGCCAGATGTCCACTTTCATGGCTCTGATTCAGTGGAGCACTTGAACAAGTGCTTCACACTAATCTCTATGGTCTAGTAGTCATAAAATCCATCCAACTCTGTGTCTACGTCAAGCCGAAACTAGAACACATAAATGCATCAGAAATGCTCAATGGATACTCCATTGTTCTGATACCAGTGTCAATAGACACCTTCATTATTATTTCCCCACTTTTAGAATTACATTCAATTAATTGATCACGATGGAAGGGTGTGATTATGAAAAAGCATATACCATGTACAACTTCAAAAACTACCTGTTTGACAATACAGTTATTCATGCACATTGGTTGTGTCCTGTTTGTGCATCATCTGCAGTAATAGTCGTTACAGAGAAAGTAAGTTTACTTTGAGAAGCTTGAACTAATGCACATCTACCACAGAGCTGTCTGTCTCTGAGGTCTGATGGCATTTTGTGTGGATTACCTGGAGCTGAGACCTACAGTGCCATGGACTCCCGTAATTTCATAGCCAGTTGTCTTAGGCTACTGATGCTGCCAAAATGTACCCACCTTTTTGTAGCTGTAAACAGTGATTGTGCATTTTTATACCTTGCCCCTGTTCTGCTCCTTGACAAGGTCACTTCTGACACTTGTGTTTAATAATTTAGCTATCCCGTGTCCTATGGCTTTTTTTATGCCCAGAGACAAAATCTACAAGAAGGGCTGAGCAGGGAGCAGGGGACAGTGATATTTGCAGAGACAGTGGCAGGCACAGAAACATACAGGTCTGTGCATGTCTGTGGCCAGAGAGACACAATGACTCTTGGATATACAATTTTATAATTGCCTCCACATTCAACAGTAATTTTACTGGGGGACCTAACAAACTCAGGTTTGTACTGGAAGTGGAAGTTGGAAAGGAAAAGGTGGTGTTTTCTGAGCATCTCTGTAGTGTCTCAGCACTGCGTGAGTAATCCGCATACTATAAAATATGGTTTGAATTTTTTTGGTCAGGCTCCACAGACGCTGCTTTCAAAGTTGAGCAGGCATATATCTGCCTCTCCATGTGAAGTGTTGCATTTTTCTAAGCCTGTTATTTCTCTGCTCTAAGAAGCCTTGTTTGGCAAGCCCATCATTTCCAATACTTCTTGCAGCTGCGTTCTGCCTTCAGCCTGGGATGTGGGATCCACTGATGTCTGACATCTCAGCCTTTCCTGTGGCAAAAAAAAAGGCTGGAGGATTAATGCAAACATGCAGAAGATCTCTGCTCTGAACAGCAATTACAGAGGAGACCTTTGCTGGATGCGATGATCAATAAGAGCGTGTGGGAGGAGGTAACAGCAAGAGACGAACATGCAGCTCTGGGGACAAGCAGCATGATAGTTTGAGAGACCAGAGTCTGTTTATTGCCTCAAACAAAATGATGCTGCTGAAATTCACTCGTTTAGCCACACTCCTCTTGTTCCTTTAAACACTGCCTTTCTGTTTGGCAAAATGCATCCCTGGGCCTGTTTGATTTTCTTTAAACAACCGGTTGAGCTTTTTTGGCTCACATTGATTTGCCTTTTCAGGCTGTATCTAGCTCCCTTACAGCCAGCTAGGACAGTTTTGTTAACGAGGTTTTCCATATTCCTCCTTCTCCAGAATATGCTCCCTTGACCCATGGAGTTTCAGCCCAGCTCCTGCTGCCACTGGCTGGAGGTCAGGATCATCCCTGTGCCACTGCAGAGTTGGGAGCAGAGCCCTCCCATAGGCAGGCTTACTATTATTATTACCCTTACTATGCATGCTCTCCTTGGCATGGCACTGCTCTTCCTAGTGGGGGAAGCTGCTCCTGCGTTCCTCCTGTCCTCACCTTGACCATGAGGCTTGGGCAGGCTTGGCACTGTCAGGGAGCTTTTTGGCTGCATTGTGGATGAACATGAGGCTACCAAGCTTGCAGAGCCGAACACTAGCAGGAAGAGCTGAATGGAGATGCTGGATCTCCTTTTGGCGACTGTGCTTTTCCTCATCCCAGAAGGAGGTGGCCTCATTTCACACACGCAATGGATGATGCTCATGGAGCACCAGCTCAGTAATGCGGTATTATCAAGCACTGTTTCACAGTTCTGCTCCAAACACCAGCGATTACTTTCATCTTGGGTTTTTTTTATGTTGCTTTTTACCTTACTCTTGGTGGCCCTGAGCCTTCTCACCCTGTTGGCAGTCCCACCTGTCCTCATTCAAGCCTCCCACTCTCATCAGCTGGTTGCTCACCATCTTTTATCTTCCCCCTATCTTCAGGTTAATCTTCCCACCCTGAGTCTTCCTCCCCCTGCACTGTGCTGTTCCTTAGCCCACGGGCTACTGACTCCCTCGTCTCAGGTCCCTGATTTGGTTTCCAAGACTGGTCTCCCTGATGGCTCAACTTCCACTCGCTCCTTTGAGTGTCCACCAGCTTCCTGCTCTCTTGTCCGTCCCGACCACCACAGGCTAGAGAAAAGCTTCCCCCTCTTGCCCCGCAACATGGGACTGACCTGGCCCAAGCCACAGTGTGTCGGGCGGCAGCCCGTTTTCCCCTCGGGGAGTGCTTCTGACGGGACAGAGGCTTTGGGGCACAAGCACTTGGGCCCTTGGGAGAGGGGAGGGGGAGCCGAGCCAAGCCGAGCCGAGCCGAGCAGTGCGGATCCGGGGAGCGGCGCGGCAGCGGGGGGCGCTGACGCACGGCGGGGCGGGCACGGCGCTATAAATGCGGCCGCGGCAGCGGCCGTCGAGACGGTAGCACCATGGAGAGCTGCCGGGCGCTGGCGCTCTGCGCCGTGGCGGCAGCCCTGCTGCTGAGTGCCCGAGGGCAGGGGCCGACACCACCGCGCCGCGGCCGCGACCTGGGGTCCCTCGGCGGCGGCGGCGGCGGCTCCTCCCGGGAGAAGGAGCTGGTGGGGCAAGGGGCCGGGGCCGGGCTGGGGGGCGCCGGGCGGGCGGGCGCGGCCTGACGTGGGCTGTGGGATCTCTCGGCAGATCGAGGCGCTGCAGGAGGTGCTGGAGAAGCTGAAGAGCAAGAGGGTTCCGCACTACGAAAAGAAGTTCGGGCAGGTGCCCATGGTGAGTGCCGCGGCGGGATGGGACGGGGCGTGGCGGGACTGGCCACCCTCACCGCCTGTCGCTGCCCGCAGTGTGACGCCGGGGAGCAGTGCGCCGTGAGGAAGGGGGCCCGCATCGGGAAGCTGTGCGACTGCCCCCGGGGGACGTCGTGCAATTCCTTTCTCCTCAAGTGCCTGTGAGCGGAGCGCCCCTGGACAAGCCGCCGGGAGCGCAGGCACCGACATCTCCTCGCCCTAACGTGCCGACCCAAGGCGGCTCGTCCGCCCGGGGAAACGCAGCGAGAAGCCCCCGCGTCGCCTGTGTAACGCCGTCCGCGACATCCGACATCCATGGAGCTGTTTTCTTTCTCTCCTTCCTTCTTCCTTCTCTTCCTTCCCCTCCTTCACCATCTGACTCTGTCCGTCCAGGAAACACCCAGCCCGTGCCTTGCCGAGTAGAGCTGCCGGTACCGGGAGCTGCCGAGTCGTTCCCGTGCGGTGCAGAGCCGAGCCGTGCGTGCCCGGAAGCACGGCTGGCCCCGTGCCGTGCCCCGGGGCGCCCGGCTTCTTCCCGTGGCGGCCGGCGGAGGGGCCGGGCCCAGGGGATCCCCCGGGCTGTGGTGGGGGGGCGGATGTGTGCGGAGACCCCTGACCCAGCCGAAGGGTCCCACCTCGGCGCACCCCGGGGGTAGCGGTGTTTGGGGACCGGCGGGATCGTGGCTGGGCGGTGCCGGCGGGAATCGGTTGCTTTACGGGAGCCACCACGGAGAGAAAGCTGACTGGATCCGTTGCAGACTACTAGGGGATATCCTGATCATCTAGACCAAATTGCTCATGTTTCTACGATGAATTGATGTACAGAAAGATGTCCGTCCTCCATAAAAACACTGTGTTTTAGCAAACTCATAACTTGTTTTAAGCCTTTGTCTCCGTTAATAAAGTCACTGTTCTGATGACAGTGTTTTGGAAGAAGTTTTAATTTCACGCACAGGAATCCCCAGCACTCAGAGGGAGATGCTGAGGGTTACTCCAAAATTACTGCAACCACTTGCATCATTGTGTGCTTCCGCTGGGCTGCCAGCCGGCTCAGGACAGGCTGGAAACTGGGGTTCGTTTCTTCTGGTGATGGCTTGGCTGACACCTGCTCCCTGCCCCACGGGTACCCAGAGGGACTGTGGGGAACACAGACAATTTGGACCTCAGGTTTTCCCTTGGGAGAGTGCAGGGTCCATCCCAGCCGCAAGACTTGGGCTGGGGAGGCAATGCAGGGAGGCAACCACCATGGGCTGGATCGTTTTTGGTGCTTTGTGTTTTATTCCCATAAATGATGGACCTCTGAAAGAACTTCTTTCCTCTCCATCGGTCATAACTCGTGTGCGTCTGTGCATGCCAGAATCAGCTTTTATCTCTACCAGCTGGGAGATGAGGGTCTGTGTGTGCCAAGGTAGGCTTGGGGAAAAAGCACTCCTCCAAACAAGTTTCATATTTGGTGCTGAAGAGAGCACAAATTTAAGTGAGAAACCCAGAGACTTGTGAAAGAAAAGAGAGTTCTGTAAGGCCCTTGCTTTACTCCTGAACAGTAAAGGAGTAAACAGGAGGAAGCCTGGCTGAAACGGGTGCAGAAAAACTGACTGCAAAAAGAGACATCACACTGGGTTTTCTATTATCGTTGTGACTATTGTGGCTTTTACTGCAGTTATTACTACTATTGCTATTGTTACCATTATCACTATTATTGCTATTAATATTATTTTCCAGGACAGAGATGAGCTCTTGATATCCCTGAGAGAAAAATAATATAAACAGAAGCTACAAGCATGCAGAGAGGGTGTGAAAGCCAGTGGAGCAGACTGGACCAGATTGCTGGGGGATGCCATGCATGGGCGAAGCAGTACTGGTCAGGGGGGAGCAGTGTGTTTTGAGGTTTGAGGGGCAGAAGGGGGGTGTTAAAGTAGGGGAGCACCGTGGTGCAAATGGTGGGAACACTGTTCAAGGAGGACTTTACAAGGAGGAAGGGATACAAAATGAGAAGGGATGCAGAAGTGGGATTTTCCAGGCAGAGGTGGCTGCGAGCTGTGACTGCAGATTTTGTGCCCGTGGGTTGGTGCTGGCCTGCGGAGGAGAGGTGTGATGATGCATTCACAGAGATGGAGGTGTGTATTAGGTTTGGTAAACTGGAACCTGTGCTTGTGGATGTCTTTATGGTATTTCCCAGGGTCACTGTAGAGGCATTTATTCTTCATCTC
The DNA here is from genome assembly GCF_963264785.1 of Psittacula echo. NCBI lineage: Eukaryota > Metazoa > Chordata > Aves > Psittaciformes > Psittacidae > Psittacula > Psittacula echo. The sequence continues at coordinate 63,305,054 of NC_137742.1, read as the reverse complement.
TTGTGGAATATTGAAATCGTTTTTGTAGCATCTGGGCTTGGTTCCCGTACACACACACACACACAGACACACACATTACAAAAGGTCTTACATTTAGGTGCTGGTTGCTTTCAGGCATGCAGGCTGTTCAGTGGTCCCCTCTGCACAGAGTCCAGCCCCAGGTAACCCTGCCATCTCAATGAACTGAGCTCTGGCAGATTGCCTCAACATGCAACATTTTTACTGGTGGTTCTTTTGTGCAAAATCGGACTGAAACATGAAACACGGGACTAAAATATGTCAAAAATTAATAAGCTTGTGTGACTATTTTACAGTTCGTGTTTTTCCTGGTAACAGTGCTCAGAATTATAATGTGGTTTAAATAAAGATCCGAGTTCTAAATTTAAAACTTAAGGAAACAGGGATTTATGGTTCACTTGCGTAATGCTGTCATTGTGAGAATATTCTCTGTGATACTGTGTTCACCAGCCTGAGGGCTCTTATCATGTCGATTACATTATGTTACAGTTATTTCTACCCTACAGATTGAAAAAAGCAGGTGAGGAGGAAAACCTGTGCCTGCCCTGCCCCCTCTCTGGGGAGTGGGATAGGAGTGGGATAGGTCTGGCCACACTAGGGACAGCCCCCAATGGTTCCAGCCCCCAGCAGCCCCTGCAGGATGCACCCCAGTGCCTGACAGGATGTGTCCACATGTGCTGTGGGAGATGGACAGCTGGAGGCCAGTTGTCAGTGGTGTACACCAGGGGCAACAGGGGCTTCAATACCATTTGACATCTTTGTTGATGACCTGCATGATGGTCCAAAGCGAACCATGCAGTTCAATCCATGAAATGCATCTGGGGAAGAATAGCCCCAGGCAGCAGAACAGGCTCTCTTGGCCCAGGTGGGAGAGTTGGGTCCTACCACACAGTTGAGGACCATGCAGCTCAGTAAGAACTTAATGTGGACTTGTAGCAGTCTCAGCTTCACATCTTCTTTACAAAGGGTCTGGGTTCTGCAACTATCACCTTCTTCCCAACAAAAAGAAAGAGAGAAGGGGCAGAGCAGCTCCTACCCAGTTCCCTATGGCATTGATCCAGAGTACAAGGTCACTGACGAGATCAACATCAAGGACACATTCCCAACAGATTTGCTGGATGAAGCAGCAGGGCAGTCTTTCAGACAGCAGAACGGAGGACGCTCCCAGAGCGTCTCACAGACATACCAAAAGCCTATCGCCATAGTTCTGACCTGTTGTGGGAAGACCATTCAGGAATAAACCCTTCTTGGACTATCCTGTGCCTCTGTTGACTCTGGAGCCTGCAGAAAAAGTAATAGAGCCCTGTGACTGGATTGGGGCATTTATGAGAACAGAAAGTGAGGTTGTCTTAGTTAACATCAGTGAGGAGGCAAGGGAGCATACTAACACTTCCAAGGTGGGCCCTACACACAACTTAGCTGAGTACCCAAAACAAGCACCACAGCTTTTGAGGGTTCATCTTGGGTTTAGACAGCAGAGAGAGCTGCAAGAGAGTTTTGACTCAATTCTGTGGTTCAGAAATAATGTGTTTACTGAGCATGACATAAAAAACCCCATTTGCCTGAAGTGTCAGCCCATTAAGACTCATCCATGGTAAATATGTCTGCCTGCTGGCAACTCCATTTCAAGAGCTTTGTTTTCTTTTTGATTGGATCTTCCAGCTGGAAAGGGAACCCATGCAGGAAACCCATCCTTATTCACTAGTCTAACCCCAATTAAATGAGCTAGTTGAATGGCAAGCAGTGGGACAAATAGGCCTAACTGGATTGTGCTGATTTTTTATTCTCCTTGGTTTCTATGGGCCTTGCCCATGTTCTACTGCTAGCACAGAGTGTGAATCACCTTCTGGTCCTGCTTCTTCTAGGGCTTGCTGAATCTCTTCCCAGAAAACACCTAGTCAGAAACTCAAAGACAAAGATGACCAATTCACATTGCTCATCTGCAGCCAAGTCTTCTCTTCCTCACAATTCAGACTTGCTGTCCCTGGCACAGGCAAAGCAGGCATTGATCTTCATTAATCAGCGTCAGGGAAATGTATGCCTTTGGGTGAGAGCCTCTGGGGTACAAGATGGGGAAAGTACTGAGAGGACAACTGAGATTCACATCAGAAGTCAGAGTTTGGAGATAACATTGCATGGACGCAGTGTGTTTCACACTCCCTGGAAAAATCCCATGACATTTTCTGCTGGGGTGGATTTTGCTGCTGCTTGGGGTTTGGTTTGGTTGGTTGGTTGTTGCTGTGTGGTGACATTTTTTTGGTTTGTTGACTTTTGGTTGGTGTTTTTTTATTATTAAAAATATTCCCTGAAAGAGGAAACTTTCTTTCAGCATCTCGTTTGTTGAGTTACCAGAAGAAACAATTATATACCAGTTAACACTGTGGATGTGGATGTTTTCAGGCTTTCTATCTGTTTGCAATTTGCATGGAAGTACATGATTTTGCATCTGCTCAGTTGCTATACCTTGTGAGGTATATGCTATATCTTCTGTGATTTTAACACAAGTACTAGAAGTTTTATGCCTTTGTGGTGTTGGTGAATCCACCACAGGCTGGAACTGGGCAAAATAATATCTGTGGATGAACAAGAGGTGGCAGTGTTGGAATGAAATAAATTCTCAGCAGGCAGCTGTCTCTCGTCTAAATGAGTGTGTTAGCTGAACTGTGATGAATGAGATTTGGGTTACTTTTTTATTATTATAATTTAATTATTTTATTAATTTATATTATTAATCGTTTAAATTAATTTTAAATTATGATCATTAAAGCAAGTTGAAGCACACACCTATACTTTCCTGGCTTACAACACCCAGCAAGCCACCTTTAAGTCTAGATCTCTGCAAGGTGGATGTCATCTCTTGCTGGGAAGGGACTGTGCACAAAAAGGGACTCAGGGGCTTGAGCAGTCTTACCTGGTGCCATCACACAAACCGCCCAACACACATCCCTCCTACACCCCATTCCTCACTCTGCCTGTGTGAGGCCCATTTCAGCTCACAGATGGGCCTTCAGTCCCCAGCCCTGTCTCCTGGAGTCAGCTCAAACCTATGCTGAAGGCATCTTGTCTTTCACACAGACTCCTCATCCAGATGTTGTAGCTTGCCTCCAGCCCCATCTCCAGCCCCATCTCCTCTGACTGCATTCCCCAGATGGATTGTGGACCTGGCTCATCACTTGCCTCTCCTGGGACTGGTGATGGACCATGTTACCAGCACCCAGCTGTGCACCACTGGTGAGTGCATTGCCTGTGCTGGGGTCCACCTCAGCTCCAGCTCACCTTACCTTGGGAAGAAGACAGCCCTTGCTGCAGTGATGCTGCTCAGCCTTAAGTCTCAGTCCTGTTTACTCTTGCTTTGCAAGCAGGGGCCTGGGGACCCTCTTTAGCTGTAAGGAGTAAGTACTTTAGTGTGAGGGTGGTGAGGCACTGGAATGGGTTGCCCCGGCAAGTTGTGAATGTTCCATCCCTGGCAGTGTTCAAGGCCAGGTTGGACAGAGCCTTGGGTGACATGGTTTAGTGTGAGGTGTCCCTGCCCATGGCAGGGGGGTTGGAACAGGTTGATCTTAAGGTCCTTTCCAACCCAAACCAGTCTGTGATTCTATGAAGACTTGACCCATGCCCTGTTCCCCTCTAGGAAGGAAGCAGAATTGTCTTCACGGCAATGAAAGGAGTTCACCATCATAAAATGATTTCTGTGCTGGCGGAAGGTGAGCTTTATCCCAACGTGATCTCCCTGCAGCAACATCTAGATCCCATCACAGTAAAGCAAGATGCATGTCGCTGTCTAAACTTGCTTCTGACTCCAAGAGGGTTTTACATACCATAGGGTCTATGTTCATCAAAGTTGCCCATGTTTCCCACAGGAACTCCTGGATATATTGTACATGAAAGGGCTATCAGCTGAGGGGCTATTTGGACCAGCTTCCAGCAAGAAAGCACACTGGGAGCTGAAGGAGGCCCTAGGCAGAGGAGGGGATGTTAACTGGGGAAGCCAAACTGTACAGCTGCTGGTGCTGGTTGTGAAGGTGATTTCTGATTTGGGGCTGCAAGTTCTCCCTGCCATGCCACAGCTTTCACTTCAGTGACTGGCTTTGTCCTAGCCAGCAGCCCACACTAAAGCTACAGTGCAGCCAAACTCTTGTTTCTCAGATTTCAATTCCAAGTTGAGTGTTTTTATTCTCTGCCTCCTTTTCTGTTCCTCCTGTTCTGCCTCTCGCTCTTGGCATGAGAAACTCACTTCATGGTCTCCTTGAGTGTTATCCTCACAAAAGCACATTGACATTTAGGGGATAGCAGAGGGCAGAGAAGAATGGGAGTCCAGCTAGCAGGCTAGCGTGAGCTTGCTTGGCCCATACCCCAGCAGCTGCCTGCTCTGTCAATGTTGTGGAAAACAACCTGCCTCCTCCAAGCCAGAGTCACTGGAGTGTTTCCTTTGGTATCAGAGGGAGCATTCAAAGCGTTATCTGAAGCTCTTGGCATTGCAAGACTTATCCTGAAACATGCCCTTGAAGCTTTTGCTGGCTGACCTCTATCAAGGACTGGATATGACCCTTGGAGAAGACGAGTGAGGAGGAGAGATTAGAAGAACTGAAGGAGTAAGTTTTGCAAGTAGTGCCACCAGTGTGGAGAGACTGGTAGAGGCCTGAGACTTCCCTGCAAACTGATGGTTTCCTGTAAAATCCTCTTGGTTCTGACAGCTACTTACTGCTGCTGTGGAGTGAGATTTGGGGGGAAAATGGCACAGAAAAGCATTCCTCAAGTCAGAACACTTGTTTAAGGACCTGAGATTGCTCCACAGAATTACCCTTGTAAGGAGTGGCCAGCAGTTGCAGTGTAAATCAGTAGCAGCCACTGTGGTGTTACATCATGTTCATGTTCCCTTAGGGTTACTGACAAATTGTCAAGCCAGGCTCCTAATCCTCAAGGAGTTACTGACTCTTGCTGTACCATATCAGGCAAAACTTACCAACAAACAGGATCGATTAAGCAATCTTGCCATCTGCACTGTACCAAATGTGTTGAGCAAGAACCTGCTCCTGTGGGGAGTGCTGACGGAGGTAAAAGACAAAATACATTTAATTTTACCAACCTGTTACACCAATCTGGAACAATCAGAGCATTCCCAGTGAGAAGCATCTTGCTGTTACCTCTGTGAAATGCTTGTGGAGGAGCTTTTCATAAGCGCAGCGACATGGATTCAACTTTCTGAACATAAGAAAGGGTCCGGAGTCAGAAAGGCTGATGCCCTTTCTGCCTCTTGAATTGAAACCAATGTGTTGATATGTGCAGGTGAAAGTGCTGGTGGAGTTCCTTATTAACAGCTGCATGGAACTATTTGGGAAGGAGGTCAATTGCCTTCTATACCCCTCACCTGAGGAGGGGTACAGTGCCCATAGACAGCTCAACAGACATGGAGATGGACAGAGGATCATCACAGGCTGGGTCTGCTGATCCTTTTTCCGTAGTGTGTTACTGCGTCTTTGAGAAACTGAAGAGTTTCTGAGTGCTCAAGATACCACATTGTGGCAGCGCTTTCCTATTGAAAGACTCCCCAAAGGTTCAGTGGCAAAACTAACAAAATAAAATACACATGCACATTAACCACAGGCTCTGAAGTGTGATGCTGTTAGCCCATGGACATTTTTGGTGGGGCTGGGAATAGAGCATTGCTCGTTCAACCCAGCTCATCCCAGTCTGTGTTTTGCCATATCCTCTTATGACAAACATGCAATGATGAAAAATGCCTTCTTGGTAAAGTAAGCTGTTATTGTCCTGTTTTGCACTTGTGCTATCACAGTGAGCTCTATCCAGAACTGTTTACTTTTCAAGGTGTGCTGACATCTGATGCTCTAGGATCAGACTGAATATATGACTCAGATGTCATTTTCCAAAGCATTTCCCATCAGTGCAGCAGACATTACAGAGAACAGGGCGTCAGAACAGGGACTAAGAGAAAACTGGTATAAGGTTTAAGGTGAGTTTAGCTTCTGGTTTTATCACTTCTGAGAACTCATTTCACTGCTTTGGCTTCTAGAGCTACGTTCAGAAGAGTATGGTGACCACAAAACAGATAGTGTCTGACAGATGCATTTCTGAATAGACCACCCTCTCTGCTCTAATTCCTCCCAGACTCAAAGGCAGATACGGTCATGGAAATGGAAAAAGGACAGGTTTGTCAGGTCCACAAACACTGCAGTGAAATTAAGTCACATATGAAGGAATGTCTTGATGCAAAACTGAGCAAAAAATGTGCAAAGTCACCTTCCTGCAAGGAGAGGATAAGTCTCCAGTCTCTACTGTGAGGCTAACTGAAATGAAGGCAGACGCTTGCTCTTCTGTGAGATGTGGTTCTCCTCCTTTCAGCTGCTAATTTCAGTGTTGAGGTATAACTCCCTACTGCAGACACAGGATTCACCCTGAGAGAGGTGGGGAGCACGGCTGCGAGCTCAGGATCCAGGTAACTCTTCTGCGTTCCACTGGCAGGCCCCAACACTGATGTAATGGGACTATGCCGTGGATGGGACTATGCCATGGATGAGACCATGGGCCTTTGTGCCAGTGAGCTGAGCAGGGAACAACTTTGTGTCCAGGCAGCAACAAGGGCCAGCAGTACCTGGGGTGGTGTGAATAGGGCTTAGTCCAGACAGCAAGAGCGGGGATTATACCCCTCTGATTGGTGTATGTCAGACTTCACCAGCATATCGTGCCCACTTTGAGTCCTCCATACTGGAGGGATGTCACTTTTGTCCCTACATCCACGCAGGATGCTAAGAAATTTCTAGTTCAATCATAAACTCTCCTCTCATTTGTATTCATGAAATTAACTGTCATCTTCGCGAAGTCCAGCAGGGGGGGATATTCTTCTGCATTAGGGCACAGATCTCAATAAAAAAATTAAACTCACCAATACAGTCTGGGTGTTACATTATTCACGCTGCTTTTTGTCGGCAAAAGATGGCAATTCTAAGTTCTCTCAAAGTGCAGAATGAAAGATCAATTAGCTCATTTATTTGCAGCATACCCTGGTACTGAATTAATTATTATGGCCAGAAGTATTTTGCATCAATTATGCTTTTATTTAGACACTGGTATCCTAGCCAAACTGTGTATTTGTTCTGCTTTGGAGCTACTTATGTAACTTCATTGTTATCGCACTATTTCTTGTGCAAATTACATCTCATAAATCTTTAACAGAGTAAAGTGTCGGAGATTCGAAGCGCCTATTGAGGATTTTCTGCCTTCCATAGAAGACATGGTATAAACTCTTTTTTGAGAAACTTCCATGCTTCCTGGAAAGGTGTTGGTAGCCCCAGAGAAATACTGGGCAGAAGTTGTTCAGATTGAAGATTTCTAATTGTGTTTGTGCAAATTAACATGTGATGTACATAATTACTGCAATAGCCAGCTATTGGAGGAGCATGTGTAAGCCTCCAGGTTCCTGCCGTGCATCAGGTTTGGGTCAGGTGAAGGTGCACTCGGCAGTGAGCGAGGCTCCCGCGTTACCTACAGTTACCTAGCACAGGGTTTGGCCGGTGCGCACCATGAACACAAGAGGGTGCTGGTTACTGGATGGAGACTTCTGCTTGTGGAAGTGACTTTGTTCCGGGTTTGTAGCGGAAAAGCTAGAGGGAAATATGGTGCACGAAAGAGCTGTATGCCGGGAACTGAGAAACACAACGAAAGTAATGTCAGTTACTCAAATAAGCTTCCTGAAGTTAGGTACTGAGTTATTGAAGTTACGGCTATTAAGTTTTTATTGTTCACATCCTTCTTCATCCTTTCTTTACCCCGTCTAAAGTCAAAGACAGAAGTATCAGAAAACGACGTGATTTTCTAGCATCATTACAGCAGGTTTAGGCATTTGCATAAAGCAGCTGCAGACCTCTCCTAGATAAGGCTTTTGCAGTCAAACTTGCTCAAAAGTGACACTGCACTGGAGACCTTTCGTGCCACCCAAGTTCTGGATGGGCTTTTCTTGTCCCTTTTGACCTGCTTTATGACATCATTATGAGAATATGCTAATCCAGGCACTGATAAATATATATACAGATTAATTCTTTCATCCTATTCTATAAATTCAGCAGAAGACAGAAGCAGTAGAGTGTACATAGTGTTTTCTAGGACGTTGCTGGAGAAGAGCTTAGCAACTGGTAGAGAAATGATCATATCAATTTGCTGCATTATGTATATTATGCCTGAAAATGGAGTACTTGTGTTAGTAGCCAGGAGCCCAAATCCAGTTGAGAGTTATTTGTGTAAACCCAGTATATTGCCTGAAGAGGTACCACCTTAATTAGAAATAATCCAGATACACACTTTGAGAATAGCCATTTAGAGACAGACATGAGCAATTCCTTGTGCTCTTCATGATAATTTCTAATTTACCAGCTTTTTGACTGTAAAACAGAGGTATAAGAAATCTTGACTTTATTCACAGAAATTGTAGCTATTCCTTTTTTATTTGTAAAGGAATGAAAGATGTTTGTGTTCACTCTTTTTTGCGTTTATTGTGGTTTGACTGATTTTGAGGTGGGAAAGTTAACTAAAGAATGACTGCTGTGCTAATATTAAAATACCTAAGTAGATCCTTACCAAGATATTCCAGAATTGCTACTACGCACAAATACACATATTTAACTACTTATGAATCAATGAATAAACATTTCTGTATACGCACATGCATGTAGGTCAGCAGCAGATACAAGCAAGTTTCATCAGGTGATGGAAAAGGAAGGAAGAGGAAGAGCTTTGAAATAGTTTTCCTCCTGAACATGCCAACTTTCCTCCACTTTCTTCTAGTTCTTAAGCAAACTGCTTTGCTATCTTGTCTTGTCTGAGTAAGCCTGCTTCTTTCTCCTTGAATGGCAATAAGTAGACAGTTTAATTCAATTTCCTACTTAGTTATGTCCATTTTCCTTTTTCTTTCACTCTCATAAGGCATGTATTTCAGCGCTGGAAAACTTTTCTGCTCTAAAAGAACACAAATGTAGCAGTGAGTATAGAAAGAGAGCTATCACAACTTACATAAGTAATTTTAATAATCAGTTAATAGTGTAGAAACCATCTATCAGACTTGATGCATATCATATATACTGTACAGAGCTGGCAGAAGCCATGAATGAAAATGCTTCTAAGTGCATCCAAAATATGTAATGCTAGGGATCATTTGTCAATGGAGCTATCAAAACCTGAGTATTCTTCAAGTACTAGCACGGGTATGATCTTGGAAACAACCTAAGAAATTACCTGATTATGAAAGATAATATTTTAAGAAAGTGTTGTGAACAGACAACCTAGATTCAAATTAATTTATCTATTCAAGGCTTCACCTTGTCGTCTTCCATACATCCATCTGCACTTGTTATGGCAGGTCAGAGAAATCAGAAAAAAATGACAGTGCTTATGTGCTGCATTTGTCTGCTCCCTCCTGGACAAATTCTGTCCTTTGGCATCACCAAAAGGCCTCCAAGTTCCCTCTACTGCTTTGTCAAAGGGGGAGCTAAGTATACATGCACCAGTAACAAGGAGTATCATGATAAATGAAGTACAATACCAGAGCATTTTTAAGGATTGTAGTGCATAAAGGAGAAGTTCTAAACCAGACTTCATTAACAGCAAACTTAATTCCACAGTTCTGTCTTCATCCTACAGAGGGATGGAACAGCAGTTATGCTGACACCAGCAAGATCAGAATCTCATCCCAGGCCATTGCCTTCCCCTTCCTCATGACTCTGCCCAGTTTTGTATTTGGCAAGAAAGATACGGATCATTTTCTTCGTTCCTGTTCAGCTCTTTCCTGCACTGTTTATCATTTTTCTGAAATATCAGACCATCTTTAATGTAAATTTTAAACATATACACAAACACAAAGCAAGTAAACGTGTGCAGTTATTGAGAATGTTTCTTATGACATAGTAGATATGATTTACAGTATCTATAGTACACAGACTATTTCTGTGGTGCAGTGGTTTCCTAGAGAAATAATAAGAATTTGCTGTAATAAATCTCTCTTCATAAAACATGCTATTCCTATGTAGTTTGTTGAGGATAAGGCATAATATTGTTTATGCTTTCCAGGTGTATTACTGAAACATTGCATTGCGTACAGCTGGAGCTGAAACAGCTGAAACAGGTGAAACAGCTGAAATGCAATTTTTCATGAATGTCAAAACAAAACTTTTCATAATGTTTAAAAAATTTTAACTTCTTGGCCCAGTCCATCAAACCTCAAGAAATTCTGGATGGTTCACAGCATGTGAGTTTCAGTTTCTAATCCATTATTAGTTGAAGGAAATGCAGTTTAAAGCAGCAGACAAAATAAAATGCCCAAACCACTAAAATATATACCTAAACAGATTCCTCTTCTTGTAAACCCCATGAATTTATAATATTATATAATCTCAGATTATCATCAGAAGCATTCTATAACATGCTGTCATTTGTAATGAATGCTGTTACATTCTGTCTAGTTAATTGCTTAAGGCTTTAGTCAGTTCAATCAATATCCACATCAAAACTTCTTCACCATGTGCAGCTGAAATGCCATATTTTTCAGGGTGAAGGGTGTAAGAAACAATAGTCTGCACATCAGTACGGATCCAAGTGTGTCTTGCCTGGGTTGCTTTACCTGGAACCATCTTTTGTAACATTTTGAAGTTACGAGGTCAGGGTAACATGTTTGCATTATGACAGTGACATTTATCTGGGAGAAGGGTCAGACAAAGAGTATTCAATTCGTTAACTGATCTTTTAAAATGCAGACTCCAAATTTTAAAAGAAAAAATATCATGTGTCTTCCTTTGGCTTGTTACTAAATTTGAGAATTCTCAAATGGAATTACATTAATTTTTTCCTTTCAAATTTGGAGTTGTAATTTTCTGGGGTTTTGGTTTTGGCTGGGTTTTTTTGAGACATATCCTAATTTAGCTCGTTCATTATGTGACATGTAACAGACTTAAGCCTCTGAAACAGTTTTGGGATGAAAGAAGGCTGTCTGCCCACAACTGCAAGATTATTCTGAGGGTCACCACTCTAGTATAATACAGACTATACAATTCAGCAACATAATAATAAACAGCTTAAAATGGAAGAGCTGCCATGAAGTATCTATGAAATATTAGTATACAAATGTAAAAGAACTTCCTTCCTACTGAACACAAAGGAAGGGGGGGAAAAGCAAATACTTTCTTAGGTGGTGCTATAAGTTTTCAAGACCATTATCTGTGTCTAAGTTGAGACAAAAAATACATAAACCATTCCTGTATCACATGTTTGGTGAACATAAAACTAAAAAAATACAAACAGCTTTTGAAAATCTTGTAAGTTGAGAGGAGAGAGAGAAAAAATAGTGTAAGGGTATGTCACACTGAAGAATTGTGACCGAAACTGTCTTAGGACATGCAAACTATCCTACAGACAGAAACTTTAATTTTGCAAGACCCAGGACCTGTTATTTAGATGGTTACTCAAAAACTGGGCTTTCTTCCTATTGCATTCCGTATGCACTGCTTATTAGGAACAAAAACTAAAAGATATTGCCCACAAACTCATCAGCAAGGAAGTACCTTCCCTGCAAATGTGCAATTGCCAGAAATACAGATAGCCATCCCCTAATTTAAGACAGGAGTAGCAGCACTGTGCCTGATCAGTGCGCTACCCTTCTAAGCCATAAACGTTGTAAAAAGCATAGAAAAAGTGTTTTCTGAAAGTATTTTTGATGAAATCCGGAAAAATGAATTTATGTTTTAAATTTATAAAATTTAAGATCTTACTGATTAGAAAAACTACCAAAAAGGTCAGAATTTTATTTTTATATAAGAAATTCCCAACCTAGTCATAGCAGATGTATCATTTTATTTATTTATTTATTTATTTATTTATTTATTTATCCATATACAGATCCAACTCAATATTTGAGTGTCAGGAAGAGTTGTGAGTGTAAAAGTCTACTGCCAGTGTACAAAATCTGGAATCAAGTTCTTCATTATGCTTGTTTTTTTACGTAGCAGTACTGTTCCTGATGGAGCCTTTAATTCTAGATTCTCTAAGCAGAACTCTAATTCTGTGAAGTAATATCTTATGTATAACAAGCACATGTAGCAATTTCCTCATTCATGTAACTTTCATTTTTCTTGAGGTTCTCTGTGTTGCAATCATGAAACCTTCCTCAAAATAAAGTTTTACTGTTCTCTTATTCTTATTTATGTATTGGAAACAGGTCAGCGGAATGCAGCTACAACATTTCTTTACTGGGTGCTCATTCACTTTTTGACTACCACTGTATTCTCATTGCACAAAACTCTTTACTAAATGGCTCTTAACAGAAAGTACAAACATTAAAAATACACAGGAAAGGTACATATAACCAGATTTAGGAAAAAAAAAATATGTGAACAGAATTCCTGCTAAGGAGGCTGCTAACTGACAACTCATCATCTCTTTGCAAACATGTACTGGTCAGGAAGTGAAACATTCAATTCTTATCCTGTCCACTAACAGCCTCCCCAGCACCGTTGTTTTAGTAGCAAGACCAACTCACACAATCTTTCCCTCTTTCGGTATTTATGCACATAATAAACATGTGACTCAAAAGCGATGCCAGAGAAACGGCATTTCAAGTTATCTATAAAGACCGAACACTTCCAAATGCCTATTACGATGTTGAATTTCCCTCTGCCGCAAACAGACAGGAAAGATGACAATATGTTGGCATAGCAGGTTTTTAGGTCAACAGCTATGCCAACATCTTGCCTGCCCTCCAGCTCTGCGTAAAAGAACTTCTTGAAAAGGCAACTGTGGGAATTGTGTAATCTTTTACTGTGATTTGTTTGACCTGAAACAGAAAACCAAAATTCAGGTAGAAGCTTCACACTGTTATGTAAAACATCTGAATATCAATCAAACAGTATACTGCGTAGAAACTCTAACGTGATTTGGTTTTAATCCCTTAGGCTATGAGATCTAAAAAAAAAATCCCTGATAATGGGCCCAGTTTTTAATTCTGTGCCTACAACAGTTGCAGAGGAGAGACAGTGTTTGCTTAACTATTTTTCATAAAGCAATAATGTATTCAGGACTTTTCTTACCAATACATCAACAAAATCCCAGAGAGAGGATGGTCAGTATAGGGATGCTGCCTATATACTGTAGTAGATGCATATTCTCAAGTGACTTCATTTTAAATACTCATTTCCTAGATTTGGTCAGTCTCTTTGTCCTTGATTCACCTAAACAAAACACAACAAAACAAAACCAAAGCCAAAAACAAAACACACACACACACACACAAAAAAAAAAAAAAAAAAAAAAAGAAAAGAAAAGAAAAGAAAAAAGAGAGATTTTAAACACTAATATTTGCTGTTATAAAAATATACCATCAGCTTCATCCATACTTAGAAATCACACTGCTACCTTCTCATAATCTGTTTCTGTTCGCACAAATATTTGCAGAGGGTTTTTTGGGCAGCAGATTTGCCAACGAGACAGATTTTCAGGAGGAAAGTGGTAGTCATTACAGAACCAGAGACAGTCTCATGTGATTTACTTTGCCCACAGTGCCACACTTTGGCTGTTAGGTGGTTGGTTTGTGGGGTTTTAATTTATTTTGAACAAAGAATAAAAGAGGGGCAGAGGGTGAGGGGAAGGATATTCTAATACATTTCTGTTACCCTGTACCTGGTATTGTACAGGAGCCAAACTGGCAAGACTGATATGTAAGAGTCTAGAATGTCTAGTTAAGTCTAATAAGGACATTTAATAACTGTATCTAGATCACATTGACTAGGTCAGTCATTTGCAACACCAGACATACTTGTTGCTGAACAGACAATATTGTCAGCTGTGGGAATTGTCCTGTACCTTTAATTTTCATTTCCAAGCTCTGTATTCACATCTGGCACATTAATGTTATGTCAGCACCAGAGCTTTGCTTTTCTTCCTTCCTCCTTACCCCCTTCCCCCCCCCTCCCCCCCCACTGGATTTCGTGAGGTGAGAAAAGCAAAGGAAAAGTTATTTATTTACACTGGCTACAACATCTTTAACAGGACACAAGTGCATTCATGGTCACCAGACACCCTGCTAGCATAACACTTCCCGAGAACTCTTTGAAGAAGCTGTGTTCAGGTAAACTGTTTCAAAGCTGTGACTGTTGCACAATGTGACCTCCTTCTTCAGGTGTTAACTATGCCACCAGTGATCATTTGACAACATACAACACAGAATTGTCCACAAACAGGAGTGAAAACACACACTTTTCCATATTACATAAATAGAATAGAAACCATTATGGAACTAAACACTTTATCACATTTCAAAACATTACAAGAGAGCATCTTCAGTTCTTCTTAACACTTGTGTCTTTAGTGAACATCATAATTAGCTTGCAAGCTATCACTGTCTTACACGACTGAAAGTCTGGTTTTCCACCAATTATTCTTTTGTAGGAAAACAGTGCAAGGTTAAAGACATGTGAATTACACTACATTTTAAAGAGTCACGTTGGAATTATTTTAAAATCCAGTTTAAGAAAAAGCTCTTAAATCCACCATTTGTAGATATTATCAGTGAATTCCACTAGAATTTTGAATTTGGGTTGCTGTATCTCTGGGTGGGAAAAAGTTTTAATTCTTCAAATTGGGAAATAGTTTGTAAGTCCAAAATGCTTATTTCATAAAAAATTTGTGGATATACAGAAAAAACATGTTTACTTGCCTATTTTACATTTGCTAAGCCTTTCTGCATTTAAAAAATAGTTTATATAGATATATTTGAAGCAGCTATGGTTATATACAACTTATCTTATAATTCTCTTATAAATGAGTGTGGTTACGTTAACACTTTGGCAATATCCCTGCATTTGTTTAAGCTAACAACTTTTCCAAGACTTTCTCGAATTGAAAACTGCCTGTATTTGGAACCTGATTCTGCCGAATGTTTGAGTGTAAGTGCAGTCACAACAGTAGAGCATTTTTATACTCTGATATGACATCTAATAAACAAGAATTAAACTAAACAGCAATGTCAGCAGACAAGATCAGGGCATGTGATCACTGATGTTCTCTGACCTGTCAATCATACAATCACTTCAGTCCTAAGAAAGCCTGTTGTTCAGAACAGTGTGTGAACTGCAGCATAGTTTGGACTTAGGCCACGGCCACGAGAAGTGTTATTTCAAAGCTCTGTATCCTAGCTGTATGGTTTAAGCCCAGCTGGTAATTCAGCACCATGATGCCAGTCGTTCATTCCCCCCCTTCCTCCCTACCTGCTCCTGGAGGGAGGGGGAGAAGAATTGAAAGAATGTAAAAACCACGGGTTAAGATAAGTACAGTCCAATAACTGAAGTATAATATAAAACTACTACTGCTACTACTACTACTACTAAGGGAAATAACAAGGGGAGAGAATATAAAACTAAAAAGGAAAGGGGAAAAAAACCCAAAACAATAAATACAAGTGATGCACAACACAATTGCTCACTGTCCGTGGATCGATACCCAGCCTGACCCAAGCAGCAATCTGCCAGTCCAGGTGACTCCCCCCAGTTTATATACTGGGCATGATGTGCTGTGGTATGGAATAGCCCTTTGGTTAGTTTGGGTCTGGGGTCCTGTCTCTGTTCCCTCTTGGCTTCTTGTGCCTTCTCTTCAACATGAGAGACTGAAAAGCCCTTGATCAGGGTAAGCGCTGATCAGCAACAGCTAAAACATTGGTGTGTTATCAGCATTTTTCTCGGACTAAAGGCAAAACACAGCACTGTGCCAGCTACTAGGCAGGAGAAAAATAACTGTTACAGCTGAACCCAAGACAATCACTAACCTATAGAGTATGGATTTGACATGCTGTGATAACCCAAAATCTAAACAGTTCCAACTACTGGGAAAACTGTGTTTTGCAGCAGTGATGGGCTGCTGGTGGAGTTTAACATCCTATTTGAAAAATCCATCACTGAAACTGAAAGCAGAGCTGTATAAGGCTTGCAGAACTACTACAGGTAACTTGCAGGACAGGGCGGTTCTGACAATCTGCTGATAAAGTACCATTGCTTCCACAGCTCAATTTAGGCAAAGTTTATTGTGAAAGAATAAAGGAAGCTATTAATAGTCTAACATAATTAATGTCTTTTGTAGATTTTCTAGATTTCTCCACAGACCCTACTAGCTAACAAGATAAACAGGTTAACTGCCTGGCAATACATTAGATGCTACCAGATGCACAAAGCAAACCAGCTGTTGAATTAATAGATTGATTAAGTAGAAAATTAAATTATAACCAATAAAAGCAGAGGTGGGACGGGGGAATGCAGATAGTGCATTTTTGTTAACAACTTACCGACTTCATCTGTTCTTGCTGTTAAAAAGTTCAGTAGCAGTACACACCTCTTCAGTACGGGTGGATAAGAATATGAGAGGGGAAAGCAAACAGGCTACAGGCTAACTTCATTTGATGTATTAAAGCCTCTCCCACTCTGACTGTTCTTCACAGTTTTCAAACATGTTGCAACAGGGGAGCAGGCAAAGTGGCTTTAAACTAAAGTTGCCAGGGGAGGGGAACCTCAATCCATCCCACCCCTACCAGTTTGATGCCAGTGTCAGCAAGAGATGCTCAGAGCATGGAGAGGGATCGCAGGTCAGGAGGAGAGCACCTGAAGAGCAGAACAAAGGAATTCCTGCCACTTCAGCCAGCAAGTCGGCTTCATCGTCAGGGGCCAAGCTTAAATGCCTCTATGCAAATGCATGTAGCATGCGGAATAATCAAGAGATCTGCACACACTTGCAGGATTATGATCTTATTAGCATCACAGAGATATGGTTGAAAGGCTCCTACGCCTGGAGTGTTGGAATAGAAGGATAGAGACTTTTTAGGAACAACAGGCAGGGGAGATGGAGGTGGGGTTGTGCTACCTTCTATGTCAATGACCAGCTGGACTGCCTGGAGCTGTGCCTGGGGATGGATGAGGAGCTGATTGAGAGCTTATGGGTCAGGATTAAAGGGAGGGCAGGGATAGGGGATATTATAGTGGGGGTCTGCTACAGGCTGCCCGACCAGGAAGACTGAGTGGATGAGGTCCTCTATAGACAAATAGGAGCAGCCTTACGTTCACAAGCCCTCATCCTCATGGGGATCTTCAGCCACCCTGATAACTACTGAGGGGACAACTCCTAAAAGCCTAAGCTGTCCATGAGGTTTGTGGAATGCCTTGATGATAATTTCTTTCTCCAAGGGATAGAGGAGCCAATGAGGAGAGAAGGCTCTGCTGGACCTTGTTCCCACCAACAAGGAGGAGCTGGTGGAGAGTATGAAGCTCAAGGACAGCCTTGGCTGGCAAAATGGCCACAAAATGGTGAATTCAAGACCTTTGGATTGGTGAGGAGGATGCACAGCAAGCTCACTACCCTGGATGTCAGTACAGCCATCTTTGGCCTCTTCAGTGATCTGCTTGGTATAGCAGAATCATAGAATTGCAGAATTCTTTGGGCTACCTGTTCCAGTGCCTCACCACTCTTACAGTAAAGAATTTCTTTCTTATATCCAACATAAATCTCCCCTGTTTAAGCTTGAGCCCTTAATCCCTTCTCCTATCACTACAGTCCTTGCTGAACAGTCCTCCTGCATCCTTGTAGGCCCCCTTCAGATACTGGAAGGCTGCTATGAGGTCTCCACGCAGCCTTCTCTTCTCCAGGCTGAACAGCCCCAACTTTCTCAGCCTGTCTCCATACGGGAGGTGCTCCAGTCCCCTGATCATCCTCGTTGCCCTCCTCTGGACTTGTTCCAACAGTTCCATGTCCTTCTTATGTTGAGGACACCAGAACTGCACACAATACTCCAAGTGAGGTCTCAAGAGAGCAGAGTAGAGGGGCAGGATCACCTCATTCAGGTACCATGGGATAAAGACCTAGAGGGAAGAGAGGCCTAAGAAAACTGGTTAATAATTAAGGATCACCTCCTCCAAGATCAGCAGCAATGCATCCTGGCAAAAAGAAAGTCAGGCAAAAATGTCAGTAGGCCTGTGTGGATGAACAAGATACTCCTGGACAAACTCAAGCTCAAACTTGTTTAGTTTACACAGGTGGAAGTTTACAGAGGGTGGAACCAAGGACAGGTAGCCTGTGGAGAATACAAAGAAACTGTCTAAGCAGCCAGGGATCAGGTTAGGAAAGTTAAAGCCCTGATAGAATTAAATTTGGCCAGGGACATCATGGGCAACAAGAAGAGCTACTATAGGTATGTCAGTGACAAAGGAGAATGTGGGCCCTCTCCAAAAGGAAACAGGAGAGGTGGTTACCCAGGACATGGAGAAGGCTGAGGTACTCAATGATTTTATTGCCTTGGTCTTCCTCAGCAACTGCTCCAGCTACACATCCAAGTCACAGAAGGAAAGGCAGGGATTGGGAGAATGAAGAACCACTTGCTGTAGAAGATCAGGTAAGAGACCATCTAAGGAACTTGAAGGTGCACAAGTCCATGGGACCTGATGAGATGCATCCAAGGGTCCTAAGGGAATTGGTGTATGAACTTGCTAAGCCATTACCTATCATATTTGAGAAGTTGTGGCAGTCTGGTGAAGTTCCCACTGACTGGAAAATTGGAAATATAATCCCCATTTCTAAAAAGGAAAAGAAAGAAAGACCCAGGGAAAGACAGCTAGTTAGTCTCACCTCAGTGCCTGGCAAGATCATGTAGCACATCCTCCTGGAAGCTATGACAAGACACATTGAAAAGAGAGAGGTGGTTGGTGACAGCCAACACGGCTTCACCTTTGTTCAGGCAAATCCTGCCTGACCAATTTGATGGCCTTCTATGATGGGGTTACAGCACTGGTGGATAAGAGAAGACCAACTGATGTTATCTACCTGGACTTGTGCAACGCATTCGACACCGTCCCACATGACATCCTTGTCTCTAAACTGGAGAGATCAATTTGCTAGATGGACCACTTGGTGGATAAAGGATTGGCTGAATGGCAGCATGAAAAGAGTTGTGGTCAACGGCTCAATGTCCAGTTTGAGACCAGTAATGAGTGGTGTTACTCAGAGGTCAGTGTTGGGACTGATCC
Organism: Psittacula echo; assembly: GCF_963264785.1. Lineage (NCBI taxonomy): Eukaryota > Metazoa > Chordata > Aves > Psittaciformes > Psittacidae > Psittacula > Psittacula echo. Next base: position 63,285,987 of record NC_137742.1, on the reverse strand, counting down.
TGTTCAACCAACATCTTTGTTGGTGACATGGGCAGATGCACCCTCAGCAAGTTTACCAATGACACCAAGCTGTGTGATTTGGGTGATAAGCTGGAGGGAAGGAATGCCATCCAGAGGGACCTTAACAGGCTTGAGAGATGGGCCAATGCCAACCTTATAAATTTCAATAGTGTGAAGTGCAAGGTGTTGGGGCAATCTGAGGCACAGCTACAAGCTGGGTGGAGACTGGATTGGAAGCAGCCCTGCGGAGAAGGACTTGGGGGTGTTGGTTGATGAGCAACTGGACGTGAGCCGGCTTCAGTGTGCGCTCACAGCCCAGAAAGCCAACCGTATCCTGGGCTGCATCAAAAGGAGCGTGACCGGCAGGTTGAAGGAGGTGATCCTGCCCCTCTACTCTGCTCTCGTGAGACCCCACCTGCAGTACTGCATTCAGCTCTGGAGCCTCCAGCACAAGAAGGACATGGACATGTTGGAGCATGTCCAGAGAAGGGCCACAAAGATGATCAGAGATCAGAAGGCTGAAGTGTCTTCTCCTTCAGCCTGTGAAGACAGGCTGAGAGAGCTGGGCTTGCTCAGCCTGGAGAAGAGAAGGCTCGAGGGAGACCTTTAGAACCTAAAGGAGGCCTACAAGAAATCTGGAGAGGGATTTTTTATAAGGGCATGTAGTGACAGGACAAGGGGGCATGGCTTTGAACTGAAAGATTAGATTAGACATTAAGAAGTTCTTTACACTGAGGGTGATGAAGCGCTGGCACAGGCTGCCCACAGAAGCTGTGGCTGCCCCATCCCTGGCAGTGTTCAAGGCCAGGCTGGATGGGGCCTGGAGCAACTTGGTCCAGTGAAAGTTGTCCCTCCCCCTGGCAGGGGGGTTGGAAGTGGATGAGCTTGAAGGTCCTTTCCAACCCAAGCCATGCCAGGGTTTTGTGATCATTCTGTGAAAAGTGGTTGAATCAGATCAAGAATCAGCTCCTCACAGAAGCAAATCCATAGGTATGAAAGAATCTTGAAGAAAAATCAAAACTCCACATGAACACTGCAGACAATGCTTTCAGGAAGGGAGAAAGAAAGGCAGAGAAAGGGATTCACTGGGAACCTTGCAGTGGAGAACACAAAGATGCCTTCCAACCCCCAGCATCACCTGCTTATTGTGTACAGACCTGCTCTGAGCAGGTTTAGACAACCAATATTTAAAGTGCTGGCAGCTGCCTGAAGCTTATTCTATGATACTGCTCCCACTATCAGAACCAGTAGCTGCACTGGCATTCACAGTGTGTGTGTGAGGGAAAGCATCTGGAGAAAACGGCAGCCTTACGGGCACAGTTTAATCCCTGTAATTATCCAGGCCTGGTAATGTAAAGGTCTGCAAACAAATTCTGAATCTCCATAAAACTGGGAGTTTGGGACATTCCCTGAAGGATCTTTGTTTTAAAAACAAGTATTTTGGCAGCCTCTGACATGCATTATCCATTTCAGTACATTTTCTTACTAATTATAGACTGTGCCTAATTTCCTCAGAATAATAGCCTGAAATTTCTAAAGATAAGAGTCTGTCATAAATTGGCTTAATTGTATTTTAATTAATTTTCATTTACTGCATTGGCTAAAGTATTTTTTCCCATTAAATGCAGAATAAGCACATTTTTTAAGGAAACAAATACTTCACTTCAAGGAGATCAACTCAAAACATGCACACAACACTGCTGAGGAGTCATGCTCTTAATCCTACAGGACTGGTGAACAATCAAGTTGTAGGAAGATTGAGGCCAGAGACATGGCAGCTCTCCTGTGGGCTGGGTTCCCGTAGAATGTTTGGTAGATTTCTGAACACCTGAAAACTTTCTGCACCAGGAAGAAGACAAAAGGAACAAGCAGGTTACCACTTTCTAGCAGATTCACAATCAAAGATTGAATGGAAAGTTTTCAGCTGGGAATGTATCAGGAATGAAAAAGCAGCAGCTGGAAACAGGAAAACTTACAGCTGATCAAAATAGCCACTGAGGGAAAACTTAAGTGTTGTCATATTTCTTTAAAAACAATTCGTACATACTCCTCCCTCATATCAAATTACTTGGCCTTAGAGAATTTTATAGGTTATTAATCCAGAAATATTTATTCACTTACTGCAGTATAAAACATTATTTGTTCTAATTTGATTTGACTGAATAGAATCATTCTCTTCCTAGAACTGCAAGATTCTTCCATACTAAGTTTTCCATGGGTATTCTTCAGGCTAAATTAAAAAATTCCTGGTTTCTCTCCCCAGCTCCCAACACCTAAGAGATTACTCCAGAGCCTAACACACACTTTATTTTCCTGCAGAATCAAAAGATGCGTCAGATTACAAAGCCTGGAAAAGATTCTAGTTAACTTCTCTCAGTTTCAAATTGAGCCTGTTAGGTCTACATGTGCTTTTTTGTTTGTTTATTTTGTCCTGGATTTTGTTTTTTGTGGGGTTTTTTGTTCTTGATGGTGGTTTTGGTTTTTGGGGTTTTTTTAGTTGGGTTTGGGGTTTTTTTTGGAGGGGGCTTTTTTTATGTCTCGATTTGGCATCTATGAAATAATAATTAAAAAAAAATGGGCAAAATTTTGTGGATCTTTACATCTCCATATTGAAGTTGACTAAGGTATGACTGATACTCACCATCCCCCCAAAATTCATACATTCATCCCCGCTGATAATTTTATATCTTAAGATAAAAAAAAAAGTAAAAATTAAATTTCTTTAAAAAAATACAGCCTGAGCTTCTTTGATCTTTGCAATGAACATTGAGAGGGTGGTGAGGCACTGGAATGGGTTGCCCAGGGAGGTTGTGAATGCTCCATCCTTGGCGGTGTTCAAGGCCAGGTTGGATGAGGCCTTGGGTGACATGGTTTAGTGTGGGGTGTCCCTGCCCATGGCAGGGGGGTTGGAACCAGATGATCTCAAGGTCCTTTCCAACCCTAACTATTCTATGATTCTATTATTTCAAGAGCTGAACAAACGTTTTTTAAATTGTTATTTTTGTCCTTAAAAAGACCTGGGTTTGCAGGTGGCTGTGGGAATAACAGAGATACATAGTACAGGCTACATCTTTTGGGAAATGTTATCTATCATTCTCTGGATACTGAAAAATGTGTGGTTTCAAAATGAGAGATTATTTGGAAGATCCCAGATTGAAGCATCCCATGGAGGCCAAGTTTCTGAGATTTTACTGAAGTTTAAATTCTGAATTCTCCTCCGGGAGAATCAGCCATCTTAAAGGTGGCCCCAGAATGAAGCAACTGAGGTGTGTGACTTGGATGGGTTTGAGCATTTAACTACACAGCACTGAACTTCAACAGTTTAGTACCCCTGACTTCACCTGATAATGAATAAAATGACCCTTATCAGCTGTCTAACTATTCACTTTAAAAAATACTGACCTATGAGTTTGTTTAAAGACAATGTAAACTCAGCTTAACTATATTCACTAACATTCATACTTACATTGATATAAATAAAACACACTTTTAATCAGTATTTGAATTAAGCTGTACACTTGGCATGTTCCAGTAATGAAGTCTGCAACATGAAGAACAACTTTGAGGCACAGTGGTTTTGAGTTAAATGGAAATAAAAATAATTTCAATGGCATTATCTAGAACCAGATAGCATCACATGTAACTAGCCAAAATATCCAGTGCTACATACTCACCAATACTCCTTTAGTCTTTATTTATAAAAGAAATCCCTGCAACTTTAATGTCAGTGCTTGCATTAAAAAATACTTGGACTAAAGTTGTGAGTTGTAAACTTCACTGCAGGTAATGATGCAGCTCCTGAAATACCTTTTCAACTTAATCTATAAAGTCCCTTCATTCTGTCGAAGTTTAATAGTTAAAAGTGACACTACTCTTTCAGATATTTAATTTTGTTTAGCTACAAAGTCATCATACCTGTCATCCGAAATTTAACTACAGACTCACAGGAGATACCAGTAAAGCAAGTCACATGACTAAGCAGGAAAGTAGACATCAAATACTTTTCTGAAAAATCAAATCAATAATTATTTCAGATCAAACACAGTGATGACTGCCATTACTGAATCTGGTAAAGATGTTTATCACAATTGTGTTAAGCTTCTTCCTGACTTTAAGATTAACAAATTGATACAGTAAGAAGAATTTTGGAATATGTGGTCCTTAGATTTCTCAATCTTGTATCTGAATTCTTAATCAGTGTTATGTGGACATCCCTCCTTCTTACTGGATGTGAAAACTCCAAAACCCAAAATCGTTTAGCAGCTGACAACTCAGCCTTCTAGGCTGTAATGGGAAATAATAGGTTGCCACACAAAAAAAAAAAAAAAAAAAAAAAAAAAAAAGGAAATATGAAGTAGCTCACATTCTCTGAATACCTTTTTCTAGCCCAGATTCAGTTAGCTAATGTGTAGCCAAATAGACTAAAACGTATCTCAAATAAGTTGCTATGATTGAGGTGAGTGATGATGGCAAATTCTACAGTCTTTCGATAGGAACAGGGCATTCTGTAGCCTCGTATTAAACTTAGCTTTGCACCTGGAAGGCTCATTTTAATAGTATTTTAATAATAAAAATAGTGGGTGGCATTTTTTTTTTTTAGGAGTACCTTGTATACTGCTTGCATATACTTCCACAGTGAAGGGGATTTAACAGGCAGCTTCTCTATACAGTGCTTGACAGGATAATCATCTTTTCTTTCAACTCAGAGCAAAGTTTGATATAAATGACAGGTAACGCTCTTAAGTGGAGTGACAAGGGTAAATGCTGTTTTGTGAAAATGTAAGCCAAATACATACTTACATGTTCTCTACTGTCAAAGAAACAGCCTTGGCTACTTCCTTTGTTTGTTTAAATAGACTAAGATGAAGCAGTTCTTAAAGAACAATGGAAAAATTCAAATGTGCTGTAGCAACATGCAGGTGCTACCCATATTGTACTGTTCATCAAACAACTTTGTTACTACCGTGCTGTCCTAAAAATGAAATCCTCACTTTGGATGTAATGGAGTAAGGATGCATATGCTGAATGGTTATGGGATATGGTAAGATACTTGACAATGGCTGTGATCAGTTAAACTGTATTTAACAGCACCATGATTTATCACTTCTGAACTAAGGGCTCATTTGAGTCTGAACAATAAATTTTAGAGTGTAACAAACCCATGCTCTCATCAGTAGGTTATTGTAACTAACAAAAGACATATAGAGCCAATAAGCAGAACACAGTGATTTGTTAAGAATGTTTAAGACTATAACTATTTCTACCTTGTAGGTTTCACTTGGACAACATGGTAAGACATATATAAAAGATCTGCATGCCTGTAGTGGCATTAGCTATTGACTTGCTCCTCCCCGGTGTAACCAATGAATGACTAAATCTGGAAATACAAATCAGGTACATCAACATGAGGCATAAATTGTTCTGTAGCTCACAGCTGACTAAATTAATTCAGCCCATTTGTCCCACTCAGTTTAGAAAGCAGAAACTGATTCCTGAACACCGTAAAGCCCTGAAGCTGCCAGGAATGTAGTCTTCACGTAGGTAGGTATACAATACGCATCAAGCTACCTTTGCATTACAATTGATTCATAGTAGCCATAACACTTGTGAAACATGTTTGTATTATCCACCATATAAGTAATTGTTGTCACCCTTTATAGTTCACAGACTGGGACTTCCAGAACTGTTACAAACAAATGCAAAAAATGGTGCAGACTTCTACCTGTCTTATAAGGAGCTGGAGATTTGAAAATGCATTATTATTCATCAGTGATTTTGCAACTAACATTTTTTTTTTTTAATCTATTTATGAAATCAATTATTTTCTGTTTTCTGCTGTTTTGTTTTACTGTTCCTGACCCTATCTATCTGAAATTCTCTGATGTACTTTAAAAAAGTTGTTAATTACTATTCCTGGGTGACTTCTTACAGGGGCAGGTGTCTTGCAAATATGTTCTTGCAATTTAAAATGTTCTTAAAATAGCTTGCTGTGAGCAGCATGTTGCTAAGTAGGTCTAAGAAACACTGATTAAGCTTTCTACTGTGTCAAGAACACCTTTATTGTGAAGAAATTTGCAAATCAACTGGCGTTGATCTGGATTTCTGATCTTTAAGTGTGGTTGATTCTGCTCCAGGCCAATACATGGAAGCTTTGTTTTTCAGTTTTGGGCTCAGACCTCTTTAGTTCGCTTCATAGAAAGCTCCCCAACGTCTCCTGCAGGCGCTGCCTTTCTCCCCACTCATCCCATGACCTACATTTTATATGCTGCCAGTAAAGACAGGACGAGTTATTGGACGTGTAGGTGAATCTGTGACAACATACTGGGCAAGCAGAAATTTTTGTGGGAATTGTGCATTTTCTTGTATTTTCTGTTTCTTTAATATGGAGTTTTAAAACGAAATAGTTATAATATCTATTAATATCTAAATTAACAAATTGGCAACTCTGAAGCAGAATCATAAGGAAAAGAAGAAGTTTACAATGATAAGCCACAAACATTGTTTGGATAGCACATTGGAATTACTCTTCTTCACGCAGAGTAATTTAAAGAACCAATTCCTTTAATACAACTGATTAAACTCAGCAACCTCAAAAGAATATGCTTCTGGGGAGCAGAAGCAGTGTGACTAGTGCACATATACACTGAATCCTATCTATAATCCACAGGCATCCCGACAGAAGAATTTCCAGAGGGAATGATCATTTCTGCTGGAGGAGTTCTTGGGCTGCCATTGCTGGGGAAGACCCACTGAATTGGTCTCAGAGAGACGGATGATGTCAAGACCAAGACAGTAATGGAAGAAAACTTTGGGTTTGACCTGTCCTGTTCATACACATTACAAGATTTTTATGTTCAGTGAATGTTTTCCCAGATACCTGAGCATGGCTGATTTTGCAAGAATGTTTTCGCTTAAAGTCTGTGCTGTTAATGAACTGCTTTTCTTGTTGCACCCAGAAACACAAAGTTTCACTGAAAACAGTATCCCATTGGAGAAAGTCTACATAGCTACTGCCAGGGAATATTAACCTCTTAAGTGGATTTTTAATATAGTCTTACGGTGTTTTATTGCTTATACGGTGCTACCTTTGCTTTTTAGGTCTACATAGGTAAATATACAGAAAGCACGTATTAACTTAGTTGTTGCTTGGTTCTTCCAAAATTAAGTGAGTTACCATTATCTGAATTTTTAAATTCTAAGCCAAAAGAACGAAATCTACAAAAGAGCCACTTTAGCATTTTTTTATATTTAAAAAAACCCAAAACACTACAACAGATCAAAACTTTCTCATTAATTTTGTCACGTATTGAAATGGGTTACATACATGTACACGTCACAGGAAGAAATTGCCTTTTTTTTTTTTTTTTTTTTTTTTTTTTGTAAATCATATCAGTCAGTTAAATCAGGATTTGGTGGTCCTAAGATCCCTATCAACAGATTTCTAAACACCCATTTTGTGCCGTACTCATGCATTCAAGAAATAAAGGCCTCCTACTAGTAACCATCAACATTGTTACAGTTCAGGATAGTATAAGCATTGTCACTGGGCTCTGTTCTTACGGGTTTGATTTTTTTTTTCTTTTGTACTAATTTTAAGTGCCAATGTTTGTTTGTTGGCTTGCGCGAAGAAGCTTTAAAACGCATTCAGAGGGCAATAGCTCACTGCTCATTCCCTTCATTTTAAAAACCTGACCTTACATATTTTACTCCCTGTAATTTTCATTTCCTGGTTATCTTGAAAATTTGTAAATACTGTTTGCAAGAACAACTGCTTCTTGTATTTTACTACATGAAGTATTGGCTCAATTCTTCTGAACATCAGGGCCCATTTTCGTGACTGAGTTTGAGGAAATGACTACTGCATAGTACTTTACCAGATCAGATCTCAACAGATAATTATTTACTGCTAAATACAAACTTAGGTTTTTAATTCACTGACTTTGGGAAAGAAATTTGTATTAACAATTGCTGGTAGTGGTATGCTCATAGATCTTTTCAAAAGTTTTCTACCTTCTACAGCCCATTCAAAAGACGTGTTCCAGGAAATCAGTAAGTGTGCAGTACATGAAATGACAGACTTCTCTTTACTTCTTACAGAAGTTGCAGTGTATATATGACTAAAGTACAAACAGCAGAGGAAAGGAAAAGAATGAACTTGCTGTACAGACACTGAAAGCCCTTTTGGCAAACTGAATTTTTTCTCAAGTCTATATGTCCTATGGAATGCTGGAACTTGACTTCTTTCAAAGTTTTCGCAAATGACTAGTAGTTGTTAACACTTTGATTTTTATTCACAGAGACAGATCAACAGAAGTGAGCAGAAGCTCTCTGCTTTGCAGCAGAAACAGTCACTGAAAGGATTTGAAAGCCAGCTAGGACACCAAGAACTAGAAGACATCTGGCCGTGTATGTCCTAGTATCTACCCAAGATTTGCAGGTTTTGTGAAATGTAATTAGTTTGCTATGAGACACCCAAAAATCACACACAATAGTTGTACTAAAAGCACATTTAGAAGGATTTTTTTTAAACAGCCTTCCATGCACAGTGATTCTATGCATAAAATTAAATACATTCAGGACCTGATTAAATATAACAGGTGAGGAATATAAAAAAGTACAGAAGAGCTATTTTACCAAACAGAGGCAGGACTCTAATAGTAGGAAAAAAAAAAAAAAAAAAAAGTCAATCTGCAGCAACGTTAAGCTTGCCAACAGGTTTATAATACATGCACACCGATCCAGGGCAGGAAGAAATGGAGTCTGCTTTGCCACTAATGCCAGTATTTCTTAATAGGAGGTCTTGCCTTTGCAAGTCGTGAATTTCCTTTTTTTTTTTTTCTTGTTCACAACAGGGAGATGTAATTTCTTCTAAACAAGAATTGCATCTGACTTACATTATTTTAAAAATTGTATCAACACATCTACTAATGATGAAATCAGGCAGCAAAAGGCAAAATCCAAAGAAGAAAGATTTACTGACAGCACTATCCTGTCTTTTAACATCATGTCTCTCTTAAAAAAAAAATGGTAGACTTTAAGAACTCATTCATCTGCCCTATTCTCAAACTTTTCACAGCTCCTTCCCAAAAAGACATTCCTCCTACCACTAACATTTCCTCTGATGGAAAGTTCTTATGGCATCTGTTCCTCTGCCAGCTATACAGCATCACTAACAAGCCAGGGAAGACGAAGATGCTGGAGAGACAGACAGAGCTATTCTGAGATGAGCCCAATATTAAATTCACCTATATTGTAAAGGCAAATTCCTTTGTCTTCTTCCCTCAACCCCCTCAAAGAACAACCAAACCCACAGTATCATTCTTCAGTGAACGGTACTTTCATTGTGGGATTTGACTTGCCAAGAGAAAAACTGCTTATGTTCCTTAATTCTGACCATCCTGTAACTCTTCCACCTCCGGACATGTTACTTCTTACATCATGGGAGGGAATGCAGTGACTTCTTGTCCTGGCCAGAACTTGACTGTCCTCCCTATTGGTTTTTAAGGGGAAGTAGTACTGCTTAATTAGTGGTTTCCCAAGAAGACACAGACATAGCCACATGGATTGCTGAGATAAATTGAAATAACACAAGAATATGAACCCTTAGACAACAATTAGGATTTACACAAGTATTTCTTTTTTACTCGTAAGTATAATTTCTTTCAGTTCTTCAGCCCTGTGCTTTGTCCTTCCATTCACAGCTCCTTCATGCAACACTTTATAAAAAAAATTAAATGACACATACTAGAGCAAACATCATTCTCTCTATGAGAGCTGTAAGAAGCATACAAAAAAGGATGGCTTGCTTCATTTCTTCAAATAATTTTGGTCAAACACAAAGAAAGAGAAACTTCAAGACAAGGGACTGCTCAAAATTAAGCAGGGATGAGGCTGCTTCCTGTACCCAGGACAACACTAGCTTGTTCTTTACTGTGTGGCAAATCATCCAAATACACTCATATACACCATCTTAAAGTGAAAATCCTGGTTCTATTCCCAAGTTAGATACTCTTTTGTAACCGCAGAGTGTGCTGCAAATATTTAAAGCAGTCTGATCCCTTTTCAAAGTAAAAAGACACAAACCCCCTGCTGCAACTATTTGCACAAAGTCCAAACTCTGAGGCCAATCATTGTGCTAATGAACTTCCTTTTAAGTTTAAGGTTGTATGCAACCTTTCCAGCTACAAACATACTTAAAGATTTCTCTGTTTCTACATACTGTTATGCTATTATCTACAAGGAGTGGACTACTGCCCTGAGAACAACACTTACTTTATTTCACTCGATAGTGAAAATCCACTTTTGACTTTAAAGGTGTAAAACTCATTCCCTATGAAGCAAAGTTTCATTTAAATTGAGAATTCAATCATAAACTGGGTTAATTATAATTATCTATTGAACTTTTCTTTATGCCTTCCCAGACCAGGTGTGGAAGGCATAAAAAAATCCAAGTCTACACAACAACCATGATACCTGGTTTGGTGTCAAGATGTCAAATACTGAAGGATTAAAGACGATGCCTGTTCAGAACAGACTTTGGCTAGTGAGGTGGTATAGAAGTATGATTTTTTTTTTTATCCTGTTTGTACCTAATCCTACTGCACACAGGCTCAGATGCTCCCCAGCATTAAAAGTTATGGAAATAATTTCTTTTTAGATATGGATTGAGGAGGTATTTTATTAATCACTAGTACAAATTCTATCCTGAACTTATCTGTAAATAAATCCCCTCTTAAAACTATGTGTCCCTGAGTACATGTGCAGGGCAAACAATTCCATCTTAGCGTTGCTTTTGTGTTGTAAGAAGTTTTCTGAAAATCAAACCTAAGTGGACTTAAACTGATGTTTGCCATAGGGAAGTTGGACAATGATATTACACTGCTATTGTCTTCAGGGTTCCTTCTTAATACAAAAAATGCAGAACAGACTTCAGCAAACCATGGGCTATGGGTTCATAGTCTCTGCCAATATTCTGCTGAATTTGAGACTTCATCTGGTGAAGATGGCACTGACAGTCTGTATGAGAAATGTCTCAAACACACCAGCACAGAATAATTACGGCTTGCAAACAAACAAAAAAAAAACCACACTGAAAAAATAGTGCTAAAGTAGCTCACAGACAAAAAGGAAGTGTATATACAGAGAAAGAAAAGCAGAGAAGCACAGAATTGTGGAGTGTTTTCAAGTTTTTGCTTAGTCAGAGCGTAGCCATCAAAAATGTATTGCATTATGGTCTCAACTTCACTCATGAGAATGAAGAGATCCCGTAAATATGGTAGGGGAGCACTCGTGAGAGCAAAAATGTTTGCTGGCATCAGAGGAAGAGATACTTCAGAGATCTGCACAGGACTAAACAAAAGTAATTATGAGATGGAACAGTATGTCTTAGGAGTAGCTAGCCGTAAAATGCGCTAGTGGGCCTAAGAGAGGATTTACCTTAAATCACACGTGGGAACCACGGCAGGGGCTGGCTACGGTTCTACTCTTCTACACATTATTCGGCTAAGAGAAATTTGTTCTTCAGTCTTCGCCGTTCACTCCTTAAGCACATGCCATCTCACCCGACCTCCGTTTCACTTTAGCTCAATTATTGTTTATCAGGAAAGTGACTCCCGATACTTTCACTCTCGGGCCGAACCTGGCGGGAGCTGCCGAGCGCGGCTGCCAGGAGATAGCCGCGCTCGCCGGTTACCGAGCGCGGAGCCACCTTCCCGTGGGCTCCCCGCGCCCGCAGGAGAAGCGTCTAGACGCTGCGGAAAACCTCGGTGCGCGTCGCCTCCGGCCGCAGGTGCTGACAAGGAGCGCTGAGGTCCCTGCTGCCACCAGCCTCCCGGGGCCGATCCTCCTCCGGCAGGACAACAGGCTCCTCACTCTCCGAACCACAGCGGGATCGGCCCAACGGGAAGGCTCCCCGCCTGCCACGGCCCGCCTCCGGCGACGGGAAGCGAAGCCGGTCCCGCCCGCGACGGCTGCGGGCTTCGCGCAGCCTCCGGCCACCACCGGACACCCCAGCATCGCCCCTGCCGGGCAGCGCCAGCCGCCCCGGCCCCGCAGCGCGGCCCCTTCAGTACCTGCGGCTGCGGCGGGGAGAGCAGGGCTTGGTGCGGCGTGGCAGGCGGGCGGGCGGGCGGCTGCCGTCTGCTCCTCCTCCGCCGCGCACACCTGCCGCTACCGGCCCCGCCGCTGCCCGCGCCCGCGGGGGGACACGCCTTGCCCTGACGGTGGGGGCGCAGATAGGGGCCACCGGAGCGCCCTCCCGCTCCCCTCCGCGGCTCCCGAACAGGTGCCGGTCGTCGATTTGCTCGGGTTTTCCTTAAAAGCCGTGCTGCGCCCCGAGTGTTCCTTCTTCCGCGCCGTGCACGGAGCCTCCCCGCAGAGCTCAGATGAGGTCCGCGGAGGAGAGGCGCCCGGAAGGCACCTCCTCTGAGAGCCGGTACCCGCTCCTAACCAGGAGAGGCTTCCTCTTGTAGGGTCCCGGCCGCAGACCTGCCCCTCGCTCCCGAACGCGCCGGCAAGTCCCAGGGGAGCAGCAAGGAGCTGCCCTGCCCGTAGGTCATCCGGCACCGCGGCAGGAGTCTGGGCTTCGTGGGCCGCGCGTGCACCCGGTCTGTCGCGGCAGCAGCTGGCGCTAGGGAGAGCAGGCTTCGTGGCGTGGGCTTACAGACTGTACATGTACCGGTACACACATGTACACGCACAAGGGTATGTACATTGACAACTGCAAGTACGATGTCAAATACACACATCTTAAACACAACCTTTCCATCGCTGAGTGCTCACCAGCTTTTGCCACCTCCAGTTTATTTTAGGGCAAGCAGAAAGATACGGCAGCCTTCACAGAATATCAACACCACTGCTCCTTTCTACAGTTCTTACGGTAGTAAAGGCAGCCACACCCTAGTATTTTATTTTATTTATTCTAATTCCAGTATTTGGGATTTTGTATGGGTAAGAAGAAACATTGCTCATCAGACCTGACAGTACAGGTGGGAAACACAGACAAATATTTGGACCTAGTTCCTTGTCAAGGCTGAAAAGAAGCAGCAAAATGCAAGATTAAAAATAAAAGAAAAGCTAGATAGAATTGTTTAAGTAATCGATCAGGCTGCTTGAGAATAAAGATAGTGAACACCTGTGGAGTAGAGCAGGGATAGGTGGGTTTTGTATCCTGTTACTCATGGAAAGGGAATACTTATGATTTCTCTTGCTTGCAGTCTGAATTGGAAAGTTTGGGCTACAAGCTGCAATACAGACATGCTAAAAATAATAAAAAAAAATAATTAAAAAAAAGTGTGACCTTCAGAGTAGCATTTCCATATAAGGTAGCCAACTCTAAGCTTTCCTTCCAAGAAATACACAGGCATACACCATAGATGAGCATACTGCTAATTAAAAATCATGCTAGTTTCTATATTTAACTACATTTTCTTCCAATCTATGCCGTTATAGAGCACTGATTAGGCAAATACATTTCCCCTTATTCCAGTTCTGGTTTATACTCTTATCAGATCTCTGTACGTAGTAATTTTCAGTATTTTCTCCCATGCACAGTTAATTCCATAGTGCCATACTCTTCTGTAGTGTTCTCACAGTGATGTGAAACATTCTTTTGAAATTAATAGTTGGCAACTGTAAACCCACAAAACTGACAGAGCAGCTAATGAAATAAAATCTTCAGGTGCCTTGATAAGAGGATTTTTAGCTATGCCACATGTGTGCTGCTTTTTCTTAATGCCCTCTCTAAAGACTACCAGTGGTCTCCTAGAAGAAATTTTGCTGAGTGAGGATAGCCATAGCTTCCTGCTTTTTGCCTTGAAGAAACACTGAACCTAGATTTTTTACCAACTGTGATTATGGCAGTTCTAATCACCTTCTGCTCGCTGAGGGAGGGAAGCAGTATGTGCTACACAGGCAGTCCATCACCAACTTACTCCGTGATCAAACAAGGCTTGACTAGACCACCCAGTACGTGCAGAATTACTTTTTACCAATGTCGGTGCATTACAACTCAGCTCAGTCTGGTTAGAGGCTATTGCTGACATTTCTTGCTGTGGGAGCTGTTGCTGAGGTTCTTTCGATGGTGTGGGCAATATTCACATGTGTTGAGGAGGCTTTCTCTGGTTCCAGTCACAATTAATGCAGCATAACTTTGTGAGAAACACAGCAATTGCTTGCTTTAAAAGTAATATTAGAGGAATATTCTATAAATATCCTTATTGCACATGTAGGGCTGCAACTGTGGTGTCCTTCGACAAAATCTTTTCTTTTTTGTTTATTTATTTAATAATTAATAGTAGGTACAACCACAGAAGACAGCTGGAGAAAAGGACCAACAAACCAGACCATCTTCTTGCCAGCTCTCTCTGCTGACTGCCGAACACTGATCTGCAGTGCTTACTGATGCCAAACAGTCTTCTAACCTTATGGGAAGTTAATTCCTGCAAAGGCAGTTGAGTATATTCAGCTTATTGCAGAGTCAAGACCCTAGCAGAAGTGGCATAATTATTTTCATGCCTAACTTGTAGTCATATGTTTTAGATATCAATAGGATTATTTTGAAGAGAAGAGAAATTATAACCATGCAAGGCTGAAAAATGGGGTGTATCAAGTTGATCATATGATCTCCCATGTTTTCACTTTTGCCTTTGAACTGGGATTCACCAGGAACTGACGGCAGAGTCCATGGGTTTCCAAAGTAGTGTGTGCCTTAATTTTACACTTTATATTGTCCATGCGTGCTGAGATACTACTGTTTGGTCCAGTCAAGCCTACTCCTTACCTTCTGGTAAAATTGGAGCTATATGTGTTCGTTATTTACAGGATATGATGTTGTTTTAGGGATTATAAAGTGCTTAGCAAAAATCAGGTATATACATATATACACATCTTTTTAGTATATATATATTTTAATTTTTTTTTATTTTTTTTTCCCCCTAAGTAGTTATTCTGACATTTCTGTTGAGCAGGAGTGCTTTTTTGTGTTCTGGGTTTGTTTCAGAAGCTCATGACAGCAACACTTTCTCACCTTTCAAATGTTTTTAAGATGTATCTTAAATGAAAACACAAGCTAAAGCTATTCTAAGTTCTGTATGTCTTTTTCCCCATCTGGCAAAACCTGAAAGCTTTCAGACTACTTACAACTGTAGATGAAAAGAGAAAGAACAAAAGGAATATACTAAAACAATGTATTTTTATGCTGAAAACCTGCGTTTGATTTTAACAGATGTCGATAAACTAAATACTGTGTATGTCCACCTAATGTTTAAAGCTGTAATTATCCAAACCACTTTATTTTTAGAAGCACCTACAAGCTCACCGACAGAAGCTTTTATCTTGATAAACACTGTGTGTCTTGAAATACTGCGCATATTTCCTTCTGCCCATTTCTCTTGAACAACAGATCTCTGAAATTTAAACTCAGTATCCGGGTTCGCTGAGAGTGTATTAATGCAAATTTTTCACACCCAGAACATTAATGTAACTTTTTTCACACACAACTGTTCTTACTCAAGGATATAACTTCTGAAGCAAATAGTTCTTTAAAATGTCACCTGTTACCTCTGGTTTGCAGGTAGGAAACAGGGCTTGGTGACCTGGCTGAAGTCTTGTCTTCTTGGGCAGAAGTGGGAGCGTTTGCACAGTTCTGGCCCTTCCTATCAACTTTGCAATGTAAGAGCAGAGGTAAAGATCTCACAATTCATGAATTCTAGTTGTTGTCCTATGTGCAAGCCAAACATAAAGCAGGTGGGGAAATTGCCCTAGTAGTTTTTCTGGCAGTTTGCAAATAGTTTCTTTACCAACATACTACACATTTAGTCGAACTTTATTTATGCAGTCCCATGAAAGAAAGAAAGCAGCCCAGAATGGTAAGGAAAGCTTACAAAAAGTTTAGCAGCTCCATAACACTGCCATCTTTCCCAGTTTTATCCCCTATGGTCAGGGTTGACTTTCCCTTGAAGTCTGATAGAAAATTCAGCATTTGATTAAATTCTCATTAAAATTGTCAGTTTGTCTGGAATATTTGGTTAGTTTTATCTGTGAATCAAAAAAATCCTATCAGATCAGAGTTTTATTTCAATTTTTTTAATCTGTGAATCAAAAAATGCTATCAGATCAGAGTTTTACTTCAATTTTTTGTAAGAGCATCTTCTTATTTTGACCTGAAAATTTCTAGCCAGTTGTGCTCCTATATCAAAGGATTTTTAAAGACTAATGTCTGGGAACTAAAAATTACTGAAAACTTTTCTTCAGGATGAAAACCCAGTACTTCTTTAATCTTCTATGGGTTCTTTAAATCTAACCCATGATTTGGAGGGGAAAAGAAAAACTGGCTTAGGATTTTTGAAAGTCTTTGGTTAGTGAAAAGGTGTAGGGGATTGTATGTTTAGAATTCCTGATTTATGGAAATCAACCTTTTTTTTTAGACCTCACTTTTTTCTCCTTACTAGGAAGAGTAGACAGTGCTAAAGAGCGTAGCATAGACAGGACATTAACAAGATGCAGAGAGTCTCAAATCTATACCAGAAGTGAATTCAAGAGAAAGTGAGTAACTTTCAAACTCCCAACCTTCATCACGAGATGCATACAGAGATACAGAGAGCATGAAAGAACTACTCAACCCCATGTGGTCTGTTTTGGTAAAATATTTGTTTGGCTGTGGCTTTTTGATAGTATTTTGTCCTTCCTTTTTGGTAAAAGAGACATTTGTGAAATCAATTCGTTCACTGGTCAGATAAAATATGAATAGCACACACCAGCTTCCTCTCAATGATGAATGTTGCAGTTGGCTAGTTATCACTGTAACAGTATTAAATCAGTGAAAACTTAAAATAAACCTGCTGCCAGCCTGCAGAGTGGCAAATGATTTCTTAAAGGCTGCTTTTCAATAAAACTGAAGAGCCTTTCACTTGCTAATTGAATCAATTTTCCACAGGATCTCTTTTCTGTGCGAGCAATTAATCATACCATTTCACAAAGGTTTAGGGTGGAATAGCACTTACTCCTCTCCAAGCTCAAAGTAAATTCCACTTATATCTTTCAAATACAAAATGCAGCTGCATAGCTTCATATTGAACTTACTAAACACAGAGCAGTTTGCTGATGCCTTTCTCCCCCTCTTTAAATGTGTGTAAGACAGTTCTCTTGTCAACAGCTAAGCTATATTAACAGTCAGACTACTAAAGATTTCATGGCAGAAGAAATGGAGTAAAGCTTTACCTCTCTTCTTTTAGTCAATACCAGAAACAGCGAAAAATTCTAGTGCTTTAAAATATCACAAGATCCAGGAAGCTATGTGGATAAAAGAACAAAAGTTGCTAAAATGAAAGTATTTCCTTCATGTAGGGAATAAATTCCTCAAAAATCTCTCCAAAGTTAATCAGAAACCTGTGGATTCTGGAATTTAGAGTCTTTGCAGAAGCACCAATGAGTGCTATGTCTGCTTTGAATGGACTCTTTTTTGAAACAATGGGCAGACTCCAGCCCAGGTGGTGACTCATATGGACCTGTCTTGTCCTGAAGCAGTTCAGTAAGCTGACCTGAACACATATTGGTGCTTTTACCAGTGTGAGGAGGCTGCTGGATGGAACAGCTACCAGCTCTGCCTCTGTAGAGATGACCAAACAAGACATGCATTTTCTCTCTCTAGCATAGCTGGCTGACTCAAAGAAGGAGAGAGGTGCCTGGTTTGGCACTGTCAACCTCTGTGAGGTCAAAAAAATAGCCACTTTCCAATTGGGCTTGCTGGGACAAATGGTAGCATTAGTGGCCTGGGAGAGCAGGACACAAGACCAGCAGGCAGGGTGGTTGCTTCTCCGCTCCTTTCACTCCTGATTCCATGGTCAGAGAGGAGTTGGAGACCCTGTGTCATTTCAAGTCAAGACAAAATCCTATTGATATTACTGTGGTAAAATACATATTGATTAATGCCCTCCATTAGGTGTTTTGCCTCTTCTAAGGGTTGCAGTGTTTAGCATTCATTGGTTTTACGCTGCTTTAAAAGATGAAGGACTTCAGTGAGGTCAAAACAAGCTGTGTTATTATTCATATTAATAGTGGCAAATGTTTCTCCTTCACAATTACTAGCTAGCTCTTCATTAAGAAGTTTAAAACACTTATAAATACATATTTCATTGCACCTCTGCAGAGCATTACAGGAGACTGCAGATATGTCAAATGTAATAACAGTGTGTATGAGGTTCACCGCTAAAAAAGGAAATTCTCCAACAAAACAAGACTAGAATATATATTAGCTTCCTCACAAATTTCAGGGAGCAGCTTGTGGGTTACCATTTTCACAGGCTTACTTCATTAGAAGAGCTCCAGCTTTGTGCTTACTCTTTTTTTTCAGACTATTGTTCGATAAACCAGACCATAGTTGTGAGCATAATAGATATGTAAGCTACAGCACAGTATGCCATGAAAGAAAGATACATGTGTATGTACGTATATATGTTTGTTAAAATCTGTTCATATGTGCTTGACATGAATAGTTATTCAAGTCTTCGACTGACAATCAAATAGCTCTATCTATGTAAGCATTCGTTATCCAGGTCTTTGTAAAATTCCAGTATCAGATTTCTGCAGTTTGGGAAAATTAAGTTGCTATAAGTTCCAGTGCCCAGAGTGTGAAACTAGAAATCAGAAGCAACAGCATTTCTCTTTCACTTGTATTACTGACTGGCCTTAGTACTTTGCACTCAGAAACTGCTCAGTAGGTGTCATTAGGTAGGTATTAAACCTCATTTCACCAATGAGGAAGCTTGGGGTCAGAGAACACCATTAAGCTGGATGAGGACATACAATGTCATAAAAACGTCTCTCCTATTTTCTGCATTAAAAGAGAGATACCAGTCATAGTCTTCAAAGGGACAGAAGTTCTGGGGTGGGGTGAGCTGTTTGACCTTTCTGGAAATAGTGTGATTTTCACAGCTGCTCTGAAATTGTTATCTGTACATGATGACCACTGAATATGAGGAACAGGATGAGAATAGTGACTGAAAAGACTGATAGGTAAGTGATTTTTTATATTGTATGAAAATGAAACAGGTTTAGAGAAGACGTGCCTTACTTGAGTGCCATTGTTGTGCAGGTTACAATCACATAGGCAGTTTAGGGAGACCCCCACCTGTGTCAGGCAAACTGTAATATAGGAGGCGTCTACTGAAGTCCTTACTTGAGACAAAAACCCAATACTAGTATTTAAGCCAAATCACAGACTGCATGGACTTCATCAGCCTCTCAGTACTACTGATCTGTGATGTCTTGTTCATGTTTAATGGGGAAAAAACTTCCTACAAGGAAGAATATCCTGGAATATTCTCCTGTCTCTTCAACCAAATCAGTTACAGAGCAAAACTACCATCTCCGCTCATGTCAGGCTTTGTCTGCTTTTAGAGGGTTGAGCATAGTATCCATGCTTTATTGGTCTCGCTTTTACTTCCATACCTATGCAGTGAGCGTTTGACAGGGTAAAAGCTATTTATCTTTCTCTGGATCTCATGGCTGACTCTCCTTGGCAGCTTTATGCAGATGGTGTTGCAGGAAGCAGCAAGGTCAGAAAGGAATGAAGAGAGCCAGGCTTTACACCACATCTGCTACTGATCTGCTGAGACGATGGAGCTGTGCAATGGCAGCTTGTCTTATATAGGATCCACATGCTGTAGAAAGAAGGGAATAGAATGATGGCGTGACTATTGGATCTGCCTAAACGGTTGCCTATAGATGCAGGGGAACTTCTTTTGGGGGATTCCCAGGGTTTGTGCAGCCCACAGTGCTTATGCTTTCCTTCTCAACTCTGCCCGCAAAGTAGCAATGAGAGGGGACATCTGTGAAAGGTAACACGCAGGGTTACATTTACCTCTGTGTTTTGTGGTGGCTGCACAGAAGCAGGTGAGATACTTCGAGGGGAATTTCTGTTGCTTTTCTACCATGTTTGAATAACTGTTGTGTGCTTCTAGAGCTCTCCTCTCTCATTCTGAGGTAGAAAAGATGTGTGGTTTAAATTAAAAGCATGAAGCATAAGTTAATCTTCCGTTTCTGGCTGTCTCTGGTAGATTGGAGCAGTCATTTTTTCATCCTTAAACTTTCAGCAGGAGTGTCATGTATTTCTACCTGATTGTTTCTATGCTTAGATCCTTGGTTTCTTCGGAACACTTGCTCTAAGACAGGAAGTTAACTCTTATCTTTTGGCAAAGATTTTCTCTATTTCGTCAAGTATTAGCCACTCCTGGTGAAGCAAAAGTGTTTTACTGTGGCATGAAAAGGTTGTTCAAACTGCAAGCATTCAATAAAAATACATTTTGAAATTGTTATTTACTTTCTGTGACTGACCTAAATTTGTACAGAGAGGGATGTTTGAAGACCAGCTACTATAATAAACAAATTAATGATTTCATATGCTGTTGGAATGTGCTATATTTGTTGTCTATCTTAGAAGTTCATTATGCATGTACAAGTTCAATTTATAAGGCTGTTTTTGAAAACTCAGTCAAAATTTTATCTAATACGGGTATTGCATCTGATGAAACATGTTGAGACATATAAAGTTTCTAATCAGATGCATCTGAGGAATAGTTAAAACATTTTGGAGAACACCACCCTGTAAGAGGTAAACCAGTTAAAGATAATTAGAAAGGGGGTTTGATATACAATGCATCTAGGCACTGAGGAGGGAAGCAGGAGAGCGGTATTTTACTATACTCTATTGTCATCATGTGAAGCCAGTACAAAAGCACCATTTGGATTTAACTGAATATGGATTAGGCTTACTGGAAACAATTCATGTTCATTTACTAGTCAATTCATCCTTTCAATCAATGTTAAGGTCTCTTTTTCCCCCAAGAGTTTTTTACTGCTGTTGATAGGAATGAGTGATTTCAAAATAGCTGAGGCATCTATTCTTGACTGTAGACGAAAAAAACCAGAGGTCCCAGGTCTATTGTCAATAATGAACTGTTAGGTCCCTAGACATCAGCTCTTGGGCAGACACCATCAGACAGAAATGAAATGGACAAAACTTTCTGTATGTTTGTATTAGAATTTCCTGCATAGTTCAGGGATTTTGGGTTTTTTGTTTTTTTTGTGTTTTTTTTTTTTGTTTTTTTTTTTTTGGTGGGGGAGGGTAGGGAGATTTGTTGGGGTTTGTTTTGTTTTGTTTTTTTAACAGAAGCAATATTGGTTTTTATTTTGAACCAATGTATTATCTTGCATATTCTGAGCATTGAATAATGAAACATGAAGAGTATAAATAACTTGTTTGGCTAACAAAATAATATTCACAAAAGACAGGCTTGTCTGTCAGAATGAATAAAAGAAAAACAGTCTGAGAGCCATGCATTCTTACATCTAAAGCAGATACTTTTTGTCAGTGTTGAACTTGGTGTGAATATTTATGAAGCTGTTGGAGAGCAGGATTTGCAGTCTGCTACTACTGACACTGATACACAAATATTTTAAGAGATGCGGATGCACAAGCCCTGTCCAACACGACTATTCTTGGTCTCCTTTGGAGACTGCGGAGATATTGAAACAGTGCATTAAAAAGAGTTGCAAAGATCCTCTGTGTGGCACTGAACAAGCAAGTTTCAGAGCCCATTGGGCACAGCACTTTTGACAATTACTCTGAGAGCTGGGATTAATTAGCTATACATAACAATGGTAAATGGAGTTATATGGCTTCTGAGACCTAGTTAGTGCCTAATCTCAAAGACTAATAATGCTATTGAGCTGACTAGTTAGCTCCCTTCCCATAAAGGTGGCTGTACGATTTTATGCAGGATAGCCACAAACTACCTGAGCAGCCCTGGAAATGCTGCCTTTACAACTTTTCAAAATTGGCCGCTTTTCTGTAGTGATAACATCTGTCCAGTCGAATTTCATAATGAAACCTGCCAGAATTAAATTTTGCAGTGAAATTGATCAAAGTTTCTACCACTTTCTCATGCTCTTCCACGTGACTCTAAAAGACAATAGTATTTTGCAATCTCTTTAACAGGCATCTACTAATCTCCTGATGTCCACACCCACTGTGGGAGCAAGTAATTTGATTTTTTTTTTTTTTTTTTTCAATTATCAATGTGGCTTCAACAAGTGAGTGCCAAAATAAGCATTCATAGAACTTGTATCACTGAATGGAGAGATTACATCTGTAGGATTATAACCACTCCTAGGTTTGGTGGTGGACACAATTATTAGTGTGCCACGTATGCACATCTTACGCTTTGAATGGTTTTGGTTCTGGTTTTAAAGTACTTTAGAATTGTAAGTAAGGCAGAACTGGTTGTCAATGCGTGATTGCTCTTCCTTCACTTGTGCTTAAGTAAAGCGTATCCACTTTTCTAAATCAATAGTCCTATTTAATGACACTTTATGAGTGCCACTTTATAAAGTGCCACTTTCTTGTGAAATACTGTTTTTGGACTTCCTTTTGACAGTATTATGTGTTTTTATTATAAAACTCAGGATTTCCAACTGCAGAAAGGAAGCAAACAAAACGTGTTTACTGTGGAGTCCATTTACAAAAGTAAACGCTGGATAAAGGTCTGGCGCATAAACATCAGCCAGCTTATTTTCAGGACTTGTTTCAAATAGTGGCCCAGGTGTGACACAGAAGTGAGTGTTATTCTAAGAACACAACGAATTAATAGCAGTCAAGATGTATCTCAAATCAAGTATGTTGTAGAAACTTAACTTGGTCCTTCCACAACGTGTCCTAAATTTAGGAACCAAAAGTCAAAGGACCCTTCGTTAAGATGCCCATAGTTTATTCCAGTTGAAGTAAATTTCTGTCAGTCTTTTAGAAAACACTGGATTCTGACTGCATCCTAGATATTTGTTGCCACTGACCTGCTTTAATTTGAATACAGATGAATGGAGTCCATGCCAAGTATCAGGTTTCTCTTGGATAAGCAAAGCTAAAATAGCAAGGTTTTTATTTGGAAAGGTATTGTAGCCTTATTTGAAATTCTTGCTTTAGAAGGTGTTCAGGGACAATTAGAGGTATGCTGATCCATCACGAGCATTGTTTAACTGAAACATGGTTCTGATGAGAAATCAAACTGGGCTTTCTCTTGTGTTAATAAATAGAGAAAAGCCTGTGTGAAGCAGCACATGAATTTCTTTAATAAGAAAACCTGTTCAATGTAGATGAAATTATTTCAAAGAAAAGGATGTAGGAGTATTATCTGAAAGCGTGAAAGCCAATATTAGTATACAAATATGCACTTAACATTATCCTAGTATTTTCTTATGGTTTGTGTGATATCCTTTCTTTCCAAATAAAACCTGAATTTTCTGTCTTACCTCATTTTCTTGTGTTTTTAACCAATCACTATCATTTTATTTTATTATTATTATTATTATTAATTATTATTATTATTATTATTTATTTTATTCCCTATCCAAGATCCCTGACATCTCATTTTGATCAGAATGACTAAATACCCAAGTATGCCTCCTTCTACGTGGCTTCTTATTTTAAAGCCTCACTGAAATTTCTAACTGTATGTTGATTCATTCAGTTTTATCTTCAAAGCGTCCCATGGTCTTCTGTTGTTGGAGGTCAAAAAAAAAAATAAGCAGTTTTGTATTATCAATAGCACTTGAGGTGTAATGAGTTGCAGATTAGAGAAAATAGATTTAAAGAATTAATTAATTTACAATTTACTGTAATGTATTAACAATTTGCTGTGACAAGCAGTTGTTGGATGTGTTTGTGACAGAGATCGGAGGATGCAATAAATTGCTGATGTCTGCTGCTGAATTTTGATTATTTATTTCTTAACATACTTCTAAGCTTGCCATTTCTTTTAAAAAGCACAATGTGACAAGAAAATTAGATTCTAATTTTTTTTCATTTTGGATATTTACAGACCCAAGGAATGCTCCTCTGGGTCCCCTCTCTGTGTTGGAACTGGGGGGAGAAGCGATGAAACAAATTTGTTGTCCATTATTTATAGTAGTCCTCATTAAGGGTGATCCTGAAAGACCACAGTGGACATTCCTATCGTTTCTCTCACTCCAGCTTTTTTGCATCATTCCTGTTGTCTGCTTACAAATCTCTGTGCGCTGATGGGCAAAGATCAGAAACTATTTCCTTCAGAACCACGGAGAAAACCCCTCAAAGCTTTTCTTCTTATGCTATTGTAAAGGTGTCTAAAGAAGTTTGCACAAGTTTTGCAGTGCAAAGCCAAGAAGCGAAAGAAAGGAGTGAAGTGGGACAGTCTGGAGTTAAAGAAGACTCTTGCATTTAGCAGCAGATATATTGCATGTCAGAAAGGCAGCTGGCTGCTTCAAACCTTTCCTTGGAGATTGCAAATTAGAATAAATGGTATCAGGGGTCTAGTTTCATCCTTCTGCAGCATAGTTTTTCTCTACTAGCTGCCTACAGGGGCACCCATCAATTTCCTGTTGTAAGCCCACTGTAATGTTGGACTGAGCTAAACCGTACTAATACCTGTTCTGGAGTAAATTGATAGGGAAACAATTTGACACATGCAGAGCACACCCTACTTTATTTTGTATGAGGTTCTCCATGTAGGCAAGCTGTTACTCGCACTTCCAAGCAGCATATGGAGCCAAGCCCTCTAAGGTGACTTCGGTTGGTGACATTGTGCACCGTTCAAGCTCTCAACACTGTGGCTCTGCACTCACACTCCTCTGTATGGACAAATGGAGTTGTCTGATGTACAATTTTTTGCTCTTTCTAGTTAGCCCTTTCTGACAGTAACTAATAGAAAAGTTCACTGTCACTTCCTATGATACTGAACTATCAGACACCATTAGAGGTAATAAGGTTTTCTACACTTCCAGGGGGATAGGTTTTCCTCTTCTGTAAAACACTGCAATTCATATGAAGACCAGATTCTCTCTTCTACCTTATTTAAGTCTTCACTTCTTTATTATATAAAGTGAGTGATACATATTCTCAGTTTTGTGTTTGTTTTTCTCTTGTATTTCTATTGTTACAACACAAGCTTCCTTAATACAGAAAGCATGGTGCAGTTCTTGCCTTACCCTAATTTGCTACCATTTTTCCTTTGTAACTCAGGTTTTAGTGCTTTTTAGAGTAACAAATATGGTTACAAGTTGTTTAAATACTGTTGAAGAACATAATCATGCTTTCATTCACAGTAGCTATGAAAAAAGCTTGTTTAGACATGATTATTTTACGTACTAAATTTACACTTAGAATCTTTCGGAGAAGACTTATCTGCACATCTTTTGGTGTGTTTGCCCTTCATAATAATAAATATCATATTTGAGAACAGGTTATCAGGGAGACTGTATATGTAGTATCTCTTGGACACATTTTACTCTCTATTTAACAAAAATCAAGTCAGCTTTATGCCAATACGAATGGAGATCAGTGGTTCCTGTATTATTAATTTCTTTTATTTGTAGCTAGAATTTACCCTGCACATCAATAAATGTTTTGAGTTATAAACAGTGCAGTATCGTTTGTGTGTCCTGTAGAAATTATACAAGTCATTTGAAATGGAGGTTAATGGATCAATAGTAAGGCTGCATTTGCTGTTTGGTTTAGTTTTTACTCTCTATTATAATTCTCAGCAGTAAATTCCTTTATGCAGCACCTAACAAAATGGTTCAGTAGTGATTTTCAGATTCTACTATGTAGAGAGACTTCAAAGCTGTCTAAACACACTTTTGCACTCTGCAAATAATTAAGTAATTCAGTGTGTTTTTAATTAAGAGTAGTGTGTCTATGTTACCTAGATTGCCCTGAAAGTCATATTAAATTTGATTAATTGTTTAGCATCAGGGGTTTTTTATTTAGTCCTTAGTTTGAGTTAGATGTGGCTTTTATTCTGTTTACAACAAAATTCCTTTTACCTCTCCAAACACAGGAAAGGACCTTGCAGTAAGAGCACATGAATGTTGTGAAAACTCCCTTTAACTGCTTAGCATAATGCATAAAGCAGGATTGGATTTATAGAAGCCTTCATGATTATACCTGAGAGTTCTTGTGTACAAAGAGCTTTTCCCAAGACTTTTGGGCAAGTTTTGTGCTTTGCTGTCAAATAAATGGTTGGTCAAATCTGATATTTTAATAGCGATATTAATCTTGTAGTTTTATTTAAGTGTCTCAACCTGTTAGACTTCTTCATTGTGCTGCTCAGGATGTGGGTGATATGAATGAAGAAATTTTCTGCTTAGAAAAAGCTGAGGAAAGTGGGGTCATAGATAACTGAACTCTAAGATCTTTGAGAAAGCTGTGTGGTCAAACGGAGGACTTAACGCTTCAGAGGAAACAATACAGGGAATAAAGGGCTGCCAGTGCTTTTATAGTCTTATGTAGACAAACATTTGCCTCAAGACATTAATGATTAATCCGTAGTCAGGGAGTTTTTCACCATTTTGAGCATGGAGATGTAGTTAACCAAAAATTAATTATTTTTCACTTGGAAAGCCTAGACCCGATATTTGGACCACCCACACTTCTGAAGAGGCTTCGTCTGGGAAATGCTCACTTCTTATTTGTGGAAAAAGTCCAGTGATTTTCTCAAAATCAATCTCCTAAATGGGTCTTGTCCACTTGGAATAGAGGTGTGGAAAGCTATCATGTGTGAACTCTGCCTGAGTTTGCACGTATTTATGTGACATCAGAAATGCACTTTTCTATACAGAAGAGGCATTCCAATGGCTTGCTACTATCAACCTCTGACTGAAAACACATTTAAGAGACAAAGTCATATTATTCAGGATGCTGGATTACTAGCAGGTCATTCCTCTACCCTCCCAAAACACAACTGTTTTGTTCTAAATGGCTAAGAGAACAAAAGTAATATTTCACCACATAAATGTATTTCAGAAAGTGATTTTAGTGGCCAAATGTTTTAGAAACATTACTTCTCATATCAACAATCTGATAAAAAGCATTTGGACATCTGTGGATCAGTGAGTGATAAGCTTCTATTAAATCACATCAGTGAAGACACTGCTGATCAGTGAGACTTCTCATCCTAAATGGGTGCTGAAGTGCCCTTCTCTTTCCTCCCAATGCTTCCAGTCTGACCATTTGCTCAGAAGAGAGTTAAAATCAATGAATAAACTCCAGTTTGTAGTGCCCTTTGTGTGAATGTGTTACCAACTTTATTTTTTTTTTTTTTAATTTTTAGGAATTTGTACTGCTATGTGAGGCTCTGCTTTGTTTCTTCTTAGCAGCAAGTCCTGGATTAAGCTATCTATTGCTTGTAAGTAATCTAACTTTTTCTTGCTTTAGCAGTGGAGGAAGCAAGGTTCCTGGTGTAGTCTGTAGTCTCTGCATTTACCAGTACACTTTCTCAAGATAGCTCTGATCAAAGCCCCACCTCTATTGCTGTAAGGCAGATGTCAGCTCCTCCTGTGTTTCTTTCTTTTCTATTTTATTCATTTGCCTTTGATAAGTCCCTCTGTGCCAGATAGGTAATAATCTTTATGGAACAGATGCTTCTCCTTTCACCCTGCAACTGGAGAAAAGCACTTTAGAGGCAGTGGTGTCCTCAAGGTAGATTTTTCTTACAATTAATACTTTAAGATTCTGCCTTTGGCAGAAATTTGGAAAGTACCACGTTCTTGGTGGGGCTGGAGAAAGCAAGGGGGGCTTTCTCCTAGCTTCAACTGCAGAATGATTGACACGTAGGCTGGAATAAGATTTACCACAGTGAGTTACCCTAGGGTTGAGCACCTGGACTACTAAGAAAAAAAGTGCTAGAAAATCTTCTGCTGACAGACGCAAGCTAGATTGACCTACTTATCTATTTTTAAAATTTAAATGCTCTAAGTAACATATGTTAATCAGTTCCAGTTTTCAGCCTGCTTTGGACAGGTACTCATAGTGGCTTTCCATTGCAGATACCTGCTGTAATTGCTAAACCTTTGGTAAAATTGATTGTAATCAGTTCAGTAGGCTGTCACATACTTCCAAAATCTGCCTATTCTGTAAGACTAAATTTATTAAGGTCCAAGCAAGACATGAGGAGTAACAAGGTGTTTCTGTTTGAACTGACTTAAGACATATTGCATTGAGTTGCTATTACTATGTACATGACTATCATAAAAAAAGTCCCCTTAAGACTGGATAGACCATGAGAAGTCGCTAAATGTATCTTTTATTCCGTCTTTACTGGTTTCCCAATTATCACTGTTTGGAGCATAATATCTATGGCCCAACCTGTCTGCTGTTTCACTGGTAAAACCTGACAGAAGAGATCAGGTGGCACGTTTGTGCATCCAGTACAAAAAGCAGAGAAAAGTACACA
Source organism: Psittacula echo (assembly GCF_963264785.1). Classification (NCBI taxonomy): domain Eukaryota; kingdom Metazoa; phylum Chordata; class Aves; order Psittaciformes; family Psittacidae; genus Psittacula; species Psittacula echo. Next base: position 63,257,728 of record NC_137742.1, on the reverse strand, counting down.
TCATACTCTTAGATCTGTTGTGCAGACACTGCATGAGCAATTGTACAAACCCAGGCTTAATAGAGGAAGGTGATACAGTCCTGAAATTCAAAGGTAAAACAGAGGTCCTTGATAGTGCCACTTACTGTAACTAGGATACTTACATCTGAAATGTCAAATAAGAATATTTTTCACTGAATATTATGAAGTATTTTGAAAAATTCCATTTGTTAAACCTGATAAATCAGGGTGTAACTTAGCTCAAGTAGAAGCACTGCATTAGTAGAGAAAGTAAGTTTGCTATTTTGCTTACTGAAGTTTAAAAACGGTTTTGCAACTTCTAAAATGATTTGCATTATTTTGTATTATTCATTTTGTGCTATTTTTGTAGAGAAAAATGAGATCTTTCATATACTTAGAGTGTCAGTAGTTTTTTCTAAAGACTGAAGTGCTTTTCAGAACATCTGGATACAGCAAAATTTATTTCATTTATGTGTACTGAGGACTCTGTCCCAAACTTAAAGGTAAAAATGCATAAAGGTGCAACATGAACAGCTGCACGGTTTTTCTTTTCATGTTATTTTTTCTTCAGAAAAGGAATCAACTGCTGGATTGAAAAATTTCGTTCTGCATGTATTGCTCAATACAGAAAGAGGAGTGGCTTTGAGGGTTGGTTTTTTTTATGTAAATTTTTAATTTTCAGGTGTTTGTTGCAGGTAGTTTCTCCTAGACTTTTAATGCTGGCTTATTTTGAGATTTAAAAAAAAAAAAAAAAAAAAAAATTAAAAAAAAAGGTGTGTGTTCCCCTTTTATTAAGCAGGCTTTGACCATGGAAGGACTTCTGCAAGTGTTGAATTCCTACATGTGAGTACTCCAACTGACATGAACAGTGTTCATGTTTAATATAAAGCACTTTATGCTTTTTAGAAAAAGGATTTGAAGGATCCACAGTGGGTTTAAATATACAAATTAGTGTTGTTTCAAAGATAAATGCCAGAGTAATTTCCAAAGGCAGCAGAAATTGTAAAAGTCCCTGCTGGTGTGTATACAAAGTTGCCATCAGTGATATGAAGGCAAATGGAACTGGAGCTGAACGAGCATGAAGTACGCGTCACAACACACACAGGCATTTATTTGTGCAAGTGAGTCATTCTTATTGTTAAATTCAGTAGGATTTATCCTAGGTGGCCAACGGCAATAAACCATATCTTAAAAGCAGCTGCCTTAGTTTGTAACCAGAATCACATTATATCCAAACCACAGAATATCCCTGAAGAAAGTTTTCTAAATCTGGGGAGCCTTATGTTAGAAGTGAGATTTCAAGCTAACTGTTTAATTGGACCATATCACAAAAGATAAAATCCTACTTAAAAAGGAAATATTTCTAGTGGGAATTCTAAACTTCAGGGAGGAAATGAAATGAACGATGAAAAAATTATATTTAATAATTCTGAATGTGTTTACAAATCTGATGTTTTCTGGATAGCATCCTGGCCTCTGGATGTAAACCTGGTTTAAGAGAGGTAAAAGAGACAGATCTTACATCCTGTAGTTGGCATGGATGGGGAAGGAGGGGAAATTGATATCATCCTTTAAAAAATATTCAGGACCAGGAGTATTTGAGGTCTGCTCAAATTATATAAATTTTTATATTTATCTGTTGTTATTTTTTAAAGTCTCTCCTGTTTACTTGACCTGTTTGATGTTTATAGGGACCAAGAAACTAGGCTTGTTGGTCAAGAAACTAGGATGTTACAATTGGGCAAAAAGTGAGAGTAGACTGGCCTATAGTACGTTCTAGAAAAACACATCACAAAAGGCATGGAAGTGTGAATAAATGAATGGATAAATGAAAATTGGTTCAGAGTATGTGTGTTTTCCCATGTCATACAAATTTTAAGTGATACTATGATGTATATTAAATTTTGCTCAAATAAAAACCAGCACTGTCCAGCAACTTTCCATCACCACACATACATAAAGACAAAAGTAATGCCTACATGCAAGTACACATTATATCAATATCAGTATTTTAGAGTTGCACAGAATGCCCATGAGTGCCCCAGCTGAAAAAAAAAATAAAATAAGAATAAAAAAAAAAGTCACTGAAATGTTGCCCTTACCTTGTAGCACCTGGCATCTGAGGGTCTTTCAAGGTGGTTGTGTTATCAATGCTGGTAGTTCCTAAAATATGCAGTACAAGTATTCCTCAGCCTTGTTTCTCTCTCGTGCTTGCATTTTGGCTGACCAGACAAACATGAACCACAGATAGTTCTGTTCGGGTAGGTTTGAAATTGAGTAAAATGAGTTCTGCCACACACAGGGAGAACTTTTGAGCTGTGGTCCTTGGAGACACGTAATTCTTAGTCAACAAATTGTCCTTTCACTGATGATTGATTTACTGTGTCATTCTTGCTAATGTTTTCTGTGATTCTTCTAATTAATTGGTGAGGGAGATTAGCCCGAGCTTTTATGGGCAAAGGGAAAATCCAACCTTAAGGGAATGTATTTCCACTGTTTTCTGTCACCGTTTCTCTTTTTTCCCTCTCTTTTACGTAATTACTATGTAGGAAGAAAATACTGCAAATATCACCTAAAATGAGTCATATCCTGGGTTTGCCTGATACACCTCACTGTTATATTTTTTTTAAACCTACATCTAAATGTAATCTTAAGTATGACAAATTCTGAACCCACTGTCTAAGGAAACAGAGATGTTTTCCTGTCAATGTGTCATTAAGTCCAGCTGAAACACAAACCAAAACAAGCCTGATGCTTTTGGAAGTACTCATTAACATTTCTCCCAGTTCCAAGGTCTCTGGATGTAGTCCTGTTACCATTTTAGAGTTGACCCAAATATTCTTGGGAACACAACTGCATTTCTGTGGGATTCTTACTCAGTGCAATGCATATATCAGTTTTATTCATTATTGATGGTACTTGACCACATATAAAATAAGAATTGTGCAGATTGACCATACTTGATCTTGACTGCAGCCTTTCACACAAAATGAAAGCTTCAAGATTTTATGAACTAATTTGAATCAGCAAAATGACTTCATAATAGATCAGCGCTTTGCCACATGTCGCTACAGTGTTTTTCAAGTAGTAGGAGAAACCCTAAAGGCAAATTTATTTCTTTACAAAACCACAGTCTTAAATGGAACTGTTGCATACGGCTTTGTTTGGTTGGTTGTTCGTGGTTTTTTTCTTTCAAAGAGACAAGCTTCAGCTTACAAGAAGCCTAGACTATCACAGTTTGTATAGTGACTTCAGCTCCGCAGTCTTTTAACACTTTACAGACTTACTACAGTGGTTACAAAAGCTCTTTCACATCCTGTGAAGGTTTTGTGTAATTTCCTGTATTTATAATTCCTTTATAAAGTTTCTTATTTTGTCAGCTATAAATGGAATATTTTTAGAAAGAAATTAGCAAAAGGTGTAGTTTTTGAAGGTAATATTCTAACTGGGAAAGAAAAAAGCAGCCTTTTTTTATATTTAGTTTCCATTAAGAAGTAACTTTTAATTGGTTGCAGTATCTCAGAGAAGCAGACTTACTGTCCTTAAAGCTGAAAAGCATTTTCTGCTTACAAAAAACCTTTTCTGCTTTTCAGCTTTTTGAGATCTGAGGTCTTCAATTGCATGCTTTTTGCATGTTCCAAACACAGAGTAGTATGAGCAAAGTGCCCCCAGGAGCTGGATGGAGTGAATGAAGGAAGGGAGCTGACAACATGGCTAGGAAGAGGCTGTTGAACCTTGGTCTAGGAGGCAAGAGGAGGGAAGCAGGGAAATATGATACCAGGACTGAACAAGACAGCATTCTGAGCCATTCCATTTTGAGCACCTTTTTTTTTTTTTGGTAGATGCTCAAAAACGTATATCTAAGCTGTCCTGACAGCCTCTCTACAACTTTTCGTGTCTAAGAGGGGGCTGAGTTGTTCTCTGAACTGATTTTATAAATTAATATAAATATATTATTAAATATAGCTGTGTACAAAAATATGAAACTGCTGTCTTGTGTAAGGGACACAATGAGACTTCTGTCTGTAAATATTTTTGCTGTTTTGTTATCACACCTTTATTATTTACACCTTTACAAAGAAAGCTATACATCTAACCTTGCAAACAAAGGTATAAGGGTGAATTTGCTCTTTGTATTGCCAGATGGAAAACATGTAGTCACCTGAGAAGCGAGTATCTTCAAGCATAGTAACTTATGGTGAAATTATGACATTTTAACTGTTTCATAGTAGATGAGAAACTGGTAAAGGTCTACAAAAGTCAAGATTCTAAATAGAATATCCAACAAGAGGGAAATAACAGAGAAATCAGACATCCTTTCCTCAGTTACAGTCTTAATGTCTATGGCACATGGGTGACCTCAGAGCCAACCAAAAAGATGACCATAGATCAAAGAGTCATCCAATTTACTTGCCTTTTTTACTGTGGGATAATTTGCCTGGCTCTGTTTCTGACAATCTTGACAGCTTTACTTATTTGATGATTGTGGGGTTCAAACTGGATCCTGGCAACTGGCTGAGACATGCAACTAATAGAAACACACTGAGTTCCCTAGCAAAGATGAATTGGAATTAGTCTAAATCAGAGTCACCCCATATCAAAGTGTACGAAAGGAGCAAGAATGCTGTCAAAGGAAGTGGTGCAAAGCAAGAAAGGCATGGATTCAATTTGCATAATGAACATTGTCTTCTCCCCTCGAGGTAATGAATTGAAATTAATTTCCCACCCCTTTCCACCTTATTTAATTCCTGGGCTCATTTATCTCCTGTGATTTAGGATTGCGAAATATACTAGTTAACATGCATTAATACGGGCGTTACTCTGTTATTGTCACTGCCCTTAAGCGTTTGCCTTAAACCCCTGTTATGCTCAAGTGGAAGCCTATGGCTTTTTAAGGGTGTTAATCATCCCTTAGTCAGATGTCCTGCTGTGGGTGCAGGTGAGCTGTGTTCAGGAGGTATCGCCCTCAGCAAAGGAGGTGTCACCTTGCAAGTGTGTGCCAGTTGCGCCAGTGCTAGATCTGAAAGGAGCAGTTGAAGATGAGCCTTAAACCTGATCCCTGCTGGGATTAGAGTCTCTTTGGGTTAATGTAGGATTGGAATTAGGGAATTAGTTACTAAGTCAGGGTGGAAATAGAGTTGCATTGTTCATACAAGGGCTGACATGCAGTTGGGGTCTGTCTCCCCCCATGGAATAGCTGCTTGCCTTTCAGGTTTGATGTTTTTCTGAACCACCTGTGAACTTCCTAATTTCTGTTCTCAAACAGTGTGTTACATGGCCGTGACTTGCAGATAAGTTTTCATTCATGAACTGCTGCGTGAAAAATATTTGTATGTAGTCAGTGAGGATTGACTCCTTGTAAGAAATTCCTTGTAATGTATCTGAATTGGCCCCTGGAAGAGGCTGTCTGTGTCTATTCACCATGGATTAGTGGGCCAATTGCATTTCTAACTTTTGAGTAAATGTTAATTCTTTTCAGTCTGCTTCTGTATTATGTTGGAGTATTTTTGCTTTCTTTCATTCTACAGTATTTTCTCATTTTGATAGAGTCTGTAGGTGTCACAGGTATTATCTCACTGATTTTACATTTAGATCATGTTTTCTTCGGCCTCATCAATAAGACCATTTGGGGGATTGTTGTTTCTGTAGCAATATTCCAGTCCTGGCAAGATCTCGAGCCAGAAAGATTATTTTCAACAAGGCATGATCTGGGGAATCAGGACCAGCAGAGATATAATCCATCCTCAGCAAGATGAGTGCTCAACCGTAAATACAGTGATCCTCAGAGCTTGACATAAGCATTGCTACTCATGATGTGGGAAGAACTGGATCTGACATGTTCAGCTGTAGATATGTCTTTTCAGTGCACAAAGATCTATGGTGAACTGCTTACCAAAATGTACAGTAGCCACAGAAAAAACGGACAGTTTTGTGAACAGCAGAAATCAGGAATCTTGTTTTCCTGTGGGTTCGTACCTCAAGACTGAGTCTTTTAAGGGTTAAGCTCCAGCCCTGAAAGGCACAAACAGATTTTTTTGCCCTTGACTGCCTATTATGAAAACTGTGGGAACACAGTATTTCTGAGGACTCTGTTCTTCCATCCCATTTGCTTTCACTTGGCCCACTGATTCACATGTTTGTCAGGGGAGTCAGACCTGTTCAGCCCTTTGGCCCTCTTCCAATATTCAACTTCCTCATGGTTTTCTCAGTGCTCTAGTTTTACCACAGACTGCGCTGGAAACTGGTGTAATGCTTTTAACCTCTCTTTACATTCATCCTTCCTGTTTGAAAAATAAGAACGTTTTTTCTTCATCATGAAGGATCATGAGATCACCATTCATGTTCATGAGCCCTATTTCAGATCTTTGTAAATTAAAATCAATGGGAATATTTGCAAATTTTTGTCCACTAACATTTCTTCAAAGACTGCTTTAGATCTTTTCATCAGATTAAAGCTTATCATCAGATTACCACCTTCAGTAACTTGTGGGAAGTATGCTTCATGGTAGTGAGTGAAATGAACTGGGTTGCAAAAACATGGTTGCCCCAAAACCATGGAACACCAACTTGACAACTTACTGTTTGTCTTACTGTGTTCTTGATGAGTGACTTACCCTGAATAACAGAGGGATTTATTGGTGGTAAAGTGTGTTTTCTAAGCCATAAAGTAAGTCCAATACCATTCTTTGTTTGTTTGTATTGTTCTTGCTCTGATTCAAGGCTTGTTGTGTATTTTTTTAGTCCCTTTAATTTCTGGGACCGTTGCAGTGTCCTGACCTCTGGAAAACACTTTAATTATTTGTGCATTATTTTGATGATTGCTTATTCTCGTTATATAGTGACCTAATATATAAAGTAACATGTTATTTCTATAGATGCTTTATAGGCTGCTGTCTAGACTGTCGAAAGTAGTAGTAAATCTTAAAAATCTTACAATTGCACAGTAAAAGCATAAACATCTTACAGATGTGGGATCTTAAACTTATTGTCTTTCCTCCCTTCCTTGTGGAAGTGCTAGATGGAACATGTTAATTATGTAAGTTATAGTCTTTGAAGCTTAAGGACAGGAGTAACGTGATGGGATATGTAAAAGTATGCAAGCCGGTCATCTTATGCTACATAAATAATTGTGGGAAACAAATTATTTTTGGTTACTTTCATGGTTCTTTCTCCATGTCTTCAAATTCTTTTTCCCTGAAATATTTTCAGTGCAAATGTCATGAAGGCAGAAAAAAGGAAAGCTAAGCAGAATGTTTATGTTACAAAAAGAAAACAGACAAATTTGGCATGGATGCCATGTCTCCCCCATCAAAGTACCAGAGTCTCTGATAGATTATACCTTTGTGACATCGCCTCTGAGAGACCCATAGTGAATAGTGCCAAAACAAAATAAAACCAGGAACTCTCCCTGCTGGAAAACCACAGATCTGTTTCTTTTTAAAAAGAGTATACTATCTACTAAAAAGAGTATACTAAAAAGGGTATAGTATCTACTACCATAGAATATATGGATTTTCTGTAGGTGCTGTTGGCCTTGGTTTGAGAGGCTTTTTTAGGGGGGGATGTGGGGAGTTGCCACTGGTTATGATGAGAACACAGTGGTTCATTTCTGTCATTCATGTGTTGACTCGTTTCACTGTGTAGCTTCATAGGAAAGGTTTACAATGTTCAGAATATCTTCCTCACATGACAAGGACAAGCCTAAAGCAGAAGTTTCAAAACTCTGCTCAGGGAGGGTCAGATAGGGAATGGGACATCACACTAGAGAGTAGGCAGGAGTATGTACCAGCCATGTGACTTGGGATGGAGAAGATTCATGAAGTACCTTTCCAAGCTGCTTGCAAAAGTTGTGCAGGCCATGCTTGGGAATCCCTCTTCCCTGTCACCCTGAAGAAAGCATTTGCATTGCAACAGTTTTGACTCAAGGGCATCTGTGCCAAAATCATTAATCAGATTAATAGAATTTGAATATTGACTCATATAACCCTCATATGAATAGAGACTGCAGGATCAAGTACCCAAGGTAATAGAACTGTATCTTCTGACAACTGGAAGAGGTATTCAAGTTTTAACATTGAATGGGTGTTGTAATTTCTGATGGCAGCAGAGCTTCAGAATTTGTATTAATTGTAAAAAATGCAATGACTGTACTGTTTTAACAGTTGGCATAAGGAAGACCTCATTGAGAACAAATGAGTCATAAACCCCCTTAGGTTTACACATAGTAATTAACTTCTCTTTGTCTTAGTGATCTGTTAAATGCTGGCAATGGGCCATCATGATAGAGAAGATCAAGATACCTGTTAAGAAAAACTGCATTCTTCTCTTTATTCTTTGCTTCTCTACAAAACAGAAATTCTATGTGTCCTAAAAATGCAAAGTTTAGAGGTATAGTAAAGGGTTGTGTTAGTTGCAAAACTATAATGAAGAGAATAACAGAAGCTTAATAACAGTATATACAGGATCGTGCATATGTGGTGGTGCTCATGTAGTTTTGTAAATCCTAACATATATAAGCAAGTTATTCATCCTGTGATTACCTTGATTCACCCTCCTGGCAGCAATTTCATTAGCTTTTGTGAAACATCTGTATGTGTGAAGAGTTGAAAAAACATGCAGAACTGCCTTGGTAAATTAAGGTTTGCAAGATCAAGGTAGTAAAACATTAAAATTAGACTTCATTATACTTATAGTTTGCTCTGTGTCCTTATGGTTTATTTTAATTTTATATACAGTATAAATAATTTACTGAAGGTCAAACCTTTGAAATGTACAACGTGGAAGTGTTACACACCAAAGTTTCATAGACTGGTTGCTTTTTCTGATTGGTTGTCTTCATTTGAGTTGTAGTTGTGTTTTTAAATGTAAACTTTATTTATTGATGGATCTCTTTGGCATTGTTTATTTGAACCAAAATTTCACATTGGACGATATTTAGGAGAACTGGGGTGCTCTGTTGGAAAAGAGAGGAAGAAAAGGAGTGTGTGAAATAGCCATGTAGGTTTTCATTTATGACTATAATATTAATATATGTTTTCAATACCATTGAAATGCAGGAACTTCTGTTCATTGTTGGCAAGTAAAAACTGAATATCTATTAACATTAAAATTATGAAAATTTATGTGACCAATATAATTTTGCTGTTGAAGATGACATTCAAAAGAAAACAAATAGCATAAATTAAATTCATATTTAAATGGTAAACATTTGTCTTAGTTTTATACATTACACTAATTGCCAAAAGCAATATGTGTGTGTGCTCTAAAACACATTTCATCAGCTAGGTTGGAAAAGAGCTTTCAAATCATCAAGTCCAACCTCTACCGGAGGACTGCCAAGTCCACCACTAAACCAAGTCACTTAAGGCCTCATCTACATGATTTTAGAACACTTCCAGGGATGGTGACTCCACCACTTCCCTGGGCAGCCTGTTCCAATGCCTGACCACCCTCTCTGTGATGAAATTTTTTCAAAAAATCCAATCTAAGCCTTCCCTGGGGTAATTTGAGGCCGTTACCTCTTGTTCTATTGCTTGTTACTTGGGAGAAGAGACCAACTCTACCTCACTACAGCCTCCTTTCAGGCAATTGTAGGCAACGATAAGATCCCCCCTGACACTTCCCTTCTGTAGACTAAACATCCCCAGTTCCCTCAGTCGTTCCTCATCCGACTTGTGCTCCAGACCCTTCATCAGCTTTGCTGCCCTTTTCTGGACCCACTCCAGCACCTCAATGTCTCTCTTGTAGTGAGGAGCCCAGAACTGAACATAGGATTCGAGGTGCAGCCTCACCAGTGCTGAGTACAGGGGGATGATCACTGCCCTGGCCCTGCTGGCCACACTGTTGCTGATATAAGCCAGGATGCTATCGGCATTCTTGGCTGCCTGGGCACAAGCTGGCTCATGTTCAGCTTGTCGGTCAGCATCCCTGGGTCCTTTTCCACTGAGCAGTTTTCCAGGCACTCTTCCTCAGGCCTGTAGAGTTCTATGGGTTTGTTGTGGCCCAAATGCAGGACCTGGCACTTTGCCTTGTTGAACCTCATACAACTGGCCAAGCCCATCAATCCAGCCTGTCCAGATTCCTCTGCAGAGCATTCCTATCCTCCAGCAGATCAACACTCCCACCCAAGTTGGTATTGCCTGCAAATTTACTGAAGGTGCATTTGTTCCCCTCATGCAGATCATCAGTGATGATACTAAACTACACTGACCCCAGTACTGAGCCCTGAGAACACCGCTAGTGTTACCCACATGGTGTACCTTTATGTTTTCCTTATATTTCTTCACTGAGACCGAAGGAAACAACATCTCCATTTTGTGATTTTTTTTTTTAAGCAAAATCCCATCACTGTACTTTGATCTGTATTTGTGATCTAACTTAACATGTTGGGAAGAGTCTGCTAAGGAAGGCCTGGAAACATTCACTGGGCTAGAAGAGTGTCTAAGCTAGATCACTGGTTAACATATGACCCAAGCTAGTGGTAATTATAGAAACATCTTGTAGCTAACCCTGTTCTAAATGAAATCCAACTTATTCTTCTCAGATGCTCCAGGCCAAATGAAGAGCCATATTAAGCCCCAAATGAGATTGCTATAGCAATCTGAGACTTTAGGGCTTCCTGGCAGGTATTCATTTGAAGCAGGTCCTGCTGCCAGCAGCCTCGGCAGTGCAACAGCAGAACCTCACTGAGGACTGACGACCTCAAAAATGTACAGAAAAGGTAGGGAGAAAGCAGAAAGGTGATAGTATCCTGTTACCTTTCGAGCTACAATGCTTTGGAGTTTAAAAAGGGTCCCTACTGACTTTTCAAATAGGGGTTAATTTAGTTTCTATTTGCAATTGTTACTTTTTTCTTGATAAAAGGTATCTTTCTGCATAGAAGGATTGTATAAAGAAATAAATGGCATACTGATTTTCTCTGTGGATGTAAGTTTTTTCAGTGTGTGACTTAAATCTGTCCAGAAAAGCCTTTAAGCATGTCCGTAACCCTGTATATTGCTGCTGTGGCAAATAGGACTGCTACTGCCCCTAGAGTTATGCCCACATTTAAGCGCTTTGCTGCATCAAATTTTAGAATTAGGCCTAATTTTAGAATCTTTCAGCTCTCAACCTACTAACGTTTATAATGCTGTGTATGGAAAATAGCTATGCTATGGTTAGGTCAAATAAGCCACACCACAGACATGAACTTTTTGGAGTAGGCTGTACTCTTTTCTAGATGGCAGTCTATATTTTGTCTTACTTCTTACACATGTTCACTTTTCCATTCAAAGTAGAAATAAAATGTCATTTCTTAGTGTGAATACGGAAATCTCTTCCTCATCCCTGAATACACAAATATGCTGTAGCAGCCTTAGACCTATCTAAGTGATTTCTTTTCCTTTTTCTATTAATCCTCTTTTATGAATATTTCTGTTCCTGGATTTGGAATTTCTTGCACCTCCTCCCCCCTTTTGTTGGAAATATTCCTTTCCAACTATTAAGAATAATAAAACTATTTGCGGTTAATCCTTTATTTTCTGCATCTTTCAGCTTGAATATTAACTACCTAGACACCAAGTCTAGATATTTATATACAGTTTCTAGACTGTTGATTTAATTGGTTTTTCATGCATTTGTGGCAGTATTTGAATTGTAAATGCTCTGAAAGAATATTTGCTTTTAAATCAGCTTCTGCTTTAAGCCACAAACAAATTTTTACTTGTCTTAGGCATTGTGAAATTTGGGTATACTAGCTGTCAGTTTTATACAAAGTCTAAACAAATTGTTCTACTTCAAGGATCACAGAAATAGGGACTGGTTGCTGTAGGGTTTTTTATTTGGGTTTTTTTTTTCTGCCTCAAATTTTAAAAAAAAAACCAAATAAAACAAGAATGTAAGAAAAAATAATTTTTAACAGATTGGAGGGGAGAAATTTCTACTGAAATGCATGTGAAATATATATATAAATGGTAGAATTTGTGAAAACAATTTATGTGAACAAATGTGTACAAATACACATTTATAGTGAAAGCCAGTATATGTTTTTACATTTGTGCTCTAAATCTTAGGTTCATGTAAGAAAATATGACCTTAACGAAGTCAAAGACAAAATTGTTGCTGGTTTCAATGGACTCAGGGCTTCACCAACATAGAATCATAGAATAGTTAGGGTTGGAAAGGACCTGAAGATCATCAAGTTAAAAGACCCCTGCCATGGGCAGGGACACCCCACACTAAACCATGCCACCCAAGGCTTTGTCCAGCCTGGTCTTGAACACCATCAGGGATGGAGCATTCACAACCTCCCTGGGCAACCCATTCCAGTGCCTCACCACCCTAACAGCAAAATACTTCCTCCTTATATCCAGTCTAAACTTCCCCTGTTTAAGTTCTAACCCATTACCCCTTGTCCTGTCACTACAGTCCCTGATAAATAGTCCATCCCCAGCATCCTTATAGGTCCCCTTCAGATACTGGAAGGCTGCCATGAGGTCTCCACGCAGCCTTCTCTTCTCCAGGCTGAACAGCCCCAACTTTCTCAGCCTGTCTCCATATGGGAGGTGCTCCACTCCCCTGATCATCCTCGTGGCCCTCCTCTGGACTTGTTCCAACAGTTCCATGTCCTTTTTATGTTGAGGACACCAGAACTGCACACAATACTCCAAGTGAGGTCTCACGAGAGCAGAGTAGAGGGGCAGGATCACCTCCTTTGACCTGCTGGTCACGCTCCTTTTGATGCAGCCCAGGATACGGTTGGCTTTCTGGGCTGCAAGCTCACACTGAAGCCAGCTCACGTTCAGTTTCTCATCAACCAACACCCCCAAGACCTTCTCCGCAGGGCTGCTCTGAATCTCTTCTCTGCCCAGCCTATAGCTGTGCCTGGGATTGCTCTGACCCAGGTGTAGGCTCTGACCCAGGTGTAGGACCTTGTGCTCGGCATGGTTAAACTTCATAAGGTTGGCATCAGCCTGTCTTACAAGCGTGTCGAGGTCCCTCTGGATGGCATCCCTTCCCTCCGGCGTATCAACTGAACCACACAGCTTGGTGTCATCAGCAAACTTGCTGAGGGCACACTCAATCCCACTGTCCATGTCACCGACAAAGATGTTGAACAAGACCGGTCCCAACACCGATCCCTGAGGGACACCACTCGTTACCGGTCTCCAGCCAGACATCGAGCCATTGACCACAACTCTTTGTGTGCGGCCATCCAGCCAGTTCTGTATCGACCGAGTGGTCCACCTATCAAATTAATGTCTCTCCAATTTAGAGACAAGGATGTCGTGTGGGACAGTGTCGAACGCTTTGCACAAGTCCGGGTAGATGACATCAACTGCTCTACCCCTGTCCATCAGTTCTGTATCCCCATCATAGAAGGCCATTGGTCAACATAGGGAAACATGGTCTAGGAATAAATCTCTAGGGTGGAAGATTGCTGAGTTATCACAGAGAACCCACAGATCGATGTTTCTCCTTCACTTTAAGCATATGGCAAATTTCTCTGATACTAATGCTCTAAACCCACCTCAATAATATGGCCTTTATGCTTAAAGTTAGACTGACATACAAAGCTTTAGTCGATGCGTTGTGCAGTATGCTTTCCAAAAATACAAGTAAGTTTGGGTTTACTTATGATTTTGTTGTTTAGTGTCACTTATCCTTACCTAATAGTGTTAATAACTTAAAGACAATAAAGCCATATTGTGACTGTTCCCATAAAAATAAGTACTTGACACCTAGCACTAAGCCAGATATCCGCTGCTTGAGAGCAGTTTCTAGTCATCCCATGCTATGCTAAGACTTAAAAAATAGGGACTACTCAGCATAACACCTAAATCAAGCTGCTTCTCCTATGCAGACTATTATCTCTTATGGAGGATTTGCTGATTTGACTTGCAGAACATTTGTATTCTTTACTAAAATACAGGCAAAAAAGGGTTTTTTCCATACAGGCAGCCTGCAAGCAGAATGGGCACAATCTTGCTGTGATGTTATTTCTCCTTGCTGACTCAAAGACTTACACAGTAAACTGCTATTGTACAAATTGCAAAAAGAGGGAAACAGTTGCATGTTGAGGTAACAATATTCATATGGTTTACAGAATTCAACATCTTCTTTGAAGTCTGCCCTTGTGCGGAGTGGGCCTTCTTAATATGTTACTCTGCTTGTTGAAGGCATATGCGGAAGTGCAAATACTGCATAAATGAAATGCTGGACGCTGTTCAGGCTTGTATTTTACTTGCAGTTAGTACTTCAGCACTGGAGTTGAATATTTGCTTTTCTTGAATATTTGTGCCAAGAAAACACAACAGCTCAGAATTGAATGTACAATTATAAGATTTCTTAAATTCAAATTGGTTGAAGAGGCTGCCTTCACTGAGCCCTTTTTCAATTATTCTAATTTTTCAGCAGAATTATTTCTTATTTATACATATATATATATATATATACACAAAGCCAAATCTGTGTGACCATACAGAAATTTTTTCAATGCTATTTTGCTGCATTTTCTTGCCTAGTAAATGTACTAGTAGTATTCCTTATCATAATAGAGATCCCTGTTCCCAAATGCTATCTAATCTGCTCAAGGAAAGACATAGATTTATGCATGTGACATCAATTCCGTAGTCCTCTTCAGCCATTTTTTTTCAGTCATAATAGGATCAATACATTTCCATGAGATAAATGAGAGTAAAAGGCACTTCAAGGGCTGTTAAATCGTGATTTCTTTTTTTCTTTACACGTTCTTCAGGAAGGGAAGTAATGGTTTATTGTAGCTCTCACTCTGAGCCCCAGATTTCCTGAATGTTTAAAGACAGCATTTCCACATGATAGGAGGTTTTCTGATGTTGATGGAAAATGACAAGAGCATTGAAAGTCAGGAAGAACTAAACAGCAAGTGAATTATTTGATGCTATTATTCATCAAATGAGTCATCTCACAGTGCTTGAATACATAAATTAAAACAGTAATATACTTCATTTTAACATATGAAGAGTATTCAAACATAAGTATTCAATAAAATTCAGCTCTGAGTTGGGGTCTGTAAAGCAAGATGAGATTATCTCAGATTGTCATTCCAAAGTGTGAGAAGGGAATTTGTCTGGTGTTTCTGGTTCACGTCCATCTGACTTAGTATTCATACATTAAGCAGGAGAAGCAGGAGGTGATCCCTAACAAACTCCCACAGAATCAGGGTATAAGCAGCATTTCTAAGAGCAAAGGAGATGCAGAGGCTCCGCTTTCTTTTTCTGTCTTCCTGTTGCAGTGCAACTTCACTAGCTAATGCAGCAGGGCTGTGCCATAGTCGTCACACACCATGATAATTTCAGAAGACTGAAACATGTTCAGACAAGGAGTTTGCTTTGCAGTCTGTTGTATTTTTACATACAGCCAGTTGCAATCTGTCCTTTAATAGAGCCCAGTGTTGTTCTGCTCTTTAACCAAACTATAGGTGAAAGTAAAAAGCCAATGGCATTTGTTTTTGATTGCAAGATCGTTACTTTTCCAGTTCATTCTCATCTGCTCAGAAACTAGGAGAAGACAGTGCTTACGCTAGTTATGGGGAGCATAAGGTTATGAAATGTTAGAGCTTTGTCTTCTGTAATAACGTATGATGGTATTTTCCACTTACTTTCTTTTAAGACAGCAATAGGTCTGTGAGACATGGTACCAATGAAATCCAGGACGATTTCTCTGTTTCTCCAGAATATGTTTTATGCTGGAAACTTATTTTGTTTCAAGTTGTCTTTGGGCTCCAAACTGAAGCTTTGAAGTAGGTGCTGTCTAAGACACTACCTACGATCAACAGTGAGGAATAAAATCCTCCAGAGGATGACCTAGACTTGCAGGTTACAAAATCTGAATTTTCAGTCATTTCAACAACATCCTTACGTTCCTGCTCTGTCACCCATAGATCTCTTAAATCTTTCTTCTTCTCAGGGTCAGACAAACTCTTCTTTCCAGATTGCCTCCCTGAACCAGAGTCCTTGATGTTCCCCTCCCTTTCCCTTAGGAGAAAACCTGCCTTGTCTCTGACTCACCGCCATGCTTAGCCCCCTCATGATGTTGAGTGTTTGTCCCACAGATCCAAGATTGTTTCCTCACTCCACCCATTGATTTGTGACTGTACACAGTCTACTCCTTGTATTCAACATCCCTCCCAGAGATTATGTTATACCTCTTTGAAGATTACCCATCATTAAAAGTAGTAATTAACATAAATGATAAAATATGCAGGAGTAGGAGGCAAAGCACATACTCCTAAGTGCTGTTTCATACTGACTATATATCTCAGTTTTCATGTTTCTCTTGCAAGTCCAAGCAAGTAACTCAGTAAGCTCAAAGTATTTAATATAGTATTGATGTTCTTTGCCTTGTTTTGCATTATTTGACAACCAGTTTGCAGGTTCATTTATATGAATCTTTCAGTAATGCCAAGTTCTCTTCAAAACTCACTACACTTCAGTGAAGTATTTTTAGGTATGTGTCTGTGCATGTATGAATATATACATAAAAATATTACATATACAAACACATGCACAAAAATTTAGCCTTCCAATATGTGAAGAATTTTAGTATTTCCTTTTCTAAATTAACTGGTGCAGATATTCTCTTCACTGTCAGATTGAGCAGTTGAAAAAACTGTGCAGTTTCAGAATAATTGCTGATACCTGTCAAACAGTTTATGTTGTGACTAACATTTTTGAATGATGAATTGTCAGTTAATTGGGATATCTGGTGAGAAATGGGCAAAATTAACTGATTGCAGTCGTGATCATTAAGTTGCAGGCTCCTGTGTGTTATACTACCAGCAAAAGCTGCAAACTGAAATACAGCTTTAATTGTAGAAGAGTGGAGTGGGGGGCTTTGGGAATTTTTTCACTCTGTTTTGTGCAGTATCTCTTGGGGGGTGAGGAAGGCCAATGGAAGGTCCTTCTTCAGGCAAAATTTAGGCTTAAGGGAGCATTCTGGCCTACTGGCAATCTTTCTAAGGTGTCCTAGGGACTTTAGGTTTCTGTGATACCTTCACAATACCATATGCTATTGTGCTATCTTCTATCTCCCAAGGTTTGCAAGAAAATCCTCAAGGTGGCCAGACAGAACTGCCCTCCTTGTTTCCCCTCCTTTTATTGCTCACTAATGCCACTGCAAACTTTTTACTAAAACAAGACCCATCCCAGCCTTTGTGTAACATCACTTTGCTTTTAAAAAAGATTCTTTTCAATCAACTTCATCCTTTTTGTTTTCTGTGTCCTCTGATCTTTCACATCCCTTCCCCTAGCATTACACTTGTGTAACTCAGCTTGAGTTAAGTGGATTCAGTCAAAATGAGGCTCCTTTTGTGTATCTCCTTACAATCTAAGGAAGAGACTTGTTTTAAAAGAATCAGTCTATTAGTTCTGCATTCATGAACAGTGAACTTATCTTACCTGCAGGCACAAAGTACAGCTTGCTTTCTCTCTGTGGTTGGTCTCTGGTTCATAATATTTACGTGCTGTATTTTGATGCTACCTGACAACATTCACCAGTGTAAATTAAAGTAGCCATGAGATAGTGAATTTAATGCCCACTGCCTGTAGCCCCAAAGGACCACCCCAGAAGTGAAAGACTAATTGGACCCTGTGGATGTCACAGACCACATTCCCTTTCACTGGCCCTGCCTCTTACACAAAAGCCCAGGAGGGAATGTTTGAAGATTGACTCCTGGGGATTTCCTTACGCCAAAGGCGTGATATGATGAGCAGCTGAGATAGGTTTTGAACTGCATAATACCACAGGAACTGGTGCAAAACAGGTGGAACAGACCCAAGCTCAGCCTACAGACTTTAATTGCATGATGACTCAGATAATGCTTCTCAAAGTTAGGCTTTTTCTCATTCTCCCACCCCTCATTCCATTGAAAAAAACGGTGATCCATAGTTTCATTCATTTACCAAGCCCTACATGTCTGCTTTGGACCATTTCAGCTCCACTTAACCCCATTTGGATTTATTGGTATTTTTTTGCTGGGCAGGAGTCTAAAGGCATGTTGTCTGCGTGGCGGTGTGAACACGTAGTGATGAAATTAAATTACTTGGGCTTGGCTTCTCTTTTAGATCATCTTCAACCTGATATTGTCCCTTGCAATGACATATAGATTTATTTTACTAATAAACATTAAAACCTGAAGTTTTGTATCATTTGAGATGTTTTGATAGCACTGAAACTGCTCAGACAAGTTTTCACCACTTATACATAAAAGGTTTTTAAATCTAAAGAAATTAAAGAAATTCAGTTTAGTTTTACCTGCAATACAGTATTTTCTCCAAATTAAATAATATATTTTTAGTTAATTTTAAACCAAATACTTTGGACACCTGGGTGAAAATTGTGTGAACCGACAGCTCTTAAACTTGCTCTTTTCCTCAAGGTATTTGTTTTCAATGAACTATTATCTTCTGATGAAAAAAAGAAAGGCATCTTGAAAAATTCCCAGCAAAATTCCCAGGTCCCTTCCTGGTCACCCTGTCTTCTGAAGTTATCCTTTAATCATCATCAGGTACTCCAGATTCTCCTCCCTGCAGCTAAT
Organism: Psittacula echo; assembly: GCF_963264785.1. Taxonomy (NCBI): domain Eukaryota; kingdom Metazoa; phylum Chordata; class Aves; order Psittaciformes; family Psittacidae; genus Psittacula; species Psittacula echo. Next base: position 63,239,175 of record NC_137742.1, on the reverse strand, counting down.
AGCCATTCAGCTATTGCATCCATATGATACCTCTCCCCTGGAGATATTACGATATCATCCCATCCCATAACACCTTATCATACCTGGACCATTTCTGTAAGCCTCCCCCACTTCTGCTAAAGTGCTGTTTTCCTAACCATTCTTCAATAGGATTTTGGCTTCCCACCAGGTTGCTTTTCCTTGCACAGCTGATCTAGCTAACAAAATTGGGAAAAGTCATAGCTTGTCCTGTGTCCTATGGAAGGAACCAAGAAAAATCTCACTTACTTTGCCCATGTCCGCATGCTGCTACCCATGGCCTTCTTGTCTCTTACACACCCTTCTGCAGGACTCTCACCTTTCCCCCTTGGTGACACTGTGACCAAAATCATTTGAGGATTTACTCATTAGATTCTCTGTACTTGTCAGCACTAAGTTTGTGGCCTGGGACACATGGAGAGGGCTTAAAGCACACCCATTTCTTTAGATACAGATTTCAGACCAGTAATCATGCTGCTTTTCTCATCCTGGACCAGCTCATTTAACTATTCCTAGTAATCACAGTTGAGAGGGAGTTGTTTCTTCTTATGTAATTTTTCATTTCATAGATTGCCAGAGAGCACAGGCAATTGCACTGGAGCAGTTGGTATGTTACATGTTGACAGTCAATAACCGTCAGTTATAATAATCAGTTGCATATCAGTGATGGAAAGGTAATGGGTTTGTTAATTCCATGCAACTGAAGAGTGAGTCATGTCCGGAACATTTCTGTTTCTAGCTAGCATTTAGGTATTAGTGGAGTTGTACTGGGATGGGGTAGGAAAACCAGAACAGTCACATTTTATAATGAAGAAGTTATGTGACAGCCTGAAAGTATTAAAGAGAAAGCCTAGAATAACAGAAGTAATCTTATAGAAGGCCCCACCTTCAAAGGCCCCACAACAAAAAAAATGTTGCTTGCTAATGGATGTTGATAGAGATGTTTAAGGGATGTCAGGGGCCTATTTCTGGCTTGCTAGGTTTTTCACCAGTAGAGGTGTCTGACTGTCCTGGCTGAGAACAAGGACTGTCAAGAATATCTTGGCTACAAGACAGATTCAGCAGCCAAAGTAGAGTTTTTGCCATTATAATACTGTCAGGTGATTGAGATTGATCTGGGAACAAGCAAGTCCTCCAGATCTTCTTCTCCACATAGCAGTTTGAAGGCAACTTATAGACAGTCTATCTAAGTGAATCTGATGGCCTCCAGACAGCACAAGACCATCTGTCAGATGACATGTGTCATCAGACAGACTCATGGAAAGCAGTTCTTGTCTGGATTTGGGGATGCACTGATAGGTTTTCTGTCTGCATACATAGCTCATCTGACTCTGAGCATGGCCTTGGAGCACTCTTAAGGAGACAACCCATACATATTCATCAAGTCCAAATCAGGATTTGTGCTGCTCTTGGGGAGCTAAATGTGGCTAATTTTGGTACTTACAGCTCAGAAAGGGTAGGTTGGAGAGCCTTGGTGACATAAGGAGTCCCTGAGACTGTGACCCTATGAAATACCTAATGTCAATTCTGTGCACTAGCTTGTCTCTTTACAAGAGATGTAGCTTCAGGTTCATGATAGCAATTCTGGAACGAAAGGTACATACAATGGTGTTCTTTGGGTGAAATCATGAGTCTCTTGAAATGGAATATACTCCATCTGTGGTTTTGTGTATGTATATACATATATATATACACATACATATATATAAATAGCATGTTCTTTTTTTTAAACAGCAGATGATCAGAGAGGAAATATTTCTAGTGCTCCTGGATGAAAGGAGACAATTTTTTGTTCAGTTAAATCAGAAATATTAAAAGTCATTCTATACAGTAAATACACTTCTGAAAATTCCAGCATGTGCAAAATTTCCTCCTTGCTTTCTTCCCAGAACTGCTGCTAATTAGATGAGGGGAATAAAATGGATAGAAAACACATTTAAACTTGGACCCCTGCCATCATTTAGCAATAGCTGGCCATAATGGAAAAAAAAAAAAGAAACAAACAAGCAAAAGGCAGAGGTAATATGAGGCAGCAAAGATCATGCAACTTTAAGGACATTAAAAGAAGCCCAATGGAACAGATGCCTGGTTTTCATTGTTGCTGGAATGACAGAAATTTTGTTTTTTCATGAAAATTTTTATAGGGAAAAAAGGAAATCATCAGAGTACTAAGGACTGAAGGAGCCATAAGAGAGAAAATTCATAAATTAGATGAAATTATGATCCACATGCCGACTTTTTGCTGGCAATAATATTTGCATCTGTTATAGCAAATGGATATAATGGTTTGTAGATTAGGAGACAGTAAGTACAAATATGGTAAGTTAACTCTAAAAGATCCATCAGAAAAATATATATTACTATCTTTTGTAGAAATACATGGAAGCTCCAGTTGGTTCTGCCAGGGTCTATGCAGACATTATAGAATGATATCCCAGCCCATAGAATAAATGAACAGCCAAAAAGGGAGGAGAGAGATGTACAATAAGTTACTGATACAGCACAAATAAAACCCAACCGTTCTGCCAGGGGTATTCGTAGAGGACCTCGTTACTGCACACTGCTTTTGACTTAGGATCAGTTCCAGGAGGACTTGTGAGCACATGGGTACAGCAGTAAAGCTTGTTCAAAGCAGAGAGAAACTCAGGGCCTTTCAAAATCCACCTGCATAGAATCATTCTGATGAGGAATAAAACCACAATCTAACTGTAATTGAAAAAGGATGTGGTTAGAGCAAACCCCCTAACTGATGCAGGACCTGTGACAGTCCGAGTTGGCAGTAACACAGGAGGGGGTCTCGAGGAACAGGTACACAGTAGGGGGAGCCAAGGGAGGTTTTTCTCCAGTTATGTGCTGTTAAGGAACTGAAACTTGGAAAAATGTTTCTGCTCTGTACACTTGAATGGAAAGGCCTATGGTTGGCAGCCCTGTTCTGACAAACAGTCTTAGTTTTTATCATTTGTAGCAGGGAAGCTTTATTCCCCACTCCTATCCCTTAAAGACTATCACCTCCAACTGATGGCTCTACCTGGGGACTCTGCATGCAAAAAGTTAATGCTATACTGAGTTTTTGCGTCCTGCTGAGTGTGGATCTCTGCATGTTCAGACTGAAGTCCTGCAGTTCAATTTCAACACTTTTTGGTGTAGTAAAACCTTGGCCCTAGCTTTCATCCTATTCCTGTTGAAATAATATTTTCCTCTGCAGAACTTTGTAATGCCTTTTCCTTCTTCCATGCTGTTGTGAAGGTGCCAGGTAGAAGAACTTAATCCTCCTTGTCCCACAGAACACAGTAACCTCAGACCTCTGCCCAAGGGGTGGTGCGGGCAGCCCTGCATTGTAGCAACCCACTGTGGCATCCCATAACTACTCTGCACTTAGTGTACCTCAGAAAGATTTCCAGCTCTTGGGGGTGCTGTACCGAAATGTCTGTCTGCAGAGCTTCTTCTACCGATACCCTATGACTGGGAATTGAGAACTGTTTGAAGTTGCGCACCAAGGGAAGTGTTTGGCATTGCCTTTCCCTTAAAATCAATTAGCAGCAGGAGCAAACCCCAGCACATAGCATTCACATTTTCAGCAGGTCAGAATTTCTTTCAATGCTCCTTTTATACAATTGTGTAAAGTACAGTTTACAGTTCAGTACTTTGTAATCCATTTTTTTTATTACCCTAGCACTTTTTAAAGGGACTTGCTGATTAAAGGAAAAATAATATGACAATTGCACCTATAAGTTGGTTTTGGTACCTTAAGACAGCAGTGAATGTTCCAAAGTTGAAGCTAGGAATCTGATTTTTCTAAAGGATGTAAATGTCCTATCAAATTGAGAGTAGCTTTCAAATTCAAAATCCATGTTGTAGACTAGAGGGAGCAAATAAAACAGCCCAGTTGTTCAAGATTTCAGTTTTAGAGGAAAGCATATAATTAGAATAGTGCAGCTGTAACCCTTGTATTTAGTTTGAAGCAAATAAATAACTTGCAATAAAAAGGCTGTTTCCTTCTATGAGTATTTCTAACTTCTGCCTGCAACATGTGTCAGAAAGATGTTTAAATATCTAAACATCTCTAAGTATTTCTCATATTTTGAGTTACTTGAAGCAATTTTAAATAATCTATAGAAGCTATAATGCATAAACATGTATCGCAGTATAAATAGTAGCATAAGTAAATGTCTCATTCAGATTGTATTTCTTATTGCTTTTACAAAAATATTTTACAATCATCATCATTTAGGCTGTATTTATAGAGCATACGGAGATCAAGATCACCAACTTTGCCTGGGGGAATTTGACCAAGGGAATTTGACTGCACTTCTATTTTTGCTGCATTCATGCAAGTTAGGAATTGCACAAGTTAGGAACTCAGCTTTGATTTGTATTTCCTGTTGTTTGTCAGTTTGTGAAGAAGCATCCATGTTATCTGTGTATTGCAGGAAGCCTGCACTCCAGCTGGTCATTATGTCTGTACTGAAAAAGCACATAAAATTTAATTTGCAGCAATTTTGTTTTAAAAAATGTGATACTCCTATTTCAGTAATTCTGCAATTTCTTTTTCTTTTATTTGTGTAGATCAAAAAGTACTGGCTGCTGCTAAAACTTTTACTTTTGCTTTGTGTTCAAAAGTCACTGATTTTTACCAAGAAATTGGGGAATCATTTACAGCAGTCACTTAACAAAAGTTCTTGAGCTTTTGTTGGATAACTATTTCTTTTCTAACCCCTATTCCACAAACAGATTCCAGATGCATTTATTTTCAGGCAGTTAATTATCCTCAGAGATCAGATGTTTGGCTGATTCATAGAGAAACTCACAGCCTTCCTCACAGTCGTGGTTTTTCGAGTAGGAGCTAGCTTCCAGATTTCTCCTACTTTCCTCTTGTGATCTGATTCTCATTATGAGTAAGGGCTTCATCTCACTTCATTCTTCAATGACTGCAAGGCTTTCACAGTAGGTAAGGTGGTTTTTTTATATGTAATTTTATGTATCTATTTGTATATATAATTTTATATATGTACAAAGAGAAATTTCTGTTAAAATAGGTTGTTGAGTTCTCTGTAGAATTTTTTAAATTCAGTTTAGTTTTTATTGCTAAGGTGGGATGGTACAAAAGTGTTCTGAGTCTTCAAAGTAACTGCGATGATCTTTTTTAGAAGAATTCATTTAGCAAAGGGCACTGTGATCCTGGTCATAGTAACACTTAGGGCAAAATAGAATTTTTTAGCCATTGCCTAACAAATTGCAATTTTTCAAGTCTTTCAGTTTTCATATCCTTTTCAAATGTTGTCCAAAGCTGACACTTTACTGTTGTTAGAAAATAAGCCAGCACTGTGTCCCCTTCACAGGAAATCTTGGGTAAAATGGCTTGTAAGAAGATCACTGCCTTCATTGAAGGGATTTAGGATGTGTCCTCTGGTCAGACTCGTCCTTAAATAATGAGTTTTCAAAGTGATAATCTGGAAAGCGACATTTGATTATCTGAAAAATATGGTGCTTTGTTCTCAACTTTTACAACAGCAGCAATTAAGCAGAAAAACAACATGAAGCCTCTGGAGGACACAGTTGCACAGTTAGACACATTCATTCCATCTCACATGAATCCCAAATGGGATTACCTCGCTAAACCTCACAGGTAATCAATAAACATAGTTGTTTATTGGCTATGCTTTTTTCATCTTACTTGGTTTTATTTCACTATCCGTCATTCAGAGGCTTCTGCCCTCCCTGTTGAAGTGATTCAAAATTGTTTATAATAGGCATGTACACAGTCCCCTACAATTCTGTGTGTAGATGCAATTCAATATCACTTTGCAGGAGGTTTTTTTTTCATTGGGGATTATTCTTCCCCCACCCAAAAAAAAAAAAAAAAAAAAAAAAAAGGAAAAGTGCAACAGACTCTTCAGAGTTCAGGAGAATCATGAGTTAATTGCAGGCAAATTGTTGAGTGATATGGAGCATACTTGGAACATGTCTGTCTTCTGTAGGCGGCATAACAGCTTTTGGCGTGGCGATTTTCATATTCAGAAACTCTCACTTTAAATAAGGGGTGGAGTGCTTTGTGGCAGTTTTGCATTTGTTGTAACAAGGAAAAGACACATAAGCGCTCTCTTTGACACCAGCCATTTAAATGCTTTTGGTGTTTCTTTCTTCATTCAAAGCTTTTCTTTCTTGTACTTTTTCAAGTACTGAAAAAAAGTGAATGAAGAGCAATATTGTGTCCTGTTTCCAAGGAGTATAAGAGCTTCTCCTTTGGAGAGGAAGCTTAAATTAAGCAAATCAAAACAAGTTTTACAGACTCATTCTGGATATAAAAATGAGTGGTATATTCAGAGGGTTATGCTCGCTCACTTTAGTCAAACCAGCAACTGGCAAACCACTAAGAGTTTCCTATTGACAGTAAGGTTTGATCCAGCTCTGCATCTGGCAAATGATCACCTGATGGCTCTCCAAATTATGTAACTATCCTTGCTTCCTGCACTCTCCCTCTTGTCCTGATCTTCAGTTCTTCCCTGGAACAAATCCTGCATCCCACCCAGTTCTCTCCCTTCAGCTCTGTTCCATCCCACCCATCCCTTCCTGCCATGAGTTACAAATCTTTAGTGTGGTGCTGGCCCTTCATGCAAGCATCATCTCTTCAGGAGGGATGAAAGCAAATCTGTTCTCACTAGCTACACTGTGATTAGCTGACTTTCTTGCCTCTCTGGAAGTTAAAGCTACAATGATCTTCTCTCTCTTTTCTATGGAGATCTTGTTTTCAACAAAAGTTGAAAATTTAGAAAGTCGGATGTCAGGGACATATTTTATTGTAGAAGTAGCATTTTGTCCTCCCTACTGCATACGAATATTTTTCCTACAGTAGAGGCTCTTCAAACCCAGACAAATTCAATATTTATATTATGATGGAAGATTTTATTTTATACTTTTTCCTTATTCAATGGGGAGATGAGCTTCCCTTGGTAATATTCCTGATATATTTCATTCCGTGTCACTGATGAAAAGAATATGTGTCTGCTGATGGGCATCAGTCAAAAAAATGTTTTTTCCAACCTAAAATGGAAACAGTTGGACATCTGTGGATTTGTACACCCAGATTAGAAGGCTAAACATTAATGTCTTAACAATGTTTATAGTTTTATTACCCTGTAATTATGTCATACCTACTGATTGTTTTTCTTTTCCTCCAAGTCTCTGAAATGCAGCTGCCTGAACCTGTTTTGAATGTCTACACTTCTTGTGTTAGACCTAGCAATGTTTTGCCAGTGGAAGAAAAGGCAGTTGTAGGGATGGAATTGTGACTTTGGAGAGTGTCAATGCCTGTCAGCTATCAGAAGGTGAGCTAGAGACAGCTGGAGAGTTGGTTTAGGCCAACAGCTATGTCTGGCATCCTTTCTGCCAGGCTGAGTGGAAGGAGTAATTAAATGCAGACTTGGGTAGTGGTGCCTAGAAAGTTACAGCAGGGCTAAATTGTGTAGTTTCAGGGATTTAACTGCTACCAGTTGTGAAAACACAAGGAGGAGGGAATTGTTTGTCAGCTAAACCAGCAAAGGAAGCAATTGCAGGCACGGTCCTCTCAACATAAAGCCCTCTGAGCACACTGTCGACTGAAATTTACTGCTATTGCTCATTTCTGTTAAATTCTATGGAAAAATCTTTGTATATATCTAAATTTTTTTTAAATCAATATCCAGAAAACTGAAAATTGTTCATGTTATCAGCTCATCTTCCTAACAGAAGTAACAAAATCCGTAATGTTGCCTAATTGCTGAAGCCGAAAATGAAACATCATCATTAATTGATCATAGTGAGAGAGTTCTTCCAATAATTTAATGGGCCACTGTGGCTGGTCTTGGCTTTGCTCTCATTTGTGGTCCCATGCCTACTTCGTCCCAAAACTCTGCTGTATCTGCTATCTCCTGGAACAAATTTTATCTTAGTTATCAAGTATTTCTTAATTTAAAATCCAAACATGCCTTTTATTTTTATTTTGTGACTGACTTGAAATGTCAATAAATATTAAAATAGAGGTTATGTTCTGATTACATTGGACCACCTTCATTAACAGCCCGAGTTCCTTCTGTTGATTTTGGACAGCAGTTTCTGCAATGGCTGTCCCAAAGAACTTCATGGAAAACAATCCCATTACCCAAATAATTTCACAGACGCAAGGCAGCATTTTGCCATTGCTACATCAATTTTATGCTACGGTCTGGGGGGTGGAAAATGGGAGGGCTTTGATACCAAAACAATTTTATGGTAGTTTTTAGGAGGAGTACAAAACAAGGTTTTACTTTGACAATTAAAGTCAGGCCAGTGAAATAGCAGAGAGATGCCTCCTCTTTGGAAGAAAAGCTGAAAAGCTTTTAATGAGTATGAGTAAGCAAGATTTTGCCTTTATATTCCACCTGATGATTTTTCAAGTTTTTGTGGGTAAGTCTTCTAACTCATGCTACACAGCTTATAGCTGTGCAAAACATTGTCCCACCATATACATCTGCCTTCAGTGAGGACAAGTGCCTCCAAGTAGGCAGTTAAAGCTAGAAAAGAAATATCTCAGTTCTGATTGAAACAGTATGACAATCCTGCAGGTGGAGGCTACCTAGGATTCTACCTAGCTTTCTCCATTGAATATGGTATTACAAATCCAGAGGTGGTACCCACAGAAAAACATGCATGAAACAGATGAAATTTCTCCTCCTCAGCTTCATCTAACTCTAGACATTTTCCACACTGCAGTTACCAGTTAAGTCTTTCTGCTAGTGTTCCTGAAACCACCTCATCATCGGCTGAGTTCCGTTTTCAGTGTTCGGCTGAATTTAGTGGAAAAGCCTGACTCATTGGAGAACTGCTTACAGATTTAGCTAATGGCTGGAGAGCGGCAGCCATCTGACATGCTCCTATAAGCCTGAATTGCTGATGTTAAGCTATAGGAGCTGTCTGCCAGTTTTGGTCTATTGTAGATGAGAGAGCTCATCCTCACCGTGTTGGCTATACCATTGCCTTCAACTCTAACCGCTGAGCGGTGCATTTTTCTTAATGAATGTTTGTAAATTACCTACTTGGCATTTAAGAATGGCAGAAAACAGATTTTGAGCATTGTACAAGATTTCTGTTGCATGACTTGGCCACGGTGTGGAGGGGTGGTTAGGAAGAAGGGCTGATAAGCTGATGTATAAACTGTGTCAGGGGAGGGAGACCACAATTTTACTCTTCCTTCACCCCGTGTTCCCCAGATATTCCATTGGAGGCTGTCTAACGAGGACGCAACATGGAGCAGTATGAAGATGTATGTATCTATTTGCTCTCCATGGAAGGTCAGCTCTGACCTTCACATTACTGGCAGAGCTGCACAGGTCTTAAGGTAAATTTTCCACTGCTACCTGTGGGATTTTTACCATGCGAAAAAGTACAGGTCTGGGCCCAGCATGTGAGATTGGTCTGTGTTTGCCAGGGGTTTTGTTGACACTGAAGTTCCTAAAGAGAGATAACCATTATGACGGCCAACTGATACTTAACAGTGTCTTGTCTGGGCTTGCCTGGATGTATGATTCACTTGAAATGCTTTTTTTTTTTTGCGTCAGTCGCATGGCTTCTGGCACTGGAATTTTTACCAAAGAGATACATTTGCCAATTTTCAAATCTTTTGAACATGAAAGCTATGCATTAACTGGAGGTGAAAGAGAGATGAACATTTGCACCATCACAGGAAGTTAAGGCTGTGATTGGGCAATGTCTTCTTGGAGGCATTTTTTTCAGCCTTTGATCCTCTGTGTAATGGACTTGGGACCAAACATGACAACTAAATGGTGCAACTCAGGGCTGTGGTTCAGGAAGCAGCTGCTGCCTTGGCACCTCTACGCTTCTTCTGACTGTGCACCAGTCATTATTGTGGAATTTCCTATCTTTCCTCTCTTGTACATGTAATTCTTGGCCTCAGATCCAGCCACACATTTTGCATGGGTGTTATCATATTTGCTCCCATTGGACTACTCACATGCTTAGAGAAATGCATTGTGGTAAGGGCTTTGAGTGCCTGAGACCTGAAATCCTCATACAAGGATAGCTACATTACATTACCAATCAGAACAATTTGAAAGCTGCCAAGCAATATGACTGATATGCCACTAGTTGGGATTTACAAAGCACTGAATTTAGAGAGATTTCTTCCCTAAAAGTTAAAAAGAGATTTAAGAGAATTATGTGGACAGACTTCACTAGACAATAGGGGTATTATGCCTTCTGGTTGATCTTTTGATCCACCTTTCAATTGCTATATTAAATAAAATTTGTACTGAGTACAAATATGTGAGATCTCCTCTTTATTCCTCTGTTGTTTCAGCAAGTGCATGTGTTTTTCTCTTGCATATGAGTTCCTCCTGAGTCAAAGTTTGAAATTATATTCATTTTGTAGCTTGGTTTGTGGAACTGTAGTAATAAATTACTTTTTGTCAGTCCTAATATATTAAGGACAAGGAAGTGATGTGTTATTTGCATATGAAGTGTATATTTAAAGAGGGGTCATAATTCTGGTATTTTCTTTTTTCCAAAACCTAAAAAAAACCCAACCCAACAGCAGATTTATATACCAAAATGAGTGGCTGAATCAGCATGAATTGAATAAAGAATTTATACACTAATTACACACAACTTGTATTGCAATTCAATTTTTAAAATAATGTCAGCTGCATTCTAGCTTCTGCATTTCTTGATTTCTTATACAGTACTTTGTAGTATAGTGAATACCTCTGTGGTATAACAGCAAGAAAAATTATGCCTTTCAATTCTTATGCTCATAATGTAGTTCTAGGTCCTGATCTTTGAAAAAGTTTGCTCATGGATTTTTACTCATGCAAAAGCCCCACTTGAACTTTTGTGAGCCCTTAGATGACCGAGGATTGTCCACAAACGTACAGATTTGCAGGACTGAAACTTTACTGAAACGAAATGGTTTGAAACAAATTTGTCCTGTATGGAAGGTCTGGCTAAAATCATTTCTCTGTAAATGAAGAGGTGTCTGTGTGGTCATTAACTAGGTTTTTAAAATTTTGGGAGAGGATGAAGATGAAAATAACCACAAAACAAAGCTTATTATTAATCTTTATTTTGAAATGATTACATTACTTTTTATACATAGCTTAAATTTCATTGCTTAATGTTTAGACTAGAATCTTCAGAAAGAAAAAGCTTTAGAAAAACTTCCTTTTTACTTAGTTTGGATTTATTTTGCCTCACTGGTTTGGTAAAGCAAAGAGGATGAAGAAAATGCATTTATCCCTGTTAGATGCGTATGTATACTTACATACATATGCTGAATGCATGAAAACAGTATACTTGTCTTCATGTATTCAGATACAGAACTTAAATTATCTGAAACTTATGGAAAGGCTCACATTTTCTTGACTGGATTTTCTCAGATTTATCACTGAAGCACAGATTTGCATTTTAGAAATCTAGCAGATTAGGCAAATAGAACGTGAGCTGTACTACCATAACTGTAGTGTTCAGCACTGCATTCCCAGAATCTCCACAAAGGTTTAAGATGCAGTGACAGAAATGTAAAGCTGAAAGTCCCAACAAGTGACTGTGCTTGTGCAAAATTCTGTTAAAAACCTCTGTGGTAGGTGACTGCACATCGCATTTGAAAGCCTGTTTGGCTGTTCCCACCAGCACTTTTTCTTTTCCTAACATTTCATTGAGATCTTTTTAGTTGCTAATTAAGTCAGTCACTTGTTTTCTGCACTCGGAGAACAACAGATCACTTCATTAAAATCTTTACAAAACATCCCATCTCTGTCTTTTTATATCCAAGTTAAGCATATCCACTTGTCTTACATTTTACTCTATAGATCATGTTTCCCCAGTTTGTTATCATTCTTGTTTTCTGAGTGCTTTGCAATTAATCTGCCTTAAAAAGTCACATTCCAGAAAGCACACAGCACTTGAACTGCAATGAAAATTAGAATAATTAGCTAAGTCTGCTATATACCACTCCTCCAAATAACATCACAGGGTAATTTCCTGATTCTTTCTAAGGAGATTATGCTGTGCCCTATCTCATTCTATATTTGCCATTTTTCCTGGACAAAACCTTAATATATTGGTCTATTTTAACCAAATTTAACAGAATAATGCATGAAGATCTATAGACTTTACAATTTTGTGAAAATCAGTGGGTAGGCAGATAACAGAGGGCTTAGCCACCCTTCTAGAGATACTTGAGTGGCTGGGGGGTTGGCAAGTATGACCTGTCCACTCTGTCATTGCAATTCACATCTGTCTTTCTCTTGCCCAGGCATGCAAGGGAGAAAATGGAGTTCAAAGAGGGGGATTTGAAAAACATTGGCGTATAATGCAAGTACTGGGGGGGTGGGGGGATGAAATTTGGGAGGGGTTAGCTGCAGCGGTTGGCTTGGAAGATAATAAATGCATTTTCACATTTCATTAGTTCCACCACTGACAGCAATTTGGAGGGGATTTTTGTTTGGTTTTATTTGTTTTGCTTGTGGGTTCATTGGTTGGTTGGTTTGTTTGCTGTCTAAAGCTTTGACCTGCTGGCTAACTTTCGGATTGTCATCCACAGTGATCCCCATATGATTTACTTCAGTTACACTACTGGACTGCCTGGTGGTTTATGTCTTCTTCCTAAGCAAAATTTGCATTTCAAAAACATATCCTCAAAAAAAAAAGGTTTGGGGGCTTACATGAATTACTGAAATGAGCATTTAAATGCAATTTCTGGGAAGTGCTAGTTGCCATACACTGTAGGACAGAAAAGAAAAAGGATGCAAAAAATTGTCTTCCTTTACCCTCACTTCACTGTACTTTTTCTTGGAAAACATCTGGACATCTTTTACCATCTGAATTTACGTTGACTGTGTTTTTACAAAGTTTGTACAGAAGCAGTTAACATACACCATTCCTTACTCACCGCCAAAGCTATGTTTACTGTATGAAAACTCTTCTATAATATGAAAAGAATAGATCAGTCTGAGACTCCCTTGCCTGAGAAGTGGAACAAACTTAGCAGGGAGACCAGAGATGTTCTCACTACTGTTACAATGACCCCCTTTAACTCCAAGGTTATCCATTCACTTGGCATGCTGATGAGAAAGGTCTTATTCTGTTGCCTGCAAGGGACATATTTGGATGGAGAACTTAGTCTGCAGAGCTCAGTACTTCCAAAAGAGTAGGGATAATTTGGCTGTTAACAGCAAAAAAGACTATGAAGTAGGCAGAAGTCAACTACTGTGATAATATCACAGTTTAATTGTTTAGGCTTGATATGAATTAACTGCAGATTCTTGTTGCCTGTACTCTTCTTCCTTTTCCCGTCTTACCAATTTGATGCTGTGCTCATATTTCAAAGAAACTATAATAAGATAAATATGTGATTATTCAAGACTCATGTAAGTCATCAAAATGGATATTAATGTTTGGAAATAAGTAGAGTGGGTGTGCTGACCATTGCTCCTAGGTCGAATTTCCTCTTGAGCAGGGAATCATGAGGATGAGAATGATCCCTCTTCTTTGTATATAAGCACATGCACACATGCATAAATGAGTGTATATATACATAAGTATAAACACATATATATATTCCCTCGAAAGAATTCAGAGGGAACTGAATTGATTTTAGGGAAGAGGTCCTTGCAGAGGTTTCTTAGGCATTATATATGGTACTGACTGCCCACCTTATTTCTAGATACCAATTTAACTGAAAGCACTAAAAATAGATTTATGGTAAGATGTTTCTTTATAAGCTATTATATCAGCATTTGTGTGAATAGGGAAAGGAAAAAGGGGAGTAGCCTATATGTGTCTGCGCTTCTGTGTATGTAGCGAACACAGAAATATGTGCATGTTTATATATATGTTTATATATAAGCATACATAAAATAGCAAAAATATGTTTATATATAAGCATACATAAAATAGCAAAAATGAAGGCTGGCCTGTAAAGCTCAATAAAATGTTGATGACTATGAAAAACAAGTATGTCATTTCCTTGAAGTGGGACAGACTTACAAACTTTGTGGGCCTCGAAACCACTTCTTGTCATTTTGGAGTCCTCCAGTGTAGTAGTGTCTGAAGCTCTGAAAGATTCTTCTAACTTCTTTTTTTTTCCCCATTGCTTCTCTGGCCTTACGCGATGCTCAGAGGTACTTTGTAAAGAAAAATACAGCATTTAAAGCCTCAAGTGGATGGATAGAGTTTGAAGTGGTGAAGGGAACCACAGCATAAGCAGAGTGCTGTAGGCTTTTTTTCATGGGCAGGCTATGACTCCATTGGGGTCTTTTTGAAGTGTTTGGTCCAGAAATGACCATTCCCAGCTTGAATACATTGCCTTCAGCCGTGTGTGTAAAGTTACAGCTCAGTATGCCTCAGAGCCACCGCAGGCTGTCAGTTTTGGAGAGTGGTATCCAAGATTAAATAGTTCCTGCATGTCTTTGGAAGTCTAGTTCTGCTGCCAGACTATTTTGGATTCTGGTCCACATTTTGTGTCCCAAAGAGCTGTAGGATGAGGCCTGTGTTGTTTGACCAATGACAAGTTGTGGTGTGGACTTTTTGGCTGTGTTTTCTCTGAAGTTCCACAGCTGATCCTCTTTTGTTTCTTGCATGTATGCCATTGTCCTTATAAATTTGATATATTTGGAGAAGATGATGCTGTTCTTCCTCCTTCTTATCCTGAATTCAGCACACTGGATCCTGTAAGAGCTTTATTTAGATGGTGGGGGTTTTTAATTTTTTCCTTTATCTATTGCTTTCTTTGTCTGTATGGGTTATTCAGACTTACACACAGCAATGCAGATGTGTGAATGCACTTACAGGGGAGGACAAAGGTTTTTGCAAAAATAATTGCATCCTTTTCTTTCCTGACATACTAGGCATATTTTTTTCATTTGCACACTAGGTCTCCCTAATTTTCCTGTTTTCTGATACTATAGGAAGTACAGCATTTATTATTTCACGTCCTTTGTTGTAGTGAAAGAGAGTGTTCCCGTATAGGAGTGAAGTGGTCACTGGGTATTGTTTGGTTTGACGGATCTCCCACAATTGTTCATGAAGCCAGACAGTACTGTGAACTTCATATTCCCACTCTAATTTATAACATTTTAAGGCAGATTCTCTCTCACTCAACCAGAAGGTACCTGATAAATGAGCTAGTCATTTTATTAAAAAAAAAAAAGTACAATTGCAGTGCAGGAGCTTACCATCCATTTACAATAAAAAGAGGTTGCTTGGATGAGTAAAAAAGAGTCAAGAAAGCTTACTAATGCTTAAAAGACATTAAATTTAACCTAAATTTTAAGAAATATCAACAGCATTTTCAGAAGTAACTGAAGTTAGAAAAGAAGTCATAGTATGTAGTGTCTAGGCCTTACCAACCTCTGGATTACACAGCTTGCTTGAGCCTTTTTCTTTCCTCCTGTTACAAATTGTTGGTGGGGTCAGATGCAAAAGTTGCTGCAAAATCTTCGGCCTTTCTTGGAGAGCTTGTTCACACTTTCCCATTACTCTTTGTGCATTAGTATAATGGGACCTATACATATAATGGTGTTTACATAGTCCTCTGTGACATCATATTTGATTTTTCAGTGAAATTCTGTGGAAACTTGAAATGGAAATATGCTTTTTAAAAATAAATTATTTTTATCATGTATGATTGTTGTCTTGTGTGCCTTTTGAAGATTTCTCTGCCAACGGATGAGTTCTACTTTCTCCATTATTACGTTTTTCTTAGGTATTGAAATGATTTTTTAAAAAAAAGAAGACATTTTGACTGCCTTGTGATTATGACCTATTTTGGGACAGAACAAAAAAAGCACAATACCAATCAAAAACACAAGATAACTGAAAAAAATTGTGAACCACATATTGCATGTCTGCTTGAAAAAAAAAAAAGAAAGAAGAAGAACAAAACAAAACAAGGCTTATTTCCATCGGTCCTAAAAGCATGAATCAGGATGAATATTACAGAAAGCTGAGCTTTGAGATGCAAAGCGTAAGCCCCAAGAACCACAGTTTTGTTTTAGGGAATGCAAGGAAAATAATTCTTTAATTTCTGAAGGAAAACATTTAGAGGCTTGTACTTTATCTCTGACCTTCCAACTAGTATCTTGCCAGCCAACGTCCCTGCTGGGTTCAACTGAGAGATTTGCAAAGTATCAATAACATGAAAGAAGTTTATGTAAGTAGTATTTATATAGTATATAACTTTTAAACAATGCTTTATTAAAAAGTGGTAGTTAGGCTAATATCAGTCCTGCTTGTAGCCAGTGAGATTTACCTCTGATGTTAGTAAATAGATAACAGGATCAGACCCTTTGTAGCACAGTGCTTTGATGCTGCACAGATTTGTCTTTGAAATTGCTTTTACATAACAATAACTAAAAGTCAGAATAGCAAACTTACCTTCAATTAGGTAACATGTACTGTATGTACTTGTTCTAAAACAGCAACAGGTGGTTAGAATTCCATAAATATCATGCTAACATGAAAAGGAAGTAATTTCTTCTTACATTGTTACAGATTTTTCCACTGGAAAGAGCAGTATATAATATACTTCTGTCCAGACATTCATTAAGAAAGGGACTTTCAACACGCCAAAGAATTCTCTCTTCTCCTTCATGTGTGTATTTGCTTTGCCTTCACTAGGGACTGCAAAACCTCAAGTACTCTGAAGTTTCATATATGAGACTTCTCAGGAGCAAGATTACCATCCTTGAAAGAGGTTTTATGTAAATCTCAAAACCTGAAAAAAAGCAAAAAGTTTGCGCTCAGCCTGGCAAGATCGTTAGTGTTAAGCATGACTCAAAAGCATACAGAGATGGGAGGATCTGGTTTTGAAAAATTACAAGATTAACTAAAAAGAGTTTTCAGGATTTACCAAGCCTAGTTCTGCCTAAAGGTGCATTCTGGACAAATAAATAATAGACAGGTATCTTGTGGAGGTGATTTGAGGGCAAGGGTATTTTTTCTTTGTATATGACACATTTTAATAAATTATGATAATATTGTGCTTAAACCATCAAATATATAACTTGAGCTGATCTAAGAATTTCAAATTTGGTACTAAGGATATAATTCGTGCCATCATATCTCAGACCACTAATGCATTGAAGCACATCCTTGCTCTTAGCATGCAGAGAGGTGTATGCAGTACATACTTGCACGTTCATTTAGATCTGTAGCTTTTACTGTTCGTTCCTTAAAACAATTTGCAGCTGCTTATCACAAAACACTGTGCACCAGTATGGAAAAGAGGTTGTTCCAGGCTAAGTCTTACTCTCATTTGAACTCTACCAACAAAACCAAAGTTTGCCATGACTCGATAATCACTGTTGGTTTTAAAATGCCTTCTAGTCACTAGCTTCTAAGGTAACAATACACCTACTGGTAAAAAATCCTCCTAAAAACTATTCAATAAATGCCAGACAAGTGAAATCTAAAGATGACAACTTAGGCACTCACAATGAGTTTAAAAAACTTGCAGCCAAAAATGGAAGACTTATTTTTCTTTTCCCTTTTTTAATCTCCCCCAGATTACAGGGAACTGATGGCCATAAGAGACATCTGTTAGCCTGTCACTGGCTGTGCATCATATGCATTCAGCTAAAGGCCCAGTGAAGCAGTGGACACATTTGGTGTCCAGCTTGACTGGCAACCCAACTTGCGGATTGCTGTTCTCTGCAGCGGGAAACATGCCATCTTTCACAGATCTGTACTTGCAGGAGGAGCACTAAACCTCCAAGGGAGCACCCTGCCATCCAGCTCCTGCCTGGCTCCCGGGCACTGTGAGTAATCCTCCAGCGGGGGACACGTTCCAGCTGAACAGTGCCACCACTTGTCCCTTGGGCCCTGAGCAAAACCCAAAACGAGCAGCTGTTCCCAGAGGAAGAACAAGGGGCTCACCAGGCACATACTCTCCAGACCAGTTCTTCTGGAGGTTTTTGAGGAGCAGTGGTACCGCATATCCTTAGATAGGCTGGGAGGAATTCCTCTCAGGATAAGGCATCAGGACTGTGGATCTGGTGGCTCCTCTTGACTTGTTAGACCTTAAGTTGACTTCAAGTCTCAGCTGGGTGTAAAAGGCATGTTTCCATTTCTCCTCAGCATCAGGATGACAGCACAGAAGTGTAAACAGCTATGCTAAGGTCAGGACGATGGGAAAATCAGCTTTCTGATGCATCCTGGTTTTGGCTGGGATAGAGTTAATTTTTTTCTTAGTAGCTGGTTCAGAGCTGTGTTCTGGTTTCAGTTTGAGAACAATGCTGGTAACACAGATGTTTTAGTTGTTGCTCGGTGGTGCTTACCCTGATCAAGGACTTTTCAGTCTCTCATGCTCTGCCAGTGAGAAGGGGCACAAGAAGCTGGGAGGGAGCAAAGAACACCTGACCTGGACTACCCAAAATGATATTCCATACCATATGGCATCATGCTCAGCATATAAACTGGGGAAAATTGAGCAGGAGCTACCGATCGCTGCTTGGGGATGAGCTGGTATCAGACGGTAGGTGGTGAGCAACTGTGTTGTGCATCATTGCTGTTTGTTAGGGGTACTTCAGTTTCATCTCTCTCTTTTTGTTATTTCTCTTTTCATTATTATTTTTAGAAGTAGTATATTAGTAGTATGTATTATATTTAGTAGCATATTTCACTATATTTCAATTATTAAACTGTTCTTATCCCAGGGTTGTTTGGTTTTTTCCCAGTTCTCCTCCCCATCCCATCAGGGGGACAGTGAGCAAGTGGCTGCATAGTACTTAGCTGCCAGCTGGGTTAAACCATGACATGGTCCTCACCGGCTGTCACATTAGTGGTCCATTGGCAAGGTGGACAGCAGGGTCAGCAGTGGTCATGGTGCCCCCACATCACCCACAGCCAAGACCAACACCTGAGAGGTATGTGGGGTAAACCGCAGGGCCCTGGGTATATCAGGCAGGGCTCAGAAGTTGAGCAGGCAGTTCAGCCATGCCATCACTCATCCTTATGCCTGCAAGTAAAACTCATTTTCTATGTATTCTTTATTCCTCTGCCAGTCTCTGAATCACTGTGTCCTTCCCTGCTTTCCCCTCACTTGTACGCCATCTAGCTTGCATGATGTTTTCTTGAAAGATGAAAAAATATCAAAGTTAGTTCCCCACAGATGTTTTGGGGTTATTTCTTGTCTAACCCTGCCTTTGCCTTCTTATTTTGACAAAGCACACAGTAAAGCAGAAAGAAAAAGGTGTGATGCTTTTCTTGACCTGCATGATAATAGCTTTGTAATAACCAGCAGGAATAATTTCAAAATACCAGGAAAGCAATTAAAAGAAAAATCCAAACTTGACAAATAATAAATAATTTAATAATTCACCCTAACACAACCTGCAACTTCTTTCAGTCGCATTATGAATGTATACTCATCAGTTTTTGTGGTGTTTTGCATAAATCTCATTAGTGGGAGCAGAGTAATATTAAAACAACATATATACACAATTTTATGGCTTTTCAGTTCATTATGAAATACTTCGCCTCTGGGCAAATGACTAATATGCTATTAAACTTCTCTATCCTTGAGTTGCATCATAGCCAAAAAAGGGGTGCAGTCACTCACGATCTTTATTAAATGAGCTGAATACACCCACTGAGGGAAAATGTTATTGTATGACTTTAATGCGTCCTATGGCAGCTCTAACACACTTTTGAGTCATTTAGCTCAATGTTGTGGAGCTACAGTATTAACTTCATGCTGAAAACGGGGAAATTTCCATTGTAGCCCTGTGCTGAGTAGTCTGGGTGGCATTACCCAGAAGTTTCAAATTTCCATTAGCGGAAGAAAAACTTTGAGTGCTTGTTGGATTGTGGCAGCTTGTGTTCGGGTCTGGTGCTGCCCTACAGTTCAGTACAGATTATACCTATTCACTGTCATAAAAAGGCAGTTGCTTATTTTCAGTAATTAAAGGGTGGTGAGGACAGTTGTATAGCAAAGCTAGCCAAATTTGAGTGACCCCAGCTCAGATCCTCTCTCTGCCAAAGACCCCTCATATTATTTTCCTGGGTCTTTGGTTTCTTTTATGTAAACCAGGACAATGAAAATTATTTTTTGCTGCTCCAGCTGGCAGCGTGTTGTGTGGGCCTGATCTGCAGAGGCTGGTGTGGTGCCCTCTCCAGCGTATGGTGCTGTGCCTAGAAATGGGGAGTTTGATTGTTACCAATGTGCTGCAGCTAAGTCTATTTCCATTGTGCCTTAATCGAGGGATAAAACTAATGCAGAGTGTTAGGTGTAGCAGTTCGCTGCTGCAAACTACAGAATTTGTCTATCAGGGGAATACAGTGAATGCTAGTAAACTATACGTGTGGTACTGTGTAATCCTGACAAAATGTTTAGTTTCAGTTTTTCTGTTATGATACTGTAAACTTCTTATGGATTAATCTTGAATAGAATGGATATTAAATTTGAATTGTTTCCTATTGATTTCATTATTAATTCTGTGAAGAGCTAGACATAAACTCCTTTTTTTCTTTTAAATAAAAATGTTCAGGAAGAGGTGAAAACATGCGACCACTGTGAATGATGAAGCAGAAAATCCAAATAATAGACAATACATTAGGAAACATTTTATGAATATAATTTAGGCCAGAATCACCCTATTTTCAAGCAGGATAGGAGACATTTCACCTTTCCACCCAGAAAAATTTCTCTATAAAAATACAAGATGAATTAAGCTAATAGTTTCAACAGAAATTATTGAAGTTTTCTTGGGTAAGTTGGGTTTAAGAAATTGCTTCTTTGTCACTGTAACTCCTTTGTCTACCCCTAAAGCTGGCCTTATTAAATGTTGCATGAGAGTGACTCAAAGGCATTTAGAAGAACACAACTCTAATTGCCCATACAGGACCAAACTTGACAGAAAATCTGGGATATTGTTCTGGCAGTAGCTGACAGTGACGACACTGACGATAAACTCATTTTATGAACAAACCCATTCAGATGTTGTCATGAATGGAGAATCAACTAATTTGCTTGTGTTTAGCAATATATTTTTATAGAAAAAAATGTATTTTCAAATTAAAGAATAAATATTTTTCTTTATAAAGGAAGTTTTTTCTAATGTTCATGTTGTTTTTTTTTTTAAGCTTGCACTTCTTGAAATGAGCCAGGAATACTGTAGGCATTTTATTTTTTAAATTAAGAAGTTCCTTGACCTCTCACTGGAACATATTCTAGGGGTAATTCTATAAATTCTAGGAATTCTAGTAAATCCTAGTTATTCTGGTATCTCTAATGACACAATAGTGTAAATTCTAGTAATTTTCAGAAATTTTTATGGCAGTTAGAAAACAATACGGGAGCTAAATTTTAAATCTTTCCAAGAAAGAAAAAATATTTATTTCTTTAAATAACCTCATCAGTTAGAACTCTTTCCCTTACCCTTGCTTTTTTTGTATATTGCATTACTATGAAAGTACCTGTATCGAAAGCAGTTTGACAAACAGTTACTCAGCATGAATAAAGGAATGAATCAAGGGCTTTATTTTTAATTGCTTTTCAAGATGCAGATTTATTGTGAATGCCTCAGCTAATATTTAGCCTTGAGGTTCTATGCAGTAGATCCTGAATTTTCTGTGTAGCAACATTTCTCGTTTAATTCCTGGGTCATAAGTTGCTTAATGTTGATCTTTAGAGAACTTCTAATATGTCTAACTACTTAACAGAAAAGATAAAGCAATATAACTGTGACCAGAATTTCACCAGAATAAGTGGCTTAGATTGCCACCTCTACTCTGCTAATGAAAGGCAAACACCATCTTTATCTCATTATAATTGTCACTACAGTAAAAGTTCTTGCCATGTAACTATTTTTTTCTTTTTTCCTATAACTTGCAGTTTTAATGAAAACAGATACAATCAGTAAAAAGACACAATGTGAACCAAAACAAAGTAAGTATTTCAAGCCCTTTTTTTATGAAAATCATTTAGTCTTAAGGGTTGTTAACCCAAGGGATTAAAAATTAGGGTCCTATGTATTAACTGCTATTTCATAAAGCCAGGCTAAATACAAAGACAACAGGAGTGTAGCTATACAGTTATTATAGTTATACATATACTATACTATATACATATGCTATACTATATACACATATACAGCTATATAGTTATGATTTAAAAAAATCAACAGCTAAGAAGCACATTATCAAAAAGATGAATAATTTAGATGTCAAGCTGACACATATAGAACTAACTTCCTTCCCCCTTAAAATTTATATGTCTATACAGGTCTCATAGTATGATTCAGATCTCGTAATTTAATGAAAGAAACTTAATCAGAGGTGTTCATTAAATAACAATTCCGATACCGAGATAGTTTAGAATGACTAATTAAAGACCTACTTTCTTTTTCTCTATCATTCTGTGAAAAGTTCTACAAAGGTGTAATTTGCTAATTAAATCATGAGATCTGAATCAATGGTTCAGGCATGTAATTGCTCAGTGTTGTTCTCTTCTCTAAGAAATCATGGAAATTTCCATGAGAATTGAGGATGTACCTTCTTTTTATTACTTTTTAACTGTCTTTTCAGTTAAGATGTTGATAACATCTTTCTCTTTACAGTCTTAAAAAGAAATTAATTCAAACCAGGAAAGGTTTTTAATTTCAAATATATTTAAATTGAGTGTGCCTGAAGTTGTACATTTGCAAGCATCTCTAAGGAGCACACTGAATTTTAGGTAAAGTATGTCAAAGCACTTAAGTGCACTCTTATTTCTGTCCCTGTTCATCAAAGGACAGAAGTACATATTCTACTTGAAGGACGTATTTATGTAATTTTGCAAAAGGGTATTTTTCTTTGTTTTCGTCTTCTTTCCTCTTTGTTTCTAGGTGCAAAATTAGTGCCTTAAAATTAGCAGACACTCAGTGTAGACATTTTCCTTGTTCCTTCCTGATGTAGATAATTTCTGCAACCATGTCGGAATGCAGTATGATTTCATATTGGGTGCTGGTGTGAATGGAGGTGGTTACTGTCTTTGAGAAGCTGCATCATCAAAAGCTTAGATGGGTTAAAAAACGTTGAATATATTAAACATCTTTCTAGTTACAAATATAGAATTTGTCTTTGGAAAATGTTTCATTTTAAGTCAACTTCCAGCACTCTCCTGAATTTCCAGACATATATATGTGTGTGTGTGCATATATATGTATACATAGCTTATATATATATAGTGTGTATATATATACACACTATGTACCTATACTATATATATACACTATATACGCACTATATATAGTGTAGTACAGTAGAGTATATATACTATATATAGTACAGTATATGTGTTATACTATACTATATATAGTATATATACTATGTGCTATATCTAGTATATTTATAGCATACTATACATATAGTACACGTACTATATATAGTATATATACACTATACTATACTAGTATATGTATAGTATATATGTGTATAGTATATATACACTATATGCATTGTATATATAGTGTGTATATATAGTTTGCATATACACTATATATATAGTATATTATAATATAATATATATACTACATGTATATATATACACACTATATATTGTGAATGTATGCACACAATATATAGTATAGTATATATACTATATATTATATGTACTATATATTGCATACATATAGTGTTTATAAATACCGTATGTAGTGTGTATATATAGTATATAGCATATAGTATATATCTATATATACTACATATACTATCTAGTATATAGAATCATAGAATCATACAATAGTTAGGGTTGGAAAGGACCTTAAGATCATCTAGTTCCAACCCTCCTGCCATGAGCAGGGACACCCCACACTAAACCATGTCACCCAAGGCTTTGTCCAACCTGGCCTTGAACACCACCAAGGATGGAGCGTTCACAACCTCCCTGGGCAACCCGTTCCAGTGCCTCACCACCCTAACAGCAAAATACTTCCTCCTTATGTCCAGTCTAAACTTCCCCTGTTTAAGTTCTAACCCATTACCCCTTGTCCTGTCACTACAGTCCCTGATAAATAGTCCATCCCCAGCATCCTTATAGGCCCCCTTCAGATACTGGAAGGCTGCCATGAGGTCTCCACGCAGCCTTCTCTTCTCCAGGCTGAACAGACCCAACTTTCTCAGCCTATCTTCATATGGGAGGTGCTCCACTCCCCTGATCATCCTCATCGCCCTCCTCTGGACTTGTTCCAACAGTTCCATGTCCTTTTTATGTTGAGGACACCAGAACTGTACACAATACTCCAAGTGAGGTCTCACGAGAGCAGAGTAGAGGGGCAGGATCACCTCCTTTGACCTGCTGGTCACGCTCCTTTTGATGCAGCCCAGGATACGGTTGGCTTTCTGGGCTGCGAGCGCACACTGAGGCCGGCTCATATTAAGTTTCTCATCGACCAACACCCCCAAGTCCTTCTCCGCAGGGCTGCTCTGAATCTCTTCCCTGCCCAACCTATAGCTGTGCCTGGGATTGCTCTGACCCAGGTGTAGGACCTTGCACTTGGCATGGTTAAACTTCATAAGGTTGGCATCAGCCCACCTCACAAGCGTGTCAAGGTCCCTCTGGATGGCATTCCTTCCCTCCAGTGTATCAACTGAACCACACAGCTTGGTGTCATCAGCAAGCTTGCTGAGGGTGCACTCAATCCCACTGTCCATGTCACCAACAAAGATGTTGAACAAGACCGGTCCCAACACCGATCCCTGAGGGACACCACTCATTACTGGTCTCCAGCCGGATATCGAGCCATTGACCACAACTCTTTGTGTGCAGCCATCCAGCCAGTTCTGTATCGATCGAGTGGTCCACCCATCAAATTGATGTCTCTCCAATTTAGAGACAAGGATGTCATGTGGGAGTGTCGAACGCTTTGCACAAATCCAGGTAGATGACATGAACTGCTCTGCCCCTGTCCATCAGTTTCGCAGCCCCATCATAGAAGGCCACCAAATGGGTCAGGCAGGATTTCCCCTTAGTGAAGCCATGCTGGCTGTCACCAACCACCTCCTTGTTTTTCATGTGCCTTAGCATGCCTTCCGGGAGAATCTGCTCCAAGAGTTTGCCAGGCACAGAGGTGAGACTGACTGGTCTGTAATTCCCCGGGTCATCCATTTTCCCCTTCTTGAAAATGGGGGTTATATTTCCCTTTTTCCAGTCGTCAGGAACTTCACCTGACTGCCATGATTTTTCAGATATGATGGTCAGTGGCTTAGCAACTTCATTCGCCAGCTCCTTCAGGATCCACGGATGGATTTTGTCAGGTCCCATGGACTTGTGTACGTTTAGGTTTTTAAGATGGTCTCGAACCAGATCCTCTCCTACAGTGGGCCTCACGGATGGATTTTGTCAGGTCCCATGGACTTGTGTACGTTTAGGTTTTTAAGATGGTCTCGAACCAGATCCTCTCCTACAGTGGGCCTAGGGTCTTCATTCTCACAGTCCCTGTGTTCGCCTTCCAAGACTTGGGTGGTGCAGTCAGAGACTTTGCCAGTGAAGATTGAGGCAAAGAAGTCATTAAGAACCTCAGCCTTATGCTACAGCATATAGTATATAGTATATATATGCTCTATACATGGATATGATATACATACCATGTATATATACTATCTATATATACTTATATATATACACGATTTCCATGTGGGGGATGACCACATGATAAAAAACAATGCCAAAACTTCTTCAAAAGTGTTCCAGGCTGCAAATCAGGCTGCGTGCAGTGCATAATTCTTAATCACAAAGAAAATTATAAACTGAAAACATACATACATTCCTGTGGAAGAAAACCCCACATAATCCTATTTTTAGAACTGTTTATAAGGGGTTTCTCTCAAGATTTCTAGTTTACTTAAGTACAGAATTATAATTCTTGCTTGAACAGTATAAGTTTCCTGGGTTTAATTCACTGCTTTTCTGTTTGGCTGTTTTGATTTTTATTTTTTTCAGGTTTCTAGGATTATAATCATGACAGAAAATAAATAATTCTCACAGATTTTATGTGACATCTTTTATGACACCACTAGGGTATTAATCAGAAAAGAAAAAAAGTCAGTGGGTTTCACACTTGAAATAAAGTTCAATTTTTATTATAGAAACTTCTTTATATGTCCAAATGCAAACCAGTTTGCTGTCTGGTGGTTCCTACAATCCTGTTTCCCATTCAGCACATGGAAAACTAATAACAAGTGGCACAGAGACTATGCAGTTTCTGTATTTTCCCAGAAATTTTCTCTTTGCTTTAGTGCTTTGTCTTTGTAGTTCCTTTGTCTGATTTGTGACTGATTCCTTGTGCGCTGGGTTTTCAGAAATTGCCTAGGTAGCCACAGTTTGAGTTTGACACCTCTTCAGAAATATGACTACCAATTCAGTTGTATTTATTTAGCTTCCAGTGGGTAATATGCTTCTCAGTCAGTCCCTGAACATTGGTTAAGGAGACTTTATTTTTATAAATACTTGTGAAGAAATGTTGGCTTCTTTTTTATAGGTTATTATGTAATTTACATTAAAAAAACAAACAAACAGGGTCTGCAGTAAAAGCTTGAAATGGTTAAGAGCCCACATTTTCCATGAGTATTTCAATGAGTTAACCTTTTCAAACAGTAGATTTTCAATTCTGTGTGAAGGGGGTTCTGCAGATTTTCCAGTTTTCATAGTTTTTCAGAGGCAATACTGCCATGTGCTGCAGGAGTTCAAGGCTGACAGATCCTCGGCCTTGCAGCTGTTTGGGTGCTGCCTTGATTTCCCCACCCTGCCCCACAACTCAGAGACATTTAGCACCTGCCCATCACAACTGTGGTAGGCCAGGGTTATAAACTCTATTTCTCTAATCTGGATAGAAATAAAGTTAGCATTTTCATATCTGTGTTTCTGTACTGTAACTGAGGCTGCTTTTACCAGGCTGCTCTAACATGTCCCAGTGGCATTGGTGACTACATGAAGCTTGTGAGTAATGTGTTAGCAGTGCCTGGATATGCCTCTCCTCCATGCCTAAACCCATGGTTGCTGAACTGAATTGAGCACTGTGTGAAGACATTAGACTGGAAAGCCACAAAATGGGGTTATCTTCCAATAGCCATTTTGACAGCTTTACAGCTTTGCATTCTCTTTATGCTTCTTAGCTAGAGGTAAAGGACATGGACAAAAACTGAAACACTGACTTCATGTTTGATGTCTCCATTACCTTTACAAGAGAGGTGACATGAAGACATGCTAGGAAGAAGTCATTAAAGTACCACCATTATGGAAAACCCCAAGAACCTTGAGTTATGACAGAATGATGAGTATACAAGGCTGTGCATAAAACAAACCACTTTAGTAGCCATTTGCAAAATTATCTTGTCTGAAAATGTTTAAGCATGGTACCATGCCCTGAGAAAAATCTCTCCCAGCTATCTCTGAAATTGCTAGGGTTAATATGAAGATGCCAGGATTAACTATATCAAATCATCTCCTGTTTTGTATGAACAGCGATAAACTCCTAAGTACTACTGGAGAACCACCTTTATTAGACATGATCTGACCAGACTTGCACTTCTATTGTAGCTCCAGATTAAAGCATTTTTAACCTCCCCTTTTTTTTTTTTTTCCCCAACTAATTTTCTCTTTGGCTGATTCATTACAGCTGTTAAATAACTAGATATTTAGCTAAAGATGAACCAAACCTATAAATTTAAATGTGATATAATAACCAACTCCTTCATGCATAGCAAGCTGCTTCTGTCATCCTTTGAATGCTTTATGCTGACCTCACTGTCTGCATCCAACTGAGCTCATCTAATGTCATAGTTGACAAAAAGATGGTAATGATGATGAGATATTTCTGATGCATTATAGAGGAGGACAGGGACCCTCTAGGAGTACAAGGCATTGTGTGTGGAAATACAGAAAGGCTGACATAATGGTTTTTAAGCATTTGACAGGTTAGTTGGAGTTTGTTCTAAGTGCTTCAACAGCAACAGATGAAGAAGGTCACATGCCTTATTTTTACTTATTTTCCTTACCCTTTTGACAATTACAGTTTCTCTTTCCTCCCACATGCCTGTGCAATGAAGTCATAGCCTTGTTACAGATTTTTCTCTGCCTTCTTAGAGGTTCTGATTTGTCAGAAACTTACTAAATGTAACACTAACTGGTGTTCCCACAGCAACTCATTCCTTTAGATCATACTGCCCTGCAAGTACTGAAATTTTCTGGTGGAAGGCGTTGAGCCCTAGAGAAGTAAAATTACTTGCCCAAATTCATGCAGGACAGATTCAGTCTTTTTGCTCACAGCTCACTCCTGCCTTACATCACATGGAACCCCCACGCTTTTTTTTCACAATGAAGAGACAACACGTGCACATAAAAGCTTTAATTAAAACAAATCAAAAACTCAGAAGAAAAAAGCTTTTTTTTCTTTTTTTTTTCTTTTGGTGGCAAAAGTAACTTGCTTCCTTTTACATACTCTCTTGGTTCAATTTGCGCTGGTCCTAAGGTCCCTTTTACATAAATCTTTGTAGTGATACTTTAAATGAACTCATCTGCTGTTGAAATTAAGTCTAGGAAATGTGAATTTGTTCCATGTGAACAAGTTTCATGAAAAATAAACTACAATGGCAATTTTAAAGATTACAGGCATATTCCTGAAACCTGTTAAAAACACGCTCAGCTTTAAGCTTGTGAAAAGTGCCTTAGGACTTAAAGGTTAATGGTGTGAGTAATGTGTCTCAGTGCAGACCTGAATTCATAAGATAGCAATGCATGCCCAGAAGTGAAAATGCTCAGTTTTGTTCCTTTCACTATAAATACAGAAGCACCAGCAGTTGTGAGCACCAATAACTAAAACTTCAGGAGATCTGAGTTCCTATTCTCCTGAGTTATATTTGTATCATCAGGGAGCCTAAGAAATCTCAGTTGTCCTGTACCCTGTGCAAACATGAAATGCAGTAACAGCCTTTTTTAGAGCTGATAAAGCACAGTACAGCAATTACACAGAAGCTGCTACCATGTCACAAGTGTGAGACGTGATAGTACATGTTACTGATGTGATTTGTTGATATCCTCTGAGTGTAAAGGGTAACGAGAGAGAAAGTCTGAAGATGTTCACCTGAAATTAAAAGAAGCAGACTCTGGCACTATGAACTACTCTGCAGTATCAATCACCTTATCAATGCAAAAAAAGAGAGAGAAAGGTAAAGACTGGAATGTGAAGAATCTTGACAGCGACAAGAAGTCAACTGCATTTGGTGAGAAAAAAGAAAAGGGAAGCAGTGTCATAGTACAAAGACTGAAGTTGTCTAAGCTGCTATACCGAAGAAAGTGATCTTTTGCAGCAGCAAAAAGGAATGGAAAGCGTTAATCTAAGCCCCTGCTTGCCAAAGTCAGGGGTGATTATGTTGTGATGAAAGTGTGGGATTTGGAGAATGGAAGAAATGAAATGTGTCATCTGGAATGGTTGTATTCTTGAGAAACAGAAATTACACAGCAAAAGTGGTCAAAATTTATAAAAGCAGACACTGAGACTGTCAATTTAATATTACAGACTGAGAGTCCATGTGGCAAGTAAGCTTAAAGAAAGAAAAGTGAGGAAAACCTGCCACGACAGAAGGATGGCTCCAAACCCTGTTGAACTTGAGCCAACAGCCAGTCATATAGAAAGAGTTGTGAGAGAGACAGGACAAGAATTTGAGAATGAAACTGGCCTGGAATAGTCTGTGGTTGCCTTGTCTCCTTCACACTTCCTTGTCTTTGTGTAACCTTTAGGTTCAAATGGGAATATCTCTTATAACATTAAAAAAAAGAAATAAATTCTACACACTACTATATCTTCAGATGCTCCTAATCAGACATAGCATCCTGTCACTCATTTGAGGATATATGTGTGAAGTAACTAAACACAGGAACCCAGTGATGACAAGTGGAAGGTGCTCAGTGGTGTTTTAACCTGGGAAAGACTAACCTGAATGCTACTGGAAGCAAAACTGGATTGCAGATGCCAACCAGGCCTTGCAGCTGTGCAAGCAATGCACTAGGGCCTCTTGGCCATCCACTGCCTTTTGCCCAAGGAGGTAGCCAGGGCTCCCATCAGAACCAGTGATCTCCCTTCCTAGGAGAGGATGAGTTGTGAGAAGAAGGGGCAAAGGGGAGATAGCACCTCACACCATGCCTTGATTAGCTATGCTGCTCACAGGGCAACTACTCCAAAGCAGCAGTTTTATAACATGAGTGAAGATATCCAGGGGGCTTGGACTCTGTTCCAAGATTGATACGAATGGTGCAGTGGCCTTGTATGGGGTCTTCAGTTAGCCATCAGGAGAACTAAATAGCCCATAAAGTATGCCATCCAAGGGCTCCTGGAAGAAGAGAAACAGTTTTCTTACAGTCATAAGTCTTCCCACCTTTCATCCTCTTCACCTTTCACGTACTGTCAAGTATTCCCTCTTTAAATAGATGCACATCTCTGTCCAAGACCTAATTCCTATCACCAGCTTCCCTTATCCACAATCAGCATGATGCTGAAATCGCACCCTTGGAGGCACCTTGCAAATGTACAAATTTCTGTTCAAAATAAGCTTTACAGCCAGACACTCATTTGGATGGCTTATAAACACAGGCTAGAAAGGAAGAACTTTTCAGCCCATTAGTGCCTCACATTTTTGCTGTACACAGCAGCTGTGCTGACATCACAGATGCTTGTGGCTTTAAAAGACCCAATGTAGTTAGATTGCTGACATCAGCTACATAGGTGTGACTGCCTCAGAGGGCTGAGCCAACCTCCATGCTGTCTGCCACTTGCCTAGTGCAGGAGACAGTTTTTGCCTCTGGCTCTTGTTGCCCTTTCCCTCTCCATTTGGAGAATTCAGCAACCTTCCCTACACATAAAGCCATGGAAAAACAAATACCCTTTTTTTTTTTTATTTATTTTAATCATTACTGATCAAATTCACACAGATTTGAGAGGTCAGGGCTACCTTCAGTCTCTCTCCTTAAAGCCATGCACACGCACAGAGCTGCATGTTGTACCTGTTTCCCAGAAGACACACAGGAGCATTATACGCTGTGGATATACACCTGGGGATGGGAGAGGCAGGTAAGCAAACAGAGGCAGGAGCAACCTGAGCACGTGCATGAACTTGTTGTGAAGGTGAAGTGCTGCAATTATTCTTCAGAACAGAAAACTTAATACCCACCTTACTTCTCCCTGGAGGACTTTCTTCCAAGAAAGCCAGTAAATACTGGCTAGCAGCAAGGTAGGGATGGAATATGCCCCAGGCTTTAAGAAGCCAGAGGACATTGGTGTCTTTGGAGCTTTCAGTAGACAGCAAACCAGGAGCTGCACCACTGTGGAGTGTACAACTCCCAAAATTGTTTCTAGCCCCTTCTCTGTGTTAAGCTAATGCAGGAAGGTGCAGTACTGGAGGACAAGAAAAGGAAAGAAATACACAATTCCTGTCTCATGCCTTAGGCTATGCCAGCGGCTGAGAGACACAGTTACTGGGGAATGGGTGGTTTAGAGGGAGAAATAGCTATGGATGTGCCATGTATGATAGTGCAAACAAACTGATCACAACATGATTTTTGAACCCATATGTACAAAGATAACCACCTATATACAGACGATTGTTTTGGTCTGCATGCACTGACACAAACATAACATATATATTCATGTGCGTACATATGACCATCAGGTACCCTTGGGAGGACTATGGAGCAAACTTCCTAAACAAGTGAAGGTGTATATTTTGGGCTCTGCTCCTGTCACCCATTCTGCCTATCTATAGTCATCATGCTATCAGTATCATTTACTCCAAAGTAATGCTGTATTTCCTCTGAACTGGAAATACATGTATCTCCAGGATAAGCAGGATATAGAATTTAAGAATTTATAGAATTCCAGTTACTAACTCAAATCCAGCTGATAAAGTCAATTACTGATGCTTTCAATTTATGACCTTCATCCATTTCAATTTGAAAATAACCTTATTACAAACCAAAAGGTCCTTACCGCTACTTTTAAATGCTCTGACTTAGTTTCTCTTTACAGCATACCCTAGACATTTTTGCTTCTCTGGCAGTGTCAAACACCCCTGAAGTTGATGGTTTGCTGGAAGGAAGCAGATATGGCCATGGTATTGCTGTGCCATGGCAGTGCTTGGTTGAGTGACCAGGATGTCCCTTGGAAAGACAGACACAAAGGAATCAAGCCTCTCTCTGTTTTTCAGCTGATGATTGAAATGTCCAGCCTTCTTTCCCTCACTGTAGCTGACATAGCTCGGACATGAGTGAGGAGCCAGGCCTTTTCTTGGGGTTTCTGGGGGTCATGAGAAAAACTAAATGAGTTCTGAGCATGCAAACATATTTGCAAGATTAAACTATTGCAGGAAGTAATTACACCTAAAATGTTTGTGGTTTGATTTACTTTTTTAATCTGTCTGGCAAGAATAAACACAATATTCAGAACCAGATGGCTCAGAATCTTTCTATATCCCCCCTAACTCCCTGTTTGGGTTTTTTTTTAACTTCTGTGGGCAAAGTGATGTTCTGTTTCATACTGTCTAGAATCCTTTGTATTAATTTTTGGCTTCCTGTATCTCTGGGTGAGATTTCTTCAGGCAGAAATTTCTGAAATTGCAGCATCTGGTACATGATTATTTTGTCTTAATTTTTTGTTTTGTTTACAAGAATAGAATGCAGCGAATCCTAAGTGAAACTTGACTGAGTCCTTCAGTGTTTTCTGAAGAAGCGCAAAGACTACTTAACTGTTAAAAGGACATCTGATGTTTCCAGGAAAAGTACAAATCTGCATTTGCTAAGTAAATGGTTTTCCATATCTGTAATGAGATAGACTTTTCCATGAGCAATCAAAGCTGTCTGGAAATGTTGATCCCTTCCTATATCATTGAAGAGGAGAAGAGAGCATCCCCAAATGTCAAATTTCTCTTTACTATGAAAGGCAGAGAATGAGGGGTTACTCAGTACCTTGCTACTCCATTATTGTGTTGAAAATGGAGCTAGAATTTCATGGCTCCATTTTCATCAGAGATTTGGTTGTGGAACAATTCAAATGTTGGCATTATTCTGTGAAGCAGTTTGTGGTTAGTTTTCCTTATCCCTTTCCTTCTGATCTGTGCAGTACTGGAATGGAAATGGTTTCATCCAGCTGTAACTGGGTTTTAATGTCTCACAGGCAAGTGGAAAACTCAGCAAATACAATTTTGTTGCTGGCCATTGTTGTAAGATAGTCTCAGCCTGCTACTCAGTGAGCTATGCTACAAGGCCAGTATATTAGCCCCCAAATAAGTATCCCAGAAAATAGCTGGGTAAAGACTCATTTGATAAAGCCACTGTTAAAATTTCTACCTGGTGTAGAGTAAATTTTGCATTTATTGCAAATTTTCACGTTATCTTTATGCATCAAGAGCTCTCTTCATAGATTAGAGCAAGTAACACGACTGTCCAGAAAAGAGACATGAGTGTCATGTTCGTAGAATCATAGAATCATAGAATCATAGCATAGTTAGGGTTAGAAAGGACATTAAGATCATCAAGTTCCAACATCCCTGCCATGGGCAGGGACACCTCACACTAAACCATGTCACCCAAGGCTCTGTCCAACCTGGCCTTGAAAACCGACAGGGATGGAGCATTCACAGCTTCACGGCAACCCATTCCAGTGCCTCACCACCCTAACAGTAAAGAACTTCCTCCTTATATCCAATCTAAACTTCCCCTGTTTAAGTTTGAACACCTTACCCCTTGTCCTGTCACTACAGTTACTAATTAAGAGTCTCTCCTCAGCATCCTTATAGGCCCCCTTCAGATATTGGAAGACTGCTATGAGGTCTCCGGCTGAACGGCCCCACTTTCTCAGCCTGTCTTCATACGGGAGGTGCTCCACTCCCCTGATCATCCTCGTGGCCCTCCTCTGGACTTGTTCCAACAGTTCCATGTCCTTCTTATGTTGAGGACACCAGAACTGCACACAATACTCCAAGTGAGGTCTCACAAGAGCAGAGTAGAGGGGCAGGATCACCTCCTTTGACCTGCTGGTCACGCTCCTTTTGATGCAGCCCAGGATACAGTTGGCTTTCTGGGCTGCGAGCGCAGACTGAAGCCGGCTCATATTAAGTTTCTCATCGACCAACATCCACAAGTCCTTCTCCGCAGGGCTGCTCTGAATTTCTTCCCTGCCCAACCTGTAGCTGTGCCTGGTGTTCCTATCAGTATTTGCAACTCCTCCATCAAAACAGGTCTCTAGTTACCTAGAACTAATTGGTAAATTTGATATGCCATGAAACAAAATATTAGGCCCACCCTGGTACTCACAGCACACCTTCTTCCATTAGTCTTTTTGCTTTGGTTTGTTTCTTTTCTTTTCAGTTTGATGAGTTTACACTTCTCTTTTTAGACCACCTGGGACATTCTGGAAAGGGAGACCTTGTTTACAACCCATCTGCCCACTCTGGCATGTTGAAATGTGACTGACACAGTAAAGGGGATATAATCTGATATAATTTACAGGTGCCTCTAGGGGTGGGTGGAAGAGGCACAAGCAGAAATTTTTAAACATCTTGTCCTGGAAATTAACTATGTTGTAGGGGTAGCAAGAGGAGCTCTGCAGTAAAGCAGGAACATGCAGAAGTTTTTACCCAGCAAGAAAAGAGTCTGTGACTATGTCAGGTATATATAATGATGTCTAATAGCATATGCAGTGTCATAGTTTATACAACTGTAATACGTAAATATGTAAATAATTCATGCAAGCATGACAATAGTGGTTACAGTTTGTGGTTTAGCAGTATTCAACTGTAAGATAACTATGACGATGGCAGTGGATAGCTACAACAATCTTAGGATCGTGCAGTCATGGAAGAGTTAACAGTACACTGCCATGGTTATGATGGCTGCTCCCAAATCCCTGGATTTTTCAGGTGCTACAATTCCTGCAAGAGCCTGCTTTTGTCCTTGAGCATCCACATGGATGGTATGGGGCCTCAGGGTGTCACATGTAGTCAGGGTGATCTGAAAAAGTGGACGGCCACCATAGCAGCTGATGCTCATCGACTGGTGTCATCAGTGCCAGCTCTCTTCTACAGACCTTGTCATTCTTGAGTTGTCTGTTTAGCTGCTTAGGACATCATGACCTACATCCCTCTGGGCTTCACTTCCTCCATTTTCTGGATGGAATCATCATCACTGAGTCACCTGCTGAGCCAACCCAAATCAATCAGTCACAGCATCCTCCTATTACCATGTCTTCATCCTGCAGCTCTTCCACAGGGGAGCCTGCTCCCTGAAACCATCTCAAAGGTGACCACTGCTTTCAACATTGCTCTAGGCATCCTAACCCTGCCACTATTACACTTTGTGTTCTAAGTTCTACAAACGAGCAGGGCACTAAATCTCTTTATGACAATGCATGCCAGCAATTTCATTGTGGACTTACAAATACACTAAGGCTTTACAGTTAGGCTGGGCTTTCACCACACACAATGCTAGACTTATTTGTTATGTTTATTATGTAATACAAGCAAAGTTATATTAAGGCTTTATCGCGGCCCAGTGCTCCCCTTTCACATGCTTTGGACTAAGGCCCCTGCAGCCGTTGGGTCTCCTCTTACAAATTTATAAGGGATTGTTCCTTTGTTTTGGTTCTTCATTTGTACCATTTGCAATTTTCAAAGTATCTATCACCTTATGTGCTAAGTGACATTGCATGGATCATTAAAAATGGGCTGAGTTTCTTCTTTCCTGAGTATGATAATGATCAGACAGAGATCTGATCCTCCTTAAGTGGCAGCCACAGAATTTTGTAGTCCGTACTAGTTCCTTCACAATGTAATTTTGTCTCACTGCATCTCCCGTCAGATGCTGATAATTATTTTTGAGGTATAAAGGATGAAGAGGGTTTGTCTTGTGATTTTTCAGGAAATTATACTTTGAATGAATTTTGTTACAGAGTGTTATCCCAGTGATCTTATTGGTAAGACATGCAAAACAAAGCTTTGGGAGGTTTTCAAATCAGCCATTTGCATGTGCAAATTCACCACCCAAGGTTGGAAACATGAACACATGAGTAAGTAGTCTGCATTTGCCCTAATGCATGCACTGTACAAAGCTGGGCACATATCCAAGCGACTCATTTGTTCCTGTTGTTCTTATGCTGGCTAAAAGCATATTCGCTATAAATTTCCATCAGTTGGGATTTGCTGAGTTGTCGCTAAGGAGGGCAAAAGGCCTACAAGAGTCATGACTCATCAGCTTGGTTTTGTTATGACAGGAGACGGTTATTATTGAAGGTTGTGGAAAGGAGACCTCAGGATGCAAGACACCCATCCCTGTCACCCCCTCAGGATACAGCTGATTGAATTCACCGGTGTTAATCTTCCCCCTCACCCCACCTGAACCCAGCAAGGCCCATGTGACTTCAAGCCTGATTTCACCTGCTTTTGCATGGTGTTTTCTGTGTTCTCTATGATGTTCTCTAACAACAACAAACCCCTAATCTGAATAGAAATGCCTCCCATATGGTGTTACTCAGAGACGATATTTAAGCAACTAGCTTCCTGTATGAACTGCGGTTTGGGTTGAAAGCAACTTTAAAGATCATCTGGTTCGAGCCACCCTGCCACAGGCAGGAACACCTTCCACTAGAGAAGGTTGCTCAAAGCCCCATCAAACTTGGCCTTGAACACTTAGCTTGAACACAAACTTCCAGCATTTCCTTATTATTTTTCTTGTTCTTCCCGGGCTCTGGAAAATAATACCTTTCCAAGTAGTTATTAATGATCTCTGTGTGAAGCTAAATACAATTTCTAGGAGACTACCTGCAAATCTGGTACGTATTAAAATACATGGCATATATCTAAAGCGTACTTTCCAAGATGTATGCGTATAAAGATGTTTGGATGTGGGGTTTTTCTCATTAGTATTTCTAATGAAACTATAAGATAAAGAACTGTAAGTGTTCTGCTACACTAACTGCTTTTTCTGCCTTCCCCTGTTTCTCCAGAAACTAGAAACTGATCCATACAGAAGCTGTAATTTATCTGCCCTGTATCTTACATCACTTCTGAGCCCTGATCCCAGGTGGCACCATAACTTGTGTGACTGCCTCCCTCTGTTGCCTATATGTTTTTTGAGTAAGATTATCTCTCTCATCCCTTATCACAACTATTTTCCAGCCTCCCATCCCTGGGAAGTTGACTTTAAAAAAATTTGGTTAAAAAGAATCATCAAACAAAAAATAAAATCACTAGAAAAAGGTACTCCATCAGAAGGTAATCCGTACAGGAGAGTAGAATATTAAGCTTATCCTGAAATATTTACTTGATTAGATTTTGAATTGCACACATGCTTCAAACATTTGTTGGTTTAATAAAGTGCATTTGATGGAAGCAAACCTTTTTTTTAAAAAAAAAAAAAAAGGAATTTGAGCTTTTTTTTCCTTTCTTTTTCATTATAGAGTATTGTAACGTAACTATGTTTTATTTACACTTTCATAGAAATGTCTCCCACAATAATAATTAGCTTCTTGGGAACACTGGCAATTCCATAGTGTTAAATACATAAATTAACAGATAAGCATATGTCCAATTTCCAAAAAGAACTGTTGTGGTTTAAGCCCCGGCTGTAAATTAGAACCACGCAGTCTACTTCCCCCCCACTCCCCAGAGGGATGGGGAGGAGAATCGAAAGAATGTAACTCCCACGGGTTGAGATAAAAGCAGTCCAGTAGCTAAGGTATAACACAAATCACTACTGCTGCCACCAATGATAATAATGATAAGAGAAATAACAAGGGAAGAGAATACGATACCGCCCGCCGGAAAAGAGCCCTACAGAAAAGAGGACGTGCCCTTCCGGGTAGCTCTCAGTTACATCCCCCAGCATGACGTGCTGTGGTATGGAATACCTCTTTGGCTAGTTTGGGTCAGGTGTCCTGTCCCTGCTTCCTCCCAGCTTCTCCTCCTCCCTGGCAGAGCATGAGACTCACAAAGTCCTTGGTCAGTCTAAACATCGGTGTTATCAGCTCTGTTCCCAGGCCGAAAGTCAAAAACACAGTGCTGCAACAGCTACTAAGAAGGAGAAAAACTGACTGCTACTGCTGAACCCAGGACAGTATCCACCCCTTATTCCATACCATTCACGTCATGCTCAGATCCCACATTTTCCATATACCCTCACTCTCATCTCAGTGCACTGTTATCTTAGTGCACGGACCAGTTCCTATAAAGCTACTGAGTCCATTCAGTCCATGATGTTGGGCTCCATCTCTTGTAACAGTCTTTCAGGGCAAGAGAGGCTGTGTGCAGTGTTGGATCGTTGCCTGCTGATGCTGATCGGTCCTTTACTGTCGAACTCGTCCGGTTGTATCAAAGTTCGTTCTCTGTTGGGATGATGGTTGGAGGGAAGTCAGGGCCAGTCGCTGGTGCCCTGCAGACTTCTAGTTGATGGGCTATAGCAGGCAACAGCGTACAATTGAGTTCATTGTCTGTTTTCCCCTAAAAGAAGACATTAGCAGATCATTAATCGTTCACAGGCATTTACTGCTAATTTAATGATTTAATTTGTGGCAACGTTGCTAGAATGCACTGTCACAGCATTGGTCATTTTTTTGCATTACGTTGGTGGTAGAGGAAGTAGAACTTCTGGGAACTACAGAAAAGAATCCAAAGCCATATTAGTGGTGGTGACAGCTAAAATTCCCTTCATAACTACATTTCTCCTACACTTCTACCTTTTCCTTTTGATGCCTCAGAGAAGATATAGGCTGAGAAAGCTGGGTCTGTTCAGCCTGGAGAAGAGAAGGCTGTGTAGAGACCTCATAGCAGCCTTCCAGTATCTGAAGGGGGCCTACAAGAATGCTGGGGAGGGACTCTTCATCAGGAACGGTAGTGACAAGACAAGGGGTAACAGGTTCAAACTTAAACAGGGGAAGTTTAGATTGAATATAAGGAAGAAATTCTTTACTGAGAGGGTGGTGAGGCACTGGAATTGGTTGCCCAGGGAGGTTGTGAATGCTCCATCCTTGGCAGTGTTGAAGGCCAGGTTGGATGAGGCCTTGGGTGGCATGGTTCAGTGTGGGGTGTCCCTGCCCATGGCAGGGGGGTTGGAACTAGATGATTTAAGATCTTTTCCAACCCTAACTATTCTATGATTCTGTGATTTTAATAGAAATCATAGAATTAACGTTTACAATCATCAAGTCCAACCTTTAATGTAGCACTGCCATGTCAATCACCAAACCATGAACCTAAATGAAGTCTACACATCCCTTAAATACCTCCAGAGATGTGACTCAGCTATTTTTCTGAGCAGCCTGTTCCAGTGCTTGACAACCATTTCAAGGAAGAAATTTTTCCCTAATATCAAATCTAAGCCACCCCTGATGCAACTTCAGGCTGTTTTCTCTTGTCCTTTTGCTTGTTACTGGCAGAAAAGACCAGCACTCACCTTGCTACAACCTCCCTTCAGGTTGTAGAGAGTTGTAGAGAGTGATAAGGTCTCCCCTGGGCTTCTTTTTCGCCAGGCTAATCAACCTTAGTTCCCTCAGCCACTCCTCATAAGAATTGTGCTCTGTGACATTATTGTACCAGTTCTTAAATCTGAATTGACTGCAGGTTTTTTTAAAGGTTTTCTACCAGTGCTTTATCCAGTCATTTACCTGACTCAATAACCTGACTTCCAAGCTATCAATAAATTGGATAAAATCAATAATATGCCACCACTGTCTCCCTTTTACATATTTGTAAGTAGGTTTCCATCAATAATTTTAACACTCCAACCATGCAAGTCCTGCTAAAAAATCTCAGTAGTAACAACCTTATAGCTGTGTCCAGTATGAAGACTTTAAATTCCTCCACATTTTCTTGAGCGTTGTGCATTAATGCAGAGGTAACTTTTCTAAATTGCATATTTTACTTGCATTAGTTTTGCAATTCAGTTTTAATGGTATTCTTATTTTTACTTCACAGATCTGAAGTTCCAATGATGTAATGAAATATTTACTGCCTGGAAAAGCCCTTCCAGATCTGAACACAAAAGTGATCCAAGTACCAATTGGCAATTATTAGGTGAATAATTGAAGTAATATTTTTCAGATATACAGGATCATAAATTAACTCATGTGAAGGATTAAATAATGGTTCTTTCTTATGGTAGATAGTTTATCCACAGGTAATAATTCATAACTAAAAGTGACATGCTCTTTATGCCTGTAAACCAATTATGTTCTTCTTTCACGTAAACAGGATTTCCATGGGTCATCCTGTGTGACATACTGCTGCTTTTTTTGCTATTCTACAATTCAATACCAGTTCTTTGGGGTTGTTAAAAGATTGTAAGCATATTCTGTAAAAAATCGAAAAGGTATGGTCACGCTACTTTAAGGAAAAGTCAGGGCAGTGTAGCAAATGAGGCCATATAATACCACCGGCATTGTACTAGACGCTTGAAGACATATTTTTCAATTGTAAAGCATGCTTCCAGTTACCAATTCCCCACCAGTAAAGGTACTAGCTACATGTGCCATACTTGTATAACTTCCTCCTCATATCAACCAAACCCATTTCATCAGGAGTTCCCAGTAAAATCCAAAGAAACAACCTGTGCAATCAACAGTAATTTTTTTTAATCAGCCTGAAAGGAGAGAAAACTAGCCCATACTGTTAGACCTGAGCAGTTGGTGTTTTCCAATGTGTGCTTTCGTAATCAAAGTAAATGCTCAGAGTAATAAAAAACATATCGTTTAATAACAAATAACTACCAAACTCCACCACTCCCTCTTCAGACCAGTGGCTTTAAGCTATATAGGAAGTTAATTTCAGCATTTCAAAGCACAAGAACAGTTATAACTGACTCATATAAAAGGTTTTATTTTCTTTTTCCCTGTGAATGGCAGCGTATCAATGAGCCTAGGACTTTCAAAGTCCTAATACACATGCCTATCCTAACAGAGTCAGCAGCGTACTGCTATCGCAATACATCATGACCCTGTTTCAGAAAAGCTTATCCTGGGATGAGAAATTATTGGTCTCATTACTAGGAGTTGACAAAGGCGAGGTGACTTTGTAGTGGGGTCCCTGTCTGCTTGGTAATGAACCAAATCATTTCACATGTATAACACTATATTTTCCACTAACTCAGTGGGGCTCAAAACACCAACATAAATAGGTGAAAAGGTCTCTCTGCCAGTCTCCTGAGTACTGTATTTTAGTAAGGAACGCCATTACTTTCATGAAGTGAGAGAGGATTTTTCAAATGCATTCATCCT
This sequence comes from Psittacula echo, assembly GCF_963264785.1. Taxonomy (NCBI): domain Eukaryota; kingdom Metazoa; phylum Chordata; class Aves; order Psittaciformes; family Psittacidae; genus Psittacula; species Psittacula echo. Next base: position 63,197,902 of record NC_137742.1, on the reverse strand, counting down.
TGTCTCACTGCTGCTCCCATGGGGATCAGCCCAATATAAAAAGAAACTGATTTCATGACAAAGCAGCTAAATGAACAGAAGTAGGAACCTCCCCATTTTCTATGGAGGGGCAGACATAGTTAAAGTTTGGCCTTTGGTGGCTACCCTTGGTGCCTTCTTTCTCATTCATTTTCTCTTCTGACTAACACATGTCAGTGTGGACACCAAATACTTGATCTACTGGGCTTTGGATTCTTGGTTCTCAAATAGCTGTTGTTATGGCTTAAGCCCAGGCCGTAAATTAGAACCACGTAGTCCACTTCCCCACCACCACCCTTTCTTCCCCCGGCTCCTGGAGGGACGGGAAGGAGAATCAAAAGAATGCAACTCCCACTAGTTGAGAGAACTAAGGTATAACACAAACCACTACTACTACCATCAATAATAATAATGATAAAGGAAATAACAAGGCAAGAGAATACAACACCTCACCGACTAGTACCTCGCCCCCACCCCGCAGAGTTCCAGCCCTTCCGGGCGACTCTCAGTTCTACATCCTGGGCATGACGTGCTGCGGTATGGAATACCTCTTTGGCTAGTTTGGGCCAGGTGTGCTGTCTCTGCTTCCTCCCAGCTTCCTCTCCTCCCTGGCAGAGCATGAGACTCACGAAGTCCTTGGTCAGAGTAAACATTCTGACCAGCAACTGAAAACATCGGTTTTATGAGTACTATCCCCATGCCGAAAGTCAAAAACACAGCGCTGCACCAGCTACTAAGAAGGAGAAAAAGTGACTGCTACTGCTAAACCAGGACAGCTGTGAATGATATTCATCAAAGACACCAGGGCTTCTTTTAAGTTCAAGAAGTTTATACTGTTGGGGGGGTTATATATGGTGTTTTCTCCAATTTTGCATGAATATATACTACTTGAATAGGGGCTGTTTGATTCAGCACAAACTTCCACTACTGAAGCTAACAGGGTTAATTCAACATGGATTTAATACTTGTGCTCATTCAGTCATATAAAACAATCATCCGGACAAGGAAGTGAAAAATAATTTGATTCCCATGCTTGTTACCAATCTTATTTCAAAATCCTTGTCAAGTGCCAAATATTTTGGAAAATCCCTAGCACATCTAATCTGAATCTTGCAGGTGTTCGTGATTTCAGCAATTTCATGAAACAAATGATTTTTACAGTGAGTACTTGAAGAAAAGTAATGTAAGGCATATGCGTGCAATTTAAGCTGCACAAGAGGTCAGTGAAGAAATTATTCAGCTTCTGATTTGAAGTAATAACATTCTCATATACCTTTTGTGATATCAGATTAAAGGAACTCAGAAATAGTGCTGATTGCTTTCAGTATTATGGCATTACAAATTCAGTACTACTAAGAGATGCCTAGCAGATGTGGTGGTTTGAGCCCAGTGCCGAAAGATTGGGAAGGTGAAATATTTGGGGATTTTTTTCTTTTTTTGGTGTGTGTGTGTAGTAAAACTTAAGCCAAATCTGTCTTTGTTTTCTACTTTGAATATGGCAGATTCTTTGGACCAAAGTACTTCCAACTTAGAGAAATTATTAAGGTTTGGAGAAGCAGATCCTGCATGATTTTGCTAATCACTCATTTCATAATAAGTTTTTCTTGAATGTTAGGTAACTTCAGTTCATAGGGAAAGAGTGTGCTTTTCCTTTACACCAGCTTTCCCTTCTACAAGCAATTGATGGACTTTGTTCAAAAAGCTTCACATAGTATTGCTGTTCTTTGCCCACACAAAGCTCATTTATTATTAAGAATGGTCTCTCTGTTTCCATTATACATGCATGAGACCAAGTTATGTACTAAAAAAATAACATGAAGCCTCTTCACTGCAAGTCCCTACTATAGCATTTATTCAGTATTTATGTGGACAGAAGCATGCTTTGACTTCTTTACACTATTTCCCTTAATGCATTATTTCATTCTTTGCATATGTGAATTGAGTTGCAGATGTTAGGAGTCTAATCATGCTTTGTAAACAAATGGCAGTTATAGTCTTGTATTTGTTTGAATAGATGAGAAACTATTTATATTTATTGGGAGGAACTGGGGATTGTGTCTGTTCAATAAACTATTATTCTAGCATAAGGAATACAGTCACGTTGGCATCACTATGCAGCATTTAAGTTAACTGTGAAATTCATTTAAGGTCTGCTAATCCTGAATGGGTTTACTATTTAGTTTGCAAAACCCCAAACTTGTCTAACTTCTCTACACCTATCCACCACCTAGATATGACTGTTAGGCAACCACTTACTTTTAAAAATCTCTGATTCAGCAAAAACGTAAGGTATGAGACAATTAACTGCTTAGGTTAATATTAGTTAATGCTATAACCAGCTATTTTATGGAATCATAGAATCAGTGAGGTTGGTAAAGATCTTTAAGATTGTTAAGTCCAACCTTCCCCCAGCACTGGCGAGGCCACCATGAACCCATGGCACTGAGGGTTTCGTCTACACAGTGTGTGAACACTTGCAGGGATGGTGACTCCAGCACTGCCCTGGGCAGCCTGTTCCAATGCTTGAGCACCCTCTGGAGAAGGAGTTGTTCCTCATCTCCATTTAAACCTCCCCTGGTGCAGCTTGAGGCTGTTTGCTCTTGTCCCATCCCTTGTTCCTTGGTAGCAGAGACCAGCCCCCTCCTGGCTCCATCCTCCTGTCAGGCAGTTGTAGAGAGCTATAAGGTCCCCCCCTGAGCCTTCTCTTCTTCAGACTAAACCCCCCAGGTCCCTCAGCCATTCCTCATCACACTTGTGCTTTAGCTCTGAATCGTAGTTCAGAAGGTTTGAAGCTCCAGATCAGTGTCTGGACTCAGTCTTTGTTTCTGTTTTAATGAAATGACCGTTGTTTCACCTCCCACGGCCCTCAGTGGGGTTCCCTCTCACAGCGTGAACTGAGGCTTCACCGCTCAACCCATGGTAGGGCAGATTGCCTTCAAATTTGCCTGGAATTTTGTTATCTTCCATGTTTAATATGAGCCCTTCTTTAGAAGAGCTGCTTAAGTATAGCAAAATAACATAAATGTAAAAAAATTAGATTGAGTTTATTGGTCATATTATAATAAAAGAGGCATTTGACTCTTTTATACCTACTCCTGCGACAAGTATCTTGACTAGAGAAAAACTCATTTTTAAGTATTAAGCAAGACATTATCCCTTTGATTGTCTAATTATTTTTTTTAAAGTCTTGGGTGAAAGAAAAAAATCCACAGAAATAATAAAATGTAATATATGAGTAAATTTCCTTTCAAGGAATAGTTTTCCTTACAAACTTTTCCTTCAGAAGATTTTTTCTGCCTATGCACAAATTAACATGTTGTTATCAGATTCACGTGTAATAATAATTTCTTACATTTTACAAACTTTTATCAGCAAATACTAATTAATCAGCCAAATGACAGATACTCATTCTGTTTAAATGATATTTTGAATATTGAAGTACAGCTGACTGGAGACACAGGCAGTGTATTTAAGTGGGATGTCAACCCCATTTCTTTAACCTAGTCAGAAAAGGCATTCTATAATAACAAGAAGCATTTCCCAGTTTGGGACAGTCAAACGATGCCAGGGCAGTTTGCTGAAAGCATGTCAGGCAGCGAGCTGTTTAGACTCAGTATGACCAAATATCAACACAGCATTAACACTGAGTGATGAAGTCACAGGAAATTGTTCCAGTGAACAATCCAGACTAAAACTTAATCCAGTACTTAGTTTCTTGGAAAAATCTTGCTGCACATACGTATTTGCCACTGTACCAGAAGTAGGATAAAGCAAAGTGACTTAGTTACAAGAAGACTTGGGCTTTACTTTCTTTTTTTTTTTCTTTTTTCTTTTTTCTTCTCTTTTTTTTTTTTTTCCCCAGAAAGCTTAAATTCACACAGGCAAACTGAGAAGAAAGAATAAAATGGGCAAAACAGAAGCCCAGAAACAAAGAAGAATGAGAAGAATATAGGAATATATGATATAAGCTTTATGATGAAAGAGAAAAAAAAAAGTAAAAAAAGGAATAAAATATGCTATAGATAAATAAAAAAATAAATAAATGTGCTAAATATGTATTCCTTTTGCCCAAGGATACAATTTTTCTCCAAGTGTCTTTTAGCTTGTGGTTTAAATCAATAAGAAATGAGAATTCCAGACTTTCCATCTCCTTTCATGTTGCCCATTCATTACATCCTGCAGAGATAAAAAAGCTTACCACTGTTGAGCACAGCAAAAAGAATCCAAATTGGAAGCATCTTTAAAACTGAACCTGACCCAATAGGTCCATCCTCTCAAAGCTGTTATCCCTATTCTTGCTGATGAGCATGCATGTACTGCTGCTGACTTCAGCCTAGTGTGGTTCAACTCAGTTGCAAAATTATAGGTAAATTTTTAAAATGTCTTGGAACCCAGTTGCTTCTTTGGCCAGAATGTAACTAACTAAAAGATAAGAGTGGTCATCTAAGCAGCAGAAACACTGAAGGCTGTTTTTCGGTACATTTCAGAAGGATTTTCTCTTTGACAGTAGAAGGATGAGGTTTTAGCCTTTTCCTTTGGAAAAAGAAGTGGAAAAGAGGAGATTATTCACTGGTTCTCACTCTTCTTCCCAGCCAACATGTTTTCACATATCTTAAAGGAACCAATATGTCTGAAACTCCTCTCTCTGCTGAATTGGATTGACATGAACAGTAATGTCAAAAGTTAATGGAAGGAGGTGAGAAAAGAGGGTGCACATTCACACAGAGGCAAAATGGTTGAGTATGTCAAAGTTTCCCTGGAAAAATCCTCTAAAATAACTATGTGAAGCACTACATGATTTTTTTCTGTCCTCACCTTCCTCCTTGCTCTTGTTTGTAGAGAAATGTAAAGGCCAAAAGCTATAAAAGGGTTTGTCCTGGGTTCAGCAGTAGCAGTCAGTTTTTCTCCTTTTTAGTAGCTGTTGCAGCACTGTGTTTTTGACTTTCAGCCTTGGAACAAAGCTGATAACAGTGATGTTTAGACTGACCAAAGACTTTGTGAGTCTCATGCTCTGCCAGGGAGGAGGAGGGGCCGGGAGGAAGCAGGGACAGGACGCCTGACCCAAACTAGCCAAAGAGGTATTCCATACCACAGCACGTCATGCCCGGGGATGTAACTGGGAGCTACCCGGAAGGGCACGTCCTCTTTTCTGTAGGGCTCTTTTTCCGGCGAGCGGTATCATATTTTCTTCCCTTGTTATTTCTCTTATCATTATTATTATTGGTGGCAGCAGTAGTGATTTGTGTTATACCTGAGTTACTGGACTGTTCTTATCTCAACCCGTGGGAGTTACATTCTTTTGATTCTCCTCCCCATCCCTCTGGGGAGTGGGGGGGGGGAAGTAGACTGCGTGGTTCTAATTTACGGCCTGGGCTTAAACCACGACAGGGTTATATTTATCTATAAAGATCACAAGCTTCTTTCTTTCTTTCTTTTCGCTTTCTATGCATGGTGCAAAAATCTTTTCATAGGAAACCAGCTTTCATCAGCCTTGTCATCTCTTATTGTGGTTCAGGACATCTGAGCACATACAATGCAGAGCATCAACCCATGACAAGAATACTTTGTTTGCATTCTTTTCACTTCCTTATTAACTTAGAGAGATAATTAAATAGAAATTTTCCCTATGAAGAGTATCAGCTGAAAAAAATACTAGATAATCAGGCCAAAGTAACTAGACATATTAGTTACGTATTCTATTTTGTTGCTTGGGGTTTTTTAACTTCCTTAGCCTTTATTTTCCCATAAAGACAGCTGTTATCATGAGGCTAACTTCACTCAAAAGTCTATGACAAAGCTGCTAATAATACCAAAGATAAAGGAGCACTTTCTGCTGGCTTTCAGATGGGTTTGAAGTTATTCTGTTCCCACTGAGTCAGTAGCTCTTTCCCAAAAGCTTTTGAAATCTCCCTCTTCTTTCCTACCATTTTTTTGAACTAGCACCTTTTTCACAACAATAGTAAGCAGCACATTCAGACCATCAGTTTGTATACCCACACAGGAGAGCACTGTGTCCTGCCTGCTTGCACATCAATTTATATTTATTTTGCTATTCTGCCAATCTTTCTTTATTCTCACAGTCAGCCTTCATTTCCACAACTCAAATGAGTCATGGGATCATGCAACGTGTTGTAGCATAAGCAGTTTTTCTACATACTTGTTGAAAATGGTTTCCTTAGAGCCCCACCAAAGGCAGTGACCCTAAGTACTTTCTATATTTGCTGTTGAGAACTACTTCTTTAGACGTCTTTCCATTTAACAGCTGAAGTACCTCACTCCGTAATTCATTCTCCAGTAATATTTTCGTATTTTAGCTCCTACCTAAATCCATAAGATGTGGTACATCCTGTTCCAGGAAAGCCAAGACATGCTCTTCAAACATGTGGTCTCTCAGAACATACAGTTCTGTATTGTGTCTGGCTGAGGTGGAAATAGTTTTCCCCACAGCAACCCTTATAGCACTGTGCTTTGTATTTATAGCTAGAAGGGTGTTGCTAACTCACCAGTGTTTTGACTACTGCTGAGCAGTGCTTGCGCAGCATCAAGGCTGTCTCTTCAACATTCCCCCTCACTAGTAGGCTGGGAGGTGGGAAAGGAGGTGATACAGTCAGCACAGCTAACCCAAATTGGCAAAAGGGATATTCCAGACCATATGATATCTGCACAGTAATGAAATCTAAGAGAAAGGAGAGGCAAGGGGGCTTTTTACATTTGTCTTCCAGAGCAACTGCTATGCATACTAAAGTCCTGCTTCCCAGGAGGTAGCTGGACATGTCCTGCCTATGGGAAGTAGAGAATAAATCTTTTGCTTTCTTTTGCTTCCACGTGTGGCCTTTACTTTATGTTTATTAAACAGTCTTTATCTTGACCCATGAGATTTTTCCACCTCATTTTCTCCCCCCAGCACACCCTGACCTGCTGTGGATAGACCAGCTTGATGGGCACCCAACGTCCAGTCAAGGTCAATGCACCACACGTCCTTTATTTTGTATAAATCCTAATCACAAGCCTGCTATGAACATCCTTACAGGGACCCACAGTATGTCAAAGCTTTGTTTCCTCCAGCATTATGGTTCTTCTTCCTGGCAGTACTATCAACTCAGGAAGCTTCTTTACAGCTGCAGGGTTTTACACTGCTAACAGCTTTTAACACTTTGATAAAACTGGTTAAATTGAAATAATTTTGATACTGCATTATAGTAACATGACAAATCAATTACTACAGCATAACCTTTCCCTTTCTTCATCTGAAGATTTGTATTAATTTCTTAAAAAAGGAAGATGATCTTGTCAAATAAATCTACTCTTATTCAATTAGAAAACAGGGGAAAAGACATTTTTAGAAATTTTCCAAAGCGTTCATAAACCTGAAAAGCAGTTCATTCTCTTCTACGTGTTTTTTATGTTCCTAAAACTATTCCTCCTTCATTTAATTCAAGACGACTAACTGTAGAAACAATCAATGGTCTTTCTCTTTCCTCCTGCTTTCCACAGCTGTTTGAGAATTCTCTGAAGTCATTAAAACTGAAATCTGTTACTGTGCATTGTCCTGAAGTTAGGGAAGCCTTGGCAAAGTCCTTTTGTTAAGCAGGGAGGGGTGCAGGTGGCTGAGCTATCAGGAGGGTGGAGGGACAATGAGTGCACAGCAGTATCAAGATGAATTCTTACTGTAAATGAGCTCAAAACTAGTATTTAAACCACTAAAACTTGTAATTTATGGAGGAAGCTTGATGGCTGGAACTCATTCTGGCTCAGTGGAAGTATGCAACTGGGAGTCAAAAGACCTGGATTCTGTTTCTTTATTTTCTTTATTGCTCAGTGAACTTCAGTTGCTTATGTTTCTGCCTCCTGTTCTCTCTGCCTGTTTGGATCTGTGTAAACTGTAACCTCTTTGAAGCAGAGATCATCTCAGTACACACTGTGCAGTTGCAAAGCACTGCCCTCACAATTAATAGCACTTTTGCTTGTCTCTATGAAAGATTTTTTCTTGTAAGTGTACGCTGGAGGCTACAGCAAGACATAGTTTCAGAAGAGGGGCACCCTGCAAAATTACACTCATGCTAACGATGTTCTACTTATTACAGCAGCTAAAAACAGGAACAAAGGATGTTGATCCCAAGAACCGTAATTTTTACCTTATAGCTATCTCTTAAATCTTGCTCAAAAGCTAACGGTGGAAATTAGATACACTTTTCTTCATAGACAAAATTTCAGCTTCTGAAAGCTCTTTCTGCCATGTGAGCATCTGACGGTAATTCCTGATTACAATCAAGGACTTGTTTTCCCTTCTATCTGAGACTCAAATGCCTATGCAGTGATGTCTCAGGATGCACTTCTATGTTCACTTGAGACCTAGAGAATTCTCTTCGAAAATTCTTTCTCTTCTCTGTGCACATGTGACCACAGCAGAACTACTTGCTGTTGTTGAGCTACCCTCCTGGTCAGGTCTGCCAAAAGACTGTACCTGTACCAGGGACAAGACAGAAGTTACTCTGCATGCTCTCAGTGATGTCTCTCCCTGCACCTGGGATACTTTGATCTCATTACAAGATCTGTAACTCTCCCCATTAACCTGAGCACCAGCTGAGGTTTTCCGTATTTCAAGACCCTGACCTCTTCTTTTATCAAGCCTTTATCCTGTCATCTGTAAGTACTTTCCCATCTAATTTGGATGTTGTCAGGAGAAATACTTTTACAATATTACATGTCTCTCAACTGTAGTAAGATGAATGCCATACACATAACGGATAGCAGCAGTGTTCAAACCATTGTCACGTTACAAAGCTGGAAAGTAATATTTCCTTTTATTTAGATGATATATTTTACTACTTTTACTACATTGTGTCAGTCACCCTATAATGACATATGCTGAAATATTAGGTATTTATTTACAATTTTGGTATTACAAACATTTAAATAACTCTCTAAGTTCACTCCAAATATTTTGAAATAGTTACTGAATTAAACTCTTTTTTAAGCTGTCACCTTGTAGTTCAAGTTTCTTCTATTATTCTGGAAAATGGCAATATAAAAAACATATAAAGAAGACATAGAAAACTCCTGTTTTTCAAGTAACATGCATGGAATTGTTTTTTAATTGCTATTTAAAGCTGGATGATGAGCTAGAAGATGACATATATATCAAGGCTTAACCAGGGTTGCCACACAGGCTACATTAGCAAAGAAGCTGCACACACAAGGAAAAGGTGCTATTTTACTCCTAGAGTTAAATTGCATTGCTGAACCTACAATGGATTCGCGTGAAAAAGTGATGTGGGTTTTATTTGGCACAGCATAGCCAGGTATTGGCTAGAAGCACCAGCAAACCACAGAACAAAGTGCTAAACGCCCACGTACCTATTCACCTTCACAGAGGACGTGCTGGACCAGGGGTCTAATTGTAGAGAAACGGTACAGCCCCACTTAATGGGAGCAGGTAGGGGCATGAACAAGGTAAAGATCTGGCCCCACTCCTGCTACTCACCATCCACATGAAGGCTGTGTGGGATGGGCACGTAATAACCAAAGGAAGCATTAGACCAGTAGTGAATACCTGCACGCCTGCGGCCAGGAGGAAGCGTGGAGGCAGCCTGCGTCAGAGAACTGAGTCACCATGCCTCCTGGGCCAGTGCCCTGGGGTGCAGCTTACAACCACTGGGACCTAATATTTAGTCATCAAAATCACACAAAAGAGATGCCTGAGCAGAGCCAGTGAAGGCACCTGAAGTCAAGACGCAGTCAAAGTGGAGTTACAGAATCACAGAATCCCAAGGGTTGGAAGGGACCTCAAAAGATCATCTAGTCCAATCCCCCTGCAAGAGCAGGGTAACCTAGAGTACATCACACAGGAACTTGTCCAGCTGGGCCTTGAATATCTCCAATGTAGGAGACTCCACAAGCCCCCTGGGCAACCTGTTCCAGTGCTCTGTCACTCTCACAGTAAAGAAGTTTTTCCTGATGTTCACATGGAACCTCCTATGCTCCAGTTTACACCCATTGCCCTTTGTCCTATCACTGGACATCTCTGAAAAAAACCTAGCTTCATCATCCTGACACTCACCCTTTACATATTTGTAAACATTGATGAGGCCACCCCTCAGTCTCCTCTTCTCCAAGCTAAAGAGACCCAGCTCCCTCAGCCTCTCCTCATAAGGGAGATGTTCCACTCCCTTAATCATCTTTGTGGCTCTGCGCTGGACTCTTTCAAGCAATTCCCTGTCCTTCTTGAACTGAGGGGCCCAGAACTGGACACAATATTCCAGATGCGGCCTCACCAAGGCAGAGTAGAGGGGGAGGAGAACCTCTCTTGACCTACTGACCACACCCTTTCTAATGCACCCTAGGATGCCATTGGCCTTCTTGGCCACAAGGGCACATTGCTGGCTCATGGTCATCCTCCTATCCACCAGGACCCCCAGGTCCCTTTCCCCTTCACTACTTTCCAGCAGGTCAACCCCCAACCTGTACTGGTACATGGGGTTGTTCCTGCCCACATGCAAGACTCTACACTTGCCCTTCTTGAATTTCATCAAGTTTCTCCCCGCCCAACTCTCCAGCCTGTCCAGGTCTCGCTGGATGGCAGCACAGCCTTCTGGTGTGTCAGCCACTCCTCCCAGTTTAGTGTCATCAGCGAACTTGCTGAGGGTACATTCAGTTCCCTCATCCAGGTAGTCGATGAAAATATTAAACAGCACTGGTCCCAGCACCAATCCCTGAGTGACTCCACTAGTCACAAAGTCACAGCTAGATTCTGCCCCACTGACCACAACTCTCTGCCTTCTTCCTTTCAACCAGTTCTTGATCCACCTCACTACCTGATCATCAAGCCCACACTTCCTTAGCTTATCTATAAGGATGCTGTGGGAGACAGTATCAAATGCCTTACTGAAATCAAGAAAAACCACATCTACCGCTCTACCATCATCCATCCACCTAGTTACTTCCTCATAGAAGGCTATAAGGTTGGTCAAACACAACTTTCCCTTGGTAAAACCATGTTGGCTACTTTTAATGACCCCCTCATCCTTGATATGTCTAGAGATGGTGTCAAGAATAAGTTGTTCCATCACCTTTCCAGGGATGGAGGTAAGGCTGATCGGTCTATAATTATCCGGGTCCTCCCGGGTAACAAAGGTAAGAAAAATCCAGCCAGGGTTTGAATAACTACACCTCAGCATAAAACAACAGAAAATTTATGCCACACATTTTCATGCCTCCGCTTTTAATACTTGTGTGATGCATGCACAGCTAAGCTGAAGTGTGTGTTAAAAAAACATGCTGGAAGTAGAAGCGTATTTTTTAATGAGCAAGTTTCAGCAGACCCACATGCAGAGGCAGCTTATACTATGCCTACCGAGATTAATTTTATACTCACTTCCATACAAAGGTGATAGAGATGTATTTCATACAAAAAAAAAAACCCTAACTAGCTGGTTTGAGGCAGTGTTAGGGAGAAGCACACGCCTCTAATTCTAGCAGACCAGTGCAGCTATTAACTGAAATACTGCTCGTCTCCTGTAATAATTTCCTGCATGGTCTGGAGTTCCCTTTTCTCTTCGGCATTGTTGAAGACAATGGGGACCTTGAGGCTGTACACCACAATCAGGAAGATAAGTATGACTGGTTAATTGTAGCATGGATATTATTTTCTGAAGTAATTTGTGTCAGTAACATCAAATGTCAAGGTTCTAGACCTGACTATTTTATCTCAACAGATTTTATACACCTGACCTCATACAGTGTGCATTTCTTTTTGTGAAAGCTATCCAAAATACTACATCAGGTAAACTACCTGCAAGCTGAAAATTTCTCCTCCTTTAACCTGCAGTTGGCACAGTCGGTCTGCTGTGGACTATGCAATCTTCACCTCATTAAGGTTATTTACCTCTCAAAGGAGCACTTCACAGCTTTGAAGCTGATGAGGTCAGCTTCTTGACAGCTCCTCCAGAGGAAAAAGTCATGCGATGGAAGGGAGTTTCTGGCGCTTCTGTGTTGGTAAAATTGTCCCTTTCACATACTTCTACTTGCCGTAAATTAGGGAAAAGGTAGCTGTCCATTTTGAAAATGGATTATCAATATAAAGTGTTAGTCCCATAGCAGAGTCAATCTAGAGACAGCCATCTTCACTTCAGCTACTGATAAAGGTCATTTGAACTTCCTTGGCTAGCCTTTTGCTTTAGAAAGAGAGTTCTCAGATGTTTCTGCTCCACAAAAGCTGTAGAAACAACAAACCCTATGGTTATGGATTGTAATAATCAGCTGGAAACTTTGGTATTCAAATATTCATGAATGTGATGTTTGGAGGCTTCCATACAGTAGCCTTGATGTTTCTTTATGCTTAAGAATTATTTGTCCTAATACAATGCATAGACATTAATTTTTCTTTGTAGTCAGTTGAAATCTGAAACTATTGCTCTGGGGACAAGGTCCAACGAATTTTTTCCAGTATACAGGAGAAAACATGAAATTTCCATGGAACGCAAGAGAAAGGTACTTTCATAGTAAGAGCATATTGTAAATATGGGCTTCCTCCTTGAGTCCAGTCTTGGCTGATTAGAAGGACACAGAAGATGTTCTTCTTTTAACGTGTGCAATATTCCATCACTATTTATTGAAATAAATTTTGTGATTTTGTAGGACAGAAACAACAAAGTCTACAGGCAGTACAGCACAATGGGAACTCTTGACATTGAGGTCTGCATGAATGAATGCATAAGGTAAACTTGACTGAGTCTTTATTCTCCCCTCTCTTCAATGTGAATGTTGTTTCTTTGAAGTAGCATTAGTAAAAGAAATTCAAAGCTCAGCTATGTGTATGCAGCACCATTACTTCTTTATAGCAACTTTTGTTGCAACAGAAAATATAAAACCTTTTACCTGGTTACCGTGCTTTTCATCTTCATTTTTTTCATTTTCACAAATACACTCTAGCTAATCTGAACACCCCTTTAAACATAGTTAAAGTTGATTATCATCATGATTATGACTTTACAGGAGGGACAAGAGTTTAAATTACTTAAATGCACAAAGTATTTAGTGTTGGAAGAGGAATTAAAAAGCAAGGATCACTGTGTCCCGATTGTCAGCCCACAGCATTAGACCTTCTTCTCCCAACCTTGGGTTGCACTGTGAAGAATTATCTTATTATACATACACTGTCCTTTATGTTTAACTAAATAATATGCTATTTGTGTAATTAAAGTGCTTCTTAAGCAAATGAGAGTGTTTCAGTTCATTGGGCTAAGATTTCACAACCCTGTCAGGCATAAGGCCAAAACCACCAGATAGTTGCAGTGACCTTAAATTGTCACTTTCCCATCCATATTTCTAAGGACAGGGTCTTCAGGTATTAGAGGCTGGATTTTTACCATAATTCTCTCAAGGCATAACAGGTGAAGCTTCATATTTAAGTTTGAAGGGCCTTTAATTAGGCTTATAAATCACTTATTTTCATCTAAAGGTTCTTTTGTATCTTTCGAGTGATGTAAGCTGTAAATGAGACTTAGTTCTTATACATTATTTTAATTTAAGCCAAGGAAACACTGCCCATAAGACACAGCCACTGAAACACTGAGAAATCAAAGCAGAGTCATTGTGCATTTATTTTATTTTTTAAAAAGTGAAACTCCACTAAACTACTCATTTTTATTCAGATAAATGAATTTACATTCCAACATTCAGAATATGAAGTACAAAGTGCACCTTCTGGAAGAATACAAAGCTATCATTTTATTTCAAGGTTTTCTGCGTGGTTTTGAGTTACCAGCTGGGCTTAAATCATGTCACTGTAATGTCATAAATGAAATTGTGAACACAAATAGCATCTTCTCTAGTAATCCTGTAACTGGTGTCTTTTTCATAGTGTATGCTCATCCTGAACATACATGTTCACAATGTTTTCTTGAATATTACAGTGGTGTCTTTGGTGCGATGGTGTTTGATTACCTGCTGCCAACTTAAAATGGCTGCTGTAGAAAGCTGATTACTCACAATGATGAATGCTCCATTAAGAACTTTTAGATTACAGTTAACTGATGAACAGTTGCAGAACTGGATTCCACCTCTCAGTCCTGTAAAAGGATTTTAAGCTATTCAAAACTAACTTACCAAAAGCATAAAGTCTACAAGAATGGAAGTATTAAAAAATGTTTATTGCACAAAACACTGTTTCTTACCTGTCACTGAACACTTAAATCATTTTGAAGGCCTAAATGCATGTATTGGCTTGACCTAGGATGTATGTTGCTGTAAGTAATTGGGGTTTACTAGCTGTTGGTATATGGTGAGCTCACTTGAATAAGTGCAAAATTTCATACTGATACAGATTTTGCCTACTACTTAACTGCTGAATTTAAAGTAGGATTGTATTAAATTTTAAAAGGTACTTAGTCTGCAAGAATACAGTTTACAGATTCTTTCTCTGATTCTGAGTATAAGCTGTCCATCTAACTGTTCGGAATGTGCCCAAACAGTGGCTCAGATTAGACATCTTCAGACACCCCATATAATGAAGCTTCTTTGAGCTTCCAGCTCAACATCTCTTGAAGTATCTATGTCATCAACAATTTACAATGAGCAGGCTTTTCTGCTTGCTGTTCTGTGTTCAGATTTACCCTTTTTCTATATAAAGACATATATATCCTTATATAGAGTAATGGTCCTACAAAATACAGTACAAAGAGTCCATAAGTGTGAAGTTGGAAAGCTGGTACCTCTCTGGACAGGTACAGTACCAAACTCCCATTGGAGTAGCCTGTGCAAGAACAGCTAGCACAAGTTTTAAACAAGAGTAAGAAATAAATCTTTTAAATTACAGTCCGTGAGAGTTCATGCAGTGAATATTTTCACACTATTTGAACAAATGAGCTCTCATATTCAAAAAGAAGCAAAAAAATAGAACCAGAAAAGCAAAGAGATAGCACATATTTGTGGTAAAACATTAATACTGCAACACAACTGACAGCTTTTTATAAGCAAGTCAATGGAGGAAGATTGTAATAGAATTAAACAGACAGAATTGCCAATAATTATTCACTAAAGGATTCTGTGTACTGGAAGTAGAACCTTCAACAGAAAAGCCAACCTAGAATGAGAAAAAATTTTAGTCTGTGTATGAAGGTCTTTAATATATGCTTAAGAGAACTGAAGCGTTTAAAGCTGCACAGAGAGCAAATTCCAGCTGAAACACAAGTTCAGCACTAGCTGCTGCTGCCTTCAGTAGTTATCAGGAATATCCTTTGTCTGGAATACAACAAACTGCCTCACAGATCTCAGCAGATTTCTCAGCTGTGATAAAATGTGGGACTTAGGTTCAGTGATGAATCTGAGTCTGCATTTACTAGCAGACACGTGACGTTTTTTAACAGAGGGCACTGAATGGCATGTCTGGATGGCTGAGGTCTCTCTGATAGATGAAGTTGTTTTAAAGAAAATCTATGACAAATACTTCTAAAAATTAACAAGATATTGGCTATTTTTGAAAGCTCTAAATTTTATATTTTTATCTATTCATAGTAACAGAATACATAAACATATCAAAACTATTGATGTCTCACAAAATGTAAGATCATGTTACAGTAAAACAAATGTTCTGCTTAAATGCATGGACTTTGGGCAACAAGAAAAATACCACAAATAGGAATACTAAAATTATTAGCATATATATACACAGAGTTTACCTTTTCCTATCACTTGAAGCTATATTTAGATTGGAAAGCTACATATGTGTACTTTCTGTATATAGGTACTTCAGAAAGAAAAGAAAACTGCTTTTAATTTTTTTTTCCAAAACAGGCTCTTGTATGTTCTTAGAATCACTTTTTGATACTGAAAAGACTGCCCTTAATTAAAACCACATTAAACCTCTAATATTTTTTCTTTTTTATTTAATTGAAAACAAATCTCTTCCACTTAGTTACAAATACTATAAATTAGAAATTTTCACATAGGTTAGAGCTGGAATTTTGGTCTCATTTTGTCATTTCTGGCAATCCAGGTCTAATAAGTACTTTTCACTTCATGTCAGTGTTTTACAGGGTACTCCATGGATTTTATAGTGCTGTTTAGTCCCCCTCTGCTGACAAATTGAAGAATTTGGGGGGAAAGTAAAACAAACCACAGTGTCTCCAGGAATATGGAAGTGGAACGGCTGAGAGAGGGACTATCTGAAACTGAGCTTTCAGAGAGACCGAGACAATGCCTAGAAATCGTATCACATGCTCACATATAGTTGATAAATCATTTCCATTATGCCATGACATCACTGCAGTGTAAGTTAGAAAAGCACTTACGTACCACCAGCTGCAGCACTGCTTCACTTACGTGCAGCCAGTGAAGACTCCCGGAGAGTAGCATGTAAACATACAGATCAAAAGTATTAAACAGAAAGCAGGATGGGTACCCTGGCTGCGATTTCAAGAGGTATTTAAACATAGCAGCATTACCACTGACTTCATAAAAGAACTTCCAAGATGAAAGCCTTTTAAAAGGTGCAAAAACTTTCACTGAGGATACATTTCAAGGATGTAGGAAACACTTCAGGGCTCACAGACCAGATGATAGCAATGTTTCACAGGCACCGGAGATACTCTAACAAGGCCACTGGCGTAAGAACAGCATAATTATAGAAATAGGGATGGCAATATCCACTTCTGGAAAGGAAGTATCCTGGCAGAAAAACAGCGAGAGAAAGAAGCACTTATATCATGTGCTGTTAGCCCAAGTAGTGCTCTGCATCCTATATTCCTAATTGTTTCCCAAAGAATACCAGCGGTATCGGGAGCACACTCAGAAGCCAACCCCTCAGGTTGGGGAGCGGCTTCCTCGGGCGCCCCCTCCTGCTCGCACTCGGGCCGCGGTGCTATCGATCCTGCCTTGCGGCTCCTGGTGCCGGGAACGCAGAGAAAGGCCCCCGCGGCTCCTGCAGCGCGGGCGGGCGCTGCCACCTAGCGAACACAGGAGGCGGCACCGACGCGTCCCCTCCCACTGGGCCCCGGTCTAAGCTGGGGCCGAGCCACACCCGGTGCACCGCCTCAGCGGGCTGGCCGGCTGCCAACAGCACCGCCCCGTCCTCGCTCCCATCCTGTTTGTCACAAATATGGCCGCCGCCGCTGCGGCCGTGAAGGTAAGTTCGGCCCTGTGTTGCAATGCGTTGGGGAAGGAGGCGGTGCTCACTGCCGCCCTCAACCCCTCCTCGCCTGTCACCTTCTCGTCAACACTCCCGGGCCGGCTGCAGGCGGGAGGGAAGGAGGGGGAGACGAAGGGAACGAGCGAGCGGGAAGGCACCAGCCACACCATTTGGCGCTGCGCTCTTGGCGCTGCCCAGCCTGTGGACGGAGGTGCTGCCTCTCGCCCCTATGTTCTTACCTGCTCCCTTTCCTCCTTCCTTCGCCCCGCCCGCCAAAGGGAGCATTTGGCAAAGGGAGGCTTGGGAGCACTCTGATCCCCAGTAACGCGGGACGGACAATGGCCGCCACGGCGTGTCGCGTCTTCCGGTTGGTGGGGCCTCTGCCCCTGCTTTCCGCTCCTCAGGCTGCGCCGTGGCACTTCGGTAGTTACTCGCCTCTGCTTCTCTGGGTGTCCGGCTCGGCGCCGCTGGGTCGCATTGGTCAGTGAGAGGGGCCAGGTCGGGTTTGTAACCAGCGCAGGATGCGCACGGATCCCGGAGCTGCGGATGAAGTTTGACGGGAGACTTTAAAAGATGGCTCCATAAGGTGACGATCAGTGCGTCAGGCCAGTTAGGCTGAAACTCTAGACTTTGTTTTGACAAAAGTATGAACCAGTGTCCTGAGGTGAAGTAACTCTTCCGGTTGTTCCGGTGTGTAGAAATCGGTTATAAACAGTCTGTATTTTACAGGGACAGAAGGTTTATTTATTAACTGCATGGAGCTTGCTGTTTATCTCTGTTTAAGTTTTTAAATAAAATTCTCATTATCCCCTAAACAGGAGAGGAATACAGATGTATTCAGTGGTTGTGACAAAGACTCATAGCTGATCGTGAGAATCTTTAGTATGTACTGCCGTTAAAGATCCTCAGATGGACAAGTGTGTAGACCGTTACCGCTCTGGCACTTCATTGTCTTGTTCTTTAGCCTATATGAGGAATTTCATCAAACAGCAGGTGAAGAAAAGCATACTCTTTAAGTGTCGTTATTACTCAGACTCCTACAGAGAAATGCTTTTGATTTTGTAGTTACTAGTATGATTTTTTGTTGTTGTTAGATTTCACTTTTGTTGCTCTTATTCTCAATGTTAGAGATGGACTATACCATAGTAAAATATTTCATATTTCATTCCACCTCAGTGCCCTTTCACTTTAGATTTAATTCCAGATAACCTTAGCTACAGCTCCCATTAATTTTTTGCAGTTTATGTCCTTCAGGTCCTTGTGTAGGATGCAGGCTCTGGAATGGAGCACACAGTCTTACCTCTTTTCCATTCCTGAGATCACTCCTAGGTGTGACTGTCCCTGCCTTTTGAGGATAGGCGAGACTTTTCTACCTGAGTCAGCTCCTCTCTGCCATTCCTTGTCTTCAATGCCAGTGCTGCTAGGTGGAAGTAGACCTGAGGTCCCTTGGCAGGGTATCTTGCCACTGAGCCTAGAGCAGCCACATTCCTTTTGATAATTCACTAGAAGGTCTGTAAGGTAGAATTTAATATAGAATCAGGTTTTTTGGTCTCTAGTCCCAAAAGCAGCTGATATTCCTGGGAAGAAATAATGTAAACTGGAGGAAAAATAATTCTCTTGCAAAGAAGTAAAAATTAATTTTAGAGTTGGAGCTGCCAGCTCCCCATTACGTGACTGGAGAAACAGCTGCCTCAACAGATCTCTGCTGGCCTAACTTTCCTTATGCTGTAGTAGCTCTCCTGTGAATTACAGCTAGCCCAGTATTTTCTCTAGCCAGTGTTGCCTAACATGGTGTGAAGGTTGACCAAACTGCTGCTGAAGTGTTTTGCAGGGAGGAAGAAGGCGAAAGCAAATTCAAGGCAGTCTAGCTCTTCTGTGCTGTGAGTTCTCCACTCTGGGAGCTGTGAATATTTTGCTATTTCGTTGCACTGCTGTTATTTCTGACAGCATGGTCAAAACCTCGTCTGGTACTGAGCTGTGCAGCGTAAGCACCTGTTGGCGCCACTGCAGCCCAAGAGCAAATCTGAAAGCAACCTCACCAGGCCTATGCTGCTGTGAACAGACCAACCTCTGTGCTGCCCAGATCAGGGTTGCTGCTTTCTGGTACAGCAACAGTCTGTTACAGTGCTGGATCTTTATGTTCATAGGGACCTTAGAGAACTGCAGCTCCAAAATAACTTTATGTCATGTAGCTATAGCTGGTATCTCCAACAGTGCACTCTTCCTCAACATTGCACTTTTTTCACTTCAGCAGATGTAAAAATACAGACAGATAAGCATTCCCTTTTGAATGTTGTCAATCTTGAGTCACAGGGCACTAATAAAACAAGTATACCAAACTGCCACCAAATTAAGTTACTGAAGGAACCATTTTTCTTCTAGATCTGGAAAGCACCGTTTCATCCTGGCTTCTATTGATACAGTAATATTCCATGTTTACTAAATGCATGCATGAACAGTATTAAAGGTAGTATTTTCACAGAATCACAGAAACGTTGAGGTTGGAACAGACCACCAGCAGTCATCTAGTCAGGATGTCTAGACAGCTCTTGAATATCTCCAGGAAAGGAGACTTCACAGCCTCTTTGGGTGGGCTATTCCAATGCTCACTCACCCTCACAGTAATGAAATTCTTTTACAGGTGAAATTCATGTACAGGTGGAACTTCCTGTGCTTTAGTTTATGCCTGTTGCCTCTTGCCCTGCTGCCTGGCATCTCTGAGTGTTTGTTGAATACGAGTTTTATGATTGCTACTGTTGCACACTTATTACATGATTTTTAAGGCAAAAAAATTATTTGTCCTAAAATTTATATAATTTTCAGGATTTTCATGAGCAGTCTAAAAATCTGAACATAAATAAGCAACGTGAGTAATGTGGGAACAGACCCATCAATACTACTGCGAACAATGATCCCTGTCTTCCCTGGTGCTTGAGTGTATTCGGGGTTGGAGTTTGGATTTTTAATGGTATTTTCTTTTGCACTACTCCTCGTTTTCCACAGGGGGGTAGCAAAAGGAAATAAGAGATCTGGATAAAACTGTTTCAGTGTTTACATCATCTGTTGTGGAAAGCTTTCTCAGAAAAGTAATTGATGAGTAACGAAGACACACAGAGCCTTGCCTTGTTGAAATGAAATGTTTGATGAGGCAAGTTATATAGTGGTTGAACAAATGAGGTCTCTATGAATGTGGAAGTTAAGAAAAAGCTAGAGGAAAAGACAGGTGTGTGCTGTGGAAGGGGGATGTTGTGTGTTGAAGTCTGGAGGTTTTACTTGAGAGTTTTTCTGTCTTTAAAAATAATAGCAAATGATGGAACTATGTAGAAATAAGTCATGCCATGATGGCTTCAGTTTCTTTTTTTCATAGTAAGCAGCTCAGCCATGACATGAATTCTTCATCTTAAAAGTGAGGCAAACATTGCAACAACTGGTTGCATTGGAGCAGAAAAAAAAAATGTAGTAGCATTTTCTCTGTGATAAATAGTGACATTGTTTTTAAATATGATTTCTTTAAATGGCATTTACACTTTAGCTTGTGAAGGGCCTGACAGTAGCCATTCCGTACAAAGAGTTGGAAGTGTTCTGAAGTCAAGAGAAAACTTGTCTTATTGAAAATGAAATTCCCACTAGAAAGACAAAAACAAGGTACTTTTCAATAGTGAAATAGAAACAGGGAAATTCAGATGAATTTTTCTTTAGGTGGAGAATGAAATCACAGGTCAGCTTAATATCCATAAAAATGTATGTTTCAAATTACCTTTTATTTCTTTCCACTTTTGTACAAAAGAACTATAACAGATGAGCAAGAACAAGAAATCAGTGGTTACTAAAGCATGACAGATAAGTGGTAATTGTGAGTCACTTCATGCTTCTTCTGTGCAAGCAGTAAAACACAACAGGACTTTTAGCCTATGTTTGAAACTGTTAGTCAATTTCATAAAAAAATTGGGGAAGAATTATTTGAAAAGGCTGCATAAAACAAGTAGGAGCAGGAGTCTGTTAAAGTTTCTACTTAGAGAAAGGTTGTGAGTTGAATAAAACCTGACACCAATGTATTTTATTTACACAGGAGATAATTGGTGACCCAGCTGTAGGCAAAGTTTTAATAAGTATCTACACCATCTTAGGTACAAGACAGCCTAATTGCAAATATGTGAGAAACCCAGCAGTGCTCACAGCAGGTGAAATTGTTAGCAGCTTTTTTTTGTTTCACTTGTAGAGATGATATTGAGCTGTCCCCTTTTTAAGAAGCTGTACAGAGACTATTTGCAGAAGCAGAGAAGTTCTTAGATCTTGGCAAGACAACACAAAAACCTGATTTTTAAAATAAAAGGGTTTTATTATTTTGTATGTATAATACTATACATTAATGCCTGGTGTTCAGTATGGAGGTATCCTGGTTTCAGCTGGGATAGAGTTAATTTTCTTCCTAGTAGCTGGTACAGTGCTGTGTTTTGGCTTTAGTCTGGGAATAACCTTATACTGCTGTTCTGGTTGTTGCTGAGTAGCACTTAACCCTGATCAAGGACTTTTCAGTCTCTCAAGCTCTGCCAGTGAGGAGGGTCACAAGAAGCCGGGAGGGAGCAGGGACAGGACTCCTGGCCCAAACTAAGCAAAGGGATATTCCATACCACAGCACATCATGCCCAGTATATAAACTAGGGGTAGTGACCTTAAAGGCCCAGCTGCTTGTGTCAGGCTGGGCATCGGTCAGTGGGTGGTGAGCGATTGTATTGTGCATCACGTTGGTTTCATCTGGGTTCTTTTTTCCCTGTTTCATTTTTAGTTTTATATTCTTTCCCCTTGTTACTTCCTTTATTATTATTACTATTGGTATTATATTGTACTTTAGTTACTAAACTGTTCTTATCTCAACCTGAGGTTTTTATATTCTTTTGATTCTCCTCCCCATCCTGCCAGGAGAGAGGGGGAAGGAGGAGGTGAGTGGCTGCATGGTGCTGAGTTACCAGCTGGGCTTAAACCGTGACACATGGCTGCGTATAGGGCTCTTTTCCCCGTGCAAACAAAACCCCTTTTGTTATAATGTGTTTTATACAGGTATTTATCACTCATTAGAGGCATTCCCAAATAGCATCTTTTCATTTTTATATTGAGAATAAATGAGTGGATACATCTTTGTGCATTTCCGGTAGTTTGTTAGTGTGTTTGTTTAATTTTAAAGAAAAGAATTGTGATTTAAGACATTGGCAATTTAAGTACAGTTTAAAAATATTGAAATTTAAATACAGTTGTTTTTTTTTTAATACAGTTAAATTTTTAAGTTTAAATACAGTTTTAAATACAATTTAAATACAGTTTTAAAGCCAGTCATTTGAAATTTTCTTTGTGGGAAACTGGGCTGGGCATACTGTGTTTTGTTGATTAGTAGTCTAGCCCCATCTCAAGCAGCAGATATATTTTGTGGCTGCCTAGTTAGTTTTTCAGACATGCTGTTAAAGTGAGTGTAATCTCAAGAAGACTAATATGTACTTTTCTGTGTAAGATTGGAATTATTGGTGGAACTGGCCTGGATGATCCCGATATCTTAGAAGGCAGAACAGAAAAATATGTTGACACTCCTTATGGCAAGGTCTGTATAACCTAATAATATTATTACTATTATTATTATATTGCTGAGACTTTTTGCTGTTTTAAAAGATATTTGTGTGCTTTAAGAATTTTCACTGTTAAATGAATGCATAAAGCAAGTACTGGCACAAGACTTTATTTGCTGTATATTGTGTGATTCTTGGCTTGTAAAAAGAAGGTGTTACAGAGATAACGTACAAAGGAAACTATACCTCTTCTCATTTGCAGATTGGATGAATTTGCAGACTGTGTCCTGGATTCACAGTCAAGAGGGATAAACCCTCGCTTTCAAATCTGTGCTGTTGTGTGACATACAGTATATGTCAGATTGCTTCAGGAACCTTTCTGAATTGCAGAAAACTGTCCTTTGAGGTACATGGGCCACCATTTTCCCTCTGACACTGAATTATGCTTTAAATACCGATGCTCTCCTTACAGTCATGCTTATAACCACATAATTTGAAACTGATTTGAAAATGAAACTGATTTTGGGGCACAGGTGTTCTTGACCAACTCTCCTTCATGTTGCTTCAGCCCATTTCCTCAGCAAAAGAGTTAAGGCTAGGCATGTTGCTGTATACACAATGCTGAGTGTGAAGAGCAATTGCTGCCCCAAAGCATTTGTAGTAGGAACAGGCAAGACAAAGACTGAGAGTTACATAGGCAGGAAACCAATGGGGAGAGAAAGTTTCTAGTTGACCCAGGAAGTTCAAAGGAGAACTGGATCTTAGTTACTCTGTAATGTCATAAGACATGGGGAATCTGGGTGCTTTATCTGAATCTGAATTACATCCTATGAAATCTACCAGTATATACATCTAATAAGACATCTGTCGTGTGATAACAAGAGACATTTTATGAGTAGAAGCTTGCCAGAAAGCTCAGCACTATGGTATATGATTAAAAATCTGAATCCATGCCCCCGTTCGAAATGGTTTAAGGGAAAAATAAGAGTGTAAAGAGCAAGCAGAGTTTGTGTGTGTACCATTTAAGAAGGGGAAGGAGAAAAATATTAAGGGAGGAGGAAACATGATCAGAAAAATGCATTTGTCTTTTCTATCAACTTTCAAAACCTGTTAACAAACTGCAAGAGAGTGAAAGGATCTTGCCTCCTTCATTTTCCATATCCTGCTCTTCAGATGGTAGCTAACATTGGTTTGAAGTGGAATCCACTAGCTAAACAAAACAAGCTGCCAGTGCCTTCCCTGTTTTTTGAGAGCCATAATGATCACAGCATGGCTGTGTCTGAAAACTGCTCACAAATTAAAAATACCACCACACTTGTAGCAGATATCAACTGAAGTCTTTGTATCCAGGAAGGGTGAAACCTCTCATAGGGGTCTGTTCAGATCAGGGTTAGGGGCATAGTGGCAGCACAGCACTGGGAGGGCTGTTCAATCACAGCAATGGAATACAAAAGGATTTGGGTAGCCCAAATTATGCAGTGTGGTAGGTGGCCTACAGCAGGGTTTAGTATTACTGAGAAAAGTAGGAGTACCTGCAGGATGGCTCCTGCACAAGGGAGTGGAAAAAGCTTCCACAATCCAGCACTTTTGGTTAGTATGGAAGACTTTTTTTTATTTAGGAAACAGCTTAGCTACTGTCTTTCTTCCATGTTCTTCACAGAATGCAACAGAATAGGGGAAAATAAATCTTGGTTGGCTGTTGTGGTTTATGCGAAACTTTGATCAATGGACTGTGTCTGAACTTGTGCATTATACATTTAGCATAGACGTAAAGAAAAATGTTTCTTTACTTTTAGAAGCAGAATAGTAGCTTACATTTTGTTCATAGAGAGTCCTTGAGTTGTCTTCTGCTTTGGCATTCTGAAATTATAAGAGTCATTTAATAACAGAATTTACATCAGTAAGGAACATGGGGATTTTTTCTCAGGTGAAATATGGAAAAGTTTAAAGGAAACTAGTATGAGAATTTTTGCAATTCTCTGTATGGGCATTGGTCCTCTCATGATCTTTCAAGTTACGTTAGTAATACTAGTGAAGATGTGGTACATTCGGGTTTTTATTAAATAAATAAGCTTACACCTGTTAATATTCCAGCTGTCTTTTCTGCCTTGTCCACTTCCACAATTTTCATTGCATCCAAAATTTGGTATTCTGTGGAAAATACCCTAAAACGTTTTAGCAGTCCATTTCCAGATATGGAAAATACTGTTCTTTTCTAGGATAAGAAGATTGCTTGCAGCATCATTTATATTCATCATTAAATTTTGTTGCAGATATACTTCCAGTTAGATTGTTTTACTTCCTGGACAGCAGAACTTGGTTCTGAATTATCTTTCCCCAAATCAGTAGAATATCTTCCTGTTCTAGAAGACTGTTTTAGGTGCCCCCTCTCTTTTTTTGGTCATAAGTATACCTGGCAAACAAACTGGGGGTGGGGGGATTCACCTTGTGAGTGAAAATCAGACTGTGTGACGTAACACTTAAGCTTTTCATCTCCGTCTCTCAAACAATGTACATTGCTTGGTTCCTAAACTAGATCACAGATTAAATGAAGGCTTGAGGAACCTGTGAGATACTTTTCCATCTCAAGTTTTCCTTATTTGTTTCGCTTGTACATTCTTTTTTTCAGTTCCAGCTTGCTTCTGAGGTAAGACCAAGGAAAAAAAGAATTCTGTAAGCATCATATGAACAATACGTTCATTCATGTGGCAGACAAAGGAGATTTATTTCAGTTGTTTGTTACTGTCGTTATTTAGGGTTAATTGCCTGTGGGTCTTTGCTTCCTTTTCTGTCTTGGAACACTGAGTAATATATATCTGACTTGGACTTTCTGGAAAGGGGAAGTAGTTAAATACATATATGAATTATTAGTGTTTGAGAACATTTTATTGGTCCTTTTATTAAATCTTGTTTTTAAAATACTGAGCTTTACATTCAGATTGCTCCATTGTAAGTTTTGTTATTTTATCAGCACTTCAAAGCTTCTGACTACAACTGAGATAATAGTAGAGAAGTACAGCATTGGAAAGAATTTGTGGGACAAAGAGAACGGAACAGAAGCATGCGCTAACTCTTACATGGTTAACATATACTTTGAAGTTTCTGTATCTCTCACTTCCTTGAACTTTTACACACACTGATTTATCCTTATTTCCTTTAATGACCCATGATACAGTATCTGCAAATTATTCACTTAATTAAACTGTCAGTTCATCATTTTTGAGCACATTCTTTGCTCAGAATGTTTCTTTTTGCTGCCATATTTCTAGTAGTCATGTGCAAGAAGGGTATTCAGGCAGTCACCTGGAAGATGCCCTCAAAGTGTTCTATGGAAATACATGTAAAGGTGACAACTAGGCCTGTTACACAGCCACCCTGAAGCCTTTTGGAATTACTAGGATGGCAGTAGATAGGGAAAGAAACCCTGGCTGCTGCAGCTAGATTCTGAAGCTTGTTGGATTTCAAAGGTGTTTCATTTTTGCTGCATCAGCAGTGTAAGCCAAAATTCAGTGGAGTTCTGTGGTGGGGATGAACATCAAATAGAAGTTAAACTACACCTTTCTACCCCAATTTGGAAATTAATATAAACTTGAATCTGTCTTGAATCTATAAAATAACTTGAATCTATAAAATTTGAATCTGTCACTTCCCTAGAAAAGGGTCCAGTCTTCAACTTACTGATCTTTTAATTTTCATAATCTCATACGGTTTAATAGGACCAAGTGCAAGGTGCTGCACCTGGGCTGGGGCAGTCCCCAGCATCAACTCAGACTGGGCAGAAAATGAACTGGGAGCAGACCAGAGGAAAAAGATCGGAGGTGTTGGTTGATGAGAAGCTCAACGTGAGCCAGCATTGTCTGCTCACAGCCCAGAAACCCAGCCGTATCCTGAGCTACATCAACAAGGAGTGTGACCAGCAGGTTGAAGGAAGTGATCCTGCCCCTCTACTCCACTCTCATGAGACTCCACCTGCAGTACTGTGTTCACCTTTGGGACCCCCAATCCAGGAGAAACATGGAACTGCTCAAGCAAGTCCAGAAGAAGCCATGAAAATGCTCGGAGGGCTGAAGCACCTCTGCTATGGAGACAGACTGGGAGAGTTGGGCTTGTTCAGCCTGGAAAAGAGAAGGCTTCAGGGAGACCTTAGAGCAGCCTTCCAGTACCTAAAGGGGCCCTACAAAAAAGCTAGGGAGGAACTTCTTACAAGGTCATGTAGGCATAGGACAAGGAGGAATGACTTTAAGTTGAAAGAGGGTAGATTTAGATATAAAGACTTAAAGATCTTTAGAAATAAGGAAGATGTTCTTTACTATGAGGGTGGTGAGGCTCTGGCACAGGTTTCCCAGGGAAGCTGTGGCTGCCCCATCCCTGGCAGTGTTCAAGGCCAGGCTGGATGGCGCTTGGAGCAACCTAATCTAATGCAAAGTGTCCCTGCCCATGGCAGGGGGTTGGAACTAGATGATTTTTAAGGTCCCTTCCAACCCAAACCATCCTATGATTCTATTCTAAGTGTCGTGGTTTAAGCCCAGGCCGTAAATTAAAACCACACAGTCTACTTCCCCCCCCCCTTTCTTCCCCCACTCCTGGAGGGACAAGGAGGAGAATCGAAAGAATGCAACTCCCATGCTTTGAGATAAGAACAGTCCAGTAACTAAGGTATAACACAAATCATTACTGCTACCACCAATAATAATAATGATAAAGGAAATAACAAGGCAAGAGAATACAACACCTCACAACCCGTCAACCGATACCTCGCCCCCACCCAGAAGTGAACTAGTCTTTCTGGGTAATTCCCAGTTACATCCTGGGCATGACGTGCTGTGGTATGGAATACCTCTTTGGCTAGTTTGGGTCAGGTGTGCTGTCTCTGCTTCCTCCTGGCTTCCTCTCCTCCCTGGCAGAACATGAGACTCACAAAGTCCTTGGTCAGAGTAAACATTCTGACCAGTAACTGAAAACATCGGTTTTATGAGTACTATCCCCAGGCTGAAAGTCAAAACCACAGCACTGCACCAGCTACTAAGAAGGAGAAAAAGTGACTGCTGCTGCTGAACCCAGAACAGTATCCACCCCTTATTCCATACCGTTCACATCATGCTCAGATCCCACATTTTCAGTATACCCTCACTCTCATCTCAGTGCACTGTTATCTTAGTGCATGGACCAATCCCTATAAAGCTGCTGAGTCCATCTGGTCCATGATGTCGGGCTCCATCTCTTGTAACAGTCTTTCAGAGAAGGAGAGGCTGTGTCCAGTGTTCACACTCATGAATAACCTGGGCAGTAGTGTCCATTGTTAAGTCCACCCCTCGATCACAGGCCCATCTATGTGTTGCATCTCTGCCCTGATGACCTGAAGTGTCATGGGCCCACCAGGCTCAAAATAATTCACCTTCCCCTTCATCAGTTTCTGCAGCTTGTCACTGGGGACTCCATACAGCTGCCTTCCATCTCCGATGCTTCCAAAGCACTGGAGGGGCCCAGTGGACTAGATGCTTGCCCATACTGTCCCACACACCCTGACATTCATGACTGTCCAGCCTTGGGGAAAACCTCTTGGTCCTCCTATATCGTCGTCTAACTCCAGATAAGACCCAAACCTGACTCTGCTTAACTCTCGGGATCAGGCAAAATGGTCGTGGGTAGAACACACTCTGTATGTGTGCCAACATGGTGATCCCCATCACAATCAACAGGCAGGTCCCAAGGGTACCCAAAGGCCATTCAAAACCTTCAGAACCCTCAAATGATGCTGCTGTACTTGACACTGGGGCTGGTGTAGCTGCTGTGCTTGCCAGCTCTCTCACCACCAGCTTCTCTTTTTCTAAGTCCAGATCTTCCTCCTCTGCCTTGATGGGAAATGCTGCGTGGTCTCCTGCATCCTCCACCTGTCCCGGGTGCCCGAGGCTGGACCCAGCTGAGGCTCCCAAAGGTGGTATCTTGCTCTCTGCATCCTCCTGGGGCTCAGGCTCACGAGGCTCAGCGGGCAGCTGCCAAGGGATGCTCTCAGCTGCCGAGGGGCTGGGCTTGGCCGCGGGGCTCCGCTCCTCTGCCGCCTCCTCCCACTGCTCGGCAGCCGCCTCCTTCCCCTCCTCGACTGCCCCAACCTCCTCCACCAGCAGCCGCTCCCTCTCAGCCTCCAGTCCCGCTCCTACCGCTGCTTGGTCCCCGAGGCCACTCTCCCAGGCCGCTTCAGCTGCTGCCGGCTCCCGGGGCCGCTGCCCCTCAGCTCCCTGCAGCCTCCCAAAGACTAAGGCCAGGACGAGGGCCAGGACGGTGAAGAGCAGCGGGATGGCCAGGTACAAGTCCACGACCACATCCATCCCGCCCTGCTACCAGAGCCTGCTTGTATTACAAGCTATTACTGTAAAGTACAGTGAAACAAGAACCTTAGCCCAAGACCCACATTGGATAAACACTAACACAGCAAATACCGGCTCTAAGTAAGCTACAGCATACTGAAACTGTGATATCAGAAAGAACAACTTTGAGAGCCCATAAATCAGCATTGTGCCTTGGTCAGATCTGTCGTTATCTCAACCCTCGTGCCCCACTTGGGCGCCAAAAAGAACTGTCGTGGTTTAAGCCCAGGCCATAAATTAGAACCACGCAATCTACTTCCCCCCCACCCTTTCTTCCCCCACTCTTGGAGGGACAAGGAGGAGAATCGAAAGAATGCAACTCCCATGCTTTGAGATAAGAACAGTCCAGTAACTAAGGTATAACACAAACCACTACTGCTACCACCAATAATAATAATGATAAAGGAAATAACAAGGGAAGAGAATACAACACCTCACCACCTGTCGACTGATACCTCACCCCCACCTGGAAGTGAACTAGTCTTTCTGGGTAATTCCCAGTTACATCCTGGGCATGACGTGCTGTGGTATGGAATACCTCTTTGGCTAGTTTGGGTCAGGTGTGCTGTCTCTGCTTCCTCCCGGCTTCCCCTCCTCCCTGGCAGAACATGAGACTCACAAAGTCCTTGGTCAGAGTAAACATTCTGACCAGCAACTGAAAACATCGGTTTTATGAGTACTATCCCCAGGCTGAAAGTCAAAACCACAGCACTGCACCAGCTACTAAGAAGGAGAAAGATTGACTGCTACTGCTGAACGCAGGACACTAAGAACTAGTTACTGTAAAAAAAAAGATAAAATATTCTACATCAACTAAGCAACATGTACATGTTGCTTATTTTCAAGTTTGTGTAGCATTGTTTGAAATACTGTTTCAAAGTATTTGAAAGCATTACTGTTTCAAACCCTAAAGCACAGAGCTGCAATATTAATGTTGGCAGGAGCACATTAAAATTGTGATGTCATGTTAGATCTGCCTGTTCTAACCTGCCATACTGTTACTAACCCACCATATCAAATTACAGAGCAGAGCTGAAAAAAATGTGAGTCTACAGTGGTAACCAGTATTTCCTTTCATAACTATCCTGCTTATTTTTAGTAGTTAAGGTTTCTAATGTGATTGTGAGGCTGTAACTCATTGTTATTTGCTTGTTTTGCAGCCATCAGATGCTTTGATATTGGGAAAGATAAAAAATGTGGACTGTGTGCTGTTGGCAAGGTAAATGAGTATTTTGAGAGAGTTTATATTATGTGTTCTAAAGTTTTCTCGGAAGTTTCTTTTTACATTAGGTGAGCTGAATTTTTACTCTGGCTTCGCCTTGTTCTTTGTGGGCTTTTTTTTTCTTTTTCCTGAACAGATTTGATGCTACAGGGACTAAAAGCATAAAATGTACTATGTAGGTTAGGAAAGGGAAATCCAGTGGGGGTGCTGCCTGCTCTTGTGATAGGTAGGTAGTGCCTGATAAGCCCAGTAATCCATCTCCTCTCTGTATTTGCAATTTTCTGTTGTGCAACTTAGAAATTGCCTGTTTCCAGATGAATTATATCTCTGGTATCACAGTAGACTCTTCCAAACCATTCGCTTTTATTATTGAGTCCTCTGGCTGTTATCTTTATTGCTTAGGATGCTGCATGCCCTCTAGTTGTCCTTCCGTAAGTCATTTTTATTCAGACATCTCTTAAAGAGACTCTGGAAGCAGGGTCTGCAGTCTGCACTTGAGTGTATGGAAATTCTACACTAGTGTAAACATGGATATCTAGGACCAGTGTACTGCTAAATTAAACATAAGAATAGTAAAACATCTCACAGCATGGCCAGAGCCTAGTGCTGATAGTGTCTGTCAGCAGTTCACGGCTGGTGAATCGAGTCCAGGATCCTTCCAGAGTCCAGGCGAGAGCAGCAGAAGATGCTGGAGTAGTAGGGCCAAAGACAGGGCTGGAGACAAGGCTGCAGCATGTGTCCAAAGTCCATCCAGAAAACATGTCTCAAGCCAAACTACAGCATAGGTCTAAAGGCCATCCTGGAGGCAGGGCTGCGGACAGGCACACCTGTGACATAGCTGAGGCCAGGAATGGAGGCTGGGGCCTGACCTTGGGGACAGGAGGACCTAGGTTCATGGGCACTAGGTGTTTGGGTGAAGGGTGAGGCTGGCCAGGGCAACTACGACTTAGTGGTGCCCTCAGAGCCTCAGTTCTTTTTCCATTAAGCTACTCAATGTTAACTACTCAGTGTTAAGTGTTTCTGCAACTACTCTTTTGTCTGTAGTTTTACTTTTCTTATCTGTCTTATCTTGCACAGACTTTGCTCATGCATTTTATTACACCTGGACAACATTTTTCTGATTTTCTCAAATGAAATGCTAAGCCAAGGTATCATAGTTATACTATATTAAAGTAAACCTTGGGTTACAGGTGGCTGAATTTACAAGCTGTTGTTTACATCCTCATTGGAACTTAGAACCATTCATATACAACCTTCATAAGTTTACTTCTGGGGCAAAGAAACTTGCAACTTCACTTTGTGTTTTGGGAAAAATAACACAATTGCTTGAGAATGTCAGATTTTTTTTTTAAAGGCATGCATATTCTTAAAGAGGATTGTGACAACAAAAAAGGACATTAAAAAATAAATCTACTTGCCTAGTAGCTTATCAGAAATGCTAATGACAACATGGGAATCTTCTCTGACAGTGCTTGATCAAGTTGTGTGCAATGTCCAGTTTCCAAATGATTAAGTTCTTAAGACCTTCTGGTCTCTGTGAAAAAAATCAATTGGGAAATTAAGTTCCTCTTTTCCTCTTGCAAGGTTGAAAATAACTTTCAAATGTGTTTGGTCACTGTTTGAATGATACACCTCTGTAGACATGACAGAGATAACATGAAAGCTTGTGCTTACAAGACTAAGTATTTCCTGTCTTGGTAAAAAAATACACTGCAACAGTGTGAAGTGATTCTTCTAATTTATGAAATATGTCAGATCATTTTAAGAGCAAAGAGAAAAATGTGATGATTCTAAAGTGTTCTTTGGGAAGGTGACTTTCTATTCTTTCTGGTCCTAATTTCTTGTGATACGCTGTTCTTTTCTGGGTAGAACCCGCACTTCTGAGCAGAAAATTTGTAGGCATATATAAACCTTAGAAATCTGTTGTAGTGTGTAGAAGATTAAATTTGTTACATTGGATTTTCAGAATCTATGGAACTGACAAAATTCGGAGAAAAATGCTTTTTGTACTTTTGAAGCTGCTAAAGTATATTTGGATCATATTTTCAAGTTTCTTTCCTTTTCAGTCTTGAACTTAAAATTATTTCATTTAAAATGAAAACTATACCAGTACTTCTTAAATCAAATACTGAGAGAACCTTAATACAGTTAGGAAAACAAGCTACACTGAAAGTAGCTGAAATGATTCTACCTCCAATGTTCCACCTCCAGTGTTGTTAGTGAAATTACATTTTCTGGAATTCTCTTTAACTGGGAGAAAGAAGGCAATTTCAGTCTAATTTATTTTACTCTCTTGCAACGTGTATCTTTGCAGACATGGAAGGCATCATACAGTTATGCCATCAAATGTCAATTACCGTGCCAATATCTGGGCATTGAAAGAAGAAAATTGTTCCCATGTATTAGCGACTACTGCCTGTGGTTCATTACAAGAGGAAATACAACCTGGTGATCTTGTCATAATTGACCAGTTCATTGACAGGTGAGTAACATTTGGGCTTAATTGTGTTTGGGGGAGAAAAATAGGACAAGTGGGGTTAAACTGTTTAATAACATGTTAATTTCTTTTTTTTTTTTTTGTGGAATGAGGTGAGAGCTTCATTTCTTATGGCAAAAAGTAACATTGTACAAGAAGACATGATAGGAAACAGGAATGAGATTACAAGAAGTTCAGCTCTAACAGACACAGAAGAAAAATCAGGCTTTGAAGAATAGCCTCAAACAAACTAACATATATCTCTTTTGGAAGAGTCTTCTGAAGAGAGTATATCTTTTGCTCTCCGATGTAGGAGAGGAACATGAATAAGAGCATAGGCTGTTACAAATTTTAAGAATCTGAAAGGGAACGGAAAGGTGCAAGAAAACATAGTAGGAGCCAGGTAGGAAAATATGTACTGTAATAATGAAGCTCTACAGAAGAGAGATCAAATACAACACAGTGCATAAAGATAGGAAGTTGTTTTAAAAACAGGATAGATGCTAGCATTTTTTATTTGCAAAGAATCAAAGGAAGTAAATTTTTTCCAAAGTCTGTGTACTCCAGTCAGTCCTCCACTCTTGGATTATTTGACCTTTAGAAAAATTGAAGCAGAGGGGAAAAAAACCCTGCATATTTAAAGACCACCAACTAC
The DNA here is from genome assembly GCF_963264785.1 of Psittacula echo. NCBI lineage: Eukaryota > Metazoa > Chordata > Aves > Psittaciformes > Psittacidae > Psittacula > Psittacula echo. Next base: position 63,164,486 of record NC_137742.1, on the reverse strand, counting down.
ATCAAATACTTCAAAAATGTAGTTGGACTTTTTAAGAGGTAAATTTGTTATTTCTACTTACAGATGTTCTATATCTGGAAGTCTTATTTGGTATTCCACCCAATTTTAAGTGTTTGGAATGGTTTGTGCAGCTTCTTTAAGCTTTTGTGAGGCTGCTGGTAATACTTCGTTGCCAACTGAAGATGTATACCTAGCTTTGTTCTCTCCTGTGTTGGAGGCCCAGAGAGGTGCTGGAGTCCCCATCTTTGGAGATACTCAAAAGTCACCTGAACATGGTCCTGGGCAACTGGTTCTAGGTGGCCTGGCCTGAGCAGGTTGGATCAGATTATTCCAGAGGTTTTTCTAACCTTACCCACTCTGTAGCTCTGTGGTCTGTGGTCTTCATTTAGAGTTTATTCAGATGGTTGCCAGTAGTAACACATAGCCCATATATGAGCAATGTTTCGTTCAGGCAAGTAAGTTTTCATTTCAGTGTAGAAGAGTGGGAAGTTTTGGAGACTTGTTTCATGCTTCAGGAAACCCAAGAAGCTACTCAGAAAAGCAGTTGAGAATGTTTCAGTGTGGAAAACAATATGTAATAGGAATTTAAAAATCATTACTAGCCTGCCCTTTAATTCAGAAAACTGAATTAAAGACAAGTTTTAAGTCTGTTTCTTTTGACAGTTTGATTTCTCTGATTAGTCATTTTGCCTGAGGACCTTTGCCAGTGGGCGTCACACTGCTGGCTCTTTGGAGAGAGGGTCTGCATTTTTGCCTTTCACAAGGCATCTGTAAGAGTTTTTCTTAAGTTTGTATAGACAGTGCTAAAATAGTGGGATTTCTTTATTAGACCATGTAGTAATGTGGCCATTCTCTCCAAAAAACAAGGGGTATCTGAAAGGCAGAGATTAATATCCTTAGAGCTTTTCTAAGCTGTTGTTGGCCTGTCCAGCAGTATCTGAAATATTATAGTGCACAAAATGGATTATGACTTTTTCCCATTTGCTCCAGTTCCAATTGCTGATCTCTTTTCCTATTTTATTATCTCATCCTTAAGACTACACCATTGTTTTTTATTATTTTTCCCCAAATCTACTCTGACATATAACTTACATTTTTTTTAAATACTTGCTGGTGACTTGGATGGGGATCTGGTTTGAGCAGTAGTAACAGCATACATTTTGTGGTTTAGCTGTGGGTTGAATTTTACTGTTGCCTTACTTTTCTCCTGTAGAGTACAGTATTTGACACACTGAGGGGAAGAAAAGAATGTCTCAAATAGTTTTGTTCCAGATGGGGTTTGCCATACAATTAGCTGAACTAGCTTGAGGCAGTACATTTGAAGGTAAAGTGATGGTGGGCAACAGTCCTAGTAGTTGTCAGAATGGCATGCTGAATGGCAATTTCTCTAGCATTTGACCATTTCTATGTAATGAAACAGTTTCTCAATTGAAAAAAGGAAGAAAAAACATTCTTCTACTTGCAGGCTACCAAAGCATGTATGTGATCTTTCTGAGAGAATGAAGACATCCTGTTCCAGGGTTTTTCTGGTTAAATTCACACCTCTCTTGTTCAGGAAGCTGTTCCTATAAATTCTCACCTCTTCAATTTAGGAGTGAAATAATATGATCAAGCTCTATGTTGACTAGCTTGATTCAAACTTGATTCTTTTCCTTCCTGGAAGCTTACCATGCTCTTATTTTCAAAGACTACTTGCCTGACTATTAAATTTAGCTGATTTCTTCTGGGTAGAATGGCAGCATAATGTGGCAGTTTGTGTAATTTAGGGATAAATTGGCTTTTCAGTGTGTTAACAACAGATTTTCTCTAATTAATTGACAGTGTGCAACTGGACTACTCTTGAGCTCAATTCTGAAAGGTTTGTACAGGTAGTCATTAATATCATACTGATACTTCTGTTCCATCCCAGGAATGCTGTTTTCAGATTTGTGTAAATATCTTGCTTTGTCTTCTGTTTTCTCCCTGTTCTTCTCATTGAGCATGTTATCTGCTTTTACAGGACAACTAAAAGACATTGTACTTTCTACGATGGACAGCATTCCAGTCTTTCAGGAGTGTGTCATGTTCCAATGGCAGAGCCATTCTGCGCGAAAACCAGAGAGGTTAGTGAATTTTGTAGTAGTATTTAGAAATGTTACTTTTGTGGCACTTGTGATACAGTAGCCTAATTATGCATTCTTAGAATACAAGGCAATCTGGATCTCTTTATTCCTGTTTCTCAGATATGTCATGGTATGAAGGAAAAATGTGACATTTGGAAAGCATGGAAAATAACATATCTTGTTTCTATAGGAGCTGTCTTCCTAAGGGAGATATGCAGAAGATATCAGTTGGCAACCAAGATTTTCCCAGGATCTTAGTAACAGGACAAAAGATCTTTATTTCATGTAACCAGAGAAGAAAGCAATAGAGTGGACAAAGAATGAATTTAAAATAGGGAATTAGTTCATTTTTGTTCTGAATAAAACTTCACCTGTGGTAGGTGCACTCTACATACTTAATACAAAGAATTAAATAAATAGTACTTTGGCATTCAGAGAAATTACGATATTGCATTTATGGTTTTTTACATTGTAGCAATGGGTGACTGTGGAGAGGCAAGGCTTAGTTTAAAGGATATTAAACATAGTACCAAGCCAAATTACAGTAGCCTTTTATTCTTAACTGTTGCTCTTAGTGTCATCATTTCAAGATTTTCAGGCTTCAAAAACACTCTAAGTGAAACTGTGAACTCTATGCTCTGTTTTTCAACACCCTTAGAAGCTTCTGGGAGGAGTGCATCTGTGGTAAAATATGCCAGCTTAGTATATTCTTAGATCTGAGGACCTGTTGGTCCACAGCATTGTTAGTACAGAAATGCTTCGGTGCACTTGGAATCAAGGTGTTTTGCAATGAAGTAAAAACATTTTACATCTCATGAAGAAACAAACCACTATATATTATACATGTACATGCTTTTGCCTTTCCTCCATTGAGCAGCAAATTGTACAAAATACTTTGCATTTTCATGCAACAGAAGCCTAGCCACATGCTCTTACCAGAGGTTAGTTGGTATGTAGTTGCTTACTATCTTTAGGCATGAAGTCATGTCACAACAGATACAAGAAGTTTATTGAGAGCTAACTGACTGTACACTTTCTGAAATTGATTAAAACCAGTGTTATTACTGAAGTGATAGGCAGTATTTCATACTGTGTGTCTTTCTCACTTTTTTAACAAGTTAAGTAGATTGTATAAACCGTTTCCTGAGTTGCAGGAAATACATGCCAAGGCTACTTTTCATTTGGTTCTTGAGTAGCTAGAAAAGATGTTCTTTGTATATTACATTTTTTGAAAAATAACAGAAAAACGCTTCTTTTTAAACAGATTAAAAACATTTAGGTACTTCCCTATCTCACATGTGATCAGTATCTCATTAGCCTATATGTTCTAGTCAGCCTAACAGATGTTTTAAAGAACCTCAGAACATGTGGTTTTGAGCTCTCAGTGAGGCTGAAAATGGATACTTTCACTTCATTTGAAAATACCAGATAAAAGAGACTTAAACTTTTTTCCTGGAACTATCCCTGAACATTCTTGGGATAATTTCAGCTCACTAACTTATCTTAGTTCAGGGGAATTTCTTAGATAAATGCAATAATAATAAAGTCAAAACTATTAATGTAATAGACTATGTAAGGAATTTTGCATTAAAACATCTGAAAACTTTATATTAAATTGCATTTGTGTAAATACATGAAAATACTGGTTTATTTGGTTTATGCTCTGTAAATTAAATTATAATCTGAAAGGAATTTGCCTTTTCTCTGACTGTAAAGTTTTTAATAATGTAGAGTGCCTTGGTTATTGTTGCTCTCAGAAACAGGCTTGCTGCAACAACTTGAAGAGAGTAAAGTTGGAACTTTGTCAAGAGTTTCAGGGAAATACTGTTCAAGTGTGGTGTAAGTCAAATCACAATTGAAGTTCTCTATTGATTTATTAATAACATATAATTAACTGGCAATAATTGAATAATATATTCAGAATGAATATCAGCAAGAAACCACAATATTAGGTGTGATTAGTATTAGATTAACTTACAGCGTGTGAATAAATACCTACAAATTTTTAAGTGTCGTTCTGTGGCTAATCCCCAGAAGCTGTGCTTTACCCCTGCACTCGTTTTCACACAGTTGTACGGACAAATACCCTTTTGCAGTATATGTGAGTTATATGCACACCCATCCTTTTCTGCGGATGCAGGTTCACCTGCAGTGGGAGATGTGGGTACTCCAGCTTTATGTGTACTTGTTCTGCTCCACACAATCCACTGATGTCAGTAAGTAGACACCTCACAAGGTCATATAGCACACTCAAAGTATTGCAGATTGGTGCACCTGTCTATGTCGAGTGCAGGCTTCTAAAAGGCTTTTTGCTGGGAGGCTGCTCCGCCTGGGCTGTGTGAGTGTAATGATGCTGACAAGTCAGCTTCCAGTGGTGTCAGCCTAGGTTTTCACTGCTGCTGTGTTACAAAGGTCTCTCCTGTCCTGTCACAATTTTTCATACTGCTTTCATCCTTCTTTTCAAGCTTTTATTTTCTGTTGATAGTAATTTTAAACAAATGTCATTGTAGTTACTTTCCCCTTCCTACGCAGGGCAGTTGCAGGTGTCTTAGTCTCATTTACACTTGCTGGTACCCTCTTATTCCTGCTGTATCAACTGGCATTAGCCAGGCCATTTACCAAGAGAGAAGGTTACTGATTTTGCCATATACAAGGTCCTGGTTGGAACTGTAATGCGAAGTACGTGGTATATGTAAAGTGTACAGTTCACTGGCATGGAAAACTGCAGTAATAATTTCTCTACAGATTCCCAGGATACTCTTTGAAATATGTGCTTCATAGCTTGTGCTTTACAAGCATACAGTAATGGGAAGTCTTACTTTTGAAAAAGTAAATTTTGCTATTACTATTCTCACCAGCTCAGCTCCACCAGGTGGTAATGTAGTGATCAGTGGAGCATTTTAACCATTCTGTTCTCAGTGTAAATACAGCCTAAATACCATGCAAAAAATTTTCTGGTTTCCAATCTTCTTGGTCTGCATTTGCAAACAGTAATCCAACTGATACTGACAAAATCAGAGGAATTCATAGAATCATAGAATAGTTAGGGTTGGAAAGGACCTTAAGATCGTAAAGCTCCAACCCCCTGCCATGGGCAGGGACACCTCACACTAAACCATGTCACCCAAGGCTCTGTCCAGCCTGGCCTTGAACACCACCAGGGATGGAGCATTCACAGCTTCCCTAGGCAACCCATTCTAGTGCCTCACCACCCTAACAGTAAAGAATTTCTTATATCCAATCTAAACTTCCCCTGTTTAAGTTTGAACCCGTTATCCCTTGTCCTGTCACTACAGTCCCTAATGAATAGTCCATCCCCAGCATCCCTATAGTAGGACTATTAACATCTCTTACTGCATGAGGAAAGTGAAACTGATCCTTGGTTTTGGACGTCTTTAGCTATATGAAGCTTGACTTTTTTGTACAAAGCTAATTTCATTTGCATGCAAGTTTTTCGATGGGTTGCAAAAGTAGTGCACGCAGGGGAATTACTTATTTCCTTTTCCTGATATTGGCATGTTTTGCAGGTTCTCATTGAAACCGCCAAGAAGCTGGGGCTCCAGTGTCATTCTAAGGGAACAGTGATCACAATTGAAGGCCCACGTTTCAGTTCTCGAGCAGAAAGCCATATGTTTCGCAGCTGGGGAGCTGATGTTATCAACATGACCACAGTGCCTGAAGTGATTCTTGCAAAAGAAGCTGGAATGAGTTATGCTAGTATTGCCATGGCAACAGATTATGACTGCTGGAAGGAACATGAAGAAGCAGTGAGTAAAACTTTTTTTCCTCTGGGTCCTGTCCTGAGGGATCTGGACAAGAACCTGTAGGTTTTCGTAAGAGATCGCATAGTGAAATACATCTGTTCTTACGTCAGTATCTCTGAGTTATTCTGGGTAAACGATTGTAAAGTAAGAACAGAACCAGTTGTTGCTACCTCATTCGTTTTCATAAACTGGCCTCACTACTAGCAAAGTTGTCTACTCTTGCCTGAATCAGGGAATCTGTAGATGAAGCTCATGAGCTCTGTGTATGATTCGTCTTCCCATAATTTGTCTAGTGTTTTGGGGTTTGTTTGCTTGTCTTTTTCTTTTGCAGCTCGGTGCAAAATGATGTATCTGCTTTAGTTCTCTTATTTGTGTAAAATACAATAAGACATGCACCCACAGAGGAAAGAAGTTTTTACTGGCTAAAAAGATTGCGACATTTTAAGGCTTTACCTTTTCACTTAGAGATGTATGAGTTAAATTAATTTATTTGGGTATTTAAAATGTGTGCCATCAAAATTAAGAAACACCACTCAGTTTTATTGTATTTCTAGGTTTCAGTGGATAAAGTTTTAAAGACACTGAAAGGGAATGCAAATAAGGCTACTAGCATACTCCTTACTGCTATACCTCAGATAGGTTCCATGGAATGGACTGACACCCTGCACACCCTGAAAGTAAGTATACACGATGCTGATGAGTACTAGGAACAATGTATGCATTTATACATGTAATATAGGTATACGTTCCAAGATGCTTCTGCTTAAATCACAGCTTCTTAGAGTAGGTGCTTCAACAAGCCAAATCCATTTAAGATAAGTAAACAAATCCATACAAGATTCTCACAAGCTTTATTGCAAACATCTAGCTTCAGTTTTTAAAAAAAGAGTTACAAAAGGTAAAAAAAATAAGACTATCTGTATATTGTTGATGAAGTGTTATCCTTCGTAGCACAGGTAAGATACAAGTCTGTGTGAGTATCCAAGTTAAAAACGCATACCTCTACTCAGTTTTAGCTTAGCTCTTCAGAACTATGAAGATCCAAGCAGAGAAAACTGAACCATATTAAAAACATGGTGCTGTCTTTAATATGTAGAAAGAGAGGAGTCTGTTGTTTATATAGATAATAAACAGATTGAAATTGTTAGAACTGTGTTCTCCCACAGGTTTTAGATCCACAAAGCATTAAAAAAATAGAAGATAAAAACATTTGAAAATACATTGATGGGAAATCTGGGGGCAGATTTTTTCCTTAGACAAGAGTTTACTTACGTGTTTTAGATCACCTCTAGTGATGGCATGTTTGACATTCATTCGTGATTATAGCATAGAGGGAAAGAAAAATGTTAAAATAGTTTGGATGTCTATACAACTTTTTTGGAGATTTTGAGAGTTACCATTCTCTGGTAACTCCTGTCTTGGGTTCTTTCTTTTTTTTGAGAACCTACTTTTTATTAGAAGGTCTTGGGTTATGTTTATGACTCTTCATCACCCGGTTATCTGAAATTTTAATGTTCCTTCTGTACATTTATGAGTTAACTGACTTTTCCCTTTCCCCTTTGCAGTTTTTTAGGAAGTTGAGTCATGGATGGGTAAGGGAGACAACAGAATCAGTATTCCTTCTCACATCTACTCCACAGAAGATATTTTCAGAGGATGAGGGCTACACTTTTTGGTTTTGTTTACAAGGCATATATATGCCTTGTATACAAAAAAAACTCTCAAAGTTTGAACAAATAATCTAAAAAGAGGTGCTAGATATTCCTCAGCTACTTTGGCCGTGCTGTCTTGCAAGGAAATTTTCCAAGTATATAATGCCGCTTAAGTACTGAGGAATCTGCCTCCAGTTTTGGCAAGTGTACTGCAGTAGGCATCATTCTATTGCTTTCATTTGTATGATTGTCATGATTCTTCATCAGGAGTGAAAGAGCAGGTTACTGGAAGGACCTCGCACTGAGTTTGCAAGGTTCCTCTTTAATAAATGCTAACCCTTCTTTCAGTTCATTGCAGCTATTTAGAACACCAGTTCACGTGCTTCGTCCAGCTCAGCGCCTGAACTATTTGCTGCAAAGAAAATATGCATCAAAGGAAGGGTCACTCCATTCTCATGTAGCTTCTTACACACTGAGGCGTCTGCTACTGCCTGATCAGTGATGAATATTGAGATAATTTTTCTTGGAATTGGCAATTCTTTTGTGTGTAGGCTCTTTGCTGATAGTAACTTGGTTTGAGTGATAATATACTGAGCAAGAATGTTGATCTGAAGGCATTAGAAGAACTGAAAATAGGAACTAGGTATGGGCAGTAAGGATTGAGATATTATGTCAGAAGACCAGGAGTCATTGATTGGTTTTAATTTAAACAAGTACTCTGAAAAAGTGACAGGGAAGTCTGAGGCTTTGGAGGCTTCCTCTGATTTTACTTAGTAAGGGCAGGAAAGGCTAAAAATCTTTGTTTGAGGCATTAAATGGTGCTAATATAGATGAGGCATTGATCCTAGGCTTCTGTGTTAATGAATAAGGAGAGAGACAGTTTTGCAATACAGCAAAGAGATGTATATATGTGCCTCTGTATGAGTGTGTAGTTGAACCATAAAGAGTTTTAAAAAACTATTTTCTTTGTAGATATGTTCTTCTGTGTGTTTTACTCTGGTCAGATGATGGGGGTTTTTTGAACTCATCTTCTTTGGAGGCACCTTTTCCTAGAGTTTGAAGGCAGTGCCTCTTGCATGCCCTGCAGTAATGTGGTAAGGAATGCAGACAAAGAGGGAGCTGAGCAAAACTGCAGCTGATACTCTGCTGTTATTGATGATGTAAAGCCATGCCAGCCTGTATCCAGGACACATCTGGGCATCTCAGATGGGCATTTGCCAGTGTCTGCTTCTGGTGTTTGGGAAAGCCTGTGAAACCATCTCTGTATAGACACAACTTTTCCTCTGAGTTCTGTAATCTGGCTGCTTTGACTGGAGGAACTTCACCCGGCAGGAGAAGTTCTTTGAAGTTTGTCTCTGCCTGGCTGCTGTCTCTTCCCATATGCACCTTTAGAGAAAGGTTTCTGTTCTTGAGAGCTGTGCTTCAATATTGATGGAAGAAACATGTAGAAATCACTTTTTTTATTGAAAGAACTTCATTTTCAGAGCATTCTGATTATATTTGCAAAAAGCTTTCTGGGAATGTGATGTAGGCAGTATGCTAGCCTTAAAAACAAAAAGCAAGCTGCACAGTGTTTCATTTGTAGCCTGTGAGCCTAACATCTTTAATTTAGTGTTTCTTCAATATGATTGTTGTTCTCAGTAGCAATAAGCCTGTTACGTAGGTTTATGAAGTTGTAATGTCAAGTCCTTGAACTGTTGGAGGGTATCCTGTCCCTGCAATTTTTGTGGTGTCGGAGGAAGTTAGAAATACTATACACGTGGAAAGATTATGCCTGTTTGTAATCCAATAGAAGCTATGTAGTCTGGCTTTTATGTTGAAAAGTAATTCTGCTGTGCATTGGCAGAGAAAGCATTCATCCTACTTTGTCTTTGTATTTCAGACAACAGTGCAGTGTTCGGTCATTCTGCCAAAACAGTAACAGCCTGGATGGATCTTGGAGTTCAGGTGCTCACAAGGAAGGGTGAATCACTCTTGAACTCCAGAGGTTATAGTATCTTCAAAAACTATTACAAACATAAAAGACTATGGTAAACATTTACCAATGATAATGTATAAGACAACTTTTATAACCTTTGTCATGCTTCATAATGTATAAGATGTTGTCATGCTCTGTTCAGTGACACCTTTCAGTTGCTGGAAGAAATGACAGGCTAGGTAATACTCTCACAGTTTCATAAACTAAGAACTAAGAAAGTATATTCACAAGTATGCTATTTGCTTTGCTATTTCTGCCTGCATCTTTTCCTTCAACAAGGCAAATGTTTACAGTTCACTTAAGAAACACACCAGAAAAACTGAACAATCCATTTCAAAACAGAATTATACTATTTTTGTACATTATCCAAGTTTTTTTATTTCAGTGAGTTTTTTTAAAGCAATGGTTTTTGTTTATGTTACAGAAGACACAGACTAATAATTGTGGTGGTTCTTTCACAGCAGCAGTTGTGAAATGAATGTTACCACTTTAAAAAATTAGGTAATGCTTGAGTCAAATTTGTGCCTGAAAATGTACTTATGTCACTTGCAGAACTGTACTTCTGCCAGTGTTCTGAACACTGTGCTGGCGTTTCGCTGCTTCATTGATCTGTACAACTCCGAGATTAGTTTCTGTTTTAAGTGATATATGTGCTTTGAATGTGTGCATTTCTTTTTTTAACACAATTTGGCTTCAGTAAAATAATGTGCTTCTTGCCTAGTAAATAAAACAAATGAAACCTGTGCTTTTTCAAGCTGTGTGGAATTTTTTTAATTAATATTATTTACTTCTAGTCATTAGTGAGTAAATTTTGTTTGTCTGACAGTAACTTTTCCCATTCATGGAAGGTCAGTGGTCATACCTTGTGAATACCACTTGTAGAAAGACCACTTTCAGGAAATACTGTGCTGCTGTTCTGAGTCTCTGAAATAATAGAGATGGTTGAGACGGAAGTCGGTGAGAATGCAGTCCAAACCAAGCCAGGGAAAGATCAGAAACATGAAATGTATGGATTGTTACAGAGAAAAAAAAAAAAATCCAAAGGTAAACAAATAAAGCAGGTACATAAAGATTTTTAGCTTGCTAGTCCAGTCTGCTTCTGTGGAGCCTTCAGATTTGGACACATTCTCCCAAGCAAAACCAGTGCAGATGCTTTTCAGGTATTGGGAAAATAGTTTAACCAACTTTCCATATTTCCTGATTTTTTTTTAAAGAAACAAATTGCAGGAGCCACACCTTGAAGCTTGACAGGAAGAAGGCTACAGATCTAACATACCTTTTTCTACTTTTGATACTGTTGTGGTTTAAGCCCAGCCGGTAACTCAGAACCACGCAGCTGCTAGTCTCTCTCCCTTTTCCTGCTCCCCAGCTCCCAGAGGGATGGTGAGGAGACTCGAAAGAATGTAACTCCCATGGGCTGAGATAAGAACAGTCCAGTAACTAAGGTATAACACAAACCACTACTGCTACCAATTATAATAATAATGATAAAGTAAATAACAAGGGGAGAGAATACAAAACTAAAAGGGGAAAAGGAAAAGGGAACAATAAACACAAATGAAGCACAATACAATTGCTCCCCACCCGCTGACCAATACTCAGACAAACCCAAGCAGTGATCTGGCCTTCCAGGGAGCTCCCCTCAGTTTATATACTGGGCATGAAGTGCTGTGGTGTGGAATATCCCTTTGGGTCAGGTGTCCTGTCTCTGCTTCCTCCCGGCTTCCCGTGCCCCTCCTCACTGGCAGAGCATGAGATTGAAAAGTCCTCGATCGGAGTAAGCATCACTAGCAAGAAGTAAAACACTGGTGTGTTATCTGCACTGTTTCAGACTAAAGTCAGAAGAACAGCACTGCAGCAGCTACTAAGAAGGAGAAAAATGGCTGCTACTGCTGAACCCAGGACAGATATCTACCCAAATCAGATAGCTGCCCTTAGACAATGTTTTTCACTGTTCTTAATCTTTGCCCCTGGACAATTTTAGTGAATTGGATTGGAACCGTAAAACCTGGGTTTGGATGTTCCAAGAGAAAGCTGTTTCTGGGTGTCCATTTTCAATCCCCCTGGTTTTATTTTTACATTCTGTAGTGACATAAAAAGATAATTTGTGTTAATTTTCTTGCTTTACATACTGAGTACTTACAATGTCACGGGACAGTATGGCACAGAGCAGATCCATAGATAGTTTTGTTACACATTTCTGTTGTAAATTCTTCATCTTTCTACAAAAGGCTAGATGATACCACTAGGTAAGGAAAGGAATTAGGTAGATGGCCACTTCTAAAGAGTTACTGTCAATAGCCCAGTGTCTAAATAGAAAGCAGGAATAAGTGGTGTCCCTCAAGGGTCTGTGCTGGGACCAACACCACATAGTATCTTCATCAATGATGTAAGATTGTGGGATTGAGTTTGTGCATGACATCAAGCTTGAGTCAAGCTAGTTGATTTGCTGGAGAGAAGGTTTGCCATCCAGAGGAACCTTGACAGGCTTAAGGAGTGAGCTTAAGGGAATCTCATGAAGTTCAACAAGGCCAAGTGCAAGCTCCTGTGCCTGGGTCAGGTCAACCCATGGCATCATTACAAGGCTAGAGGATGAAGAAATTGAGAGAGCAGCCCTGTGGAGAAGGGGTTGTGGATACGAGTGCATGAAAAATTGGATGTGAGATAGCAATGTGCTCTTACAGCCCAGAAAACCAATTTGCATTCTAGGCTGCAGCAAAAGACAGGTGACCTGAATGTCAAGGGAAGTGCTTCTCCCCAGCTCCTCTGCTCATGTGAGGCTGCACCTACAGTACTGCATTCAGCTCTGGGGTCTTCTGCACAGGAAGGACATGGACCTGTTGGAGCAGGTCCAGAGGAAGGCCACAGAGACGATCAGAGGGATGGAGCACTCCTCCAACAGGGAAAAGCTTCACTTGCAGAAGTGAAGGCTGCAAGAGACCATATTGTAGCCTTTAAAATGGGGTTTATAGGAAAGATAGTAACATTTTTTAGCATGGCCTGTTGCAAAAAGGACAAGGAGGAATGGATCTAAACTATAAAAGGGTACATTTGGACTATATATAAGGAAGAAATCTTTTATTATGAGGGTAGTGAAACACTGAATGAGGTTGCCCAGAGAGCTTGTGCATGCCTCATCGTTGGAAGTGTTCATAATCAGGTTGGACAGAACTTTGATCATCTTGATCTAGGGAAAGATGTCCCTGCCCATGGTGGGGAGCATCAGGCTAGATGGTCTTTGAAGGTCCCTTCCAACGCAAACCATTTTATGTTTCTGTAATACCTGTTTGCTCTGTCAACATACGCATGGTATCTGAAGGTGTCTCATGCAGAATTAATACACACTGGTAGTGTGTTTGTGCAAAGTTTAGCATTGATTTTATTCTCTTAGAAATGTATTGGGAGATACTTATCAATACTATACAATAAAGTTAGTAACTGGCAAGAAAAGCGTAGGTTACATGTAAATGTATAAAGATAGGCCAAATAGCAGGTTTTACTTGTGTTTCTAAACAGGCCTAAGAAAAATACTGAATTTATTGTAGGAACTGCTGCAGGTATGCTAGAGAACAAGATGCAGATGTAATGTACTGCATCACTAAAACCAAGTAAACATTCTAGCAGAGAACACTGGTTGTTCTTGGACTCAAAATGTCTCATTGACAAGAGTGAGACAATAACACACAGAGGACTTTGTTGATGGAAATTACTTCCTTCTGTTTGACTGTCCCTACATGACAATTCTATTTTTTTACAACCGTTATTCAGTCCATTCTCTCTGGTGGATTTGGAGTGCCACCTTCTCGTGCAGAGTATTGATACTGCTCCTATATTTTAACATGAGAATCAATGCTAACAAATGCTAGCTGGAGGTTCTTGGAAAATCACATCTTGGCCTAGTATACAGCTTAAGGGGATACAGGGTGCTATATTGTTACTGTTGCTTAGTTTTCAAATACCTCAGGCTCCAAAAGGAGTGCCTCTCAAAGTTGACTGATGTCACTGCTCCTCTTACAGAAAGTTTGTGTCTTCTCTGGGTTAAACATAATCTGTTGCACACTTACTGCTACAGTTTTACACTGATATCTTTTATACCAAATATTGTCTCTTACCAAAATTGACAAAGCTTTCAGCAGGACCTTTCAGAACCTGACTGGTTTGTATGTGTGTTTCCCAAACCTTTATGTTTTAAAGCCTCATGTGAACACTGACTACTTCAATACAATTAGCTAAACAGTGACCTCTGGAGAAAATTAAGCAGCTTCTCTGTATTTTGCATGCCTTATGCAGGGTAGGTTAGAAGTGTGGGAAGCCTGGCGTAGTATTAACTAATGAAGTTTAACTTTACATTCTTCAAGCCTAATTTTCATTTTCCAGTGGAATTGTTCTAAACTAACTCATCAATTTTTTTATGACCTAAATGCTTTCAAGGTTTTTAGGGGAAAGAGATCACCCTTACAGCCAGCAGGAGCTGCTGAGAAACAGGTCAGTCTGACGTGCTTCTATGCAGGATTTGCCTTGGGGGAATAGAAAAACGTAGCTGGGAAACAGTGAGTTTATTGGAAATAAATGCTGAAAACCTAATTTTCTTGCCTGTGTATACAGAGGGGAGACTGAATGGAAGCGAGTGATTGTAAATAGCACAGGTGCACAGAAAAGGAGACGTGACAGTATTAGCCAAGGACTGGGAAATACAGAATTGGTAGCCAACTGATTCCTTGTAAAATTTTCAACTGGGCCCCAAAGAAAATGACAGAGCTTGTAACTACACGAAATGTACAGATCCACAGAGACCACAAGCGGAAGTATCACTGCAGGGTACACTCAACACACAAATAAAGAACACAAGAGGAAGATGTACACCCACTTGCAGGAGCTTTTGTCCGACTGTAGTTCTGGTGGCATTCATTAGGAGTTCTGCTTCATCTTGGCGGATGAGTCACAGGCGACAGATCTCCTTCCTCAGTGACTATAGAGACTTCTGGATTTGGACTCAATAGCAATTCAGGCCCAAACAGCCCTTGTCTGTATTCCAAGCCGGCACCCCATGCTTGTACATGAACGTGTGATTTCTCTGACTCCAGAGTTGCAGTGCCCTACCCTGCTTCTCACTGACTGCTTGGGTGTTGTATTTTGCTTACCCTAGCTATCCAAGTCTTTTAAAGTCCTTTTCTCTCGGAGATCTCTGTTTTGCTCAGAGCATCCTCTGGTGTGCATGGTAACAGCATAATGTACTGATGCCAATGCAATATTGCAGGTTCAGACATGGCACAAGTTAGACCATGAGGCAAGCCGCTAGGTTTACCTTTTTTCTCCTTTTTCTGTTTCCTCTAAATCTCTCTGTGCAGCCTTACACTGTGACATGAAAGTTCACATCTATCTTGCTAACCTGAAATTGCCCACTCGTATCTCATTTTCACTTAGTTAACATTTCACACATACTAACAACATCTAAAGCACCTCAGCATCAGCACAGGTGGCATGTGACATCAGAACTTAGTCTTTACATTAGTATTCAAAACAGACTCGAGAGCAGTTGAGGTTCCCAGAACTGTAACCAGTAAGAATATTTTATTTATTGAAACCACCTGAGTATCAGTGAAGGGAGAAATTACTTCAGGAGGTGCTCAGCACTGGGTAGAATCAGCTTTCTAAGATGGAAACTGGCTTAAATGCTCTAATGACTACTTCTTTCCCCACTGTCACTGCAGTACTGACTGAAGGGGGCACGAGTATTGAAATTAGCATTTAATCGCCCTTTTGCACTAAATTGCCTCAGGCAATTTGTGGTGCAAAGCCATACATCACTAAGCATACTTGGAAATGCATTTTCTATTTGAATACCAGAAAGTAATAGAGGAGGCCCAGCTGCAGAATTTAGGAATTACAAGGATTTCTGTGAAAAACAAAGTCTGCCAGCTGCCCTGAACTGCACTCCAAAAGAAAAGCAATTTAGTTTTCTTCAGTCTTGATCTGATTATGGAATGTACCCTATTTCTATCAGAAAACCTTGATGCTAAAAGAAAAAGAAATCAAACTTTGGATTGCCTGCATCTGCTAATTCTGTAAATAAAAAATGAAGTAATTGTCCAACCCTAATTCCTGACGTACTACTGGCTGTCTGTATCCATTGATCTTTTTAAACTGTATGGGAAAAAATAACACTAATTTGGTGGGTTTATTGGAAGAGAGTAAAAAGATTCTGTGGGTCCACAGTTAACTCTGTATCTGAATTTTCTTATGCCTTTCAATTCTATTTTCATTAAACTAAGCAGTAAGAATAGCATTATTGCTTTGTTACTACCACTGAATATATAACCTGCTTCCAGAAACCTTAGGCAGTGTGAATGACACTGTGAATCTCCTGACTCAGTCTTCTACTCAGGAGAGAGCAAGATAAAATGCCTTATGGTCTCAGTAGCAATACCGGAAAACAGAATGTTTTAAATTCATGTGGAATAAATCTGAGTGGGATCCAGAAATGTCTCAATTTTTTTTAATTGACATAATTATTCTTCCCATGCCTATGAAGACTGGGATTTTCTAGAAACTGTTGTTGACTGACATGAAATGTGAAACGTGAAAATGTGGCATGAAAGTTCTGCATCTGGTTTTTGTGAACCAGCTTGCTGGACTAGTCCATTTGCAGGATGTTCCTTTTGGATGCATACACCACTAGGTACTTTCAAATGTCCTGCCTTAGGGCAGGCATTCTTCTTTTAATCAGGGGTTTCTTTCTGCACATTATTCAGCATGAAATTATTTATCTTGACGTGTGGTGAAGCAGTTTGCCTTGCTACCAGTGAACAGAAGTGCTTAAACATTCCCTGAAAACAACCACAGAAGGAGCACATATAAAATGAAGTGCATTCATAAATCGTAATAGCTTGTGTGTTTTTATACAGCTGTAGAAAATATTTGGATGATACAAATCTGTAGACTATCTTGATGTCCACAGTGTTAAAGAGCATTGCTTCAGGGAATAATATAAGTTAAAACAGTGGCTTCTATGTACACCTTGAAAAGAAAGGCGGGGGGGGGGGGGGGGGAAGAAGGTGTTTGGGCATGATGTTAGATCTCCAGATTTAGCAACATATGGAATCAAGAATAATGCCTGTTATAAGTGAAATGTGTCTTACAGGACACATGAAGTCTGTCTGGCTGTTTGTTTTCCTACAGTAGGGTTCTTCTAACACAAGGAAGACATTTGATCTCATGGAAATCTCTTAATCTGATTTTAGAATCTGTGGCTTATGAATTCGTGCTTTATGGAAAGCAGCTTTTGTATGAGAGAAAGAGCAAAAGAAAGAGGGGGGGGAAGGAAACGGTGAATTATTTCAGTGAGTGTCAAATTGGGATTGATCGAGACCAGATTAAAAAAAAAAATGAAAATAATAATAATCTAGAGCCACTAGGTATAAGATCCCTTATCGCTACTGCTGGGAGTGGTTGCCCCACCAGATCTCTTGTAAGGTATGAATGCCTTCAGTGGTCCTCTGGCTTATCTGTTCCATCTTCAAATTCCTTGCTTTATTCTATGAGGGCTCTCAGCATTTCCATTTTCCTCCTGAGGTATAAGGTTCTGCATCTGATTTTTGTGAACCAGCTTGCTGGACTAGTCTATTTGCAGGATGTTCCTTTTGGATGCATACACCACTAGGTACTTTCAAATGTCCTGCCTTCAGTTGCTTGAAGCTTATTTTCTATAGTAGCGAAGCAGCGAGGTCTATGTGTTTCCACACCTTTGGGTGAGGCAAGGTTGGGTGATGACTTTCTTTTTTAAAATGCTTTCTGTTTTTCACTTCTGTGAAGCCTTCAAAGACTGTGAACACACTGTGTAAAGCCTATAGATCCTTAAACACAGTAAACTTAGGCGAATTTAAAGCGCATGATGCCTGTTGTAAAACTTTAGAGTCATGTTCTCAAAGAGTAAATTTCCAGAATGTGTCGTAGAAAACACTTTACTTTTCCAAGTGTCATTACACTTGAAGGTGTTTTTCTTAAATATAAAAGCGTGACAGAGGACACCACAGTGGAAAATTCCTAGCCAAATTATTTAGATGCTGGCGTTCACACACAAGTGTGCTTTGTAACATATAGTGCTCCTTGCTCCTTGTCCGAAGAGCGAACATTTATGTCAGAACGGGAAGCCGCACAAAGCTGCTACGTCAATGTGATGAACTCCCCTTCTAAAAGACTTTTTAGACACAAAAACAAAAAACACGGGTATCTTTTCACCGAGATTGGGTTGGACACTTGGAGGGAAAACCTTTTTCTGTACTTTCCTAAAGGAGTGTGAATTTTTCCTTTCCTTCCCTATGCGCGGTGGCAGCGGTTAAAGCAGAGTTGCTCAGCCCGGTAATTGCCTTGTCCGTTCAGGCTCTTACTGCACTTACACCAACCCCAAAGTCACCATCCATAACTCCGTCCCCAAACCTCTTCATCCTCTTCTCTTCAGGTGACCTCTCAAGGGAGTTTGGGGCTTTGGAAGCTCCGAGGCCAAACCTCTAGGGAAGGTTACGATCTTCCGACAGGGCTTCACCGTGAGCGGCAGGGAGGCTGCGTGGAAACCCCGCGGGCACCCGTACCCTCCACCTCCCGTGTGCTACGAAGGGACGCCCCTGGGAACGAGCTTCTTCGGCGGGCAGCCGGCGGGGCTGGGAGGAGCAGTGAGCCGTGCCGGCATCTTGGGCGAATGGGACCGTAAACCCGTTTCCTCAAGCTCAAGTATTGCCAGGCTGAGCGGCGCTCCTCGGCCGAGGGAGGAGAAGAATGAAAAAGAAAACCACCCGCCGTACCTCTGCCCCCCGCCCCAAACCCATTCTCTGACCGCTGTCGACTTTGCCCCCGAAGAGCTAGGAAATAACCATTATCTTTTGGAGAAGAGAGTGATTCCCCCCCCCCCCCGCCCCCCTTTTAAATAAAAGAGCTGCAGAAAGCCGATCCTTGGTAAACTAGAGGAGAAACGACGGCTCATCTCTTTTTCCGTTCTCCTAATGCGTGCCTGGAGCAAAGCACAGGCTCCTGAGCACGGACAACAAAAATACCAGTGTATCCGCCGGAATCGGGGAAAAAATACCCTCAGGGGAGGCACAATATGCGCCCGTGGTGCCTTATTCTACAACGTGGGTTTGCCATCGTTTTTATTAGCAGGAAAAATAGGCTTCACTTTTGAAAGAGATGGTAAAGTCATGAGAAGACGAGAAGTGCAATTGAGCTTTCCTGTTGATCTGTTAGAGCCGTTTTAAATAAGGAAATTGACGAGTTTCATGGATGGTTTTAACTTGATTGTGTATGTGTGTGAATAATACACACCTGTGTACAAGCCGTGTGTATTCGTCCTGCGCAAAGCTGTTGTATGTATATGTGTTTATGCACAGACACAAAAAATGTTAGAGACGAAATAAATAACACCGCCCCACACTGAGTAGTGCTGCGTACAGAACAGTTTAATGGTTAAACACAAAGATTTGGGATTTTTAAGGCAAGCCCTGTCAAATTTTGCTGTTGAATAGCAACAGGCATCTCATCACGCAAGAAGTGGTACAAACATTGAATAGATGATGGAAATCGCCTAGGAAAAACAGAAGCAATGGGTGTGAAGAGATTCAAACTTATAACTAAGCTCGGCCATTTGTTGTTGTTTCCAAATATCTGGTTTACAGACGCGGAAAGCCTCCTTAAAAATACCTAGGTCGTTGCGCAGCTCTTCCGAAACAATGGGGTATCTCCAAATGTTAAAACTACGCAGTAACTGAACGATTAACAATTGTTTTTTACATGGGTAGCCTTCCCTGAATACTTCTATGCCAAATATTTTTAGTAGTTCCCAAATTGTAATTTCGACCATTGTTCGATGTTTTAAGACTTTCTAATTTGAGCGAGGTGACGAGGGGAGAAGATTTGAAGATTAACTACGTTTATAAACTGGATGGCTACGGTGTTCACTTTTTCCGAGAGCCATGAGGAAGAATCCTCATGAGGAAGGATTTTGCGGCACTGAATAAGATCAGTACCGACATGAATAAGACAAGTATCTAACGGAATTCAAACCAGGGGCTTGCAGGGCGCTGAGTGAGTCGCTGAGGAAAATGGAGCGTTCTCACTTCTCTAAACCGCATCAGTTTAATCATTAAATGGAGGAGGGAGGCGATGTAACTTTTTTTTACCCTTGGAGCACGGGAGAACAGTTTGCTGCTTGTCGTCCTCCCGCTGGAGAGCCGGAGGGGATGGAGAACACAACGCGTGCTCCCCGCAGAAGAGCTTTGGTTCTTTACGCTTTTTCTTAGAAAATGCATCAGCATGCGTCGCTCGCAGAAGCGGAACACGGAGTGCCCGGGAGTGAGAGGGGAGAGCTCTGGGGCAGAGGGATAGTGAAAGACCTCCCCCAGCGGCCGGGCTCCCGGGAGCACCGCCAGCCGTGGGCTCTCGCTGCGGGTCAAGACGGCGGGACGAGGGGACCTGCCGCGGAGACGGGAAAGCGGAGGGGATCTCGGCGATCGAGGGAAGAGAGGCAGGGAACGCTGTCAGGCGCTTTGGCTGGAACGCGGGGGTCGAGTCAACGCTTAGCCCCTTGCTCGGCCAGCCCGGCTACCTGGGCGGCTGCGGGAAGGGGCGGCGGGTGGCGGAGGAACCGGGCCACGGGTCCGTGAGGGCCCCCCGCCGCCACGTCGAGGGGGAGGCGGCCGCTGCCATCGGGCAGGTCGAGGCGCGCCCCGGCGCGGTGTAGCGCCGCCAGCGTCTCCAGGAAGCCGGCGCGAGCTGCGTCGTGAGCCGGGAGGCAGCCGGTGCGCGGGTCCGGGCGGTTGGGATCGGCGCCGCGCTGCAGCAGCAGCTCCGCCACCCGCGGGCTGCCCAGCATCATCACCTGCGGGGAGGGACAGAGTTAGCGTTCCGCTCAGCCCCGCAGAGAGCCGCAGAGAGCGGGGCGGAGGCAGGAAGGGGGCTCTGAGGGGTCTTCTGCGCGAGAATCTCCTGTGTGTGCTACTGGTAGCTGCGACCTGCATAAACTCACACGGCTGTACTCG
The DNA here is from genome assembly GCF_963264785.1 of Psittacula echo. NCBI lineage: Eukaryota > Metazoa > Chordata > Aves > Psittaciformes > Psittacidae > Psittacula > Psittacula echo. The sequence goes on along the minus strand of NC_137742.1, from coordinate 63,143,963 downwards.
GTGATCCCTGTGGGCCCCTTTCAAAGTGAGATACTATGTTATTCTATGATAAATAAACATCAGCTGAAATGGCTGTGGTTTCCAGACTAGGTACTGCGTACGTGTATGTTCTGTGCCACGCTTAAACCGTTTATTATGCCATGGTATGTGTTATTATACGTTTATTATGCATGGTATTTGTGGCGTGTATGTATATGTACACACATACATATATGTACACACATATATACACAGGAATATTTGTGTACCTATAAGTACACAACAGGTATATTGTGTCTATACATATATTGTGTGTATACATATATATACACAATATATAGACCATTTATACAAAGTACCATTTATTATACCATAAACAGTGCGTGTGTACATGTGTATATATGTATACACACACTATACATAGATACGTAGGCACACTATGTATTCTGTAGCAGCCCTGAGGCGTTTTGTGTTAAACCTCCTGCCACTTGGGATGTGTCTCTGATTTTACCACTGAACTGTGCAACGAGAGTGGCGGGGCAAAACACTGACTGTGCCGGCCCCTGGCTCTTTTAGGTGTTCGGTGTAGATTTGCTCCCTCCTGAGTTCTGAGTTGAGCCGTTTGTCCTTCGCTCAGCTCTGGCTAAACTTGTGCTGTGGCTCGGAGGAGAGAGGAAAGTTGTTGAGCGGCCATGGGTAACACACAAAACTTTCCTGCTGAACTCTGATGCCACCCTGCAGCTGAACCAAAAGCAAGGTCTGATTATTCATAATTGAACATAAACAGACAAAACCAGCAAGCAAGCAAATAATAGCAACAACAACAACAACAACAAAAACAGCAGACAGTTGGGGTTTTACTTCCCGCATTCTCCTACTCATTTTTAATGGAATTTTAACCCCCATAAATTGAATCTTAATAGTGAAGAAAATATCTTGAGATAATAGGTTTTCTCTTTTTTTTCTTTTCTTTTCTTTTCTTTTTTTTTTTTTTTTTTTTTTTTTTTTTGTCGAGAGGATTCGATTATGGGCTACAAATATTTGTTCTTTTTTTTTTAATATAATAGAATAACAAAAATGCTTATAAATTTCATAATTTATAAATTCCTGTAGAAGTTAAGGTTTTTTTCAGAAAAGAGAGCCCACATGTCATAGTGGCAGCCATTTTGTGAAGTGTTTCTAAGGGAAACAGAACTTAATCTCATTCTGAAATGAGGGGAGGAAATTAAAAATCTGCAAACAGAACAGTTTGGAGACAACAATTCCTTTTCATCTGGAACAATAGAAACAAAACGAATAACTTTCTCAGTACCTTTCTCAGTAACTCACTTTAGAAGAATATTTCATTTCCCATATAAAGTGCAAGGACTAAAATGGCTGTTAGTTTAGCTGGTGAATCATTAAATACATCGCTTCAAATGACAACTCGAGAAAGCTTTTTAATGAAATACACAACTCCAGTTTAAATTAAAGTACATTAATCGTTCAATGAGCATTTGAAAAGTTGAATCTTAAGCACGTCGGTTAATACAACACACTTTTAGTTCTCAAAATGCCTGGAAAGCACCTCCTCTACACACTGGTACTTAGAATATCTATCTATCAGTGAATACCACCACTACTGATGAACAATGAATATCAAAACCACTATTAATCATAGTGACTAGTAATATATACCTTTTTTATTTTCAAATTCCAATTTCTACTCAGTGACATTTTCTATGCCATCTTCTGTGCCATTCTTTCACATGAATATACTAGTAAAGAGAACCACTTCGATTTTCTCGGGAAGGAAAGATCTATTAAAGCTATATTTACAACAAACAAACAAGAAAAGCCGATAGAAGCACAGTCAGATCTCCAAACCCATCTGGAAGTGGATTTTGCAGCCCCGCTTCTCCTTTTGAGTACCCACTAGCGTAATTCGTTTGCTGCCAGCGGTGTCACTCTTGACTCTATTCGGTACTTGCAGGAGGGCAAGGGTTCACGCAAGCGCCCACATTATTCAGGCAGCTACCGCTGAGTCCGATTCGATAATAACAATAAGAATTTATCCAAAACCAGAAATTGACACACCCCACCGGTACGATCTCCCCTCCCCCAAAGCGGCAGATAACAGCCCCCACCCAGGGGTGCTCCGTACCTGGAGCGGGGTCCTTCCAAAGGAGTTGGTCGCGTTGGGATCCGCGCCCGCGTCTAAGAGCTTCCGCACCTCCTCGCGGTCCCCGCGGGCGGCGGCGCTGCACAGTCGGTCGCCGGAGCCGTAGCTCCGGAGAGACGCCTTCATTTGCACGTCGGCCAGACCCGCACGGCAGCTCCTGCCTTCCCGTCTCCTCCGGCCAGGACCTCGCCCTCCCGGCAAGATGCTCCTCCCCAGCAGCGGCCCTCAGAGGGGGCCCCTCAGGCCCCCTCGACCCCCCCGGCGCAGGCGGCTCCCGGACGGCGCTGCGGCGGAGGACCACGGGTGCCGTCAGCCTGCTCCGCAAGCTGAGAGCCGACAGCAGCTCGGGACCCCTTCGGGGAACTGCGGTCTCACCCCACACACACCCCCGACAGCGTGGGGCGGCTCTTGCGGGGGCTGCCTGCCCCAGGAGGCGCCGTCAGTGGGGAAGAAGGCAGGGGGTGGGGGCTGCGCGCCAACCTCTCCCTCTTTGGGGAGTACGGTGAAGGCAGGGGCGGGGGGCGCAGCCCCACCGGCAAACGGCTTCTCCGGGCTGGCTGCAGCTGCTCCGGCCCGGGCAGGTGGGACTAGCCTCGCGGTTGTCTTGCGTACGGAGGACGAGAAGGGAGGACACGGGATCAGAGCTTTCTCTGGGACAAAGAGCTACACTTGTGTTACGGCTTCTTCCTCCCCCTGAGCTGTCCCGAGCCCTTCCCAGCGGTGGGCCTGGGGTCCGTCCCTCGGCCCCACAGCCGGCCGGGAGCCGGCGGCCCGGATAAGGAAGAGAGCCGTGAGCGCAGGAAGTCTGCGGTCCACCTAACGGCACCCGGCAGAAGAGGATCGCCTGGTCCCGGCCCTGCGGGAGCCTCTCGCGGGCAGAAAACTGCTGCGAGACCCGGCAGAGGTAAGGTACAGCTCCAGCCCGGCAGCCAGAGGCTGAGCAGAGCCTCGCCTTGCCGCTGGGAAGGTCCCCAAAAAACAAGCACCTTACTCCTCCCTCTGCTTCCCGCCCTTCCACTCATACCTCCCGGACAAAGCGGCTCCGCTCTGCGGGCTCCAGGGACACCCCTCCGCCCCCTCCACAGCCTCCCCACCCTGTTGAAGGTAGCGGGGACATCCTCCCTCCCCAGCGCCCCAGGGCAGTGGAGTGGGCAAATACAGAAAATACATGGAGGAAGTTTTTCAGGTTTGGGGTTCGTTTTCTATCTCTAGCTCTTTCTCTTTTTTCTTTCTTTTTTTTTTTTTTTTTTTTTTTTTTTCTCCTCTCCTCTCCCCCCCCCCCCCTTTCTTTTTATTTTTTTTTTTCTTCCCAATGTCACTTCCCTAATCTCCCCTTTTAATTGCAGGAACCTGTGGCATTGCCACAGACGCAGTACCTGCCGTTCAAATGCAACTTTGTTCCCTTCGGAGTTAGCCTCGGGCACAAGAACAGCCCTGCCTGGAGAAAAGGGGAAACCAGTCGATTTTATATCTATATGTAGGAGCGGTCAAGAGGGAGAAGCATGAGGAGAAATAAACACAAATTTATCCCCGTGTAGACTAGTCAGAGCTCCACTGAAACTTCCTCGTTTGGGGGTTTTCTGAGCCTTTCTCGCGAAGTTTCTGGGCAGAGTAGCATTGCAAGAGCAGAGCGAGACACTTGAAAGGGGCTGGGGCCTCTGCAGGGACCTGCGGTAGGCTCCAATGGGTCGTGGTTCTTCATCAGCAGTTGGTGCAGTGCTCACCCCAGGGCTGGTGAGCTATTTGTATATATTTATAATATATATACACACTATATGTATATACGATTTTATATATATATATCTATATATATAAAATTCCATAAATAATGTTTGAAAGTGGATTTTGAAAAAGCCCATAAACTCTGAGAAACTGAAAGGATCCTCCATCCAAGGGGCAAAATGTCCTTCAGTTTGTCATGCACTCTCTGCTATTAATGGTAGCCATGTGGAGATAAAACCAAGGAGAAAGCCTTCTCGGTTCTGTCTGTCAGGTGTCTTAAAATTTCTGATTGATAGTGTGGTGCGGCAGGGTTGCATGTTATTGCTGGCTGATCCTGCTTTCTGTTAAATAGTATTGATAGTGGATTTTATTCGTCTGTGAGTGTGTGCAAAAAGATATGCATTCGTATTTTTCTGTGAGTATATTGGTATAAAAAAATATACACTCATAGGTCAATATATTTGTAAGTGAAAACATTACTAATGAAGTGTCAGAAGGCCTGTCTATATCTCCATCCCTGCTAAAGTCTATTAAAAGCAACGAAATTGCAGAATGGTGTTAAAAACCAAATACTGTCCTGAGCTAACGTTTACTGACCCTCCAAATCACTCGTCAAGCTCCTGAGCCATTAAAAAGACGCAATTTTAACTTATATTATTGAAGTCATACGAATTTCCCTCCCCCCCCTCCCCCCCCAAAAAAAAAAGAAAGTCCTGTTTTGCACAATTCTAGTACCAACAAAAGACCTCAAATTAATCGAAACACAACAACAACACACGGTCACGTCTGAAGTTAGGTAAATAACAACACAGCCTGTGCAAATGTATTTTGAAAATGACCCTTGTATTACACTTTTATCTTGGGGGTAAGGAGGAGAAACCACCTTCTCTCCACAATACATATTTCTCTCCCCGCCCCCCCCCCCCCCCCCAAAAAAAAAAAAAAAAAAAAAAAGAGAGAAAAAAAAAGAAAATAAAAAATCTTGACCCTAGTTAAGCAGTCCCTATCCCAGATTTCTTTTCTTACTTACTTTTAAAGTCACTTTGACAGATATATTTTAATCTTGCAAACGTTCTGAGGTGTTTTGATAATAGTATACAGGACGGAAAAGGTAATTTTCAGCTACCAGAAGCGTCCATCTTATCTCCTGTTTAAGTACAAGCCTTTAAATGGCGGGGACAAAAAAACAACCAACCAAAAAAAAGTGTTTTAAAAAATACATTTATCTGAGTTGTTTTATCACCTAACAAGTATTTTGGTAAAAAGTTTAGGGGTTCATTAAGTACTACAAAGAGGCAAACTATAGAGAACATAATATTGGCATTCTCTCGCCTGTAAATAAAGAAAAAAGGCTCACGAGTGGCATGGATGGGGGGTGCGAAGGAGAGTTTCGATGCAAGTAACCTCATTTACAGTTAAGGAGAGGTAAAAAAGATTAGTAGAAATAATTCAACAACATCCTTCTACTCTTCAGCTTAAAATGTCTGTATGTATAGCAAAAATAATTATCCTGCTTACACATACTGGGTAAGAACAGAAAAATCTAGCACCTTAATTTTAAACCTTTTAAAATTGTGCCATAGAGGTTTCTTTTGAACATAATAATGCAGGGGGAAGGGAGGGGAGAGAGAAAAAAAGAAAAAATAAAAAGAAAAAAAAAAGAAAAAAGAAAAAGACAAGAAAGTAAAAGAAAAAAAATAATCCCACCCCACCCCCCAAACAAAATAAAAAAAAAAAAAATAATCAACGACTTACAACAATGAAGAAAAATTACATCTGTTTCTGTTTCCCGAGTCGTGTGATAGAAACTTCAGCAGAGTGCTTTCCTGAATGTAATATGCTGCCATAAAAACATCTGTGAAAATAGCCCTAGATGTTTTTTCATTTTTGGTACAAACCCTCTAGAAAATTTCAGATGTGTATTATTCCGGTCCCTCGTTTTGGACTATGGAGTTATCGGGAAGTAAAACGACAGACTAGCTCTAGATAATCACATAAAAATTTACAACAGTTAGGCTTTCGCCAGGCAAAATATTCCCTTCTTGAAAAATAAAACCAACAGAACAAACAACAAACCTAAACCAAATAACAAAGCAAAGACAAGTAACAAACACACAAAAGGCAAAACAAATAAGCTTTCTAACATCACCCTAAGAACTAAACAGTTTTAGGTGTTGCAAAAGCAAGAAAACGATGTCACGACGTGGCCAGTGCTCTGCCAGGGTGAGCGGCTGTAGGATTGCCTCTGACAGCCAGTTTTTAACTGTCGGTGCCTGCCTCGGACCAGCTCGTGGTTCAGAAGCAGCTTCGTGGACCCTGATTTAAAGAATTTCTCTCTCACATACAGATCGAGGAGTGTTAAAATGTTATTTGTTCCATCTATTCAATTAAACAATTTAATTTCGGACAAACCTTGAGAACAGGACCCTTCTCCCTAAACAGAAAATAAGGCAAAAAGACTCATTTTCTCTTTATTTTCAAAAGTATTTTTTTTCCCCCTGAAATAGACTTACACCTAATCCGAATATGAAGCCTTCCTGTTCCTGTAAACTGTGGCCCTAAATACTGTAAATTCGGGGTTCACTGTCTCCGAGCTGAGAAAACATTTATGAATCACTTTTGTGACCCTAATGCTGTTACAGCCTATTAGTAGGAAGGAGTAGTTAGGCAAAAGGGAAAAATCTCATCTTTGTTTAGATTAAACACACACTCTTGTCTTACCCCACCCAGCCTCTTCAGAATCAGATTTTCAGCACATTTCATTGACTATTTTAGACCTAACAGGCATTTTAGAAGAAATCGGTGCACCCGATGAAAAGTTTTGAAAAAAAGAAAAGAAAGAAGAAAGAAAAAAAATTGTGGAAAAAGAAAAAGAAAGGAAAAGAAAGGAAAAGAAAGGAAAAGAAAGGAAAAGAAAGGAAAAGAAAGGAAAAGAAAGGAAAAGAAAGGAAAAGAAAGGAAAAGAAAGGAAAAGAAAGAAAGAAAGAAAGAAAGAAAGAAAGAAAGAAAGAAAGAAAGAAAGAAAGAAAGAAGGCAGCATTTACAGCAAGTGGCACGTGTGGAAATAGAGAGCAGAAAAAAACTGCCACAATGCCTGATCCATGAAAGGGTTTTCTCCTTGATACAGCGAATTTACTTGGAAATACTCAGCACCTTCATATTTATGTTTCATATTCGAGATTCATGCATTTCAAGTCAGTCGAAGTTTATGGTTTCCTTTTCCCCCATCTAGTGTAACATGAAGAAATTAGGCCTACTGAAAAAAAAGTGCAAGAAACGAGGGATTTGAAGGCAACAAGGAAACCGCGATATTATTTCTGATTTTATATATACATATACACACACAGACGTGTGTGTGTGCTAGTATGTCTCCCCACACTTGATGTTCAAGAAGTGCTGAAAGTGATCTAACCAGAAATTGAAGCAAGCAAACTGTGAATTGCTTAATCTCCAGACCCCAAGTCCTATTACAGCTTGAAGGGCTTCATTTTTACAGATATGAAATGATATATTCTAGTTTTGTAGTTATTTTCAGGCAAATATTATTTCTGCATCCCTTCTCTTCTATGTCTGTTCCTCTCCAGTCTGTGCTCTGGATTAGAAGAGAGCTCCTCTAAAGACCCCCTCGGAGGATTTTGCAGAACAATTAAAATTAATATTATATTTATATTTTCATTATGTATCAAATTATATGTCATGAATGAGGCCTAAACTGCTCCGTGCAGATCCTCAACAACCACATTTTGCATTCTGCAGGCAGAAAAAATCTCTAAATATTTTTGGAGGCGTTTTAAAAACGGGTGTCTATGACTGTCCTTTATAGGCGGATATTTTAATTACTTTTTTCTGACTCTGACCTTACTGTGCATATTATATAGCAACAGGCGACGGCAAAGCAGGCCACTGTATTTCACTGTTATTTACAACAGTGTAAAAGGTTACATACTCAGAACACAGTGGCCATTTTCTTTCTTCAAGGCAATACTTATGCTCCTTGTTCAGAAGGAACCGTCTGCAAATGTTGGTAAGAGGTGGTGGGTTTATTTTTTTTAAGTTAGCCACAGAGAAAACAAAAAGAAAAAAAAAAAAACAAAAAAACTTCTCGGAGGTGTGGGGGGGAACGGACAGAAACAAGTTGCAAAAACTTTTCAAGAACCTGCCGTTTTCTATTGCGTTAAAAAAAAAGTAGAGACAGGAAAATAAAGGAGGAAAAGAAAGAATAATCCCCATGCCTATGCAGCACCTCAATTGTTCCCTGTGCAGCGTGGGCATGTGGGGCGCAGGGGGCTCCGGGCCGGGCACCGCTCACCCCGGGGCGGCCTCCACAGCCTCCCTCTCCCTCCCGCCCCTTCGAGCCGCCCGCGACCATCGGGGCTCCCGCCCCCCATCCCCCCCTGCTCAGCTCCGCTCGTCAGGGCCCTACCTTGTCTGAGACTCTCGCGGCACCGCCTCCGCTGGGCCAGCAACCGGGCCAGCCGCCGGGCCAGCAATCGGGCCAGCCTCCGGGCCAGGCAGCGCCGCGCCGCAGCCCCTCCGCCGCAGCGGAAGATGCGGCAGCACAGCGCCTGGGCCCGGCAGGGGCTGCGGGCGAGACGAAAGCGGACAGTGCACCTTATCCGGCGGGTCATGGCAGCGGGGGAGCCCCCGGAGGGCTGCGCTCTAAATACCTCGGCGGCGGGGCCCCGCCGGTGAATCGGCGATTCATTGGAGAAGATTTTCTTTCTTTTCTTTCTTTTTTTCTTTTTCTTTTTTTTTTTTTTTTTTCCCCGTCTCTTTTGCTTTTGACTAATTTCGACTCGCAATATCGCCTTACCTCCCCCTTCCCCCCCCAGCTCCTCCTCCTCCTCCTCCTACGAGCTTAAACGCCTCCCATGATGATGGCTCCCGCCTCGAAAGCCGGCGAAGGAGGACCGGCGGCAGGGGATGGCGATGGGGGAGGCCACTGGCTCCTCTTCCCTCCCCGAGGAGCACCAGCACCGAACGGGCGTGGGGGACGGCCAATCGCAGGGCGCTCCCCCGCTTTCAAATAAAGCCTTGACGACATGTCCTTGCCCTCCCCCCCCCGTCAGTCCTCTCCAAACAGGCCGCCTCCCGCTCCGCTGAGGGAAGGGGGGGGGGGGGAGAGGGGGAGGGAATATTTTTGGTTATTTTTCTTATTGTTTGGTTGGTTTCGGACTCCGCTGCCGGACGCTGCGGCGGCCCCGCTCATCCCGACCCTCGCCCGTCCCCCCGGGGGCAGCGCTGGAGACGCGGAGCGGCGGCTAGCGGATCCCTGCCGCTTTAAAAGCGCAGGCCAGTATTGGCCCGGGCGAGCAGCTCTTTCCTTGTCACATGGTCATTTGAACGCGACGCGGGGCCGTTGTTGCGTAGAGCAGCGAAAAAAAAAAAAAAAGGAAAGCAAAAAGAGCAAAAAAAGCGGATCTCGTCTGCCCCCCGGCCGGTAACCGAAACGGGTAATTAACTGTTTCCTCTCCCCTCACCTTCTCCCCGGCCCTGCCCCGCACTGCCGGACCGCTTTGTTTTCGGTTTGTAGAGTGAGGGTTTAGAGCGGGCCTGGGGAAGCAGAGGAGGAGAGCTCAAAAGACCCAAGCAACCTACAGGGCCCCCCCAGGCGCTGCCGCAGAAGGGTGCTGAGCCCTCCTACACCGCGCAGCCGATGCTGACCCTCGCCGCAGCCCAGGAGCTGAGCGAGGCCCACTACCCCTCTTTCGCCCTCCTCCCGGGCAGCACATCCACTTCTCAGGGTGCGGGTACTTCCATGCGAGGAGCGGGTAAGGGTGATGGGTGGGCGGGGGTTGGTTCTGCGGGGGCATCTTCACTCTCCGCTGGTAAGGAGGGGCCCGGCGCGGTCCGGCACGGCCTGGCAAGCCTGGCACAACTGGACGCGGCTCTGCGCGAAGCTGGGGGTGCGGAAAGGCTGCGGGGGACCGGCGGGGAAGGCTGCTGTGAGGGCAGGCAGCGCGGCGGTCCCCGGGAGGGCTGGAGGGTATAGGCGTATGCGACACCCCCAGCCCCCCCCAAACACCTTCTCCCGGCTGGACAAACGGCAACAGCACCGACGTTAACAGAAGTTTCCTTCTTCTGCCTGGGCGCGCAGTAACCCTAACAACAATGCTAATAAAAGAAGAGCCTGTAATAATTGCTTCTGGACAGAGTCCTATTTCCATCCTGGGAGATGGATCAGTGTAAACAGCCATTTCGAAATTGAAGCAGATGTACGAGAGGGTTTTTTTTTTTTTTTTTCCCTTTTCCCTTCCCGTAGCGACTCCTCCCCGACAGAGGGAGGCAAATGGAGATAAATTAATGCCTGCTTGGCTGCATGATGCAGGTGCTGGAGTGGCCGTGGGAGGACGAATTGACAGATTTGGTAATAGAAACCAAGATACCCACCAACGCTAAATGTATGGCTGAGCCAGGCCAGAGGAGCATCTCGTCGACCATAGGTCGACACGCTGCTGCAGCGGGTTGTGTGTGTAGCATATTTGCGCACATATGTGCTCAACTACACCTGCGATATTAAAAATCACAAGCTCCAGTTATCTGCAAGTTTAAACGTAGCGCTTTTAGGGCTTTTCCGAAATGTATATTGCTGCTGTGTAACAATTGCTAACAATTCCTGTTTTACTTTTCAGAGAGAACTTCAAGCCCTGAAGCCGATGCTGCTGCCAGCAGAAAAGGTGCTTATAGAAGCAGGACAGCGCCGGGGACCCCCGTCCTCCCGTGTGGTGAGTAGCCCCCAGTGAGGACCTGGCCCTGACAGGGGCTCTGGTACTATGGCGTGAACCGGATTTATAGCAATTAAGCATTTAGGCCTGCTGGGTTTTGAGGGCATATTCTGCTCATTTGGTGAAGTCAGCCTAAGAAAGTCTGTTATTTCCCTTCAAAATATTATGCATTCTTAGTATTACTATTGTTGTTTCATAAATTGTAATGGAAATAGCAAAAATTTTAAATAAATTCTGGTTCTTCTAGAAATCGAAACTTTAAAACAGGAATACTGGTCTAATTGAAGATGGAAACGCAGTTCATTAGATCCTTACCTGTTCTGTAAAAAGGGTGATCAGATTCTAGCTTTGCCCCATCTCCGTGTCTGGTCCCAGCTCCATCCCGATTCCCTGAGGCATGGAATGCAGGCGCTTGACTGCTGTATCCCTAGTGTTGTCCTTGGCTCACTTATAGCTATGCCATGTACTAAGAATATGGTACAATTTAATAAGGTGTTATCGTCTCACAGTGTAATTATATATATATTCTATTTAAATATATGCATGAAATACATATCCTAAGCATACTTATAATAAAAAAGAATTAATAGAGACTAAACATAATGTGATTTTTCCGATATTTTATATGCATATAATTAAACATAAACGTATTACATAGAAGAAAAAATGATAGGCAAATACTTAGGCTCGATACATAATAATGAAGTGTGTTGTATATACGCATATTATGTGTATTTTTATATAGGTATTACATAGACGTATTACATAGATGTATTACATAGATAAATGGCATGCGTATTTATAGTGTGCTAACTTATGCGCAGTAATTATAAAACAATTCTAAAGCACTATATAAACTAACCATAAAACAAGTGTGAAACTGCTGTAATAAATAACACGTTCTAATACATTATAAAAAGTGTATATATTATTTTTAACTTCATTCAACTCTCGGCAGGTAGTTCTGCAAAGTGCCCGGGATTTGCGCTAGAGAACGAGATCGGAGGTGTCCCGCTGCCCCGCATTGCTTTCTCCGCCCCTCAGTCCCTGAGGCGCAGGACTGGTAAGCGCAGCCCCGGGAGCGCCCCGTCAGGTTGGCAGGGTCTCCCAGCCGCGCCCACTGCTGCCGGGGTTGTTACTGCAACACACCGGTGGGGTTGGACCCGCCTCAGCGAAGCGGGTGTCCCTGTGGCAGAGGCTGGGCTGAGCAGCTGCTGCGCCGTGAGGTGCCCAAGTCCAACTTGGCCGGGACAGTCCGTAAGACACGGGTCAATTCTTACCGCCGCACCCCTTCCTCCTCCAAGGGGGACCGCTTGTTGTTACAACGGGGTTTTTGTTTCGTTACTAAACGTGCCACCTTCGAGCAACTTGGGAAACCCTGAGGCCGAGCTCGGACGTACGAGTTTTAGTTTTTTGTTCCACACTGCTTTCGTTTTGCAACCTTTGTGATTTCTTCAAAATACCGTGAAACTTACAGTATCTCGGGGAAAATCACCTGCAAGTTGGTAAAACACCTATTTATTCGAGCGAGGGCGGCATCGAGCTTGCAGAGACACAATTCTATTTTCTCCTTTAGGTCAGATGTTTACAGCCTTCATGGAAAAAGCCATGGATGCACCACGGGCCCATGTACAGACATGCAGAGCATCTTACGTGCTTCTAAGAAGGTATTTGCCAAAGCCTCAATCGCGCCAGGAAGTCTTAATTCCCCACTGTGCCGGCCGGTTTTGCTAGGGAGAGGCAGCGATTGGCTTCAGCGCCCCCTGAGTCCGATATAACTGAAGACTGAAATCAAACGGGGAGCTGTCGGCTTGGGCCCGGAGCCTCTCCTGTCCCGTTCAAACGGAGGGCTGGGTCGTGAAAGCGGGAAATCCCGGGGAAAGAAGGTAAACAGAAAGACCAGACGCGGTTCTGTCAAAACAGGAAGAGCTGAAGGGTTTATTGTGACACCTCTGTGCGGTGGGGTTCCTTCATATTTAGTTCCCTTCACAGTGTTGGGACTCTAGTGCGAGAAAAGTGGGGCGTGGAGGGCAGTAGAGTTTCAATTGCAGGATAACATTACAGACACGTGCAAAATGTAGTGTACAAAACAAGACATGTCCCGCCGGTCCTTCATGCGTGGGGAAGTGCGATGCGGGGGTTATTTACAGCAAGTGGATGCTACAAGACTTTGTATCTCCCGAGGCGGACACGGGCAATAAATTAGGGCAGGGGGCGGCAAAGGAGGCGGTTAGGCGCGCGGCGGCGGGTGGCGGAGGAACCGGGCCACGGGTCCGTGAGGGCCCCCCGCCGCCACGTCGAGGGGGAGGCGGCCGCTGCCATCGGGCAGGTCGAGGCGCGCCCCGGCGCGGTGTAGCGCCGCCAGCGTCTCCAGGAAGCCGGCGCGGGCTGCGTCGTGAGCCGGGAGGCAGCCGGTGCGCGGGTCCGGGCGGTTGGGATCGGCGCCGCGCTGCAGCAGCAGCTCCGCCACCCGCGGGCTGCCCAGCATCATCACCTGCGGGGAGGGACAGAGTTAGCGTTCCGCTCAGCCCTGCTCACGCTCTCTCCTTCAGCCCCCCAGGAGCCGGGATCACCCACGGACAGGAGCGGGAAATCCACAGATGAGGCCTACAGATCAGCTCCGGAGGAGTCGCGAACGGCGGTGAGCACGGACCGGGAGGGAGCGTTGCGCAGTCGGGGGAAACACTCGTTCCCCTAGCCGGGGGATAGGTGAGGCAGAGCTACGCGGGAGCCCCATTGAGGCCGGGTCGTGCGGGCCTGTACCGGGGCTGCTCTACTACAAACGCCGGCGGGGGGAGCGGCAGGCGCGGGGCAGAGGGACAGTCCTTCTGCCGGCGGGCCCCTCGGGAACCGAGGGAGAGTCCCGAGCTGCTCTGCAAGGGCAGCCGCGGAACCGTCCCGGTGGAGCCGGGGGTTGCCGCCGTCCCGCCCTCGCCCGGGACGCTATTCCAGAAGGTGTTCCGCAAGGGGACATGCGTGTGTGGGTACCTGCCCCCTCTGTGGGGCTGCGCCCGAGTTTTCCTCACCCTCAGGAGAGCCCCAAACCGTACCCTTAGCCTGATCCTCCTGCCCAGTGCTGCATCAAAATGTCCCAGAGCCCTTCCCCCCGGGCTCGCCGTTCTCTAGAACTGAGTCTCCCGCAGGGCACCTGGCAGAGACTCCAGCGCAGGAGCTAAACCCTGCCGCGCAAAGGTGCAGAAAAAAACATGCCAGAGGACGGCATCAGGTAGGTGTTTCGAGTGATGTGCTGCACCGACATTTTGTAGCAGAGAATTTCGCAAGCACTGGCAGTAAAACTTAAATATAGCTGCGGAGGTTATACCAGTTTCGTTGTATTTTGAAAATCTAAGAAGAAGCTGGGTGGAAGAACTAGCTCGGAAATCAACTCAGCTTCATGAATTTAGTGTGTACTTCGCCTCCGAGCACTACACCTATTTACACGTTGACGTGACTGTAAAATGCGGGCAGTCCCTCACAAGGAGGGAGTGCTGGTTGTTTACCTGTGGTGTCTGCGGGGCAAGACTATTGCACCCGGATAATTCTGCTTGTAAGGGTCAATGAATATATAGTGAGAGTCAGTGAATATACCTTTTTTTTTCATGAGAGATGTGATAAAATACTAATAGATGTTTAAAGCAGAAGGCTAGGTATGAAGAAAGGGTAATTCTTTCTGAAAAGCTGAGTCGTTACTTTTTATTGCACGTGTATTGCGAGATGAGCATTGAAGTCCTCGGTTTTGAGTCATCCTATCTCAGTTGGTTAAAATAAAGTCGAGGATTGCTAAGATTAAAACCTCTCTCTTGCGGCCGTCACAGACTTTCGCCTTTCTACAAAGGCGAGGGGAACATCTGCGACGCTTCGACAGCAGCCAAATACAGGTGTCGGGGGGCGGCCAAACCCGGAGGCTACTCAGGTCCGCCGCTCCTCGGGCACGTAGAGGCCGCTGTCCCCGGCCCGCCTCCCGCAACCTCACTGTCCCCCGGCCTCCCTACCTGGATGGGGGTGCGGCCGTACGAGTTGACGGCGTTGGGGTCTGCCGCTCCGTCCAGCAGCTCCCGTAGGCGCTGCAGGTCGCCGCGGGCGGCGGCGTTGGCCAACTCGTCTGCCATCGTGCTGTCCATTCGCCGCTCCGTACTTCGCCCGCTCAGCGCTGCCCGCTCCCTGCTGCCCGAAGGTGATCCCGGCCCGCGGAGGGAGCCCTGCCCATGGGCAGGCCTGGACCCACCGCCCCGCTCCGCCCTTCCGGCGGCCCGCGGCAGCCTCGGTTGCGCGGCCCGGCCGCTGCCCTGAGATGTCTGCTCAATGCCGTCGCCGGAGTGGCCTCCACCTGCGAGGGCTCGGCGGAGCCGCCCGCCGCCTGTTTTCTGCGCTCAGCTGTTGCCGTTCTGCTCCTCACTGCTCCTCCTCCGCCCGGCCCCGCCTCGCCCGAGCGCCGATGTCACCGTCACCACGGCGGAGCGCAATGGCAGCTGCTGGCCCCGGCCTCGCCCCTGCGGGGCGGAGCACCCCGCGCTGCCCTCTGAGGGCCGGGCTCCGGTGGCTCGGCGGCCTCTCCATTTTCTTTATTTTTATTACTTACTTATTTATTTATTTATTTTTAATTTTCCCCGTCCTTCTCTTGAGAGCAGCAGCATCTGATTCCGTGCCAGGCTGCCCCGAGAATAGGCCGGGGAAAAGGGTAGGAGAAAAAAAAGCAAGGGAGCAAAAAGCTTTACTTAACGATAGTGAGGTTTAAGGCCGGGAGTGGCCGGCGGGAGCGCTCGCCCTGGGACTGCTCCCCCCGGGACTGCTCCCCCCTCCCGCCCTCTCCGGACACCTGCCAGTACTGAAGCGCAGGGGGCGGCCGTGGCCTTCTTTCCCTCGTCTCCGGGGGTGAACTACGGGCTCTTCCGGGAATTCTTAGGTGGTACAGATACTTGTAATGTGCAGCAGAGAGTCTGCAAGGGGATACAAGCCACGACTGCGACGTCTCCATCCTCCAGCTGTTTAAATTTTATTATGATTATTATTATCATAATGATTATTGCTACTATCATTATTATTACTATTATCATTATTCCAATGAAATGCAGCAGGTCGAGACTTTGAGCCCTTCCTCCAAACAAATGCCACAGGGGACGGGCAAGCGCTTCTTCGGCGCGGCAACGTGTTTGCCCGGCTCCCCGTACGCCCCCCTGCAGGGACCTAGCCCGGGGCAAGCGGCTAGAAGCAGAGGGATGCGGCGGCAAGCGGCGAGGCAGGATGGAGTGAGGAGGGGCAGCATACGCCGAGGCGGGGCTAGGCCGTGTGCGAGGGGCGGTGGCAGCACCACGGACAGCTCCCGCGCCGCGCCGTCTGCTTCGGGCTGACCAAAAAATATCAGGTTTTTTTTTGCGAATCTCGCTGTTTGCTATCAATAAACTGAGTGCTTGTGTTGCGATGGGAGGTACAAAAACTTCTCCGGGTGTTAGTGTGCACGGTCTTGTGCAAAGACTCAGAGGAAGTAAGAGCTCCTCACTTCATTCAGGTGTGTTTCACAATGTTTCTCGTTTAGTTTTACAAGTGCCCTTGAGTCTTTCACTGTGAAGTATCATGAAAGCGACCTATTTCCTCATCTTAGCGCAAGTACCTTGGTCAAATACACGCGATCTCTAAAATCAGTCTCTTGGGAAGTTTGTAACCATAATTCCACACCATATTGCCATTGTCTACTTTCCAATTGTTTGACAATCATGCTGCCCACTTGTTTACCCGCATCTCATCTGAAACAATTAGCACGTATTATCAGAACAATGAAATTACTTTCTTGGTGTAACGCTTTAAAACGACTCAGCCGTACTACCAAGAAAGCTCTCTGTTTTCAATACCAAATGGTGCAGGCAATTTCCACAAGCAGTGAACAGAATAATGCTAACTGGCTTGGCCAGGGAAGATTGTCTGTGAAGAGGTTAAGCTTGTGATTTTATTTGCAACACATGGCATATTCCTGTAATTGAATCAGCCAGCCTATTGCCAAATTATTCTTTTTCACTCACACTGGCTACAATTGCTATGCTCACATAAATAGAAATGAGTGCACTTTCAGTCATGGTAAAGAGCTTCTTGATTTAACCATTATTATGGTTAAATAATTGAGCATTTATATACAGTGAGGTAATTTCCTAGAGTTCTGGGATTTATTTTATTTTATTTTATTTGTTTTCTTTCCTCTTTTTTTATTAATAAATTTGTTATTCAAGCACTGAGTGCCATAAAAATGAGAAAATAAAGATACTTCAGACCTGTATAATTAAAAAATAAAAAGAAACAAAAAGAAGAGTTAAACCTATATATGCTGGTGTGTGCACTGTACAGCAGAAATGCTCAAGCAGTGAATGCTATACTTAAGCCTTAAAAGGACTGCAAGCTAATTTTGACAGCAGCTGGAGTAAATAATGATATTGCAGAATCAGTTCAGTATAAATACTAGACTGAGCCTTATTCTCAACTACAGGACAGCCATGCATTAAGTGGTGGTAAAAGAATTCTCACAGGGCTTTGGTGCTAATGGTACATCCATAAGGTAAAAACAAACAAACAAACAGTTCGTGTCTACTGGAATTTTGTGAAAGTTTAAGCAGGACATGCTATTTTAACACACAAAAAATCATGAAAATCATGTCTAAAGGAAAACAGACTTTCTATTAACTTGTTTAATTCTCTTGCTACTACTGGGCTGTGAGGTAAAAAAGATAACCAAACACCAAAATATTCCTTCACATTGCTTTCAGAAGAGGCTGGTGTTTCTTACAAACCTCAAAATGTAACACTGTCAAACAGATGACTGACAAGGGAAGGAGTCCTTCCTGCAGTTCATAAAACCCTCACTGTGAGGAGATAAAGAAGGGAAAAGAAGGCTGTCCTCAAAAAGGCTGGTTTTGCAAATTCATTGTTTTTTCTCCTGTCCATGAACTGAAAATGCACCCATTGGAGAAAATAAGGTATTTAGTTGAAAACTGCTTGTTTTGGAGCTGGAATCTCAGGCAGTGTTTTCCTTTAGCCCTGCATATGCAGTTGCTGGCGGAAGCACATTTTCACTGTCCAGTGATGGTAGCTTTAAAAAAGCTGTTACACAGCTGGAAGTGACTTCTTCCAGTTTCAAAGTTAATCATGGAAGGGTGAGTTGTACAATCATAAACTTAATCATTTAGGGCAGCATTGTGCCTTTTGTAATTGTATTAAAAAATGTGCGCTGCATGCATATTAAACATGGATATGGTCATTGACAAAATGCCAGATTAATAAACCCTCTCAGCAAGTACGTAGACCTTACGAGCACTGCAATGATACTGATTTCTACAGTCAAAAGGAAAAAAGAGAAATGTTGAGAGATTCACAAAGATAATTGTTAGTATGCATAATGTGTAATCAGCTCAGTATTACTCAAAAGCTGCTTACCACAAAGGAAAACATTACTTGCAGCAGATTTTCTTAGTTTTCACTGATTTCACTCTAGAGAAACTGAAGTTCTTCCAAAACATTATTTTACAATTAGATCAAATAACTCAGTATCACAATGAAATGTAATTTAGTGTACATTAATGAGCTTTGGATTTTGAAAAACCGTCAATATTTATTTCTTTCTGGAGAATAATCTTAATGTATCATGCTCTGATAAAGTAGGTGCAGGTGTTAATAAAAATCCCCATAATTAGTTATGTTACTGCTTTTACTGGGGAGAATAGGTGTCATTGGCTCCTTAGGAATTCCCCAGGGACGTCTGCCAAGAAGAATGGGGTATCATAGGATAACAGGAATATTTGTAGACACAGTGGTAAGGATTTGAAAACAAAACAAAATCATACAAAACAAAACAAAACAGACAGAAAGGTTTTAAATTCCTCAAGCTGGGCATTAATATGACTGCAAGAGCAGCAGGCTTTCAGTGTCCAGAAACACCAGCTGTTCACAGGCCATTCCTACTGACTGTAGTCAGTATGGTAGTTACATGCTGCCTCTGGCAGTCTGCTTACTGTTAAGGTGACCATTTGGTGTTCTATTCCAATACTAATTGCCTTTATCAGGGAGACTAAACCTTAGCAGAGGAGAATCTGGCTTCGTGAAAATGTCTGTTTCTTCCTTGATTTCTTCTGCTTGGTCTGTGAAGAAGTTGGGCTAGTTATCAATGGGCAGAAAAAAATACTATTGAAAGATTTGTCACAGGTACATTTTCTTTCATCTAACGCCTATTAAGGAGTTATGTCTGAAGTAGGAGGTTCTGTTATTCCCACAGCTAGGTCTCTTTCTTTGGGAGGGAGGAAGACAGGCAGCACTGTTGACTTAGCTTTCCTTGTCCAGATCAAAATAAATATGGAAATTAATCAGAACAGAAAAATATGATGATTTTGGATTTCTTTCAAGTGGAATTATAAGCAGTAGCTCCAATTTAGTTGTCTCTATTTTTAACAGTATTGAAACTATTTTGGAAGTAGATTTTCTCTTATTTTACCTGGTTGTTCTTCATGTATTCTTTCAAATGGTGTAGACAAAAGCATTGCAAACCACTGCACAGACAGTCATCTGGAAGTTTTATGGCTATTTGCATAGCTGTGTTTGCAATGAGCTCTCTATGTGCACTGTTACTCTTATTGAAGCTGTAAGCATTACAGGTTCAGTGAGAGAGACCTTGAAACTTGGTTTGGTTACCATGTTGAAGATTACGTTTGCTTCACTGGGGCTCTTTGACAAAGCATTCTCCCAAAATAGCTGAATCAGTGGCAGAGAAATCACTCAAATTAGGGAAAAAAAAATAAATCAACAAATTCAATTACTTTATTATGTCAGAGAATGCTACCAGAAACGGAAAGCTGTTTTGGCTGCAAGATACCAAAACACGAGCAGGTGCTAGCAGACTATCTCCTCTGTAAGCTATCACTGATTTTGTTATTTGAGATTTAGTTTTGTTCCACTAGAAAGAGTTTAGTGAATATTTCTGAGTTTTTTACTTGTCAGCTGTGCCTGTCCTACCTTTGAGTACGGAACACAGGGAGGAAGTCAAGACAGTTTTGGAAAGTTGATCTGCAAATAATTGTATTAATTACTTTTTGTCTTGCTTTTGTAAAGCCCATGAGGTTTTAAGAAAAAGAAAAGCATTAAGAGTTTTCTTTCCCTGTAGCCCACTTTTCTCTGTATATTGTCTTCAAAATTAGTTGTTAGGAATACCAATACCTTCCCAAGCTCACTGACAGACCACTGAGGGTCCTCCTCCTTGTAAGGAGTCTGCATACTGTTAGTTCAGCTATTGTAAATCCCAAGCCACGGGCCACCATGTAACCCACTAAATTATCACACTATAAACCCCAAATATTTTGGTGATCTTTTGCTCATCTATTAATGATATCAGTTCCTAGGGTTGTATTTTCAAATCTACTGCAAAAAGCTAAGATTTTACCTAATCATATAAGCCCAGGAACTGGGACTATTAAAAAAGCATGAAACAGGATAATGTCACTCCCCAGACTGGCCACACCAAAGCACTCGAAAATTCATCAGCGTGGTGGAGCAGTGGTTTGACTCTAGCTACAGCATTTTTTTCCAGAGCATTCATTAAATGCTGGAAATGTTTAGCTGAAAATAGAGTAATATTTTCAATTGCTCAAGCATTTTCTTTCTAGATGTTGAACTTTCATTTCCTTGCCTCTTTGCATACCATGATTTAACCCATTCTTCAGGCTTCATACAGCCTTCCAAACTGAAGCAGATGTGTGCTTTGAAGAGTCATCGGAAAGTAACTTTGTTTCCAACTTTACCTGGCGTCTTTTAAACATCAGAAATAAGTCTGCCCGCTGGCTTTGTCTTTTGCTATTTATCATTCAAAGCTCTTTTGCAACAGCTGTATGGCAGAAACATGGAGATGCAGATGATATCTGAAGCTTTGGTCAAGCCCCGCTTTAGGCAGGCAGAAGTATATACTTCTTGTGCAAGGATGGGATGGTACTTGGTGTTTGGATTCCTTTACTATCATGCAGCTTTTACATACAGTAACACATCTGACT
Organism: Psittacula echo; assembly: GCF_963264785.1. Classification (NCBI taxonomy): domain Eukaryota; kingdom Metazoa; phylum Chordata; class Aves; order Psittaciformes; family Psittacidae; genus Psittacula; species Psittacula echo. The sequence continues at coordinate 63,123,363 of NC_137742.1, read as the reverse complement.
AGACCCGTTATCGAGTGAACTTGTGTACAGAGTGTTTACACAATTAAAATAAGCTTCAGTAAAATGTTGAGGGTTCATTACATGTGCAGCATCTGTCTGTGCAACATGTGCTTTGTAGAGTTCACACTTGCTGCTGAAATGCTTATGCTGGGTGAATTGGGTATTGTTAAGTCTTCCCTACATCTCTAAGATGTGATTTAGTCTCTTTCTGTGCTCCACCTTGGGTTTACTGGTTTTCTGGCTCATGTCTTTGGACCAGAAGTATATCCTTTCTACAGTTTTGGACACAGTTAAATGCCCTGTCTTATTGGTCTTTTCTGTTTAAGTAGTTTCAGAGGATGCTTGTATTATGGTTAGCTGTGTAGTTGCAGCTATTAGTGAAAGTTAACATCTCCAACAGTAAAACCAGACTAATCAGGCAATCAAATCTGGTGTTGCATGTGCACAAATATTTTAATCTTCAGTGACAAAGTTTTCTTCATAAGAATCTCTAAATCCAAAATCCAGTTATTAAATCACTTTCATTGTTCTTGGATGTCATAATTACTGATAATCAAGAAGGCACCATGAGGTTAGAAAAGGCCTGCCCTCATACTCTGTTAGTGTCTAAAAGCCCATGACCTTGGGCTTAAGATGTAGGAGGTTTATGTTTAACATGAGAGCACAGATGCTTTCTGTAAATAGAATAATGAAAGAGATTTACATTATAATTTATCAAAGGGTCAGTCAAATGTGAGTAGATGGAACACTGCATATGTTTTAGTATCAAATATTTTAAGGCAAGCTCAGCAAAATCACTGTCTTGACACGAAATGTTTTAAAATAACTTAAAATTTATAATTTGGCAATGCTGGCATTCCTGTGGTTTAAATAATGTGTATATGATCTCATGAAATAGAATGGGATATTTTGTAATATATGTATGCTATTAGGTGGTTTCAAGCAATAAAGAGAGCATGTTATGGTATGATTTAGAATGAAACTGTTTCTACTTGAACAGATTTGGGCTATCTGATTTATCCTTTTTTTTTTTCTTTTTTTTTTTTTTTTCTTTTCTCAGAATCACAGAATGGTTTGGGTTGAAAGGGACCTGAAGATCATCCAGTTCCAACCCCCCTGCCATGGACAGGGACACCTTTCACTAGATCAAGTTGCTCAAGGCCCTGTGTGGTAAAGCATGTTAAACTTGTGTCACATTACATTTTAAGCTTCTTACACATGCAGTGTTTCTAAAAAAAGCTTTGGTAAGGCTACTTGTCAAAGAACAACCTTGTTTATAAACATGGGTGAGACATCTTTATCAACAAGTATAGCCTTCTCATGGTGGAAGAGAGATTGAAGGTCCTATCTTCAGAATGATAGCAGATTCCTCACCGATTGCCACCTTAAGATACTCTCTTAAAAATAGAATTATCTGACTAGCCTTGTTTCTCATGCTGCTATATTACAATATGCCTCTTCATATTTCCATTTAGCTTGGTTAGGTACATTACTCTATAAGACTGCTGCCTTTTGTAAAATTAATCCTGCCAAAGCAAAACCAGCCACAGAGGGTGCTTGAAGTGGGGAAAAAAGACAACAGGTTTTGCACTGCCCATGGGTGTGTATGTTTTTTTCTGTCAAGAAAGGCAGCTCAGGATGATCTGTGATGCTGAACAACTGACTAGTGGCTTCTTTTCAGGGCTGGGGTAGCTTTTGATTTCCTCACTGTTTTCCTGCAGGGGTTGAGTAGTCCACAGAAGCAGCTCCCAGGCATGGCAGGAGGATACAGCTAACGGCTGCTTTTGCTGTGCCTGCTGATGCTGCAGTGCACTCTGCCGCCTGTGCTGCGGAGCTTTATCACATACTGTTCTGCTTTGGTTTGTTTTTTCCTTTTTGGGGGCAGCCTATGATGGCTGCTATCAAGCACATTTGGACCTGTGTTTGTTTTCAAGTTACATATTCACAAATGAGGCGATTTTCTAGGAAACACAGGTGTCCCTCTTTCTGTTGCCTCTGGAATGGCACTGTGCCCACCTGTCATAGCACACATGCACACTAGTTAACATTCCTGTAGTCTCAGGTACCTGTAACCACTACGCAGTCTTCTATAAAGCTATATGTATTTATATCCAGGTTTTATTCAGGAGTGGAATGTGATTCAAAATACTTGCTTCTACTGGAAACAAAACCCCCAATAACCAAAACTTTATTTACAATAAGACAAAGCTGAGTTTTTCCTTTTTTTTCTTTTTCATTTTTTTTTTCCTTCAGTTAGTGATTGCTGCTGTGCTCAATACATCTCTCAGATTGTGTGTAATCTTGCAATCAATCATAGAATCATAGAATAGTTAGGGTTGGAAAGGACCTTAAGATCACTGACTTCCAATCTTGCTGCCATGGGCAGGGACACCTCACTCTAGATCATGTCACCTAAGGCTCCGCCCAGCCTGGCCTTGAACACTGCCAGGGATGGAGCATTTACCACTTCTCTCTGAAACCTGTTCCAGTGCCTCACTCACCTTACAGTAAAGAACTTCTTCCTTATATCTAACCTGAGCTTCCCCTGTTTAAGTTTGAACCCATTCCCCCTTGTCCTATCACTGCAGCCCCTAATGAAGACTCACTTCTCCAGCATCCCTATAGGCCCCCTTCAGATACTGGAAGGCTGCTATGAGGTCTCCACGCAGCCTTCTCTTCTCCAGGCTGAATAGACCCAACTTTCTCAGCCTGTCTTCATACGGGAGGTGCTCCAGTCCCCTGATCATCCTCGTGGCCCTCCTCTGGACTTGTTCCAACACTTCCATGTCCTTTTTATGTTGAGGACACCAGAACTGCACACAATACTCCAAGTGAGGTCTCATGAGAGCCTATTTTGCAGAGGCAGCCCATTAATATCACAACCTATGCCTGCTTGTCATGTCTTTTTCTGTCAGGTTTACAGTAGCCTTCCTGGCTGGACTCCAAAGCAGCGGTTGTACTAAAGAAAGAGGCAGAAAACCCTGGGTACAGGGATGTGCCAGCTGTTGCAGCACGGGGAGTGCTGGGTTCCCAAGAGCAGGTTAATGTTGGTTGGTGACATTTTCACGTGTCTATAGTGTGTGCCAAACATGTGATTTCATTCGCATGTGCTGGATGTAGCTTCTCCCTCTGTTCACTGGAATGGGGAGGGCTTCTGACTAGCAAAATTTTATGTAGTTTTTGAAAGCCAATTTTAGAAGGTCAGAAAATGGTTGCTTAATGATCAGCACTTAGAAACTGAAGAATCTTGTAGAATTGCTCTTTATCATCTTAACTTTGTCCTTTTGCGTTTTCTGGTCATGTGCATATCTGCATGGCACGTTGGGTCATGACCTGTGGCCATCCTAGGTTTATATGTTATTAATTAAATCTGTGGTATTGCTTACAGGTGACAGCAAAGCAGAGCACCACTACTGTGACTGCTGTATGAATAAGGCCCTTAACAACAAATATGGTTTTTTCGCTTATTTGTTTTTCCCTTCCCACAAAAATAATATTTTTAACAGCTTGTATTCATGTGTCAGGAGTAAGAACCAGGACCTCCAAACACAGAGGAAGAGGTTAACAAGACTACTGAGAGATAGCAGCTCACTGTAGTGGAGAAATGGGATGGGCACCAAATATGACATTCATCTGTGAGTAATGTCTGCAAGCAATGAGATGTTACTTTTAATATGAGTAACAGATGGATTGAAGTTATACCTGTGACAGATGTAACCCCTGACTGCATGGGCTGCATGGAACAGACCAGTCAGGAGCAGCATACATGAAGGTGTTTGGTACACTCCAGCCCAGCAGACACGACTCCTGCTTTCAGGGTTGATGGTGCACCCCTCCATGTCTGTGGGAGATGGTAGGCTGCTCTGAGGCAGAGTTAGGCTTTTCTGTACTCTGCACACAGTTGCTATATACTCTCAAATACCCACCTTTTGTAAGTCTGACTTCATTTATTTAACAGTTCCCACAGTTTCCATGTGGTACCACATGGTTCAAAAACAACAGCATTTTTTCAAGCATGTTCTGCTTGATGATGACCTTTACTCTTTGTCCTCATCGCTTTCATCGGGGATGGCAAACACAATGCCCCATCTCCCACCTGCCACCCGAACCCCACTCCCTGCAGGCGCACGACTGGCCTTTCTGTATTTCTCTGCGTGTGTTTAAATTTAAATTGCTATAGCCCATAGAAGAGCTGCCAAATGCGGTGTCAGAGGCGAGTGTCCGCCTCAGAGGGAATTTTAGGAGAGGTATGTGTGCCACCTAGAGGAAGCGCTGCCGTTTGGATCTACAGATGCAGACACACACACAGAGCAACCTGAAATGTTGGCCTGAAGTTTGATGCCTATGGGGGATCTGCAAAAAAACCCCAACACCCAACAATGACTGAATTCCCTTAGGAAGTACCTGTAAATGGCGTGCTGTCCCACTAGTGTTTGCAAAGCTTTTGTATATCCCTGGAAAAGAGGCTAAGAGTGCTGTACTCTTCTCTATTCCAGTAAAAGAGATAATGCCATTGCATATTTTAGTAGTCCTGATATTTGTTAGAGTTGTCTAGCAGAAAGAAAGGCAGAAAGAAACCACTCTGATCTGGCAAAACCAGAATTCAACCTTCCCTTTTGCTAGAACCTTCAGTTTTAATTTGTGTCTCTTTGGTTTTTGAACCTTGTATGATCTGATGCTTCTGGCATGTATCAGCTTTAGATCAGCTGACAGAAAGTTCAGGAAATCTTCTGTTCAGAATGAGGCCACACAGGGAGGAGCACATGGAAATGAGAGTAGTTGCTGTGCAGAATGGGAATTATAAGATAGTGGAAGAGAAGAGAAAACAGAACGAAAAGGGAAGAATGGGAATTATACATACAAACCAGCAAATGCTAGATAAAGGGCAGTGAAATCAAAGACATTCACAAGGCAGGTATGGTTGCCTTTTATTCCTGTGGCAGCACTGGTCCTTTGCAGTACAGCAGGTATGATGGGTGTTGTTCATGTAGCTCCTTATACCGTGTCTTATTTTACTGAGACAGAAAACAACTGCTGGAACAGGATCACAGGCATCCAGATGATCTCCTTTTACATAAATCCTGGCTTGCATAACAGAACCTTGTTCACAAACAACTGACCTCTGAACAGGACTGATTTCAGTGAGCACATTTAATGTGTTCTTTCAAATATTGGTTTGCAATGCTCATTTCTACCACGCCTGTCCCTTTGTGAAGTTGGGAATGCAGGAACACCTGCTCAAGCTGTCTAATTCGAAGTCATAGTTGGTTGTGAGAGTATTAGCAGTTTGGGAGCAAGAGTTAGAGGCTCATAACCTCATTCTCCGTTCCCCAGATCATGTAATGCAGCAGAAAATCCGTGTCCCAGACCTGGATCCTTTCCATTCACTGTAGTTCCAGTACTGAGATTTTGGGGGATGACTAAACTCTATTTTGCACAAATATAGAGCCTCAAGTGTGGCTGAACAACCCATGCCTTAAATACTTGTTCAAGTATGATCTATGCCTGCAAGGAGATGATTCTTTATGCACAAAGTTTCTTGTGGTTAAGATACTCTCAACTCTTCGCCGGTATGGATCTTCAAGCACTGCTGGGACCTCAAAGCAGGTTTTCAATGCACCAGTCATTGCTTGACAAGGTCAGTTTCCTGGTTTCAGCTCATTTCATCTCATTTCAGCTAGATTTTCGTGAACTGACCTCGTTAAACGAAACTTTCTTATCCTTGGGCCACAGGTTCAAGTTGAATGAACGGAGGGAAAGATAGGTCTTGTTAATTAGAGCTCAGCTGAGTACTTGCTCCTTGGAGACACGTACAATCTGAAGCACAGTGAAATACCCCGTGACTGCTGCTGCAAGATGTTATTATATCTTACAGTAATGTAAGACCAACTTGTCATGTTTGCTAACTTTCCCCTGATTTCATTGTAGTAAAAGATGTTGAAGCCTCATTTGAAAATTTCTAAATAGAGGCTATAAATTGTGACAACAGATGACACAGACTCCTCTCATGAGGTAAGGAGAAGACCCTTTATTGTGATACAGCTCAAGTTTTATAACCCCTACCCTAGCCCTGCAAAGTGCAGCACAGCAGTTTTTGTTTCCATTGTTTCTATATAAAATATTAATCACAAGATTACGATGTTATCCTTTTTTCTTTGCATAAGCTTATCTCATGTTAATCTTGTGATTACATTATTGCAAGCACAGTGTCTACACATTCCATTTTTGCTCAGAGCCAGTTCCTTGTCTTTTCTCCTGGCTCGTTTTCTCTTCTTTATTTTTTTCTCTCCCAAGGCCTGTGTCCAACCATCTGTATGAAGTCCCAACCGCTGCTCGCTGTGGAGGCTAAGCTGCATCCATCTTCCACAATTCCCTCTTCTATATTAACAACCAAAACAGCTTTTACAGTACGATCAATCATTCGTTGTACACACTGTAAAATACAAGGAAAAGCAACAAAAGGCACATAACACTTAAAATTACAATAAATGCAGTCTTTAAAATTGAAACAATCCAACCTTCAATACTCCAGGATTGGAACAAACTGTTAAACCAATCCGATGCATCATCAATTAGGAGTCTGTTAACAACTTCCTTTAACTTTGCAATACTGGCATGTATGGATTCCGAGTGATCTGACAGGTTCATGCAACACATGCCATAAAAATGCTCACACCCATGTCCCTGACCTAGTAACAAATAATCTATAGCTGCTCTATTCTGAAGTGTAGCATGCGTGACAGAATCAACGTCTAACAATAAACTGCTCAATGCGGCTGATGTGGCATTTGACTGCTTTGCCAGTCAGCACCCTAAGTTGTTTAATTTTTTCAATACTCCTGCAGCAGCTATGCCTGGGGCAAAAAAGGCTGCAGAGATAATTTCTGAGGTATTCCAAAATGTAACGTTATCATCTCAGTTTGCTTGGAAAGCATGCATGGAGAGACGAAGTCTTGACTTTCTATTGCTCATGACCATAGAAGTGTTTGGTGTTAGTAACGTTAGCCTTCCAATGCTACATGGTCCCCTACATGCACGAGACGGGATACCTGACCAGGCACGATCTTTGCAGATAAGAAAATATCCCAGCGGGAGTCTTCTGGAAAATCTGCTAGAAAGCACTACATTAGGTGCTGTATAATTGCACCGAGCAGAAGCATTACGATATACTTGTAGGGTAGCATTCAGCCGTTGAATTTGGTGAGGTATAGGATCAATATACGACTGATCAAATTTGGCCCACATATCTGTACAATTAAAGCTTATACAATAGCCCATTTTTATTGATCCTAAGAAATCTAGCTCTTGCAGTTCAAGGTTCGCTTTGAGGAGCCAACCCACCCAGTTAATCCACAGGTTTACTATATTGAAAGGATTGCTATTCAAATCTAGGTAGGGTAATCTTTCTTTGGGAATAGGCCAGCTGTCAACAGGAGCTCCCACCAGACACGTGGAGAAAGAGTTGTCTGGTGAAGATGTTGAGAGGCACAAAGTGTCTTGTCCTGTCTTATTCGCCAGTGTAACCCATACATTGGTCTTTGGCTGAGATGGAATCCGTATTGACAAGCAGGTTGCATCACACCAGATTCTGACAATCAGACTACACGTCAAACCAACATCCATCGTGGCCTTATATTCTGATACACCAATTGCCACGACAACACAAATAACGTATACGAGGTAACAAGTGCAAGGGTGTATACTTCCCACAACGGATGCACAGGGGTTCCAGACTTCTATTTAAATACGCTTTCTGATTCCCGTTGAAAGAAATAATATACTTTCCACAATAAGCACACTTAGCTATAATATATCCTTTGCACTTCTTACACAATGGACATATGCTAGTTCCTGCTTCACTTAGCCTTAACCCAAAACAGTTTACATCTGTTCCTCCTCCAATGCAACAACCACTTTGCCTGGTACTGAGATTTATGGAGGTGCGTCGTCCGTCTGACAGTCACTTTGCTGCCGTTGACTAAGGAAGGGTCGGACACCATGGGCAGGAACGCAGCGAGGTCCTCGATCTGTAGAGACACAAGCATAACCTCGTCCCCAGGTCATTAGTTGATAAGGACCTTCCCATGTTCCCATCTTGAAATTTCTAATCAACACTTCTGCTTTCTTTTTTATTTCCTGATTTTCATTAGATACAGATAAAAAATGCCTAAGTATAGGCGGTCCTCCATTGTCCTGCCATCGATTTAAAAAATTTAAAACACAAGCGGCCTTAGCTGATCTTTCCTGGGGGGGTTGTGGGACCCATTCCCCTTTTTTGTTTAATAAACATTACTTTTAAGGAGCTGTGTGCACACTTCATGATTGCTTGTCCTGTAGGGGAATGGGGAATTCCCCTTACATGCTGAATGCCTCATAGCTGTAAAAAATTTTGTGTCTTCTGTGATACATAGGCAGGTCCATTATCGGTTTGATTTGCTTAGGAACTCCTAATGTTGCAAAGGCTAGCAAAAAACGTCTACAGACATCTTTAGTTTTCTCTCCTGTATGTGCAGTAGCTATTATTGTGCTAGAAAATGTATCCACCAAAACATAAACATACTTTAACTTTCCAAATTCAGGAATATGAGTAACATCTGTTTGCCATATTTCTAGAGCTTGCAAACCTCTAGGATTGACTCCATATGATAGAGAAGGAGTTGTCAGTTGGCAGTCTGGGCAGGCTGTTACAATTTCTCGTGCTTGGTCCATGGTAAGGTGAAAGGTTTTCTGCAAAGCCTTAGCATTTGCATGATAAAATGCATGAGAAAGGTGTGTCTGTTCAAAGGTGCTTGTCACAACTGTAATTCCAGCTAAAATATCTGCACGTCTGTTACCTTCCACCAAAGGTCCAGGGAGTGTGGTATGGGAGCACATATGCATAACATAATAAGGAGCTCTGCAGCGGTTCAACAGTGTTAACAGGGTTCAGAACAGAACAAACAGAGATTCATGTTCAATTTCTTTTAGGTAGGATGCTTCAATTTGTGATACGACACCGGCCACATATGCTGAGTCAGTAACTATATTGATAGAACAGTTCCATTTTTGAAAAACTCTGACGACTGCAGCTAATTCTACTATTTGCGGTGATCCTTTTACAATGCTAACATCAGATTGCCACTGACCATTACCATCTTGCCACACAATAACAGCACGTCCTGTTTTTCCTGAGCCTTCAGTAAAGACGGTTAAAGCATTTAAAGGAACAGGGTTACATTTTGGTAGCTGTTGGATATTAAACTGTAACCGTAGTAGTTTATGACTCAGGGGGTGAATTGAAACTGTCCAAGGAGAGCTTTCCAGGCAGTTTGAAACAGCACAGAGGTTTGAAAAAGCCATTGTAACATCTGCATTGGTATGGGCAGTATAATGGCTGCTGGTTCTTCGCCACTCAGGGCTAGCAACCGCTGTCAGCCTTTCATGATTAATGTTGCAAACATCTCAGCTTTCGTAATTATGTTTTTTCCAAATTGATGTGACAAAAAGATCCATTCAATAATTAACAGGGGTTCTCTGCTCTGGACATCCCATTAGAATATAAGCCCATAAGGCTGGAAGTCAGAATTTAAGATAATCAACTGAAAAGCACAATCAGGATGGTACCTGTGTGCTTGTATCTCTCTGAAATGGCTGATGCCACCTTTTGTAATGCATCCTTGGCTTGAGGAGTCAAAACTCGTTCAGAATGCAGGGCTGAATTTCCCTTAAGTGTCTGAAACAAGGGGTGTAAGTCCTCATTACTGATCCCTAATAATGTTCTTGTCCAGTTAATGGTTTCCAAAACTTTCTGCAAATCATTCAAGGTATGGATGTCAAGAGTCAGTTTTAATGGCTAAAGGACAATGTGCTGATTAGTAATTCTCCATCCTAAATATTTCCACAGAGAGCTTCGCTGTACCTTTTCAGGTGCTACCTCCAATTTGGCTAATTTGATTTGTTCTAAAACTGTTGACATTGCTTGCTGCATTTCAGCATCTGTTTGCGTAGCTACCAAAATATCATCCATATAGTGATAAATCAAGACATTAGGTAACTGCTTTTGAGCGGAGAAAAAGGGCCTCTGCCACATATCATTGACAAATGGTCAAGCTATTTTTCGTACCCTGAGGTAGCACTGTCCAGTGGTACCTTTCACATGGCACAGAGGCATTAATGGCGGGCATGGTAAGAGCAAATTTAGATGCATCCTCAGGATGTAAGGGTATGGTAAAGAAACAATCTTTCAGGTCAATTACTGTTAAATGCCAATCTCTTGGTATCATTGTGGGTGAAGGAAGCCCTGGTTGCAATGGGCCCATGTCCTCAATTACTATATTAATACATCTAACGTCATATAGAAAACACCATTTTCAGCTCTTTTTTGAAATAACAAATACAGGAGAATTCCATGGACTATTGGTAGGCACAATGTGCCCCACGCGGATCTGTTCTGCAACTGAATCTTTTAAATATCGCAGCCTTTCCAAAGCAAGGGGCCACTGGTCCACCCAAACTGGAGTTTTCCAGGTTAATTTCAGGGTGTGCTGCGTTCCAGTGGCCCTCAGGACAAATTTGACTCAATGCTGGCACCCCATTGTGACAGACAATCCCGCCCCCAAAGAGTGAGAGGGCTAGGAAGCACAAAAGATCGAACATTGGCCCTCCTTTCCTCTGGCCCCACAATTTGAATAAACTATTGACTTTGCTCAGGGAGCATGTGGCCTCCAATGCCCATAATGGCTGAGGAGACCTTGGAGACTGGCCACTGTGCAGGTCAGGATGATTTTGAGATAACTGTCACATCAGCTCCAGTATCAATCAACCCTGACAACTCTATTGTCTGTTTAGAATCTCCCCATTCCAATTTACAAGTTAAAAGCGTCTTGCATTGGAAACCTTTCGAGGCCAAAATATCTGGGGGCTCCCTGTCGAGCCAAAATCCTGGGCCCCTTGCTGTAAGGTAGAGACTCGAGAGGGGCAAGCATCAAAATACACTAGTTGTGCAATACATGCTTAAGCTGGTAGAAAACAGGGTGGTGTAGGGGTCCACACTATGGTTTTAATTTCTCCACAATAGTCACCATCAATCACACCAGGTAATACAAAAAGTCCTTGCATAGTAGTAGATGATTGTCCTAACAATAAAGCACTTTTGTTGTTGTCTAAAGGCCTCCAGACTCCTGTTGACACTGCTTTTACACTGGAATTAGTCAGAGTCACTGGTTTGGCAGTGGCCAGGTGCACTCCGCACTGCCGCGGGTTCTTGCATACAGTTCCCTGGCTGGGATCCCAATGGTTGGACAGGAGTCACTTGTATCATTGTGCGGCCCCCTTTTGCCCTCCATTTCCCATTTCCCTGCAAAGGCTTTCCATCTCAGTCAAATCTGGACCGGTACTGGTTTGTGTAGCGACGCCCCTTTTAACAGCGGGGACAAATTCCAGGGACGATAGCTTTGTTAAATTTATTTGGGGACTGTTTATGAAGTGGCCCTTCTGACCACAGCTAAAACACTGATGGGCGTTTAGGTTCATGGCTGCAAAAGCAGCTGCCATCCCTTTATACTTGTGTCTCAGCAAACCCACTTCATTACAGGCTTCTATTATATCAGACAGAGAAGGATTTTCCAGTGGGATCAATACTTGTTTATGTCATCATTAGCATTGTTAAGGGCCAGTTGCTTCAAAAGCAACTCATGAGCGGCGTTATCATGAACCTGTTTACTCGAACTATCTTGTAGTCTATCAGTGAACTGCATATATGGCTCAGTTGTCCCTTGCTTGATGTCTGTATAAGCTTTTGAGGGATTACCTGCTGTGCGTACAGTTGTAAATGCCTGTAAAGATGCAGTGCTGAGTGCCTGCAAAACCTCTTGTGGCAGGACAACTTGCTGATGGGGGTTGGTCCAATCCCCCTCCCCTAAAAGCATCTGCATGGTCACCTGGCGAAGCATGTGACCATTGGGCAGTTGTAAATAATGAACATCTAACTCTTCTAAATATTTTTTCCAAGTCCCATGCCAAAGCAGATACTGAAAGGGGGTCAACAGTGCATCAGCTAACGTCTTACAGTCATGTGGATTAAGAGTCTGGGTACGATGAAGCACCTTTAACAATTGTTGAGTATATGGTGCTTGCAGACCATAATTGTCAATAGCTTGGCACGTATCCTTAACGCCTTTATATTCTAGTGATCGGAATGCTGGTGGATGTCCCTGCAGATACACAGCCGGGAAAGCGTATTTTGATACCATGTTAACATCCCCTGCCTTTTGAGCCTCCGCATGAATGCGGTTCCGAGTTTCCCAAGGGTCTGGGGGAAACAGATCGGACTCACTTTCTGAGGCTATTGCACTCAGATCAAATGGATCATCTGGCTCATTCTTAGCAGTCACTGAAATATCCTGGCTTTGTTTTGGAGCCGAGAGTTTGGGCTCAGGAGTCAAAGGGTTTGGACCCTTGAGTTCACTTGGAGAGTTTGGACGGTGGAGTTCATTATTATTATTATCATCGCCAGAAAGTTCTTACGTAGGTGCCTCCATACCAGGCATTCCAGACTCCCGTGAGGTGGTCTTATTGGAAGATCTGTTCTTTTTCAACATCTCAAAAATAGTGCGCCCGGGGTGAGCAATTGTGATGCCTGTTCGTCACACATTGTTGCTCTAATATATAATTTGATCCCTTCAGTATCCCACATATCATCATTGAAAATAGTCATTGCATCAACGTTTGGGACTGCAGTCGCTACCCAATGTAAAAGCACATGCAGTTTATGAGAGTACAAAAGGACGTTATGCTTTTTCATCAGACTTCCCATGAGTCGTAAGACGGCTCTTTCATCTGTGCTTAACTTGTTCCCCATCCTCCCCGTCACCCACCTCGCTCTCCTGTGACGGTGATTTGATAACCAGCTTGTTTGCTTCCTTCCAGAGCCTTGTTCTTTTGCTAGGCAGGGGGTTTTGCCGTCACCGGCACGGAGCCTGTTCGGGCGCCATTTGCGACGACAGATGACACAGACTCCTCTCATGAGGTGAAGAGAAGACCCTTTATTGTGATACAACTCAAGTTTTATAACCCCTACCCTAGCCCTGCAAAGTGCAGCACAGCAATTTTCGTTTCCCTTATTTCTATAAAAAATATTAATCAAAAGATTATGACGTTATCTTTTTTTCCTTGTACAAGCTGATCTGATGTTAAGTCTTGTGATCACATTATTGCAAGCACAGCATCTACACATGATGTGGCATCTACACATTCCATTTTTGCTCAGAGCCAGTTCCTTGTCTTTTCTCCTGGTTTGTTTTCTCTTCTTTATTTTTCTCTCTCCCAAGGCCTGTGTCCAACCATCTGTATGAAGTCCCAACCGCTGCTCGCTGTGGAGACTAAGCTGCATCCATCTTCCACAATAAATGACTCAGTGGCTTTAAAGAACAAAAAAATTTCCCCAAAGGTTATTGTCATATTGCTTACAAAATAACTTGTAATAACAGTTGATAAATAGCACAGTCTGCCCACATTTTGGAACCTTTCTTGACCTCTCTGATAAGTGACTAATACTAGGGGAAGACTAACTAGGCCACTGTATATTTGACCTGGCTTTTTACAGTGACCTCATTTGATGACATCAGCCTTGCACACAAAGGGCTCACAAGGAGACTGTATAACATCCATTAACTGTTAGACACCATGGGTTCTCCCAGTGTTTACTGCAAATGACAAACTAATGAACAAGCACGAGTGGAAGTACTTTACCATTTAGGCAGTTGCTCACTGGCAAAAGCTGAGGAAGGTGTGAACACAGCTCAGGTGACAGCTTGTGGCTTGTTTCCTCCATGATACTGTCTAACTGAAGCTTCCCTGCATGTGGAAGAGGAACAGGCAGCCTCACCTGCCCATTTACTCTGTACTATTGAGGTTGTTGTCCACTGAGGTCGGCCAGGTCCACGGCCGATCAGTACCACCTGTGCAGCCGCAAAAGGATCTGTATCTGGGATGTTGTACAGCGGTAAGGAGCATTGCTGGGCAGTTGTGCTTGCAAAACCTCATGGCAGCACTATACATTTCAGGACATCTCTGCACAGCATTGGCGAACAGACACAAGCATACTTGCACTACTCTGAGCTACCTGGCCTGGTTATTGAAGTCAGGGTAAAAGTACTTTCAGTTGTTAAGCACTCAGTGTTATGCTGCTGCAAATTCATTATTTCCTGTATCCACATTTGCTAAAAACCATTTAAACAGGTCTGAGAGCATGTACACACCCATGTGGTGCCTCCCTATTGCCTCCCTATATTCAGCGGAGTATGCTGTGTGATGAAACTCATTAGCTTTCTGTGTTGTGTGTAGAAGAGAGGTAATGTTCAGCTTCCCACGGAAGAGAAGAAGAAAAATACAGCCCGCCCCAGTGTGACAAGGTGATAAATTCACTTCTTAGAAGTGAACAGAAGATAAATTCACTTCTTAGAGGATGAGTGCTGAAACATGAGTAAGAGTCATAAGCAGATAAGGAGGTGACTATAACCTTCTGTTTGTTCCCAGCATCTTTGGGTCTGATGCCTTTCGTAAGTCAGATTTAATATGAAAAATCAGATGGGTGCATGTGCGTGTCCTTTCTCTTTTTAGCACACAGAAGGCTTCCCACACAAGGAAATGTGGTTCTTCTACTATCCCATCATGGGTCTTGCATCAGCAGGCAGAGTTTTGAATTGAGTCACTTTGATACTAGATCTTCCTAAAGACACAGTTTTGATAGGGGTCAGTCCATTTCACTAGTTCCAAGCAGACTCCTGGGGAAAGCATGGAATTTTGCATCCTAGAGGAGGTGCCCACTGGGGGCTGAGTTTGCAGTTTGTTCTTATTGTGATCTGCAGTAGCAAGCGAGACAAAGCTCAGCAGAGAGATAAACTGACATTACACTTGTTTTGAAGTCTAAGAGATGGTTGATTCCAACAAGCCAGTCTTGCTTCTGCAGGATGAGCGGGACACTGTATGGCTGTAAAAAATAAAACACTGTGCAGGGAATATTTTTTGCAAGGTCAGTGCCATGATCAGCTATAGGTCTGTGCCCATGTCAAAAATACAAGATTATTTTAGTTGCATATGTGTTAACGAAAAATGTTTATAAAGGGCATATCACAGTTTCCCTTTAGAGCACGCAATGACCGACCTTTAAAAACCTCACAGGGCAACACCATAAAGAAACCAACGTTATAAAGCAGTTGTATCCATATAGATATTATCACCTGACTTTCTATTCTGAGAAAGAAACTTGCATACTGAAATAAGGTTAAATATGGAAAAGAATGATATGGGCAAAAAAGTTTACTTACCCCTGGCTGGGCTTCTCTAACAACATGGAGTGGTTTCAAAATGATTAGGCATTAAAAAAAAAAAAAAAGAATGCGCTGTGCATCAAATACTAAACTTAATACTGTGCACACTGAATATGTAAACTGTGACTAAAAGCGAAAGATTTTTAAAAATTCTTCTGATAATGAAAAGATTTGTTGCAAAATATGTCTTACATGGCTTGAACAAACTGGTCATTGTATGTCTGCACAAAATGGTTTTATTCAGCAGTCATTCTTGGATTTAGCCCTTGGTGGGATTCAGATGCAGGAGGAGCAAAGGATTTGACAGCAGGGGAGCTGGAATCCGTAACAAACACCTTTTTAATTTAGGGCAGTAACAGTGATGTGATTTGGCACGGGAGAGATGAATTTGATAATTTTTTTTCTGGGTGCCTGGAGCTACCACCGCATGTGCTGGTATTCTCATAAAAAATGTCTTCAGTGTGCTAGATGTTGAGGTCAAATACTATACACCACAAAACTGTGTGGGAGGTTTCACATCTAGATTTGGGAGCTCCGTTTTTGTCAAGTGATCGCACAGCATGGGGTGTTGTCCTCTCTCTGGTTGCATCTTACTGTGTTTCCTCATTCTTTGCTCACCTGTATATACACTCAGGTCTCCTTCAAAATCAGGTCGTGTGAGTACTCAGGAGATTGGGACATTTGGAGGTACAGCTCAAAGGAAAGTAACTTCAAAACTAGAAATCAGATTATAATCCAATCAGCCCTAAAAGATGGTCCGGAATAAGAAGTTTTGGCTCTTCTTTCCAGAGAAACCACTTTGATTCATCACTTTGAAAGTCTTCCAGTCCAACTTAAAAGCCATCTTTTCCACCCTTTTAGATACACCTATAGTGCAGTCAGGATTGTCAGAACCTGCATCAGTCAGTGGGCAGATGACAACATTGGGCTAGAAACACCTTATTCTCCCTTTGGGTTGCTCTGGAGAGAGAAGCACTACTTTTTTTTGCAGCTTTGTCTCCCTTACTGGCTTCTGTACCCACATCAAAGAGATGGGAATTAGTACCTCTTTTTGTCTCTGTTGGCAGCTGGGCTTGCAATCACAGCTGAGTAAATACTGTGACAATCTTGTTCTGAATGATAATCTGTGCTGTATATAGATGCCAAGAAAAATTACTCATGATGGTGAGTTAAACGTGTCAAGGCTGTGCTCATGGACAAAGTAGAAGTGGCTGTGTCATGCAGAATAACGCATAGACCTCCAGTTGCTGTAAATTGTGGTGGAGACTAACACAGACCTAAGATAACAGGCCCAGCTTACAGTTTCCCACGTAAAGATTTTATCAACCACCTGCTAATGCATAATTTTCAGGGTGTCACAGGGCCTACACTTCAATTTCTGTGTCTATTTTATTTGTTATGTTTTTAAAAAGGCCATTGCACATTTCAATGTGTGTGAAAAGGCAGCTTGAATAGAATAAAAAGAAATTTTCAAACACAACGTAGAGTGTAGGGCTTGTTCATTGTTACTTACATCATTCTGCTTGATTTTGCCATAAAAGCAGGTAGCAATTAAATAATAATAAAACAAAGTCCACCAGTTGCTGGTTGAAGTCCAGCTCTTGAAGGCTTGCCATTAGTCTTCTGCAACCTGGTGAAAACTGCAGTTCTGTGTATTTGGAAACATCATGAGGCTTCCTTAAGCAAGAACACACATGCTGGAGGGAGATGTAGGTCGTTCTGACAGATCCCAGAGTGTTCCTGTTTCTGTGCTGCCCACCAGCTGGGTGTCATTTGGAAATGACCACAGTAAAATGGCATGGTTATTTAACTGCCAAATTCATGCTCTGGAGATCTTTGCTTAGTGACTGTTTATAGGGCCTTGATCCTCTATTTTTCATTTTCATTTCTGAAGCTCAAATTTTCGTTTCTGAAGCTCTTCAGGTACATTATCGGAACAATATGTATCTTAAAACACATGATAGAGCCAAATGTGCCAGCTGCACCTGAACCCTCCTAGAATAAGCTATGCATTTCTGTGCTGTTTGTTTGCAATAGCAGTTATCACACCGCTATTACTAAAGTTGTAACTTCACAGAAAAGCATGCTGTGATGCAGTTGGAGATGTTCTGTTCATTAACCTGCATCTCCCCCTTTTCTTCAATGGGTTTGAGACAGCTCTCGTTTCCCAGATGAGTACTCTGACCACTGGGCAACGGCATATTCTCCAGTAGCTCTCTCTCAGTCCCCAGGTTCAGTGACAGTGGAGCTAACACCTCTGGTTCTGAAAGGAAAGGTACCATTAGGAAAGGAGGCAGGGCTTAGGTTCCCACTCTGTCTTCACAAAGTGGAGCAGCTTCAGTGGGAGTGATTGAAATGTTTCAGTCACTTCCACCAATAACAGTGGCTCTGATTTGTGAAAAGAATGTTGCATTTTTTGCATGTTTTAAGGGTCTTATGTGCTTAAAGCTGTGCTTATGACTTGTAAGCTGAAACCACGAGGCGTTTGATGAGAAGAAGACACTGATGTCCCATTGCAGGGATATAAACAGCATGAGCCTCAGCATATGGCAGCTTCTCATGTACCCCTAGAACCTAAAAATTTCTGTTCCAGAAAAGAAAATTTAATGCAGGTTAGGACAATAGAAAGGAACATAAAATCAATAAAGTTAAACTTGAAATGGATATTAGCAGGAGTTCCAAAGAATAAATGCTTAAAATCACAAGAAATGTTAATACGGGCTTCTGATACAGCAGAAACAGAGGGACCGAAAGAGAATGACAGACTTTTTCAGCTTATTAAAAGCTTAAGAATCCATCAAAAAAGTACGGAGTCTGTAGACTTCCTGTTTTCATTTTGCAATGGTTTTTGCTGGATTATGTTGCAGGCAGATACTCGATTCTCACTATCTTCAAGTAATAGAGATATTTCAGTCAGCATTTCCTATGAAATAAACGCTGTCAGTTTAACTGTATGCATGTGTCAGGTAAGAAGATTGAAAGGATAGCTAAAGAGATGGGATCGAGTTCTTATTTGGCTATTCTTCATTCTGTGGCCTTGAACAATTTTCTCAATTTGAGTTTATTTCGTTGCATGTTCTTATTCTCATTTCAGAGGAGTTGTTGGAAGGATAAACAAGGAATTTATAAGTATCTTTGCTCTTTCTTCCTCTGTGTTGAAAGACATCTGGTCAGAGACAAAGGAGTCCTTTCTCAAGGCATCGTTTCTGTAGACTTCCATTGGCCAGGAGGAAATCACAGCCTTCCCTAGCTTTCTGGTCAATTGCAGTCTTTAAATACCACTGGAGAAGTAACCAAAACACTGGAAGTTTCTGACCAGGCTCCTGCACTTCACTGATTTATTAGTTCTCTGGTTTGTTTCATACCATAGCTGGTCACTATGCTGGGTCATCATTCCTCATGCAATTTTTTATAAAATTTTTACTACAAAATAAGAAATAGTCTGTTATGTTACAGGACTCCTTGAGTTTCTGTCAGAAGATTTTGGAAAAGTTCATGGCAAACTCGCCTGCTGAGATCAGATACTCATACCCAATGGGTGCTCAGGGATGGATACATAACCACCTTTCCTGCAAACAGCAGCATTCAGTGGGGTACATTAGATGGTAATTTTACTGCAGCGCTCCTAGGTACACTAGCTTGGCTTGGCAGTGGTGTC
This sequence comes from Psittacula echo, assembly GCF_963264785.1. Lineage (NCBI taxonomy): Eukaryota > Metazoa > Chordata > Aves > Psittaciformes > Psittacidae > Psittacula > Psittacula echo. The sequence continues at coordinate 63,104,397 of NC_137742.1, read as the reverse complement.
ATGCTAAGCAAGACATTTTAAGGCTGCTTAGTCCTTCTGTAGCATGCTTTCAGGTATTAGGGTGACCCAAATCCAGGGGCATGTATTCCGGGATCTCCCTCTATTTGAGCCATCAAATCAGACAGAAAGGGAGAAAGAGGAGAACTTCTATATTTTACTTCACATCTCCCAAACCAGTGTGACTAGTAGGAGGTATGAGAAGACCCTGAGACATGTTTATGTTTTCAGAAGAGGAGTTGAGTGCTTTTTCTCTGTAACCAGTAGAGCTCAAAAGGACTGAATCCATTGACACAGTGTATTCTCAATCCTATTTTTTTTTAGGGCTTTTCCAAGAGTCTTGAGAGGCCTTTAAAGTTGGGGTATTGAAAGCTCTTGCTACCCAGAGATTCAGCATGGGGAGAGTTTTTATTCTGTTCTTCTCCTGTCAGAGAAGGTGTTGTGGCAGATGAGCCATACCCTGGTATGCAGGATAAACCTGGAAAGTCAAAATACGTTGTCAATGCTTCACTCATATCCTGCAGCAAACATGAAAGAAAGTGAGAGGGGTGCCTGTCAGATAGTGCTACTGTAGAGATGCAGGAACATAATACATCTCAGCAGAAGCTATCATTGATTAGGATGGACCAATGTGAAGAACAAATACCTCTTTTCCTTTTCTACTTACACAAAAATACACTTGTCACCATTTTTAACTCCAGAGAACTTCACTCTATCACAACTCCCCTTCTCCTTCTTACCTTGTATCCCAGCTTCACTCACATCTGTCTTCATACCTGAAATAACCAGCATATCATGTGCTGAGCTTCCCCTACTCACATTGCTAGCAGATGCAGCTGAGATCCAAAAATATTGAGCTATATGTTGAGGAATAACCATACAAATCTGAGATGGATTAGGGTTTCATGTTTGGTTCCTTTACTTACACTCGTTTAAAAATGTGATGAAGCAGTGAGTTGGAGTGATGGATGCAGGACTTGAAGTGGTTCTACAAATTACAGAGGAATAGACTCAAGCGCAAAAAAATTTTGTTTACATTTTAAGGGGAAAAATGGTGACAATAGTTGCATTTTACATGCATTCAAGACAGAGGTCTTTCCTCTCAGGGTTTTTCGCAATGTTATCTAACTTCATTCTGGGTTTCACACAAGTTGATGTAGTCATAATTTGCCTCAGGGTCAAAATGACTAAGATGCGCACCTGAAAAAAATAAGAAGATGACACAAGACCAATATGAAAATTAAAGAAACCGATACTGCGTTTCAACCATTGGTCAAACCATTTAGACAAAAATATACTTGAATTGCAAAACCCAGCATTAATCAAAGACTTGCTTTCAGAGTGATGTAGGAGAATTTTCTGTTGTTCTGTCTTGTAAGTCTAATGGGCTTGTGAACAGTGTTCATTTATTAATTTTTGCTTTCAGCTCCTGTATTAAGCTTATTTATAAAAACTGTTTTGGGCTGACACCTCTGGAAAGGAGAGAAGAGTATCTGTCCCTTCAAAAGTAACTGAATGTGCTTAAGGAGATAGGGCCCCAGACCCTGAGAGATGCCCTGATACCTATTTAGACCCCGGGTGAAAGAGAAGGAACCTTGCAGCATTGATGGTGAAGAGGGCAGAATATATCTAACAAGTCCAAAAGGGTGGTCTTATGGTGATGGGTAGAGAAACTCCTAAGGGGCCAGGGAGTATGGGTAGCCCTGAGAGTGGCTGAAGTCAGGCACAGAAACAGGGATAATGGTACCAGGAAAACAATTCGTTATAAATATCTTTATATTCCTGCTGACCTTAATCCTTTATTTATTTGCTTTTCCCAATTCTAAAATAAAACTGTGAGTTTGAAATTTTTTTTTCATTTCTCTGAGGAGCTCATTGTGAGTAAAAAAATCTCAGGAAGTCCATCTCAAAGGCCTGTTGAGCCTGAGGTCCCACCACAGAAAGAAAGGGCAACTCAGGCTGGGAGACTGCATCATTTCAGGTCTCCTCCACTGAATCAGGCATGCTGTTGTTGGAGTCTTTGCCTTCCTATGATTATGAAAGCAAAATCAAAGTTGTTTTAGGCTTTCTTTGAAGCCTAATCATCGCTGGCCATTGTTAGACCAGTACTGCTAAATTAGTGCTCAGTCATTGCTGGATCTCAGAGACACCTAACTCCCTGGTGAAAGCTTTGTGGAGCCAGGTGCCAGACAGAGGCAATTCACAACAGCCAGCAAGCTGGTAAGGCACCCCTAGGAAACTCTCTGGAGAGGAAGAGGCTTCATGAAATAGAAGACCCTAAAAGGTCCCAACCAGCAGAAAAAGTGTGACTATTCAGGGTTCATGGGCACAGATTTTTCCTGGAGTTAGACAAAGAAGCAGAGATGGGTTATACTTCCTTAGCTCTGTCTCTTTCCCCTCTTTGTCCAAATTCTCACCAGAAGTGTGAAGGATCCTGGTTCAGCTCTCTCCCTTCCTTCACCTGATTTTAACTTAATTTTGAAACAGTCCCCTACCAGAAGGATGTCAGGTATTTATCTTTGCTTAGCATCTTCTGCTGAATGCCCTCTGTTCTGTCCAAGATGTGGAGAATCTTGAGGCTGTTCTGACCAGACCTGTGCTCCTGTTTCTGCTTCCGATACTGTGTCATATTTATGCTTCTCCAGAAAAAAGTGAAGAACTGGAAAACATTGCTTGCTTTCTCTGTTTTTCTCTTCCCTTAACACTGCTGTGAAATTAATGTTTCAATAATAAATATTGTCTAACATCTTTATTTAACCTGTAGTTTTGTTTTCTTGTATAAATATGCACAGTTTGCATTCCTTCTGTGCAAGCTTAGCACTGGCTTGGGCATAAGATAAAACTTCCTCCCTTCTCCAGTGCCACAGCAATAGCTGTTATATGACTGTCGGAGGGAATTCTTGAAATATTCCTGATTATGTGTGATAAAATGTGCCTACCAAAAAAAAAAATTAATGTTCTCCCTCTCACTGATTATGATGCTTCTGAGTCTTCTGGGAACTTTCAGAATATTAAGTACACAATCTACTTCACAATGGCATCCAAAGGTTCATTTCAGCTAACCTGTTTTTTGTGCCCCCTGTTTTGGAAACATGAGGATCAAAAGCTTTGCAGACAACAGACTATCAGAAAGGAGGAAATATTATGCACCTACTAATAACCATAATTCCAAAACCAGAAGCATTCCCTAGTCAGTGGCCTCCCTAAAATATGCTTGCCTAAATGACTTGAGTAGAGAAGCAGAGTTTAACAACAACAGAAACAAGAACTCATGGATTCTGTAAGCCTGCAGCGTTGGTCTGTGTTGCCTAATGAGAGGACTGCTCTGTTAGTTAGTTAGACTAACTAACAGAGTTAGTCTTTTTATTTGTCTTCTTTGTTCTGTAAGAAAAACAGATTAAACATTTCTCATTTTTTTGCTTTCTGGATATGTCTGCCACTGGGTCAGTTTGCCTTTCTCTGTCATTTCCAAGACTTAAGAATAATATATTGCTTCTAGTGATCTTTGAAAAATTACGATTTCTGCCAGCTAAATGAATGCATTTAAAATTTCATAGCAGATGTGCATATTTACCACCCCTCTTCTTGGAGAGCAAAGCATGTAAAGGGGAGTTGCAGAGGTGCATTTATTTGAAGTGATTTGCTCTTTAAAACATTAAATTGGAGAATTGTCTATTTTGCTCATCCAGATCTCAGTTAACCTATGCCCACCGCACAGACAGCAACCAGATGACCATTCTTTTTTACACTTCAGCCATTCCTTTCTGTTTCTGACCTGTGCCCCTCACGTAACACCATCAACATGGAACAAATGTGCAGTGCTGTTACTCCTACCAAAGCAGAACATACTGAGTACAATGTCCATGCTGCTCTTGGCAGACAACAGTAAAAATATCACTGCTTATCACCATAACCACTTGCCTTCTATCCGTCAGCCCTGGTGATGTAATTCAAGGGTTTCATGTGCTCAGCCTCCCAGTCAGGAGGTCAGTTTAGGGAGACAGCAATTTTGCACCTTCTATTTAAGGAGTTGTGTAACTGCGCACATCATTTGGAGTAACTGAGCAGTTATGAGTAGAAAGGGACGATGTGAGAAACAGAGGCTTGAAACCGTGGTGAGAACACAGATAGTGGGGGCAGAGAGGCTGCTCTTTCTGATGATCGTATACAGTATGAAAGCAAGCATGCCAGTCAGCCCCAGATCTCTTCCTTTTAGCAAAGCCCTTTAAACTCCCACCTGCTGTCTGTTCCTTGGGGCTGCAAAATAAAAGGCTGTCCCCACAACCTGTCTCCAGAAGCCAAATTCGCTGAGCTGTGGGCTACTATCCCTCTATTTGGAAATCCCCAGCACACCCAATTTTACTCTGGAGTTTTAGAATTTGAGTACTTCTGATCTAGTATCTAGTCTATCCTTTGCACTAGTTATTGTTTTCTCTTATTTATTCTGTCCTTGCAGACAGGGTGCTGGTGAGCTTGCTGTTCTGGCAGACCTGAAATGGAACACATCCTCAAAAGACTGTAGGGTACTGCCTTGGAGCTCCATGTCACTGTTGATATTACTCATGTAAATAGGTGCAAAACCACATCAGAGTGATGTGCTGGTGTACAGACATGACATTTTATGGGGCAAAAAGACGAATCCCTTAAAATCCGGACAGTCTCTAAGGAAAAGCACATGACCTAACTAGTCTCCGTTTAAGGAAACATGCAGAGACTAGCAGAAATAGTTTACCAGAAGTACTAGCTCTGTCTGATCTTGAGACATAGGGCTATTTCTGTCACCAGATAAGCCTGTATTTTCACTGCTGAGGGAGGCAGCACATGAAGCTAGGGGGTGGCTTTGTCTGTGGAAGTTGTGCCCCTTGAGGCAGTTAAAATACATCCAGAGCAACACATGTGTTCTGCCCACTGTTTTGCTGTAAACATATTTGAAAGTTCTCCATGTTCCCTTCTTTTGGTCAGTATACTCTGCTTTAGCTCTCAAAAAAGGCTTCTCATCTTGGGCCTTTGCAGTTGCGTTGATTTCTCAGTTTTGATCAGACTGGGATTTTACAGGTATTTTTTTTGCCTGGATAAGTTTATGTCCTTGGCAAGATTATCTTCATTTACTAAAGGTTGCAGCTTCTGCTAAACTTGGGAAATTCATGAGTTGGAGGCTTATCAGGGGACACAGAAACAAAGATAGACACAGCATGCAACAATGACAATAATTTTCCTGTTTACACTGAACACACTGAAAGCAGCTTCTGAAAAAGGCTGAGGAACATAATAAGAGATTCTGTGTCACAGAATTTAGGTCTGAACTGTATTAGAAACCTCATGAGGGAATTAATTAAACACAGTCCATTCCTTTGATTCTGTTCACTGTGCACCTACTGTTATAAAATGGGATTCAGAGTTTGGAGTTCATTCTCTGACCATCAGACTGCAATCATCCAGTGTATGGGTAAAACACTTTACTTTTTAGTGCTCCTTTACCAGAACGCAAACATGAAGACTGAAATAATACATCAGAGAATTGTGGAGTTGGAAGGGACCTTGGAGGTCTGTAGTCCAACCTATTGCCCCATCAGTCCATTCTGTCCTGAGCTGCACCATAAGACACCCAGCCCTGTCTCCTGCTGTTTGTGGCTGGGCTGCCTTGGTGAATCCCAGGACTGACTTGTTACCTCACCTTGTTTAGAGCTGCAGTTGGTCACTGTAGCCAACCTGACACTACTGTGGTGGCAGCACTGTCTCTGCTGGGGGCACCTTGTTTGTGCCCACCATGGAGCAGCCTCATTCTTCCTGTGCTCTCCTGTACAACAATACTTACGAGGAGGTTACTGAGAAGAGACACAACTGTTCCTAAAGCAGCAAACAGCAGGAGGGTGAGAGGCAATGGTCATAGACTGAAACAGGAGATGCTCAGCCTGATGATAGGAAAAGACAGTGCAGCACTGGCTCAGGGAGGTTGTGCCATCTCCATCCTTGGGGTATTAACAGCCTCTTCCAACACAAGCCATTCTATGACTCTACGATTCTACGATTCTACAATTCTACGATTCTGTGATTCTATGATTCCATGATTCCATGATTTCATGATAATAAAGCCCCCAGCAACCTAGTCCAAACCCATGGCTGAGCCTTCTCTGGGAGGATGAACTGGAGTCCTCCCAGGGTCCCTGATAGGCTGTGCGGGTCTGTGGTCCTCAGTCATGTAGTCAGGGAACCTTGAGATGCTCTGCTGTGCTTCAGTCAGGAATAGGACCGTCTGCGTCTTCCTGCTGAGGAAGTCAGTTCCCTGCAGTAATGAAAGCCACACTGCAGTCTCAGATGGTGGCCTTAGAAGTACCCCTTCTCGCGGTAGTGAGGGGCTGCCTATCTGATGTGGACCAGCAGCTGCAAGCTGAAATGAACCTGAAATACTGTGCTTGAGTTATTTGGTAAGGGTGACAGAATTACTTGTCTGAAATCCTGGGAGCATGATGCTTACTGCACTTTAATTCTGTGGGGTTTTTTTTTGCCTGTGCTCTCATGGTGATTTTTTGCAAGCAATTTGGTCACGAAGTCCTGCAAGCTTAAATACTAGTTCAGCTCTTTTTGTAAAAGTGATCTGGTAGAAGCAGGCATTTGCAAAGCATACAAAGCTGTGTTGTAGCTTTTCAAGCTTTGGTACAACTGAACTAGTGACAGGAAACCTCAAGCGCTGTATTACTAAGCAATAAATAGCAAGTGACTTCCAGTAATTCCTGGAACTCATTCACAGTATTACTACATGACATTTCTCAGTAATATTGTGAAGGTATTTCCATCTGGCTGGCTTAAATTCTCTGTACTGGTTAAATCTGAAAAACAAAACTATTTACTGGAAGCAAATTTGATCATAGACAAAGGAAATGGAATAGAATGGGCCTGAGCCTCATAAAGTAGAATTTTTATACACAAAACCTGTTGTGTTTTCTCAGGAAGCCTTCAGGTATGATCCAGCCTAACCAAATTTGTTTCCAACATAATCACAGAATGGGATACTCACAGGCTAGCAATCTTCCTTCAAAGCAGGAAGATGAAGGTATGAAATATTAAGTTTGACTGCAAGGCTGCCCTGTTCATTTTTGATGCTGTGGTGGAAAAGGAGCACTGTGTGAAGTGACTGCAATCTTGAATATGTGTCATGGAGCTCAGTGAACGAGATAAGCCTTGGAGCACTCACAGATTGCGGATATTATTTCTAGTTGTCAGCATGAAAAACTGGAAGACATCTGCCTGCCTAAGGACACAGGTAGATGCATGTGACAAATCCAGGATTACAAGAACTCTCAGCTCTTTCGCAGCTGGTAGCCAGCAGCAGGATCTCTCCCAGCTTATTATGAAATGTTCCTCTCACGACAGGGAATTGGAAGGAAGATAGCCCATTAGCCTAAAAGACTCAAAATTCAGCTATGTAAAACTGGTTCTTAGAGAGGTTTGTACGAACCAGTAAGGGTATGGCTCAGTGGCAGAGCTTCCTCTTCAATTATAAGGATGAAAACGAATCACTGGCATCACGTTTGTTGGAGAACTTCCTCCTTCTTCTGAAACGGTCTGATATCTGGCTCTCTTTGGTGTTAGGCACTGGTCTTTTTTCTTAGATTTGGTGGTTGGAAATGCAAGTCACCAAGAGCTTCTATCTGTGTCCAAAGACTTAGTAGATGAATTATTTAACCTCTGTGATTTGTTTTACCCATTTATAAAGTGGACATAATGAAAAAAATATGCACATACTGGTCCCACAGTATCACAGAGGTCAGATGAGACAAAGAACCTTAGTTTCATGGAAGTCTGTTTCAAGAGGAAATGTGTAAATGATAGAGGAGCCAACAAGGAGAGGTGCCATACTTGACCTTGTACTTAGCACAGGAAGGGTCTGGTGGTGAATGTGATGCTCCAAGGCAGCTTTGGCTGTAGTGATCATGAGATGGTCAAGTTCGATATCCTCAGGACAGTGAGAAGAGCGTGCAGCAAGCTCACTGCCCTAGACTTCAAGAGAGCAGACTTTGGCCTCTTCAGGAACCTGCTCAGTAAGGTTCCATGGGATAAAGCCCTGGAGGTCAGGGGCCCAAGATTGCTGGTTGATATTCAAGGATCACCTGCTACAAGCTCAGGAATGTTAGATCCCAACTAGAAGGAAATGGGGCAAGAAGGCCAGGAGGCCTCCATGGATGGGTAAGGAACTGCTGAGAAAACTTTGAGGGAAAAAAGAAGCTTATAAAAGGTGGAGGCAAGGACAGGCAGCCTGGGAAGAATACAGGGATGTTGTCTGGGTAGCTAGGGATCAGGTCAGGAAAGCTAAGATACAGTTAGATTTGAGTCTGGCCAGAGATGTGAAAGATAAGAGGAGGGGCTTCTAGAGGTATGTCGCTAACAGAAGACAGACTAGGGATAAAGAGGGCTCTCTCCAGAAGGAAAAAGGAGAACTGGCTACCCTGGATTTGGAGAAGGCTGAGATTCTCAATGACTTCTTTGCCTCAGCCTTCACCAGCAAATGCTCTGACCACATGGCCCAAGTCTTGGAAGGCGGACACAGGGACTGTGAGAATGAAGACCTAGGGCCCACTGTAGGAGAGGATCAGGTTTGAGACCATCTTAAGAACCTGAAAGTGCACAAGTCCATGGGACCTGATGAAATCCATCCGTGGGTCCTGAAGGAGCTGGTGAATGAAGTCGCTAAGCCACTGTCCATCATATCTGAAAAATCATGGCAGTCAGGTGAAGTTCCCAACGACTGGAAAAAGGGAAATATAACCCCCATTTTCAAGAAGGGGAAAATGGATGCCCCGGGGAATTACAGACCAGTCAGTCTCACCTCTGTGCCTGGCAAGATCTTGGAGCAGATTCTCCCGGAAGGCATGCTAAGGCACATGAAAAACAAGGAGGTGGTTGGTGACAGCCAGCATGGCTTCAGTAAGGGGAAATCCTGCCTGACCAATTTGGTGGCCTTCTGTGATGGGGCTACGGAACTGATGGACAGGGGTAGACCAGTTGACGTCATCGCAGTTGACATTATCTACCTGGTCTTGTGCAAAGTGTTTGACACTGTCCCACACAACATCCTTGTCTCTAAACTGGAGAGACATGGATTTGATGGATGGACCACTCAGTGGATAACGAATTGGCTGGCTGGCTGCACCCATTCAGTGGCTGCAACACAGTTGAGGTCAACAGCTTGATTTCCAGCTGGAGACAGGCAAAAAGTGGTGTCCCTCACAGGTCTGTGTTGGGACCAACCCTGTTCAACGTCTTTGTTGACGACATGGACACACACACTATATACCAACAGTGAAAGATGGCATGGAAATGTTGGTGTCCATGGAGACCTTTGCCTAGACAAGGAGAAATCCAGGCAGAAGGGGACAGATGAAGAAAGGTAGCTTTAGCTGAAGCCTTTTGGGACCAAAGTTTGCTTGTGAGATTAAGGCTCTGCTTTCATTCTTGCCACATCTTTTGCCACATTTGGTTTTCATTAGAGTGCAAACATTACAGATACGCACATTTAACGCCAATAAGTGAAAGGCCTGTGGGAAAAGAGCAGCTCTGTAGGCAATGAGTGTCACAAACCAGGAGCCTGTAAAACCCAGAAGGCGAGATGTATGCAAAAAAGTCTAGGTTCTCTTTATACTGGGGATGAAATAACCCTTACAGTACTGGAGTCCTTAATTTTTTAAAAATAAATAACCATAAAATCATAGCTGTTCTACTATTGGTTGCTAAAAAATTATTTTGTTGCAGTATTGGTTAGGGTTGTTGAGCTGAAGTCAGTTAACTTTCCTCTACTTGTGTGTATTTCAGGCAAACCTGTTCAGGAAAGGATTTGCAGTAGAGGTATCTGTCCTCTTACCAGCCACAGAACCTGCCTGTGCTGGGGACCCAGCTTTTTCTTAAAATAACTTTACCTTTCTAATGGTCTTCTCTGTACAGTTTTTAACTGGGGGGGGGGGGGCGTTGGGGGGTTGGGGAGTGAGTGAAATGGGGGGCAAGCAAAACACGATGAAACACTACAATGTTATATATTACATGATTTATGTCTCAATGCACAAGCTGAAGCGGTATGGTTATTCTAAGACAAATGTAAAGTTCATGCTACTCAGAAACCTCCTTTTCAGAAGGCAAGCAGATGCACTGACTTACACCCACTCTCTCTTGGCTCCAAGGCCAGGGTGGAGCTTGCATTCGTTTGTCTGTTAAAATAAACAAAGGATCTGTTAGTGGTTTTGGTGGTCTACATAGTCTCAAAGCCTGTGGGATCTGAATCAATGTTATTGAAAATACATGTTTGCTCAAAAAAAAAAAAAAAAAAAGGCAATTAAACCCTACAATTTCTGGAGTTGGCAGCAGTAAAGAACATTAAAGCACCTTTCCATTTCACATGGTACATGGACTATTCTCTTCAAGCGCTTCTATTAGTAGAACTCCTTATTAATCTGCTGCAGAGTTATGCAACTAAAAAATAAAATCCTGAAAATTACTATTTCTTTTCCTTCTGGCACTTAGACACAACAATAACAAGCACTCAAAAAAACTGTAAATAAATGAAGCTGCTTTATCTTATTAAAGCCCTGAGAAAATTACTGAAGTAAATATAATTGCCCTGGATTTGATATAGAAATCAAAATACAATTTTGGGTCAGGAAACCGATTTGTTGCTGAAAAACTAATGTCACACTATCTTAGGAGATAGCTTTGAGGACAGCAAAGGAGGAAGAATAATGTTTGAAATAGAAAAACGTACTCCCAAGCGTAAAGGTTAGAGATGGTACAGCAACATCAGTCTGTGTGAAATAAAATAACCCGGGCATTTTTCTTAATAAAAAGTGTAGGTATTACTTCAGACTATTTGTATCATCAACACTGTTGTTTCTAATAGCATGCTTAGACCAACTTTTGCTCTATGCAAGGCATTCTTTTTTTAGCAAAGGATGATTGTTGGACTGCTTTACTGTGACACCAAGAAAGCTATAGAGATCAAAGATGGCCTGTTGTAGGCATGTTCAGCTCAAAAAAGTACCTGCCTCTCATCCCAAACCCCTGAAAGAAAAGAAAGGTGTCATTTTCAGGATGCTTGTCCTCATATGTTACCTGCAGGAGCTCACATATTATTTTGGGTGAAATCTTGACTCCACTGAGATAACTGGTAGTTCTTGCACTGGTTTTGAAACACTTGAATTTAAATGTCATTGTGCTATGTTTGTTCAGAGGAAATTCAGTTTAGAGGGGATGAGTAACTATAATATTGAAAATAAATACTGCACTTTTGTATGAGAATTTTTGAGATATTTTTATTAAATGTGTCTCAGATACATGTATTTAAGTGGACAAATGAGTTATTTTTTAATTTCTAAGTAATGAAAAAAGTACTCTTGAGACTCCTAAAAAACCCCTCCCTTCTTACAGTATTTTCACAGGGGCTGGCAGTGGTTCAACGTGCAGGTGCTCTGCTGTCAGCAAAGGTGACCAGAACAGTCTCCCTCTGCTATTGGCTGCACCCTGACTTGTTTCATAGCCCTGGCAACCAATTTAACATCCTCGGATATATCATTACCTGGTATAAATTGTCGTAGTGCCATGTAAGCCATTAACACTGGCACTGAGGTTATGCCTTGCTGTGCCTTGGTTTACTCTTGTGATGAAATGACCAGAACTGGCTGCGCTTGCCAAGTGCATTGCACTGGGTAAATAATGAACAGATGTCAAATGCTCTGGGCTTCTCTGATGGGGAAAAACCCCAACTACCCACCAACAAAAAGAAGCTGTAGGAATGGCTAGGATTGGTGTTATATTCAGAGATCTTCATAGAGCTGGCAGGTGAATTATTAGGAAAGTGAGCTGCAATAAATACTGGTTACTCTTAATTTCTCTTTAAAATATTTGCTTACAGATTCCTCTGAGCAGTTGTTTTGAAGTCATGGTAATGGGTACATTTGACTCATGTAATGTTTAACTTGCAGTATTCTATTTGCTCAAGGTTTCAAAAGTATTATAAGATCAAATGTGTGTTGTGGGAGAGAAAAAGTCAAACAATATCTGAATTCCAGTCAGGCTCCAGGAAGACACAAGACTCCTGCTTATCTATTAGAAAGTAAACGTTTGCTGCTATATTTTGCTTGCTACCAGCACCTGCCAGCTATTCATACACTGCATGACCTAAATTATGTTTTTTCCTTTAGGAAGCTATCAAGTCTCTGAGAATCAGTATAATGTGTAGAAACCTAAGCCAGTATAATGACAGTTACTTCTGGAAAAGGGCTCCTTGAACCTTAGATTTTTTTGTTGTTAAATAATCTTTTTTTACTAACTTGGTCGTGGAGACCATTTTTTTACTGAGCTGCAGAGGACAATGATGTACAAGCTTTATTAAAGACTGGTCATGCAAATGGCAGAAAATACAATGGCAAAGTAAGTCCCCTTCAGTAGCTTCCATGGCTGCTTACACACTTTACCTCTTATACTGCAGCAAAGTGAAAAGCAGAAAGAGCAGCGCCGTAACTAGCCTGAGACAAGGAGGGTGAAGAGGCAGCAAATCCACTGGGGAGCATGAGCTGTCCCAAGCTCACAGGGAGTTGGAGTGCTGTGGTGATGGGAAAGGAAGGGTGGCTGAGGATGGGGGCTTCTGGAGGTGTCCTGGGAGAAGGACTACAGTCTCAGAGGAAATCTGGGGTGTAACCACTGTGCCTGAACTCCTGGTGACTCTAGGGACTGAGGTTTTTAAGCCTGGTAACAAAAACACAGTTGCAGGCTTGCAAATGCTCAATTTTAGTCATTGGTGATAAAATTATCACTCATTAAAGGAACTGTGGTTGTGGGAGGGTGGGTATCTGAAAAATCTTCCTATTTCTTAGAAGGCCGCACATGCTCAGCAGGCAGTGCCTTCCTCTGAAGTCACCAGGCAGCTATAGCAGAAAACAATGCCCACATCCGTGGGATGAGCCCCTGCAGCAGTGGGGCTGTTTTGTACTCTCCAAGGTGAACACCTGTGGTGCTGTTATGCCACCATGGAGGGGGAGCTCATTCCAAAGCTCAAAGTTGGGGAATTTAATACACTCCCCTTCAAATGGGTGGCAGCAGCTCCCAGCTGCTCTTCTTTAAACCAATGTCTTCCTACATGTTACATGATCCCTTTTATGGCTGCAGCCTGGCTCATGCTGCAGGATGCCTTTTGATTGCTGTAAGACCTGAAAGAGTGTCTTTCTCCTGCACTACTAATTCATTTGCAGCTTGTACAAATAATTCGTGTGGCTTCTTCCTGACTGATTACGCTTGCTCTTGTTAAGTCACAGAATCACAGAATGGTTTGGGTTGGAAAGGACCTTAAGATCATCGAGTTCCAATCCCCATGTCATGGGCAGGGACACCTCACACTAAACCAGATCACTCAAGACTCCTTCCAGCCTGGTCTTGAACACTGCCAGGGATGGAGCATTTACCATTTCTCTCTGAAACCTGTTCCAGTGCCTCACTCACCTTACAGTAAAGAACTTCCTCCTTATTTCTAACCTGAACTTCCCCTGTTTAAGTTTTAACCCATTACCCCTTGTCCTATCACTACAGTCCCTAATTAAGAGTCCCTCCCCAGCATCCTTATAGGCCCCCTTCAGATACTGGAAGGCTGCTATGAGGTCTCCACGCAGCCTTCTCTTCTCCAGGCTGAACAGCCCCAACTTTCTCAGCCTGTCTTCATACGGGAGGTACTCCAGTCCCCTGATCATCCTCGTGGCCCTCCTCTGGACTTGTTCCAACAGTTCCATGTCCTTTTTATGTCGAGGACACCAGAACTGTACACCATACTGCAAGTGAGGTCTCATGAGAGCAGAGTAGAGGGGCAGGATCACCTCCTTCGACCTGCTGGTCACATTCCTTTTGATGCAGCCCAGGATACGGTTGGCTTTCTGGGCTGCGAGCGCACACTGAAGCCGGCTCATGTTCATTTTTTCATCAACCAACACCCCCAGGTCCTTCTCTGCAGGGCTGCTCTGAATCTCTTCTCTGCCCGACCTGTAGCCGTGCCTGGGATTGCTCTGACCCAGGTGTAGGACCTTGCACTTGGCATGGTTAAACTTCATCAGGTTGGCATCAGCCCACCTCACAAGCGTGTCAAGGTCCCTCTGGATGGCATCCCTTCCCTCCAGCGTATCAACCAAACCACACAGCTTGGTGTCATCAGCAAACTTGCTGAGGGTGCACTCAATCCCACTGTCCATGTCACTGACAAAGATGTTTAACAGGATCGGTCCCAGCACCAACCCCTGAGGGACACCACTCGTTACCGGCCTCCAGCTGGACACTGAGCCATTGACCACAACTCTCTGCGTGCTGCCATCCAGCCAGTTCTTTATCTCCTGAGTCGTCCATCTATCAAATTGATGTCTCTCCAATTTAGAGACAAAGATGTTGTGTGGGACAGTGTTGAAGACCTTGCACAAGTCCAGGTAGATGACATCAACTGCTCTGGCCATCCATCAGTTCTGTGCCCCTTCATAGAGGGCCACCAAATTGGTCAGGCAGGATTTCCCCTTACTGAAGCCATGCTGGCTGTCACCAACCACCTCCTTGTTTTTCATGTGCCTTAGCATGCCTTCCAGGAGAATCTGCTCCAAGATTTTGCCAGGCACAGAGGTGAGACTGACTGGTCTGTAATTCCCCGGGGCATCCATTTTCCCCTTCTTGAAAATGGGGGTTATATTTCCCTTTTTCCAGTCGTTGGCAACTTCACCTGACTGCCATGATTTTTCAAATATGATGGACAGTGGCTTAGCGACTTCATTCACCAGCTCCTTCAGGACCCACGGATGGATTTCATCAGGTCCCATGGACTTGTGCACTTTCAGGTTCTTAAGATGGTCTCAAACCTGATCCTCTCCTACAGTGGGCCCTAGGTCTTCATTCTCACAGTCCCTGTGTCCGCCTTCCAAGACTTGGGCCATGTGGTCAGAGCATTTGCTGGTGAAGGCTGAGGCAAAGAAGTCATTGAGAATCTCAGCCTTCTCCAAATCCAGGGTAGCCAGTTCTCCTTTTTCCTTCTGGAGAGAGCCCTCTTTATCCCTAGTCTGTCTTCTGTTAGCGACATACCTCTAGAAGCCCCTCCTCTTATCTTTCACATCTCTGGCCAGACTCAAATCTAACTGTGTCTTAGCTTTCCTGACCTGATCTCTAGCTACCCAGACAACATCCCTGTATTCTTCCCAAGGCTGCCTGTCCTTGCTTCCACCTTTTATAAGCTTCTTTTTTCCCTCAAAGTTTTCTCAGCAGTTCCTTACCCATCCATGGAGGCCTCCTGGCCTTCTTGCCCCATTTCCTTCTAGTTGGGATCTAACATTCCTGAGCTTGTAGCAGGTGATCCTTGAATATCAACCAGCAATCTTGTCCCCCCTGGCCCCTAAATTCCATGTCTTCTGTGCCACCCTTTCTGCTCTGTTGCAGTAGGACCTTGGCTAAGCCCTTTCACCTCTCCATGTCCTTTTTTTTCCATCCTTTCTCCAGGCTATTTAGACAGTGAATGGCTTAGGGCAGGGCCTGCCTTTTCTTGGCAGTGTGTATGTGTACAGTGACTAACATAACAGGCTTGTGATTTCATCTAGGTCTTCTACTTCAGTTCAAGTAGTACCCAAAATACATGTTTAAGATCCAAGTAATTAATCTCTAAGTGGTATCTGCTGGTGCAAGGAGGAAGTCCCCTCTGCTATTGAGAAATCTTCATTTCTGTTCCGCGTTAGTGCTTCCACATAAAACCAAACTCTTAAGTATCTTTGAGAGGTTTGGTCTCAAGTGCATAGGGTGTGTGGAAAGGGTTTATACATTTTGAACATGTTGCTATGAACCTACTGTGCTCTAGCCTGCAGTCTCGCACATGTATGGCACGCTTCCCTAGTACTTGACAAATTCTTATAGTCTCTCATTAGGGATTTTTTGATAAGACTTTGCATTCCCATAATGTTTGTTCCAATCCCTCTCACCTCCCCAGGAGCACTCAACTAGGCAGAGGTACTTGAAACAACCAACAGTGGGTTTTGTTTTTCTCTAACTATGCTATGACTGCATCTTGTACTTGTGCAGAATCTTGGTGCCTGCTCAGGGGATGTACATCCAATGTGCTCTCCCAGTGGGCTCCCTTTGGAATGAATGTTAGAGGCATTTTCTCCACACTGCTGGTGGCAAATAGCAGGTCCTGCTGTGAACAGTGGCACTGTTCCCATCCAGCTGAAACAGAAACGGGCTTGGTCCTTCAGTCTCTGCAGTTAGTTTATCTTCGGTTTAGTAATGAATGCTATTCACCAAGCCTGTGCTATAAGATTTGAGGCACTGGTTTTACACCAGGCCACCCAGAAGCCAGGCAGTGAGAACAGAAACGCCACTGCTTCTTGTGCCTCCCAGAAACTCTCCCCACCTCCACCACCAGGAGGGAAATATTACCCTGATTTTGGCATGGGAAATGAAGGGGATAGGAAAGGTAGAGGAGCTAATAACAAAGGTAGCTGCAGACACATTCATCACCAGAGATACACAGATGTCTGCCTTTCTCCCTGCCAGGGGATGTTCATGGAAGACAGAGTATTCATCTGTCTTAATAGAGGATAAATGTAATTTTCTCCAGTTAAAAGTAGAAAATGCAGTGAAGAAGAGGTGTCTTTCAGCCAGCACATCTAGCCTCTAAAGAAAAGGTTCTTTTTCAATTTGCTATGGCAAGTGACAGAAAAACCTGCCCGTATGAGACAACAGACCATCCTAGATGTGTTACTCATTGCAGACTAATTGCATGAGATTGTTCTGATACTGCAGACACACTGAGATTGTACCGTGGATTAATCGTGTATCAGATACCTGACTTAACTTGCTGTTATTCTAAAACATTGCTACGTTTAGCTTGCCAGACAAGCATGCAAAATGGGATTACTGACATCAGGGTACAGTAAGAAGTGGGATGGTCTGACCTGGAGAGCAACAACGAGAGCAAGAGGGACTTGCGTTTTTACAGGCTGACATCACATCTGGAAAGCTGCTGCCCTCTGGTGAGTCAGCACACAAAAGCAATCATACGAGTCTGATCATCCAATCGCTTGGATGGAGGAAAACACGCTGTTTCTGCCAGCCGACTCGTTATAACTAAGCCTCTGCTTTTACTAGCGAATTTTGGGAGCACTGCAAAAAGTTCATGGATAAATCTCCACCTGTTTTCCTTGACTGTAACGCTGCTCGACACTTGAAGGTTTTCTAGGCTACATAGGTAGGCGTGTGTCGCCTGGTGAGGCTTTACTAGCTGTGCTTTTACTGGATTGGAGCAGGAGTGTCTTTTTTTATGGCTCCTGACCCTGCGTGGTCTTGTTTACACCTGAAGCACCAGAGCCCTGCCCCAGTACGAAGCGTGATAGTGGGAACAATGCACCTGGCATACTCCTTTTTTGGACAGGCCAAATACAGTTCTCCATTCCTTAGCTGGTAGCAAAACCCAGAAATTCAGAGAAAGGGGATAAAAAGTAATTTTTTGTATCTTCCCTGTGGTTTGAAGTCTAGAATGGTTGGTTTTTGCTTCTCTTTTACTGCTGGCTGGCATAGCTCTTGAGATGCCAAAAAAGATCTATTTTTTCAAGGTCTGATCTCTTATTCACTATGGATTTTACTAGTAGAAAAAAAAAAAGATATTGCAGTGTCATAATGGTTGCAAATATCTAACTTTTCTAGTCACTGTCATATCAAAGAGGTAAGCCATCTCTTCTGGTTTGCGTCAAGCACCCTGTTGTTTTCCTCGCTGCAAATATTTTTATCATAGAATCACAGAATAGTTAGGATTGAAAAAGACCTTACATATAATCTAGTTCCAACCCCCATTTGAGAATAACTCATTCATTGGTTTCCTGTCACTATCTCAAATATTCTATAATGCCTTCCCCATGTTCTTTTCTCTTCCTTTCCATCTTTTGAGAAGCACAAAGAACTCTTGAATAAAGCCTTAAAGATAGAGGCAAAGAGACTATCATACATCTGAGGAGAAAAGTGGGTAACTGCTACCATTTCCAAATAGCAGGGACTATCAAACTTGCATAGCAATTTCTATATCAACCCCACAGCTGTGCTTCAGTACACCTGTGGAAAGATCAGTCTTACTTAATGCTTTCATTGCTTTCAAAATGCTTTCATTGGCAGGGAATCAATCACCACCTTAGTGGTCAACCGTCCTCCTTTTAAAAAATATACATCTTTATTATAGGCCTGATTCTGTTCAGTTTTAGCTTCCAGCTATCGAATGACATCATGTTTTTGATGAATTTGATGCTTGATTGAAAGAAGCACATGGTATTGGAAGTATCCCCCAAATGTAGGTTTGTACTGGCAGGTTGTCACCAAATCACTGTTTAAGTTTTTTGTTGCATTAATCACCGAAATTTCTCAAGTGTCTCTTATACAAGGAAAATTCTCAGGACTGAGGATTGTTCTTGAGGCTTTTTTGCCAGAATATATTCTGAAGTGAAGGCATCAGGACTGAGCAGAGATTTCCAGGATCAGTCTGCAACTGCTGTAATATTTGCAAAAGCGACATACAGCCCTAACCCTCGTTAACAAATCTCACTGACGTCTAGTGAGACTTAGGCTCTGTGGCATTTCGGATATGCTTTTATTAGTAAGAGTTGGCACCACCATTTTATTGTGACTACAACTTTATGAGTTCTGTGTGTGAAGTTCTTAAGAAGGTCTCAAATACCTGTTTTCAGTTGGATGGGACTTAAACATGGGAAGCACCAGTTACTGGGGAGCTTATGAATATGTTTTGAGGGAAAAATACGAATCAGCCAAAAGTGAGTGTGTAAGACAGGGATCAGCTGCCTCTTGAAACTGTCTCCAAGTGCAGAGGAACCCTAAACAGTTGTGGTAGCCTTACTTCCCGATTTTTAATTCCTGAAGGAGAGAAAAATTCCACATAACTTTACTGTGCTGTGTGATTTGAACAAGATCATAGCTTTATGTCTAGGGCTAGTGTTTCTCTATCTCCAGTGAAAAAAGGATTATCACTAAGCATTCCACAGCTCTGGAATGTGGCAGGGAACTGGTGTGCAAGCAAGAGAAATTTAGACTCTTGTGGAAGCTGGTGAAACATGCAGGTTCTAGAGCAGAGAGCACCCTGACATTAGCACAGATACCAAGGCAGCAGTCTTTGCCTGAGGTGACAAGACTTGCAAAGGGCTTTAACAGATAATCCTTCTCCTCCCTTTCTGCTCCATCCCCCTTCCTGCACAAAAAACCCTGCCCATGTGAAGCCTGTCTAGAGAACTGCAGGGAACAAGCTATTTTTATTTCAGCTGCATCCTAATAATGTACAGGGACAACGACTCCTGCTGAATGAACAGGAAGGAAAGGAGGTTTGGTGCATGGCACTATCCCAAAGCATTTCTGGGTTGTGCTGTTAACTTCCTGATAGCTGTTTTATAACAACCATCTCCTTTTCCAGACTGCACAGACCTCTCTTGCTCACCCAAATCTCTCATGGTTTTACACAGGCCTGCACTTCCCAGTGCCACAAGGTCTGAGAGCCTTCACTCAGTCATTCTGCAGATAAGTCTTAATGGGCTTTTGGCAGAGGTGCATCCCTACAGCTCCTCAAAGGCGGTTATCGCTCCTGGGCAAGAACACATGCAGGTGTGCTACAGCCAGCTAGATGGGTATCTGGAAGAAAACAGGAATGTTGAAATATCTGGAAATGTGCCCCTGTGCTTTATGCTGGCATGCCAGATACGGAGTTTCTTTCCCTAATGGGTCTTATGGTGAACTGTAATGAAAGCTGGGCTCAGTTTACACCCACTGGAGTATATGGAGCTTCTACATTAAAAAAAAAAAACCCAACCAGAAATTAGAAGGTGGAGACAGATTTCTTAGGAAGCTCCCAATAAAGATCTCATTCCTCTTTGAAAGCCTCTGGGAGCTCTCCCTGCAAGGCTGATGGACCTGAACGAAACACGGAAGAAAACCCAAATTATACAGGGTAGTTTTGAAAGCAGATTTCAAGTCAGTGAAAGCAAACGCTACCATTAGTGCCATTCAGAACTTCCTGGTTAACTTTGTGTTATCAGAGAATAGAGAGGAAAGTCACCTCTTGTGTAGGAAGGACATATGGGATAGAGCCACAGCTTACAACTGCAGGCTGATACACCTGATCACTTGGCTACAAAGGCAGCAGTGCTGCTGGGTTGTGCTGCTTGCAGTAGAACCAAGTTTGAGATGTGTAGAGTGATAACTCATTAGCCATAGGAGCCCTTCTCCTGCATACAACATATTCATTTCAGTACAGAGACTAAAATACAGCTAGCAATGCTCAGTAGATCTAAAAATACTATCAGAGTTTGGGATGCATATGTGGTCCCACTGCACAGAATAGAGGAAATCTTTTCTTTCTCTTCAAAAAGTTTGTATTCATGATTTGAAGAATGCCTATTATTTCATCCCAGTGAATAAATGCTTTGCTTGCTGGCAGATCACAGATATTCCAGGGCAGATTTCTTTCTGTATTGTTTGAGAAATTGTGGTTATAGACCACCAGCATTCATTGGCCAGGTGGACTTTCATGGCCATTTGGCAAAGATGCTGGGAAAAGTAAATGGAGTTTGCTACTATTGGCAAAATCCTACTCCATACTATTAAGTGCAGATAGCACATGAAAGTAGATGGTAATATACAATATGTGTGTGCATTAAAGCTGATCTGAAAGGACCTGAGTGTTTAGAAAAACAAAACAACAATTAAAAAAACCTTCAGAATTTTATAGCTTTATCAGGCTTAAAATATTTGAGATTGCCCCAAAAAAGAGGTAACTGTACACTTGGTGCTTTTCAGGAGTCATTGGAAATTTAAACTAGAAATCTACTGGGGAAAAATTAAGAAAAAAAAAACAAACCACAGAAAACAGTTCATATCCTGTAATTTTCTTAATATAGGATCATAAGTAGTTGTCATCCAGTCTAACCATTCTGGCTGAACGTAAATCACATGCCTCTTTCTGTGGTCTGGAAATAGTGTGTAGGGAAACCTGTTGCTCCTTTGTTTATGGAACAAAGAATCTCCCTCATTAAACACTGAATCTCAGTTGGGGATGGGAAGAACAGTAGTGTTCCTTCAAATGCAAGATGCCCAGGGCAATACTGTTCCGATGTTAGCATGAGTCAGTGGAATGCCAGTTAAATTTCAACCTGATTTGTACCACAAAACCATTATTTTTGAGTGGTCAAGGCAGGAGACCCGGGACAAAAAACTCCTGTCAATTGGTGCTGGTAATGTATAGCTTTGGGAAATTTTGGTAATCTCTGAAGGTAGATAAATCAGACTCTTGGTGATAGGAACATGAGGGGTGAACACCTTCGTTAAAGTCTGCAGGTGATTAACTTAATTTGTGACAAATTCTTCTTGTGTCGGGTCTGGGAGAAATTCAGTACTGTACTACGTTGTTGGCTCTTAATATAGGAGATGAGTCATTATATCTGTTCTGGCAATGAATAGACTTAATCCTGAGAACTGCAGTTAACTAATCAAGGAAGGATTTTCTTGTTGCTCTTAATGACATACCTGTATAAAACTTGAACTAGCCTGTTACCACTGTTCGCCTGTTTGAAAAAGCAGGTGACTATGGGTGGGGAGTGAAAAAGAAAGTCTAACAGGTTGCTGATACGGCATTTTCAAATCACTTCCTCAAGCCTATTAATTTTAACTCATGGATTTTGTAACGCAGCCCACAGAAACCACACAATTTATCACCCTTGCCTCTTAATATTATTTAATATTTAATATTATTGCATATGAAAAAAAGCCCCATGAAAATTATCTGCAGCGTGATACAGTTCTTCCAAGCAGAGAAGCTGATAGTCTCTGATTCAATGGCTGTAGAAGCAACCATACCCCGAATTGCCATTTGAACATGTTCACTCAGTGTCCTGGAAATAGACATCATATGAAGGGATCAGCTTCTACAAAACTAAGAATGATGCTCTCCATATAAACAAGTGATCACTTCAGGTCACCCCTCCCTGAGCTATTCTCCCAGCGTATGTGAACAGCAGTGTCCCAGGACTCCAGTGTCTTTGCCTTGTTCATCACAGATCTGGTTGAAGATGACATCTTTGCCAGCTGCTCTTTGTTCAAAGAGAAGAAATAAAGCTCTTTACAGGCACAGAGAGCCAGAGACAGTGAAATGGCTGTACAAAGCAGCTCATATCATGGCTAGAGGTGGGTGGGTAATGTTCAGATTAGACATTTGTCTTGGCTATTTGTTATGGGGCAGAAGAGGAAATGTTAAGTCTTTTGAAATGGAAGGTTTTGGTGGGAATGTTTGGACATTTCTCATCAAAATGAGAAAGAGACATTCTTGTCAGATGTTTCTGCTTTCACAGCTATAGGTTTCTTAGTTTTTCTGTGTGCTTTGGCAGGAGACACTGCAGATGATCACCCAGTGGTTACAGCCTTCACTTGAGGCATAAGGAAGTTTGGACTGAGATGGCCAGAGACTGGGCCTTGAGCTAGAAATTCTCAGTGAACAATGTCTCTGGAAACTGTTACTCAGTGACAGCAGAGTCCTTCTCTGTTTCACTCTGAGTGAAACTGAAGGGAGAGGAATTATTGTTTAAAAATACCCTATTTGAATTTTGGGGAAATACAGCTGGACTATCAGGTTTACAGGTTCTGAAGAGCATAGTCTTCCTTACAGTAATCACTTTAAAGACCTTTCCTCAGATATATATTTACAATTTATTGTAGTCAGTCAGTGTACCTGTTATAAAGATAGGCACTGGAATTAAAATTCCTATCTGGGTTATTATCTGATAAAACATTTCTTGGTTCAATAAACGGAATTACAATTACTTTCTCTTTGTTTGTCAGCTGATTGCAGGCTGAGGAGGTAGTGAGCAGCAGGAAGGAGTTTGAACTGTGAACTTTTGCTTTATTGCATTGAATAAGCTTTTATTGACTAGTTTGAAACTTTCCCCTCCCCCTGAGTTACAAGCTGGGCGATGCTCATTTCTGCATACAAGTATAATGTTTAGCAGTACTCTTGCATTTGGGTGTCTTAACTGTGGGCCTTCATCTGCCAAGGCACAGTGGATAATGCTGCTGGTACCTCTGCCAGGTCGTGCAGGAACAGCCCTTTTGTTTGAGCTCATCTCTAGAATCAGGTAAACATGGCTTGATCCAAATCATAAGTTACAACTACCCCTGCAGCAAGGAGATGTTTGCATTTCAAAATGGCATTGAGAAGTCATTGAGTTTACACCTACAATGAGCTGTTTCATGGGTCATTGCTTTTTATCTAAGATGAGAAGCTTCTCTTAAGACTATTTAAGACTATTTGCGCTGAGCAAAACCCTCTAACAGCTTGTAGGGAGCAAAATATTGTTGTCTTCATATGAACTTCAGGGCAGAACTGCTGTAGAAATATTTGTGGTGTGAACGTTAGTCCTTATTTTAAATGCCTATTGTGAAACATAGAACTTGCTGTAAATTCAGGGATATGCCTCTCTCTTCAGAAGGCACCTACAAGATTGGGTGCCGTACACGGGCACCTGAGGACAAATGGAGGTGTTAAAATGCTCAGACCTGGACCAGGTATCAGTTCATGGTAATGTCCAACTGCCAAACGACATTTGTTGTTTTCTAAAGTCCACTGACTCAGTTCCACATTGGTGAAGCTGATGAGGAAGATACATCTCATTTGAATCTCAATTGCAGATTCAGTTTTTGAAGAAGTCATTTCAAGAGTGGTGGTGGGAGATGAACAGACTGTGTAGCATCGGGAAGGAGGTACAGGATCTCCACAGGGTCTTTCTGGACATCTTGTAGAGGCAAAAATCCAAGCCACACAGGGCAGAATAAAGTGAAATTTAGAGGCCATGGGTGGACAAGGAGCATTTGAAGACACTTGCAACGGGAGCGACTGGAAGCTCGTGCCCTCTGTCAGCAGTGGGCAGGCTTTCTCTTCATCAGTAGGCCTGCAACAACCAAACAAAAATTTGGGACACGGAGGCAAGGAGGAAGCATTGCAGTACTGTTTAATGTGTCTATTGACAGGCCAGATGATGGGAGGAATGGCAGTCTTGAAAAGCGGGCAACAATACCAAACTGAGGAGAGCAATCAGTGGCTACATGGCAGGGCTGGTCCAGAGAACGGTCCCTGTGATATTCTAAGTTGGAGTGTAGGGCAGCTGGGGGGTGCTGGGCTGGTTCAGCTTATAGAAGAAGAAGGAAAGCAAGGATCTCCCTGTTCTCTGCAACTGCATGGTGGGAGGTAGCAGGGAAAATGGAGCAAAACTCTTTCCAGTGGTAAATAGCAACAGGATGAGGTGCAATGAGGATGAACTGAAACATGGGAAATTCCCATTAGATATCAGGGAAAACTAGAACAGTGGTCAGGCGTTGGACCAGGGCCCAGAGAAGATGTGGAATCTCTGTCCTTGGAGAGATTAAAATTTGACTTGACAAATCTCGGTGCAGCCTCATCTAACTGGACCTACTTCAAACAGTGAATTAGATGAATTCCAGAGGTCCCTTCCATTCTGAATGTTTCTAAGATTTCATTAAAATAATTTGAAAGAAAAGATGGCTGCATTTTAAAACTAAATAATTAGCTAACTAGGTTTCTGTAAGCAAATTTAAACATTCTTTATGTGCTTTTAAAAATACGAATGTTACTATCCCATTTTGGCAAATTTTCTAAATTATGCATGTATATAAAAAAACCTGGAAGGTCATTATTACTATTGTACTATTGTACGTACATTGTTATTATTATATGTTATTAAATGGAGTGAAAAATTTTCACTTAAGTTAAAGTATGATAGTAAACTGTGACATTTTCATTGTCATAGTATTTAGGACCATTAGCCATGTATCAGAATAAGAGGGATTGCTGATATGAAAGCACAAAAAAGAAACATATATGAACTTTCTATCTCAACTCAAAATTAGTTCTGAGAAACTTTGCTTATTGTATACCTCTAGACAGAAAAAAGTATCTTTTATTTTTTGTAAAGAACAAGTCATGCAAGGAAAGTGTTTTGCTGTCCAGGAGGGAGTGACTTAAATATATGACATCTAGAAAAACCAATGTAAAAATACTTCCTGTATCACAAACTAAGCTACAAATCCAGAAGTCTAGCATTCCTGGAGGCAAGTCATAGCAAACTGTTGGGAAGCCTTCTTGAGTAATGTAGACCAGAAAGCAATTTTGAGAAGTTTCAGATTTCATAGGTTTATTACACCATGAAGCACAATAATATAGTGCAAAATAGTGGATGAAGTACAACTACCATAATTCAAAAAAAATTAAAACCAGACATTATCTAGTTAGGTAAGACTTTGACGTTTTCATGGACTGTGTCTTCAACAGGTGTCTTGCCTTTTCCCAATGTACTTTCTTCCATACTTTCTCTGAAAGGAGGGAAGTCATGTTTCTCACCATTGCTGCCTGTCACCTACTTTAAAGCATCTCTCCCCTCTGCCTCTTTATTTCCATTCACCTAGAAGACACACTCAACAACTTACAAGATTTATTTTTGTCCTTTTGTGTTCAGCCTGGGATTGCTCTGAAATACAGCTTGCACTCACCTTTTCAGGTGAAGTAATTCAGCTTTCCAAAAACTGGTTCCTCTTTCTGCAACTAGACTGTCGTATCACATAGCACCAAGGGATTGGATTGAGAGCAGCCTTGAGGAGGAGAACTTGGGGTTGTTGGCTGATAAAAAGCTCAGCATGAGCTGTCAGTGTGTGCTTGCAGCCCAGAAAGACAACCATATGCTGGGCTCCACCAAAAATTGTGTGACCAGCAGGTCAAGGGTGGTGATTCTGTCCTCCTACTCTGCTCTCATGACACCCCACCTGCAGTACTGCCTCCAGCTCTGGGGCCCCCAACACAAGAAGAACATGGACGTGTTGAAGCACATCCAGAGGAGGGCCATGAAGATGATCAGAGGGCTGGAGCAGTCTTCTGGTACCTAAAGAGGCCTGCAAGAAATCTGAAGACGGAATTTTTACAAGGGCATGTAGTGATCCGACAAGGGGGAATGGTTTTAAGCTGACAGAGGGGAGATTTAGATTAGGCATTAGGAAGAAGTGCCTCTCTGTGAGGGTATTGAGACACTGGCACAGGTTGCCCAGAGAAGCTGTGGCTGCCCCACTGAATGCTCCTGACCATATTCAAGACTAGGTTGGATGGGGCTTTGAGCAACCTGCTGTAGTGGAAGGGGTCGTTGCCCATGGCAGGGGGTTGGAAGTGGATGAGCTTTAAATTTCCTTCCAATTCAAACCATTTTATGATTCTGTGATTCTGTGATGTCTGACTCATCTTTTTCTTACAGCTGCAGTTGCAAGGCTGTGATGAAAACCAGATGCAGACAACACGGCCAAATATTTAACAAAGTTGTTCTTCCCCAAGATCCTTCCTTCACTCCCCAGCAACAGCATGGTTGGTTGCAAATTGCACTGCCTCCATGGGGAGCAGTGCTGGATTATTAGTGGTGCAGAGAATCAATCCCCAGCTTCGGAAGCTGTGCTTTATCTGTGTTGTTGCATTTTCAGCTAACTTGGCCTCACGGTCCCCATCCCAAATTAGGACTTTCATGAGGGACTTTTATATGTTACAACTTTATCAGAGCTGCTTTCATCTGAAAGTCTTGGGGAAGGAGATGTGTAAGCAGAAAATAACCCTTAGCTCTGGTGCTCCTAACCGGGTGATTTTGTAACTAAATAAGGACATTTTAAAGTTTCTTCTGTTTTTCAAAACATTTCTTTAAAAATCAAGGCCTGCATTTTGAAAGATAGTGGTTTGCTTTTCTCCAAAACTTCTGGCTCCTGCTGAAGTATTACATATGTAAAATTGTTTAAATATCCCAAAGAAATTGTGATTGCTCTATGTGGATAAAAGCATATTTTCCACTGGCGACTAAACAGCTTTAGTTCTGTTAACCTGCTTGTCTATATTAGTAATCACAATTCAAGGAAAAGGAGATAATAGCTAGGGGGCTAGGGTGTATTTGACATTGTGGTTATGTGTGTGGCCACGGCAGACAATTCTCAGGATTTTTACAAATTTGCACATTGTTTATAGTATTTAAGCCAAGTAAATGCAACTTCATCTACGAACTAGGAAGCGTACATGCAGAAAAACGTTCTTCCACCTTCCTTGTCCTTGGCAGGGCCATATTGATGTCTTAGAACAGTTGAAATAAATGACACAAACAGCTGCCATCACACTAACTTTTGTATTTGTACATGCAAACAGTTACTATGTGTAGAAGGAACCGTCATATTTGTCAATGGAGTTCTCTTTACAGATATTTCTCATGCCTTAGATCATTTGCAACTGTATTTGCAACATAATTGAAATAATGACTGAAATAATGGTTAGAGAACTTCTTAGGCATATGTGATTATGAATATTTGTGAGTTTGTGTCTTTGCTCATTGAAAACTTATTCTGTGGTTTATCTCCAGGTTTGTGGGGTTTTTTGTGTTGTTTTTTTTTTTTTTTTTTTTAAATTCCCATTTTATGTATGAAAATGTTGGTTTTGGGTTTTTTAAACATCTTCTCAGTAGTTTTATAACCAAAAATATTTATTACTATTTTTCTTAGATGTTCTTAGAAACAAAGGTGATCCAGACAAATTAGATGAAAACTCTGCAAACTGCTGAAGGATAAAGAACAACTACAATATAGATTATATGACAACTATTTATCTGATGTTTGTTTATATCCTTGAAGGAATGTGTGAGATTTCTGGTAAATTCAGTCGTAGTTGTGCTGGGTACAGTTTCATGACTAGCTTTTCCGTGATAAGCTAGCTGAGCTCTAGAGGTGTTTTCGGCAAAAAGTGCAAGACCTTTAACGGAACGAAAATAACTGTTCCCCATTACAGAATAGGAAAGATCTTGGTTAGAAAATTCAGCTGTGAATTTTAGGTACCATAGGTCAGGTCTATCACTTGCCTGCAGCAACCCCTTCTAGCCCTCTGTGTTAGTGGTTGTATAACCATAATGGGATGTTTGCTCAGCTAAAGAAGCAAATAGGAAGGAGATATTTTGCATATTTGAGTGGAGTCCAGATTTACATCTCTATCCCTCTGCATCTGAGGAGGGTGTTTGTGAATTGTATTTGACCCAGACAAGCTGTTAGTTTTGTTACTAGGTGTTTTTTCTTCAATCAATCAGGTACAATACCAATACTGTGAAACATTCATTAAAACATAGGTTTTAATTCCCTACTCTCCACCCCTTGCTTGATAGCATTGTGTCCTTGCCTGGCTAGACAGTGTGAGTCAGATCATTACCTTCCAGGGCAGAATTGCCTTGGAGGGAAAACATTCCACAGAAAATAATAGGATGCTTTGACTGAGGCATCATTTAATCTTTTTCCTTAAAATATAAAGTATCTTTCTGAATGAATGACCCTTTATGGTAAAAGTGCAGCCTGCTCTCTTGGCCCTGGGATGTTCAAAGCATGTCTGGTATTAAGAGGTATCTGGAAAATCATATTTTGTCTTTAATCTCTAATAAATGGTGAGTCTGAACACAATGTGTGTTTACTTCCTGCTCATTCCTGAAAGGGGCATGAAAAAAAGTATTAACCAGACAGCCTGGTGCTGTCTATGATACTTCCTTTCCTTTTACAGATAGGTGATGGAAAATTCCTGTTCCATGCAATCAGAATGGGCCTTTCATTTGTTTTGTGTACCTGTTCCATCAAATTCAATAATCAGTTACAGTCCCATAAGTTGGTAGGGGTCTTCAAACTAAAAAATAATCTACTAAATTCCACGAAATTTGTAGTAAGTGTCTGTAATGTGGCTTGGCTCTGTTCCATTGCATAAGGTGATTCTTCAGAGCTGTTACTCGGAGAGGATTCCCATCCCACAAAGAGGAATTAATTAAACATGAATGACAGGAAGAAGGACATGATTTCTGATTCAGACATTAAACTGTAGATGGAGAGGTAGGCTCTTCTCCCGCTCACTGTATCTGAAGCTCCTTGCTGGATGGAAGCTGCTTCTCCAGTCTTTTTCTCAGTGCTACTACTTACATAGCGCTACTACTTACATAGCGCTACTACTTACAAAGTCTACATAAATAGTAGCACTGACAGTGATTTTTTCTGAAGAGACAATTTGTTCTGCTCCAAGAGAAAGGCAAAGGTACCACTGAGTAATGGGAAGGCAGCAGCAGCAGTGCTTTCTGGCCACTGGGGATCTTTCAAGGGAATCATAACTTCAGAGGTTGCTTAGCTGGGCTTTGGTTGTGAAGCTGGAAGTCTGGTTTCATCCAGAGGTGTGCAGATGTCTTGCATGACAAAAAACTCTTGTGGGTGTGAAGCAATAGAGAACATGCATTAAAGGTGTGACTTTATGGTTTGAGAGAGCACTGGATTGATTAGGGGGTGATGTCCCACTTCTGTCATTGGTGTTGTGTGAGAGTAAAGCTGCATGAAAAGTTACATGTTAGGACTCCCCTGCATCTAGAACATGAAGTAGTAATCAAATTCACCACATGAACTGATTCTGATGAAAGTGTAATTAACCCAAGGTGCTGCAAACTAGGTTTTAGTTTGTTGTGCTTAGTCATTTGTTGTATTTGTTGTCTGTTATTTAGGTAAGTTGATTTTTTTGAGTCTTTCATGACAGGGAAGCCTAGGTAACTCTAATGCCCATAAAAATTAAGTTACAATACACTGCAGAACTTTTTGTGCATGAGCACAAGCAGAAGCCTGACTCAAACCAGAAGGAGTGGCTCCTCTTAGAGGTGATATATGAATTTCAGAATGAAGTTTCTGTGACCTGGCTTTCTCCAGTTGCCTGAAAACTCCCAATCTACTCTTAACTAGATGACTAGTAGTGAAAGCATTTAAAAGTGTAAGATGGGACCAGAAGAAGAGGCTTTTCAAGTGCATTTTAACATTACTTCTGTTGGCACAAGTGAAAAATACAGATAGGTGTATCTACATTTTGCACAACTTTCTGTTTGTCTTACACAAGTCCATAATTCATTTGAAGTATAACTAAAAGAATTCTATGTGTTTTCTATGACTGTGCAGTTACAAATCTTATGGCTAATAGTATCAAAGGTCTTTAGTGGTTTTAGTAATTGAACTTACAATGTTCTTACCAGTATACTTGGAAATCCACTTTAAAGTGAAAGTCTGCAACTGGGCACACGAAAGGATGGAAATAAGTTACATATCTATACAACTAACTGCATACATATATATATATGGAAAGCTGAAGGTAAATCTATCTCTGAGCAAAAATGTGAGGCAGCATGAATGCTACCTTAGTTTGTAAGCTCTTACTGCACTTTGGTCTGAATCACACCCATCAGCCTTTGTATTCAAGCAGTCTCAACCTTTTACACTGCACAGATACTGCAGAACTAACTACAGCCTGATTCATCTTTGAAACAGAAGTCTTTCAAGGCAAATCTTTCCTCATAATATGAAATAGCCTTGTGATAAAGAGTGTTCTGCTTAGACTTGAGACTGTAGCAGTATTCTGGTGATTAGTACAAGGTCTAAAAACATTATGGTAGTGAGCACGTAGATTCCTTTAAGTCATTCAATGCCTGCTGAATTGGCACAGTTTCACCACCAGTCCTGCCGCTCCCCTTCCTCAGCTCTGCCCTGCACACACAATCTTAATAGCACTGCTAGGGTTATTTTGCATATTATTCACAGTGGTGAATGCCAACAGAGAATGTACCTGAAATGAAAAAGCTTATGGGAGCAGCTTGCTCAGACCCATCATGTGGAAAGCAGACCACTCGAACAGGCATCAACAAACACCTTGGTCCTGCACAAAGTTCCAGTGTCAAGTTCTCTGTTATCCTCAAGGGCTGGTGTCTATTTGAAAAAGGAAGAAAATGCCTCCATGTCTTTTTCAAATTAACATAACGCAAAAAAAAAAAAAAAAAGAAAAAAAAAGCAAAAAAAAAAGCAAAAAAAAGCTGCAGTGAATGTTAACAGATTTTAATTTGCTGAGTTATTTTCTTAAACTTATGCTCCTGGATTTAATCATACAGTAAAATCAGTAAAAATAGATATCATTATTTACACACACAAGCATACAGTGTGGGTGGTAACTTCTCAGAAAGTGTTAAAGAAAAAATGCTGTCTCTCTCATCATCACAAAATGAAAAAGCAGAAGAATATAGGGAAAGTGAAATTATTTGTCTCTAAATCACATATTTGGAAAATTATGATGAAACATTTAAAAAAAAAAAAACAGTAGGAGACGACTTATTGCAATCTGCCACGTTTTCCTTTTTTTATGAGTAATCTAATTGCTTTAAATTTATTCAGGACTCACATGCTCTTGACTTTATCCCACGACCTAATGAAAACTGTCAGTCTCTCACCCACTCATGGACTGAATGCCTCCTTTCAGAATTTCCTAATATACCCTGGGTATGTCTTGCCAGAAAGGTACTGGGGAACCTGCCCTTCTGTGTCATAACAGGGTAAAAGGCTACTTCACTCTCTGCAGTAAAGCTGTAAGACGGTCTAATTTGTACAACCCCAGAAAAATCTATTTTATCAGTTAAAGACTTGAAGTATATCCTCACTAAAGAAAGTTTATATGTACTAGACTTCAATTTATATGTACTAGACAGGTTCAGGCATAATTTCCACTAATTTTGACAGGGACTACAAGACCTCTTTTTTCCCTATCGTCTGTTTTCAGAACACATCTAGTATCTGCCTACCATTGTCATTGCTCTGGTCAGGGCTAGTTCAGAGATCTTGGGTGAGCTCTGGCAAGTACACGCCAAGCTGGCATGCAATTTGAAGGGTCCTCACACCTGTTTTTCACAGGGATAGCAGAAAGGCTGGGATCCGCCAATCCTAGCATATGTCATGGGACTATTTTTTCTGGAGGAAGAGGCTTATGATTGTGCTTTGTTTCAAGAGCAAAGATGAGCTTGCCTTCATGGAGCTCATGGTGGCTATTCACACAGGATTCACAAGGGGCTCACCAGTGCTTCAGAGGATTGAAAGGCTTCAGGACAGGAGCCAAAACTTCAACATCTATTGGCAAAGACTAAAGGATAAATAGCTTGACATAAAGCAGCTGAATCCAAGGAGCAATGATGGTCAGCTGAAAAAAGGCAGTGTCTGAAAGCAGGGGTTAAGCTTTTGAAGTCAACCAGCTTTGACTTTTGTTCAGTTGAGACTTACAAACAACTGAGGCTAGTATATGAGTGTAACATCTTTTTGCAAGGAAGGAGGAAGCCAGCGAAAACTTAGTAAGTAATTTCTAATAGGCAATCAAAAAGCTGGCCAATGGACAGGCCAAAAAGCAGAGACGAGCATGGCTAATATCTACCACATGAGAGCCTTGGTACAAATGGGTAACTTCTATCCAGCCCATAGACAGTGAAGTGTCCATTTACTGTCATGTACATTCTAGGAGACTACAGTAATGATTGACAGCATATATTTAAGTATTTGCTGCCCTGTAATCTATGAAATAGCAGGCAATACAAAACCACTGTCAAGAGCAGCCCAGCTCAGCTGTACAAAGCCCCTTCCCTGTCTGCTTGCATCAAACAAATGTCTGTCCCGTGACTTCCCAAGACCAGAGCTGCAGGTCTGGTGGGGTTCTCATATAAGGCTGGAAGGAGGAACAGCAGAGGCAGGACTGAGGATCTTTTGAAGTATGTCTGTACAGCAGTATGTTGCTTCATTGTGTGAGGTTATTTCCCTTCCTGAGAAGCACTGGGGATCTGAGACTCAGCATCAATTATCGGCTTCTCCAAAGCTGAGATAACTGACAACTGAGTCAATGAAGAGCAGTATCAGTCTAGTTTTTAGTGGCACAGTTGCTGCTTAGCCTGAATACCACTAGCATGGCTGCAGTTTTTAAGTGTGGGGGCAGCAGTGCATGGCTGGAGACTGTGCTTGTTCCTCAGTTACATCCTCTCCTAATCTCACATAGGAGATTACTATATATTTGCTAGTAGGGAAGACAGAATTTCTGTTGCTGATCATCTGAAGATGGGTAGGTGTTCTGTTATCTAAAATACCTTGTGGTTTGATGCTCAATAGAAAAGTCAGGGTACTTGCCAGAGATATTGTCAGTTAAGTGGTTAATGTATTTTTTGCCACTTATCTCCAGATGTCAAATGGAATAAAATATTAAAATAGTTTTTCTGCACTGGGACAGATAAAAGAATGGACCTTCCCCATGGTCAAGGTAGAACTATGGAGATGTATTAAGATGACAAGGAATACAGAAAACAACAAAGGGGTGGCAGCTAGAAACTGCAGTCTTATGTTCACAATGGATATATGCCTTTCTGACTGAAAGAAGACAGTAGTCTAATGATGTAGGAGAGAGAAGGCAATGGTCCATTTCATGCTCCATGTGCTTCAGGTGTTGACCGCTCAGTGATTGTTGCATGGGCAAGAGCTTGTTGGTTCTTAGTCTTAGACTCTGTTCTGCAATGTGATTATTACCTACAGAAAGACAAGATGTACTGCGCTTAAATGTGTTAGTTATTCTCATAATACTTGATAATGAAAACAGTGAATTACAGACTACATTTTATATTTAAAATTTGCATTTACTGTTTTGGCAATGACTTCACAGAATGAGCTTGACTGCATGAGAAACGAAGTATTTTTAAGGGTAAGTCTTGCAAAACTGAACCAGGAGATGGCTGAGTGAAGATAGATTCTTTCTTCTATATGTAGAAACACGTTAAACTCCAGCATTGATTAGAGTTATGAATCAATCTGTTTACAAGTTTGTTTTGCAATAAATGCACAGTAAACAGCTGAGTACAGGAAGGAAGGCAGTCCAGTTTATGTCAATGGATAAATTTGCACCCTGATGATTTAAGATGTTTTCCCTATGGTGCCGTTCTAGCCCACTGTTATCAAAGAGAGTTTATCATTGATTTCACAAGTCACATAATGAAGACAGCTGTTAAACACCCTCGCTCTGCAGAACTGGATTTTGCCTGCTCTTACATTATATAGAGAAACCCATTTGTAGGTTTGATCTGTGAGGCATGTTAGTGGAGACAAATAAAGACATGTTAGATGAGCTAAGGGAACGAGCCTTGTATCTAAGTGTATGGTGCAAAAATTCAGTGTGATTTAAGCTTGATGACTTAAATGAGTTTTGCATAGAACTGTAAAACTGTTTGATAAAAACCAAGTGGAGAGTTAGGGTAGAGCAAGTCAGTAATTCAGGACCTTTTGGCTACTGAATCTGCACTTAGTTTACCAGTGATTTGTGCCTCAGTTCTTTGAGAAAAAAATATAATGAAATGTACAGGATGGTGTTATAAAACACAGATAAGCCTCACTTTCTCCTAGGCATGCAATGTTCACATTCATTTTAAGGTCAACCTCTTTCGTGGAGTGTGTCCCCTCTTGTTTGTTTGGGAAGGATCATTTAAGCACTGTTCTGGAAGTTCCAAGACAGTTCTGCACTTTGCTTTAGATATCCTAGTAAACTTCTGCACTTCTTCTTTCTCATATCCAAAAGGTGGAGACCATACTATATCCTCATTTTGATGGATAGTATGAGGATAAACAAATCAGGTTGCATTGGTCTTACGTGGTATGAAACCAGAAATATACTCAAACCTGAGAATTCAGTTGCATTTCACGGCAATTTTTATGACAAAAAAATCCCCTCTTCTCCAAATGAAGGCTGTATTATTATTGTTACTATTGTTGTTGTTATTATTGTTTACATTTGATCTATTGAAATTATTCCTTTTTAGTGACTAAAGTTTCTATAAAGTTTTCTGGCACTATTTGTACTGTTTTGTTCACCTTGTAAACCACTGGAAATATTTGATAGTCTTCTAGATTTAGAATTTAGGGTACCTATTAAACAAGTTTAATTAGATACATTGACTTCCTGATTGATAAGCAATGGCTTTATAAGCATTCTTTTCATACTTCTTAGTTGCCAAATAAAACACTGTGGTTAGAAGAGGAAAATTTCAGGAATGTATGAAGCATTTGCAAAAAGAAATTAACTTCTTTTTCTGTTTTGTTGACTGGAATAGCAAGTCATCAGTCCCATCCATAGCACATCTTATTCTAAAAATAAAGTTTTTAAAATCTCAGCTTGATAACACAAAAGAAATCAGAACACGACAGGAATTTTCAGTGTTCAAGATGTCCTTTAGCTGAGTTAAATAATAGACAATTATTTAGGTGTGACTCCTATGCTTGTTTTATTGATCTGTCCCTCTGTCCTACTGTTAAAATATAGGTAGACATGTGTGCTCTTGGGACTCATGTGCTTCCAGCACAAGTATTTAGGAACAACATGTGCCAAGGCACTAAGATTTTGCCTTTGCTAGTCTTTCAAAATTCCGTGCTCTAAGATAGAAGATGTCTCAACAGATACAGATCACATTATATTATGCATAATATATGTATCTTCTCTAGACTCAATAAGATGCCTTCCTACCAACTGCAAAAAAAAAAAAAAGGAACTTCACAAGTCAACCTCAGTATTTCTTTCATAGCAGCCTGCCAGGCGAAGTGGTAAATCCAACAGTGTATACACAGATCACATTGCTATCATCACATAAGTGACTCCAAGAGGCCTTACCTCAGCCACACTCCTGCAAAATCTCTAGTTTGACTAATCCTGAAAAGGAAAAAAATTTCTCTCCTGTACACTGACGCTTTAATCCTATTCAGTCTTTCAGCTCCCATTAGAGGAGTTTGTTTACCAGTTACTTGACCAAACCATAATCATTTCAGGTTAAATATTCCATTATAGGTTATTGCACTCAGAGGATTAGGCTCACTTCTCACTGGAAATATTTGTCATCAGGCCACTCATTCCCATAAGCATATTAGCACAGTTCATGGCAGTGAAACATTAAGCCAATTAGCAATATGCAGGTCCATGGGACCAGGTCTGATTCAACCAAGGGTGTGGAAAGAGCTGACCAATGTCATTGCAAGCCTTGCTCTTTAGCATCTTCAGCTGAACCAACTTTATCACCTTTGATTATTTTGATTCCTGATGGTGACGGAAAGGCAAATGTTTCATGCACCCTCAAGAAGGGCAAGAAAGAGGATTCAGGGCTCTGCAGGCTGGTTAGCCACAGCTCGGTCCCTGGAAAAGTGATGGTGAAAATCCTCCTCAAAGCCACTTCCAGCCATGAAAAGGACAAGAACATACCATAGACAAATTCTGCCCAACGAACTTGATTGTTTTCTATAGTGACATGAGTGGTTGTGTGGAAAAAGGGAGGACAGCACATGCTGTGCACTTTGACTTTTTCACGGTGCTTGCATGACTTTGCCATGATCTCCTGTAAACTCCTGAAAGCCAAATCAGTGAAATATAGGCTGGGTATGCAGACAAATAAATGGATGTAATACTGTCTGGACTGCTAAGTTCAAAGGTTGGTGATGGTGGCATGAGGTCCAGCTGGTGGCCAGTTAGTGGTATGGCAGGGGAACTGCTACAGTTTAATGCACTCATTAATGATGTGGATGATTGGTTGGACAGCACTCCTGCAGTGTTTGAAGATGACACCAAGCTGGGGGTCATGTTCAATGTTGGAATGCAGGGCTACTGTTCAAACAGGACAGGCTGGAGAAACTGGTTGATGGGTACCTCACAGAATCTGTTGATCAGAGACCAGTGCAAAGCTGGGCCTTTTGGATGGACAAAGCCCTGTAGTAGGAGAGGCTGGGGCCAACCAGCTGGGAGCAGCTTTGCTGAACACAGCACAGTATCAGAAGATCCTGGTGGACACAACATGACCAGAAGACAGGAGTGCATTCATGCAGCAAAGCAGTCCCCACACTAAGGGCTGCACCAGCAAGGGGAAGAAATCCTTTCCAGATGCTCAGCACTTGTGAGACCACATCTGGTGTGCTCTCCCCAACTTTGGGCTCTCAGCAGAGGACAAGTGCTGACATGTAGGAGTAAGTTCAGTGGGGGGTCCCTGTGACGGCTGGAATTGGAGCACAAGGAGGGCAAGGTGGAGGGCAATGGGCTGAGGAAGGGAAGGGAAGAACCCACTGCTGTTGCAACTGCCTGGTGGGAGGGTATAGAGAAGAGAAAGCCATTCTCTGCTCAGAGATGCACAGCAACAGGATGAGAGGTAATAGGCACATGCTGGAATGTAGGAAATCATTAGGCACTAGGAAAAACTTCTGTCACATGAGGATGGTAACAATATTGAAATAAAGCCCAGGGTAGTCGTTGGAGATATTCAAACCTCAAATGGCCAAAGTCCTGGAGCAACCTGATCTAACTGGATCTTTTTCAAGCAGGGAGTTGGAGCAGACAACCTAAATTATCCTGTAACTTCATTTTAATGGTAAATAGCTTCAGCTAAAGCTCAACTTCTTTGGAGAATAAATTCAGAGAAAAATTAATTCTGTGGTGTAATTTCCAACCAATAACAATAAATTTACAGATGTTTTGTGAGAACTGCTTTAAATATATCAGACCAAATAAAGGTGATGATACTTCTAGGTACAGAAGCTTGCTCTGCAGTTGGGATGATGCTTTTTGCTAGAACAGTAGTTTTCTCTTCAGCTGACAGCAGTGCTGCCCTGTAGGAAAACATCAGGATCTGTGCTGCATAATGATCCCTAGAGAATCAAGGCACCTTTTGAGAATGAAGTCAGGTGGGCAGAAGGTGATGCTGGATTTTTGCTTTTAATATAAATTACGCCTACTAAGAACAGCAGGTTCACCTGCCCAGTTGAACAGAAAATCCCAAACTTCAGAATTCCACCCACATCTCTGATAACTATTTCAAGCCATGAATACACACCACCTGCATAAGAAGGAACAATTAATTTCCTTATCAATGTTTAGAGATTGTCTGAAATTCATCTACATGAGAGGAATGTACCACTCCCTTTTAGCGACCTGAAGCAAAGTCTCCAGAGTAGCAAAGTAATATAACTGAGGACGATAGAACAGCTTCATGAAGCTTCACTCTGCTTTGCTTAGACTGAATGCAAAGGGCTGGCTAAGACAAGAGGCTTTGGGAAAATGCCCACAGCTAGGTAAGGTTGGCACTATCTCTCTTTCTTTGTAAGGGAAAGGAAAGATTTTCAAGTGGTTATGATGCAGAGAATAGCCTGGAGGAAAAGTAAGTGAAAACTTGTTATTGCAACAGCTCATACAGAGGAGATCTCTTCTGCGGCTCCCTCAAGCAAGGTTTCACTGCCAATGAAGCAGGGATCAGTTGGGATTGCCCCTTCCCCAGCCTTTCAATGGCACTGGGAACAGATGTCTGAATCTATCCTGGAGACAAACCTGGAACTTGGTCTTCCTGTGTGATGGATGTGACCACTGCTGTATATTAAAATTTATACTAATGAGTGTATTCTTTCTTCCTTGTTTTTAAGTGATTAATGACTCATGCTGTATTTCCTGCTGTATCTGTGCCCTTTGGATATGTGTTGAGCCTCTCAGCACGTTTATATCAAAGGGTCTGTAGTGTAAAGACTGGTGCTGTGCGATGGTCACTGAGGTACTCAGCACTGGCTCAGTGGCATTGCTGTGCACAAAACCACAGACATGAAAAGAAGTATGCCAGTAAACATGCAAATCCAAGTCTTTCTTGCAGCAAAGCCTTTAGATGTGGATCAGGGTGTATGCTTTTTCTCATTTCCTTTCACATGACATTACTCCATTATTCTTGTCTTTAAAAGTCATATATATTGGCATAGTGCTGCATATTACTGCCTAGTGCTAAAGGCACATCAATCTCAAAATTATTTTAGTATAAATACTCTTCAGCAGCAAATACTCTCGTTTGAAGTGGATGTCAGTGGTTCAGACAAGGCATTGGGAGAACAAGTACATATTTCCTGTCAC
This sequence comes from Psittacula echo, assembly GCF_963264785.1. Taxonomy (NCBI): domain Eukaryota; kingdom Metazoa; phylum Chordata; class Aves; order Psittaciformes; family Psittacidae; genus Psittacula; species Psittacula echo. The sequence continues at coordinate 63,065,549 of NC_137742.1, read as the reverse complement.
ATCCTAGCAAACCACCTTTATTACAATTTAGAAGAGAGGTTTCATTGTTAGATTTACAAATGAAGATCTGCTTTTTCAGCTTAGTGCCTGTTCTCACCTTGATCTTATGCAGCAGTTTCAAGATGCGCTTTCATGGCTTTTGCTGAACTCTCCAGACTGATTTCACAATGATAAAACATCTCCTTGTCCTATTTAATTTTTTTATCTTGCCCAGAAAGCTATAGTAATGTGAGGCAACTGAAAAAAAACCCCACCCCAAAACACAACCCTGCATTGAAGGAAACTGGTAACCCTAAGCGAAAACACCTTTCTTTAAGACCAAGCTATGCCAAGAGGAGATGGTTGTATGTCCCATTTCTGCAAAGGGCTGTACTTCATGCACAGCTGATTTGAGATTTTGGAAGGACTTTGGATGGAAGCAAGTGGTGCTGTTGACTCATTGCTGGTTCCCTCCGGATGGGGCCTCTCTCCCCCGCCTCACGGGCTGGCTGGTTTCCCCATCCCCGCAGTGAGACAGATGTCAGGAAAGGCGAGGGCTTTCTGTGCCTCTGCAGGATTTTCACCTGACCCTGGCTGATGCAGTCCTGACACGACAAGAAGGCAACTTCCATCCCTGTTGCCTGGCCGCACCCTTTTAAAGGAATTTGCTGCATGCTCCTATATAGCCGCAGACTGTACAACCACTGGCTTTGATGGTTGAATCACAGCGGCCTACGCAAAAAACAAAGGTGGCAATCTCAGTGAAACTCCCAAGTCTTTCAGCTCCTGAGTGACTTCTAACCATTTAAAAACTCAGGTGGTTTCCTGCAGCTTTGCTCCTTGCACATCCTTTTGTTTGATGCCACTTGGGCTGAGAGAGATTGGGAATTACGGCATGCCATCAGAAGCACTGCAGCACTGCAGAGCAGCCAAGTGGGTCCAAGAGCAAAGTAAAACTTGTGTGGACAGCTGTAACAGCACTTGCATATATTTGTTCCTTAACATGCACTTTGCAAATCCAGAGTGGAGGATGTATGTGCAGCCTAACAAATCTAAAGGCAGCGGATGGCAGGCCAGGTCACGTTGCACTTTAGAAGAGTGGTGGAGATACAAGCAGAGCCTTGAAGCTCAAGCAGCATTCCACTTAAAAACTGCTGGAGAGGGCAATTCCGTGTCCCTTTTCCAACTCAAGCTCCCATTAATTTCGTCTTTTCATAAAAAACCTTTTAGCTATATTTCGTAAGTGGAAGATTACACATTGGTCTGTTTCTCCTCCTGCTGGCTACCAGTTAAATTACTGCTAATATTGAGACATCACAGCACAGGGTTAAAACAGTTTGAAGAAATTAGAGATCTGGTTGTCTGAAGTACAACTGAGAAATACTGAAATTTACCTTCAGTGAATATTTGACAACTTTTGCTTTGCAGAGAAGATTAAGGCAGAGACAAAATGATTTTTCTTTTTGAACACTTACTGAACAGCTCTTGTAAAAAGGCATAATAATAACAGTAATAATAATGGTAAGGATGATAACAACAACAATAATAATAATAATAATAATGTAATTTAAATTTCTGAAGGCAAAACACTCCTGTCAGAGAAATGAAAGACATTTTGCAGGGTAGCCTTTGTTATTGCAAAAAGGAAAGAGCTTGTTGGTCACAGTAGTCAGGAGACCCATGTTTTTATTTCCAGCTGAGCTGCACGTTTCCTGTGTGACCATGCAACTCCCCCGCACCTCCGTTTCCCGTCTGTAATGCTGGATAATAGATATCTTGGCGAAGCAAGGCTGACTCTCTGCTTGCAGAAACTAAACATGCAGTGTTCCCAAGGGCATCCTTTGATCCTCACTTGTGCTGCCGGAGGAGGAGTGTGCCACTCTCTTTTTCACTGAATTTGGGAGGCTGCTTTAGGAGGAATGTGTTCTTTTTGTCTCTCTCGGAGGGAGCTAAGGAAACCCAGAGGAGGGAGAAGGTGTCACAAATTGTTTTCAAGGAGTGGGAGGTGACAGAAGGAAGCAGTCCCCAAGCCCCTGAAACTGAAAATTACTGGGTCCTTCCCAGCTCAGGTTCCCTTTTTAGGCTCTTACTAAGACCCTTTTGCCTTTCACTGGAGACAAGCATATTGCCTTTATGTCTTGTTCAGTTTGCTTCCTCTGAACTACGTTTTCAGGGATGACACCTTGATGTCCATACAGGCTTGTGAAAACCAGTGCAAAATCCTACTCCATCAGTGCAACATGGTTTTTGCCTTAATTTTGCTCAGGCAAAATCAGCTCACTCCTATATGAAGGCAAGGGAAAGACACCCTTTCAACTTCTCTATCTCAACAGACATTCTCCCAGCTTCTAACCAGGGTGTGTGCCTGGCTGTACTGGTGCAATGCAGCAGACCTAGTGGGATGCCATGGATCTCGCAGAACAGAAAAGAGCTCAGAAAGTGTCTCCTGCAGCAGGTTTGCCATTCTGTGACATACGTGCCAAAGACAATACAGTGGCAGATTCCAAGTGACATTCAACAGAGGAAACACATGGCCAGCACACAGCTGGAGGCATCTAGACATAGGAAAGCCAGTGTCTCTCAGACCCTCTGGGATTTCCTTCTAAAGCAGGTTGAGTGGAGGTTGGAGAGTACACCCAGCATCCCACTGGGACCTGGCTGGGGTCCTTCCTGCTCAGCAGCATGGGGTACCCTGTGGAGGTTCCGAGGCTAAGTGGTGGGCATAGAAGCTGCCTGATTTAGGAAATGGCAGGCTCTCCTTGGCACCGTGGAAACCGGGGGTGGTTTGCACAACCTGTGCTGTCCCAGGAGAATAAAAGTCATTACAAATAAAACCTAACCCTGCATGCATACCCACCACCCCTCTTCTAGTATTACAGTTTGCATTCATGACTTTTCAAGAAGGGCAGGCAGAAAAACTGGGTGAAGATGTCCAGCTCCTTCACAGCGACTCTTAGTTGTTTAAATCAACCCGGCAAGGAAAGGATTTTCTGCATTAATTCAGGAGTACAGGAAACAAATCAAGGAAGATGCAACCTGTAAGTTTACATGTTTCTTCCTGTTAAGTAAGGATCATATTTAGAAAACAATGAAGCTAAAGTTCTGCTTCACCTATTTTAAACTGTGCTCCTGCCAAAAGGAACAGATTGCTTCTCCTGCTGGAGGGCTCATCTGTGAAACCTGGCATTCTTCCCTGTGCCAGTCGTCCCAATACTTCACCATGCCTGCTCTCCACAGCTTAGATAGCGGCACATGTGGAGCCTATATCTTGCTGGTAAAACATGTAGCAAAGCTGAAAGCTGTAGTCTTTGGTGAGACCTCTTCTGCTCCAGGAGACACAGCCTCCAAAGTGGGCACACTGACTGTGGGGTAAATAGAGGGTAAAACTGCCCATAAGCAGTATATGGTGTTTTCAGAATAGTGCTGGGGGACAGGACTCTTTCCTTGGTCCTACATGTCCAACATGTAATGAAATGCTAGGTGAAACCACACTGTAAATTAAGTGGTATTAAGTGGTAGCTGTGCTATAAGTATACATTGCTGCCCAGTACCTCTGCAGCTATTCAAATTCAAATTCAAATGGTGATTTCAAGGGGAGGCAGCCCTAAGCAGTGTTTGAATGGAGGGATATTAAACATTTTTGAAAGGTTTCATGCCAGGAGCAACATACAGAACTGAATAATCAAATGCTCACTTTGGGCTCCAGCTGCTACACTGTGAGAAACTTGCAAGCCCGCAAAGGTAAAGGGTTGGACCCCCAGCAGCCTTGGCCAGGTTTTTGGGTGCATGCGTTTTGGTCAGTCGTGGGAGATAAATAGGAGCCCTTGGCAGATAGTTCACAGAAAGTAGCAGAATAGCCCATGCAGGAACACAATGGCAATACTGTTTCCCATAGACTAAAATAATGAATCATAGCTTCCCCTTGCTACTGTCGTTCACATAACCTTTACAATAATTTATAATTAAATTAGTTGCCCTTTGGATAGGTGCACATGTTTTTTTTTTAAGGGTTGCTAGGGTAACTGATGATTTCCTTATTTCATCCTGTGTAAGGGGAAATTTTACTTCCTAGTGAGCCTGAACTCGAGACTCAGTGAAAACAGATACTTGTTTATCAGGAGTTTCAGTGATTCTGCTGATATCAGGCAAAGGACTCTCAACCTACTTTATGTGGGATTGGTTATATTATTTCATTTTAATGGTAAAAGAAGAGCTAGTGTAACCCTTCTGAATTGTTTCATCTAAAGGATAAGGGAGTGGAATTTTTAATTCAAAATTTTAAAAGGCTTTTACACTTTCTCATAAACTTTTACTCAGCCTGTTTGCTTGCTATTTTCTCTCCTGTAGCTAGAAGTTACTGCTACGCATGCAAAAGAAAGAAGGCAAGAGAAGTCTGTGTGTAGTAGGTGATAGTGTGTAGGATGGTAGCGTGCCTCTGCTGGACCTGACCAGTTCTCTCTTCTGAAGAGCAGATGAGATTTTATAAATAAACAGCTGAAGAGAGAATTATTTCTTATTTCCCTCTGTCCTCTCCCACATACACAGCATGAAGGCCGGAGAACAGAGGGAAGCTACAACAGAAGCTAAGCTGTATGTCTCTCCGCAGTGGGAAACCTAGTACACACTTTCAAATTAAACAGCAAATTCTCCAATGTCCTTGCCCTCTTCCACTCCACAGCACAAGACAAAAGGAAAGAAGCTCCAGCTTCTGAGAAAAAGAAATAAACATCAGCATACTAGCTCGAGTAGCCAGCTGATCCTGTAATCCCCGAGCCCCTGTGTGCTGTTTATCAGCAGTCCTCTCCCCACACGGCATGCGTACTGCGGGCAGCTTGCTTCCCTGCTTGTGGTGTGAGCAAATGGACTGAGGGGCAGCAGTGCCTTGAGAGGAGGCCTGTGATGGGTAACGGCACAAAGCGCCAGATGGCCTTCTGCAGGGAATTCCCCTTCTCTCACTGAGACTTTCTTGTGCATCCTGCTCTAGTGATTTTATCCCCAAGTGATCTGGCTTTCCCTCAGCAGTGGGATGGAGAAAGCCAGCCACAGACATTGCCCCACTTCCCTTCCAGAGCCTGCATCTGTGCAAGGCACTGGTGCTGCTGGCAGCACAGCAAAGAGCTCCGCTAGCCATTGCTTTGTGGCCATGCTCATGTGCAGATGTGTAAAAGAAATTTCTCCAGGAAATATTGGCTGGAGGTTTAAAAGTAGTCTGTAATTTGATGCAATAGAGGACAAAGGTGAGTACATTTTATTATTTAATCTGTCAGACAGTTCAATGCAATTCAAGGTTATTGTAATAAATAGAAATGTTTACCTAACCTTTCTCCATCTGATTCATCATGAATTGTGTGACATGTCCTCAGTGACACGGGACTGTATAACTATAACCAAGAAGCAAGCAGATAAGAGCTTTACAGTGTATATCTCATCTCTGGTTTTACATAAAAAAGCACATAAAAAGATAGACATGTCCTAGGATGCAGTTCTATATGTATATTCCACTGGCTGTTGCTCACATGAGGTTTCAGACAAAAACTAAACCTCACATGAATTCTTCAAACTGACATCCTGAGAGCTTTCGAAGTTAACATTTTAATCTCTGTCTCCTCCTGCTCTCTTGGTAAGGATTTTCTATAATACTTTTGAGTAAGTGACACCAATATTCAGAACAAAATGGTTCATACCATGCTTTCTATATGACCATGGCAGGAGATGTTATTCTGAGTCACTTTGACAGACTAAAAGTCCCAGTTATTTATCAGGAGTAAAGACTCCTGTCAGAAGGCATCTCAAACTACTTAGGGAGAGTGAAAGTTTACACTGTGTCTGTTCTCAGTAAAATCTGGTTGACGGTTTTTGATCTTCCGTCAAGAAGATACCACACATTCTAACCAAAGCTTTTCATAAAGGAAAGTTACTTATAAGAAAATTTTTCAAGTCAAAACAATTTAGTTTTCCTTTTAGTTGACAGTTTAAAAAAAATAAATCTAAGCTTAATTCCTGAAGGAATTTTCATTTAAAGATCATTGAGAATTAAGTCTATGATTGATCATTTAGATGTTAAATATTGTTGAGAGTAAGTCCATGGTCAAAATCAAGCCAAAACTCATCATGACATTGGAATTTCCAAATTTTACTTTTAATTTTTTGCTTAATTTTTGTCCTTTTGTCCTGACTAGGTTTGGGACTTTGTATTCCATGTTGAAAACCTGATTTGGAGTCAGGAACTATTTTCCCTCTTGAGATTTTAGGTTTAAAAAGGAGAAAGGACACACACAAACAGCAGAAGTAAGCAAACGGAAGAGTGATTCAAAACATCTTGCAAACACTGAGTTTCTTTCAAGGTCTTGATCTTTTTATTCTGGAGAGTTTCCTTTTGTTACATAAATCAATAGCTGGCCAGCAGAACCAAGCTAATTAATTCTTAGGACGACTGACTCTTGTTAAATGTGCAGGGCATTTAAAGCTGTCTGTGACCGCCTGTTGAAGCAAGCTGCACATTTGGTCTCATTCTGGCTTCCTCAAGAGTAGTGGCAGCAGCCTTTAATTGGCAGAAATCCCATCTGTCACCCCTTGGAGTATGGTGTGATTGTAGAGTGCAGTGGTCTCACGAAAGCTGAGACCTTTGTTGGGCAAAGGTAGGACTTGAGTTGTCTGCAGAGTGCATGGGAAGGGGAGGTTGCTCCTGGAAGAGGTGTGATATTCCCACGCTGGCCCAGGTTGCTGATTTGGTCTGTTGAAATGCAGTGTTGGAGCATGTTTGCAGCAGCTGTTTCCAAGCCAAAGTGGGGAAAGTCACACGAGGTAACAGGATGAGTAACTGTGGTTAAGCCCACATGTGCCAGTGGTGAAGGAGAAGTTTGCAAATGGAGTGTCATTTCTCTGTAGATGTATCTTTTAACATTAAAGAAACCAGAAAAGCCTTTCAGAAGTAAACCGAAGAGCTCTTTTTCAGAAGGTTGGAGTCCACCTGGAGCAGTCAGAGAAATAAATTGTTCAGACAATGTGAACATGTAACATGTGGGAATAACCTGGATTTGAAGTTGTCTGAGTAGAAAAAGACTCACTAAATTTCAGAGTGCCAAAGCAAAAGTACGAATAACAAATCATAAAGGTGCAAATTAAAAGTAATACTGATTCTTGTATGGCAAAACACCCCCTCTTTGCTTTTTAAAGAATGCTGACCCTTCATCACCTCAGGTGGTTCAGCTCTGAGAAATGGTACAAAACTAATGACATTTAAGCACTGATGTTTTGTGGGCTTGTACAACCACAGGCTTGCAACTGGCTATTCCCTTTCACTGTGTAAAAAAACCCAAAGCAAAATAATGGAAGTTAAGGACACAGCCATTCACACAGAATTCTACTGGCAGGTCAATGCTGAGAAAGGAACTGAAGAAATTCAGAAGAAATTCAGAAACTTCAGAAAACAACAGAAGCATGGCATTAATCTTGCCACTTGGCATGTGGGAAAAATGTATAAATAGAATACTATGCATCTATTTAATTTCCGCTGCCTTCTCTGATTTCAGTGCCGGTATACTACATAGCAGCAGTTAATCACGTCATAAAATATACAGAAAACTTACTGTGTCAAAATTGGTGTAAAATTAAAACTTTATTAATCATTTACATGCAAAGAATAGTTAGCAACTACACTATTTACAATACTTTGAAGTGTCCTAGGCACCTAAATGCATTCTAGTGGAATAAATGACACATAAAATGTAGATTGCAAGACATCTAAATTTGAATTTATACTGCATCCACAGTCCTGCCCTTTGACTGTGTGCTCTCACACAGAAAAAGGAGTCTCTTCCTCTGAGCATTTTTGAATAGCATCTTAAAGATGTTAGGAATACCTCAAGAGTGAAACTATACAGTTTTATTTGAATAAATGCTTGTTGTGTTCATTTTGTTGTTGACATGCTTTTGGAGGATTGGCTCTCATCCAGTAAGGCTATATTAACAGTACTTGTCATCTCTTCAAGGAAGGGACTGCTTCTTACCAAGAATGTGTAGTAACACCCAGAGCAAAGGTAAATTAAAGCTAACCAGAAATGCTGTGTGGTTTTATAACACAAATAATAAGATTACCATGCAGACAAGTAATTATGCCTTTAGCCATGCAAAATCTGAATTCTTGCCAGCTTTGTTTCACCTGTACAAATCCTCTTCTGCAAGCTTTTAAGGCCCTCCATGAACCAGACATAAGCTGTTCCTCAGCTCTTCTCAACACTGAAATCACCATTCTCACTCCAGTGATGTCTGTTGCTCTAGAACAGATAGTCTTTCTGGCATGCTGCTACTTCTGCAGAAGATGTCCCCATACCCATCCCTGGCCTTCCCTCTTCCAGCTAATTATCATACTGCCTTTGAGTAGGAGGGTAAGGATTTTCCAAATGACCTCAGCATGCATTTCATCTTCTAGATTTGCAATGCTTCTGATGTGAGCATTTCACCTGGCAGAGGGTAGAGAGGCTGAAGTGGAGTCTGTTCAGGAGTGGGGAACCTTGTATATTCAAGTATTGGAGGTGAGCACTGCATAATAAGAAACTTTCTGACTTGATGTTCTGGTTTTGTCTACGAGCACAAGGTTTTCAGCCTGAATCTCTGCACTCAGGACCTCTCTTACGTAGACATTCAGGAATTTTCAGCATAAACCTCCGAGGGGGAGACAGAGGTGGACAGAGGTGACATGAGTCTAGGTCAAGATCATGATGGGCAGAAGAGTGACTGGTGGTTGATGGTGAAGCAGCAAACAGCATGCTGCACACTCATTTCTGCTTTTTGAGATCTCATCCCAGAGTTGGCAGTGGTATTTGTGCATGTGCTACTGAAGTCTGCCCAGTCTTAGCCAAAGACTACTGGCTAAGTTGCGGCCTGGGAATGCAACCTCTATGCATTTTCACCAGGCATTTCTAGATATTTATGCTCTTTAACTAATGAAATGAGTCTAAGAGTAATCAGCACATAATTAGTGGCCTCAACTCATCTATCAAGCTTTATGGATTCATCAGTTTGAAGTGGATGGACCTTTCTTTCAAAAGCACTAAGAACTTGCAACTCCCATGTGTGTTGATGGGACTGAGCATTTTTTTGGCCACCATTAATGATAAATCTGATACTCATTACTACTAGATGACCTAATGAAGCCTTCTCCTGTTAGGTCACACAGCCAAGCTGAGATATATAAGGCCAAACAAGATAGATGTTTGCATACAGATAATCTGTAGGCAAAACTTTTTTTCTCCTGTTAACATGAATTCTTCAGCTATCAGCATTGCAACTTTTGACTTTTAGCATCAGCCGTTGCTTTTCTCCTGCTTGCATGTTTCATATTCTCTTCTTGGCTAGTCTTAACAGTGCCTTTCTAATCAGACATTGCAATTAATTAGGAAACAGGATAGGAAAGCTATCCTAACATGTAGGCATTCACAGAAGACGAGATGACTCTGAAGTACTGACCACAAGGCTATGGGTGACTGAATCCGTTTGTATCATTATTGAGAGAGAAATATCCAGAGGCTTCAGTGGAAAAAAACAGTCAGGAGGGGAGAGGAAGTTTAATGTATTTAAAAGATCTGCTACATCCTCAAAAATTGTAAAGGAATGATCCTCCAAACAGATCATAAATGGGGGAATGAGAATAATTTGGGAATTTTAAGTGGTATTCTGTGATTTCTCTTATGAAACATTAATTTTAAGGTAGTTATTTCAGGATATAAACTTTAAATTATTATTATTATATATGAAGAGGTTTTGTCTACTTCTGGCTTCAGAAATTTTGTCTTTCCAGGTCTGGATTTCTTTGGGTCTGCCTCTGGGTGCATGATCTTTTAGGAAGGACAGAGGATTTAAGACATTTTGAACAATCACACTTTACGCCAGGGTCCTGGTGTGTCTTGAATCTCAACGAAACCCTTTCCCCACGTGTTTAAATAAGGCTTAGAGTTGTATGAATTGGCATAAACAGCCAAAGCACCTGTGTTCAGCAGTTCAATTAAAAATGTTTTCCCATACCCAGTGAACAAACAATGTTTTCCAGTTGGCTGTGAACATCAGCAGGGAGAAAAATGGGTCATGATCTCTATCTAGACTTACATGCTCCTGTAACACATGAAAATGAAAAAGATTATACAAATCCATTTAATGACTGAATGACATAATAAAAACTAGTTCTGGAGTTGCCTACAGTTTACATCACATGATTTTTTTTCCAAAATGATAGGGTACAACGACACCTAAGCAAAATGTGCGCAGGTTTGAGTTGAAAAGTTGTTAAGTAGTCTGAATTATTTATATTTATTCTTCATTAGCTGGGTGACAATAGCTCTGCACAGGTGTGGAACCTGTGCACCTGGCACTGCAGAACTGAGTGGCAACATGCACATAACCATTTTGGTGCACAAATGGATGCTGCCCACCCCTTGTGGCTATACATGTGATTCACAGTGTTGTGGGCTCTGGAGAAGTGGTACCCCTGGAGGCTGATGAAAGCCGTGGGCTGAGCCCTCCTAGCCCAAACGGCCAGAGAACAAATGGAAAACCAAGTCAAAAGATTCATCCAAAAATAAGAGATCTTAATGGTATGTCCATGAGTCATGCTTTTACCTTCTCAGATTTCATCCTAATGAGGAAGCTACATGGGACAAAACTGAGCAAGATTTTTGTGGATAAATGAGCAAGGCAGTTTTGCGTCACAGAGAGGCTAGGTACCTTGTGTGAGAAATGTCAGAATAAGAAAGAAAAGCAGAGAAATAACAGTGTTGGGAAAACTCTCAGAACAGGAAGCTGTGAAAATTTTATAGTGGGATTAAAACTGACTGAACAGACTTGCAGAAAATTGTAAGCCTGGAATATTACCTTGACTTAGCATTTTGAAAGGCCTTGGAGATCCAGAGAAAATCATATAGAAGGGCACTTCAGTATTCAAATTAAGACTTAAAACCCCAACAAGGGAGAGACTGCAGGGCATTGGATTACATGAAAACAGAAGAAAGGAAGCAATGGCTTTTATAATTAGAGTAGAATAAGCCAAATCTATGATATGGGAGGGGATAAAGATGCTGACGATGGTTGAGAAGAATGTAAGTAACAAGATCAGAAAGGAAACAAAACTCAATCTGTCTGGAACAGAGTCCAAGTCAGAGGTGCTTATGAATCAACAGGATGAAAGAACTGATTGTATTGCCCAAGAAGGCAGAAACACAGGGAGAAAATACAAGTTCTGAAGGACAAATACCAAAAATTGTAGAAGTGAAAGGAAAGCTTGCCATGCAAGTTAGGAAGGAGCAACCAGCTGTACACGAAGAAAGGACTGAGTCATGAAACCCAAAATTAAAAAAACCCCAAAACCCAAAACCAAACCTAAAATATCCAGCAGGTAAGATCTGATAATAAGAGGATCAAAAATAAAATTTGGAAAGCTTTCCACTCTGAAGTACATAAACAGTATTTAGTTATTGGGAGTAACAGGAAAAAAAATCCCATGACTCTCTTTAAATCCAGAACAGACTGCAAATCCAGAACATAGGAAGAGGAAGAAAGCATGTACAATATTGTTTCCTAAAGCAGTAAAAACAAGACCCGTGAGATACATTGAGTGTAACAAGGCATTTGTTTGAATGAATTGAATTTACATAGTGCATAGTACGCTTGCTACTCAGTCTGAGAGTTAGCTAGCATTTCCTTGACTTTCCTCCCTGCTGTACTTGTTGTCTGATCACAGAAGTGTGCCATTCACAGAAATGCTGTATATTCCTGTCATGTCTGTACCTGCTCTTGACTGTGTCTGTTTGGGTGTACATTCAACTCTGACTTTCACCCAAGGACAGCAAGTTAGTAGCAGACAGCTGAATTCAGATCAGTAGATGTCTTTTTTCCCCCCAAATGCAGATGTTCAAATGACACACCTTTTGGGTACTAGTACTAATGAACAACTCTTCTAAGAATCCACAGTGGTAAGAAGATCATTGCATGTATTTTAGCAGCTAAAAATGAGCAGGTGTTTGATAAATCAGCTTTCACGTGTGTGGTTAGTTGGGGAAGTGTTTACTGTGGTTAATACTTACGATGACTGTCATTTACTCCAGCCTCTTAGACATGAGCTTGATTTCTGGGGGTTGATTATAGACATGATAACCTTGCAAATTCAACAAAGCTCATTTTACTAAAGCTCAGGTGAAGCAGAAAGTGTGTGCCAAGGGGAAGGGAGTGTCTGTGGCTCCTGGCAACGTGTAGCACACCCATCATCACGCCAGCAACAGGAACTCCTGGGCATGGGAAACTACAACTGGAGGAACAGCTCCTACCACAACTCCTATCCCTCTCCATACTGGGAGGAAACACACGAGTTTCAAATCAGTGGTGGACATTGATGAGGCACGTGGTTAGAAGCAGGTGTGGGAGCTTTTACTATAGGGTGCACATATTGAGGGAGAAGAAGGAGAAATCAAGGCTAGTCAGAAAGCTGGTGGCTGTGGAAAGCCTGGTGCAGACTACAGTGAGCCAAGGATCAGACAGTGTAAATTTTTTCTGTGTCACTATGGTTGTTTTTATAAAAGAATTAAGTCCCTTCCCAGTGTGCCCATTCACTCCCAGCAACCTGTAAGTCCTGATTTTGTAAGGAAAAGGCACAGTTTAAGATGAATCAGGCCAGCCGCGCTGTGTCCTATCCATGGTCGTGTTTAATGACATTCCTTGAAAGCACTCACCTTGAGTGAGTGAGATGGTGTAAAACATTGCATAGTCCAGAGTTTAATCTAATACAGGCCAGCTGAGACCCTGATGCTGTTGTACTGGTTTTATGCTTATCTAAGCAAATGCTAAGCCTTGATATTTTTTATACATACATTTCCTACAGGGCACACAGTGCTTCAGTGCAATTAGTAAAAGGTAGTTGCCAGCAGTTACCAATAAAATAGACTTATGCCATGAGAAGAAGTCTCAGCAGAAATTGCCAAGAAAGGCAGATGTTAGTTTCTTTGTGTGAGTCTCAAGGATAATGCTTTTTAATATATTTTTCTGACTTATCAAAACATCCAACATATTCCCAGGTCTATTGCTCTGATCAGAAAAAGCCCATAAGAAGCGAGGCCCATCTCTAAGTTTGGACTATGTGGATTAACTGGGCTTTTTTGACATTGTCCTTGGTTTCCTTTGTGCCTGATTTATTGAGGTAATTCTTTGAACCTTGCTATGAGAGACAAGGGGTAGATCTCCTAATTAATTTGTAATGCTTCTGAAACCACCTGTCTTCTGAAATGCAGGGACTATTTCCTCAGATCTTGTAAAGGATCTCTTAAAATCACCCATGGATCATCTATTTATGGAAAATGTAGATGCAAGACAACATTTATTTTGAAAACACCGATTGCTAATTAAGAAACTCTTCATATGTATGCATAGAGTTAGATGTTCAGCCAAACCTTAAAGTGACTGAAACCGAATGTTTTTATGGATGTTCAGTGAATTTTATTCTAGCACCTTTCTTGCATTATTTTCTGGCTCTACCAGAAGCAGATTTAATAAGTCAGTCATGGAAGCGCTGTCTGACTTGTGAAATTTATCTGAACCAATAATCTTGTCTACCTAGAGGAAAACTTCACATCTGGAAGAGTTTCATTCTTTGCCAACATCCAAATATTTGCACGAATGCAAAAAACATCTAAGGAAAATAAAAAAAAAGACCTTCAAAAAGTGCATATAACGGAATTATGTGAAGGATGGTGCTTTTAGGACTAGCAAAAGTTGTATTTGGCAATTATTTGCATGTGTGGAGAGATGTATGATCTGATGATAGTGAACCTTACTTATGTACTTCAATATATCCCTTCTTCCTTTGAGCTGAAGAAACATGCATCTGAAGCCAAACAATTTGCAGTGATACACAGGGGAAAGTCAAGTGGATCTCTAGGCTTGTTGCTTGTATCTAACATAGTAGCTCTTGGAGCTGCTTATTATGTAATTTTTTGAAATTGCTTCAGGCACTTGACAGTACTAATGGGGCTTATTCTCACAGATGTCTGTGGGTATAGGAACCTTGAAAGAAGGAGCAGAAAGCACAGCCTACAGACAATGTAAAATGCCAGAAAAGGTCTTGCCATTCACAAAAAAGATCCCCTTTGAAAGGCTTAAGGTTAAAATTTTTGGGGGGAGGAAGTGATTAAGGGCTGGTGAGAACAAGTAGGACTTCTGTGGTATTAAATTAATGGAACAGTTCTGTCTTCATGAGGTTGGTGGGACTGGCCAACTGTGAAAAGAGGAACTTTTGCTCTCCCTTGCTACCCACATACTTCCTCACCAGCACTGAACTTGATAACATGGTCTGTAAAAGATTGCTGGCTGTCTTCCCTGTACCCTTGCTGATAACAGAACACACACTGTATCCAGCACTGAGCTCTGCAAACCCCATGAAGATGTGCTTTGCTCCTGGAGTTGTCTTGGCAAACCCCCCCTGCCTCACCCATCCTTGGCAATGACTTTTTTTTTTGCTGTGGAGAAGACTGATGCCTGTCCAGGACACAGAAAGTAGACACAAACCTTACCTAAAAAAGCAGTTGTAGCTGGAAAAAATACTCCAGCCCTCTGGTAGCTGATGTCTCTTTGTGCTGTCAGGGGTGTTGGGAAAGGAAAAAGGTCTCCTGAGACTTGGGGGAACAGTGGGCTGAGCATGTGCTGATATGAGCTATCACATTGGTCATGTAAGGAGCCTCTACCTCCGACACTATCTATACCTTTGGGAGATACTGACCATGTAAATCTCCCACTGTGCTGGCATATCACACCTATGCTTTCTGCCTGTAGGGCTACACACAAGCTGCAGGAAAAATTCTGGCAGGAGGAAACTCTTGCTCTGCAAGTTTTGCATGACTTGCATGCACAAACTGAGGTGACCTCAGTCTACAAACCTCTGTCTTCGCTGGGTGTGACCAAGATACTGTCAGTCAGGAATACACAAGCAGGCACGTGTAAGGAGCAGGAGGAAGAGGAAGGAGCTCAGGTCTCCTTTTTCGATGAAGGGAGGAATCCATGGGAAGACTTAGAGATGACTGTGGTACTCTGAGTATGCTGTGGGGTAGAAAAGGGATCTCTGAAATAAGGAAGGTGGAAAACAAACAAAAAGCACCATTGGCTATACAGAAAGTACACACAGTGTTGGGAGCTGTTAAGACTTCTCCATCTAGACTGTGCCCCTTGGCTTTCTCACTCACCCAGCAAAACACTGGCTGCAGATGTGAGGGACTGGGGCAAGGCTGCTGGTCCTGTGGGGATGAAAAAGTAGCTGTAGAGTTTTGCTTTGGTTTCTACAAGCCCGTTATGGACTCTCCAGGCAAACCCCAGGTAACGAAGAGGATCTGGTAGCATCTTCACAACACCCTGGCAACACGATGTTGAGAGAGCTGCACAGTTCTGCTGGGTGGTGTCTCTGTAAGATGATGGAAAGGCTCCAGAGGAAGACTTAGGCAGAGTGAGGGTTACTGCAGGTTACACAGGGCTGTGCAATGTATGTTCAATGGTGCTTTTCTTCTGTAAGTGTTATTTGCAATTGCTATCAATAGATATGTCCTGTTTGCAACTGGAAGCAGGCAGCTGAGTTTCTCTGTCAGTTTCTGAGTGAGTTTCTCTGTCCTCATGAAATGGTGGTGCTCTGCAAGCAGGCATGATAAGGCGTGTGAATCATACCATCCCAAGCGCTTGGCATCTGTGTGAGTCATTGTTTTGCTTCCACGTTTTACAATTCCTTCCTGTTTTTCAGTATCTGGGGGTTTGTTATCCTTGTGACCTACCCACAGCACTTTGAAAACTGACTGAGGTGCAAATGTTAAGGCTTGGCTTGGTGCAGTATTTTTTGCTTCCTAGGAAATGTCACAATTACAGTCTGCTTCAAAGAAGAATGAAATAAAAGAAACCTTTGAAATATCCTGCAGGAATGAACACTTTGAAAGCACCTTTGGTCGACTGCTTTTTTAAAAATTTAGAGGCACTTTTGACACTAAAATGCTTGTATTCCAATATTAGCTGTTTAAAGATTTCTTAACATCTAAATAAACCCTAAAACTTGCTTGAGCTGAAAAAAACATAGTTCCCTTTATTAACATGTCAATAGTAAGTTTTGACACTACCAAAATGCAGCACTTAAAAAGTTCTACCAATATGGGCCCTGTTTTGAAACCATTATTTCTGTCATAATGGATTATAAAAAAAATCTGGGCCTAATTCTCTGTATAGAAATGCATACACACAGAGATATGAAAACGCAAAAAACTTGTTGGAAACGAAAGATGAAAATTCAGAAACATAATCATGCAAACTGAGGATTGTCACAGTTTTATAGATTTTGGAGCAGGTATTGAAATGCTGTTCCCATTTCCCTTCCATTCAGCTTAAGCCTAACAGATTTGACAATTTTGTCAGTTACTTGAAAGAAAAAAAAGTAAAATGGCTAGTATTTAGAGTTCCCATAAGACAAATATCAGAGAACTGCTGATCTGTGAAGAGACTGCAGTATGGATTTAGCAATATGATTTAGATTTACAGATATATGCAACAGCATATGTTAACTCAGGGTGAAAATGTAGGTAATATTGCTTAAAGGAGAACCAGTGACAAGATATTTTTGGTGGTATGCAAGTTCTCCCTGCAACATCAATGCCAAAATAGCTGAAGAAATCTATTGGGGAGTGTTAAATGGACATGAAGCTTTGGCTTTTGGTTTTTTGTTTTTCTCCTTACTTTCTCTGTATGTGCTAATGATGTACGTATTTCTGCAATTCTATTAAAGATGTTCATGAAGTACACAGGGTTCATGTAGGAGCCACAAGGATGAATAATGGCCTGAAAAATATATCCCATATGAAGAGACTCAAAATAGTTGGTTTACCAGACAGGAAGTTAAAGAGATAGTTTGATCAGTCTGTCAGCACTCACATAGTGAGCAAGCCCTTGACTTCTATGTCTTAAACCTGACAGAAGGAAATATCACGGGAACCAGTGAATGAACTGAAGACAAATAAAGATTAGGATTTAAACGCAAATTTTAAGAAGTGAGGCTAACTAATCACTGAAACAATGCATTAAGAAATGTGTCAGATAGATAAAAAATAATGCAAAGAATGTTACTTAAGAGGTTAGCCTGGATGACAGGAGTGATTCCCTTTGGCTTATGCTCTAGAAATGCTTGGTCTTTGTCATGTTATCTATGGTTTTCACCATGAAGGTGTGAAGGGTGGTGTTTGTGTTGCTTGTGCGTTTTCAGTGATATATTACATTCCATTAGGATGGCTTCAACAGTGTGGAAAGAAAAGGAGTGTAGCTTGCTGTTGTCTACGTAGGGACCAGATGTCCAAGTGGCATAGGGTTGGAAAAAGGAATTTCCTAGAAAGTAGTGTGAGGAATCTACTGCTACTCAAAAAGTCAGCAAGTTGGCTGCAATCAGCCATGGACATGAGGATTTGCTTGTAGAGACTCAGTGGGCAGTGGAAGAAATTCATCTAAACCTTTCTATTTCTAGACTGTCTTACCTAGTTGCTTAGTTTTCCCAATTAATAACGTATTCTAACTTTCATTCTATTAAAACTAAGCGTTTCTCACTTTAATTGATTTTTTTTGGTCTTGTTTGAGGATCATCTTCTGGATGTCCAGTTGTGTTGTATGTCATTGTAGGTATATTTCACCTTTCTTAAGAGATGATGCCTAAAATTGAGCACAAAAATAATCTGAAGATATATGAGTGAAATGCAAGCAATTTCTCCCTGGGTCTCTCAAGTTAGACGCCTGATCATATGTTCCTGCATGAGCGCTTTGTCTTTCTTGCCATAATATAAGACTTTGTCATGTTAGATTTAGAAACCACCTTCCCCCAGAAGCCGTTTTTGCAGGGCTACATGCTCCTATCATTTCTCATCCTGCATTTGATTGCATTTGCTTGTCATTTTTTATCTAGAATTTCACATTTGTCATTACTGAAAATTGAACCCAGTGTTTCCAGAACTTTTCTTTAATGTTTTAAAATTATCTGAACTCTATCCTTGTTCTCCATCACATCTAACGTAGGCAAGAATGGCATCAGGAAAAAAAACACTAAATATTTGATGTATGATTTTTCTATACTCCCTGAATTTTACATTGATATCTCATGATAATAAAAACCTATAACATTTGCAGTTCTATCAGTTGCAAATACAATGATAGAAAGAGGAGAATGAGCACAGCAATCCTCTGTGTGAGTGACAAAAGCATAAACTGCTGGAGGTACTCATCCCTTCAGACAAATTGCTGTCATCTGTTTTGCACACACTGTGAATTGGGTGGATAAACATGGTTATAATCCTCCTAAAGCATAAGGCTGCCTGCCTCTTGTCCTCACTGTACCCAGGAAACAATTTTACTTTACTCACAGTTTTTCTGTCAGCCACTTAGAGGTTCCCAACAATATGTATCATCCTACCCCACAAATCATCAGTTCCCCTTGCTTGGGATCCTACTGCTCTGCCCCTGTTAGGAAATCTTGACTATATGAATGGTAGAATCTGAGTTCTATAGCACCTACCTCTGTCGTCATTAATGGAGCTGCAGTTAGTAAGGGGTGGGCACCTGGAATTTGGGGACTGCAGCATATGCTTCAAATTATGAAAGCAGTGCACTTGCAGCTGCAGAGAATGTCATTCTGGTTGCAAAACTTGAGGGCCTCTATAAGCCTGCTGGTGACTTGCTCTGCACTTCTAGATTTAGCTCAGTCAAGCTTTGCATGACTTTCATTCACACCTTTCTCTCAAGACACGCATTCACTCTTGCTCATGGCATACTCTAGATCTAGATTAAGAATCTGAGAATGCAGGTCTTTTGCTGGCCCCCGGTGTCTGTTTAAATATGAAATTTACTGTTTTGCAAACCATTCACACTTATCTGCTCTATTTTGCTTGATCTTCTGCTGACTCATTTCCATCAAAGTCAAAGCCATTACCTAAGAAATTACCTGAGTTCCGTGAAACAGACACTACAGGGATATTCAGTCTTTGCTTTGAGAAAATGTGGCTGGACAGACTCAATTATTTCCCCTGCTGTGGAGGTGTTAAACAGCAGCAGAGTCTAATGGCATGTCTCCAGAGAAGCACCTTGGAAAAGGCAAAATGGGTTTACTTCCAGCAAGAGCATCGGACTGTACTTCCACCCCATGTACATGTTCTCACCAGACCTTTTTTCTTTAAGGTTTCTCCATAAGGATTTCTATACAGTACAGAGCACTGAGCTCCGTACTTCTACTTTGGAGGGGAGATGCTGCCACAGCTGTGGGATTTGTCTTTACAGTTCCAAAAAGAGAACACTTCACTTCACTTTACTTTACTTTTTAAAATATTTTTGATGTTAGACCACAAGCTTGACCAATTAGGAGCTTATTGTGATAAAGGTTACATAGAGATATAATAAATTTCAGGTCCTGTTCAAAGAACACTCAAAATTTCATCCCAGTCACCTTTTCTGCTCAGTCAAAAGAGGTATTACATCTTTGCATCAAAAAGTCAATATTGTACCTTTGTGTGCAAACAACAGTTTCACAAGTATTTCTCTTTCAGCTGTGATTTTCAAAAAGGAAGTGTATGGCAAACAGGATGCAATCGGCCAGTTCATAAGATGGGCAAGACTGTCTCACCGGAAGGGTTACAGTGAGGTGAATTTCTTGTTGTTGCTAAAGCCTTGTCCAAATATATTTATGTATGCTTAGTTTGGGGCTTTGGCAGGAAGCTTTAATGCAAAAACAGCATGCCCTTCCGTCCTCTGTGTGTTTGAAAGCTCTTTTGGTGTGACTCATCAAAATCCTGTGGTTTGTGTATCCTGAGAGGAGAAGGGCTCTCTGTGATTATCAGACACCATGAAAAAGTAGCAGTTTGAAAATAAGATGATAAGGAAGTTCATTATTTCATAGGAAATGATTGCTGATGGCTTTTTATTCCTCCTCCCATAGGTCTGCTGTTTTACGTGAAGGTCTTGTGAGCGTACATGGTTCTCTGTAGTTTTGCTTCACAGGCACGTATCCTTTTTTGGAAGTGACAGTGCCTGCTGGGAGGGGGCTTTCCTTACGAGCTGATTTAGAAAATCAGACTCCTTGAAACAAGGGAGTGATCCTGAATGTTTGGTTGTCCATGTGGTGATATGCAGACCTGTGCCACTAAGGGATACTGTTCTGTAGCTGCCGAGGTGCATCTTACCTCACAAGACGTGATGGGAAGATGTCCATTGTTAAAGACTTTCTACTAACATCCCAGTGACACATAAGTGGACTAAAGATATATGTTTCCCCAAAATGATAGCTATTTCCCCTAATGCTTTCTCAAGATGGTTCTCAGCAATTGCCATTGAACTATTTGTCTTTATACCCTGCTGATATCAGGGGGGATTAATGGTCCTGCCATTGTGTCAGAGTGTTGTGACAGAAAACATTAACAAAACAGGCAAATGGAATGCAGAATTAAACCTATTTTAAAAAAATTTCCAGTTATGTCAAGAGTGAAGCTATCACTATGTGGGATCTTCAACATTTTACAAAACTATTTCACAGAAGAGCATTAGGAGAATGCTCTCACTGACATGTTTGGGGTGTATTTGCCTAAGGGGCTGCTCATTGAAGGAACAGAAATGCCATTTGAGAAAACTCTCTTCTTCCTGGCAGTGAAAAAAACCCCTGACATAAAATATCTCCATGGAATTAATTATTGCTGACTAGTTGAGGAAGCCCACAAAACTGGACAACATGCTGGAGAATCGTGGTATGTGAGTTCATTTAGAAAAATTAAACAGTCCTCTAGCCTTCTCAATGATCTTTCATTCCACAGAAGCAGACCTTCTAAAAATTTAGAAATTCCAAATTCTAGGAAGTGCATGGAACACCAGGGCTTCTGTAATAGTTGAAGGATGAGTTACAGTCTGAAGCTGATGTTTTTATGATACTTTTATGATACTTTTCCTTTTATGATACTTTTCTTTTTAAAAGGAGTCTTTATAGATAGCAAGCAAGTTGCTGTTTTGCTACAGAATGTGTGCATGCACCCTCTTCTCCCCTACCCAAGCACATAGGCACACTGGCATTAATAAAAACTTTGTGAAGGTGCTGACAAATGAAACAGTGTTGCACGGTATGGACCACACCACCACCCCCTTGTGTCTTACAAGAAACACCTATGCAGGAATTCAGAGCAACGCAACGAAGTCCATGACATTTAAATTTGCATCAAAACTGCAGTGTGCTGTGTTATTTAAGTAGTAGTCTCTTAGCATATGAATGAGACCAATAGTATACCCAGTGTAGTAAAGTGTGTTGTAGTTTGAAATAATAACTGTGGTTTTTTGTGTACTGTGTAAAAAGATGCTTATTCTCCACGTTACCTTTATCTTGACAGCCACTTTACCAGTAACAGTAAGAATGCACATCACTTCTAGAAAATATGATTAGAGATTCTACTGATCTTAGAAAGAAGAAAGGATTATAAAAGACTGTGAAGTCTTTTTATGGCCATAGGACATAAATGAGGTCAGCCTCAAATAAAGCAGAATATAATTTATGTGTACATCTGGGTGATATCCAAAGTCTTTGGTTAAATAGAATTACAGTGAAGAAGAGACTTCCAGCCAACAAAATACTAGTAATAACATTGTTAAGTACACTTGGTGAAATTCATCTCTGCTGAGGTAAAAATGGCAGACTACCCTTTGATTTTCATTTGGGCAGTGTTTCACTTTAAGTCTGAACCCAGCAATTTAGGGAAGAGAAACTTGAAAGATAGCTAATTTGGAAAAAGACAAAAATTTGTATGAAGCATTACCCAGGAGGATGAAGTTGAACTCTGTTTAACCCAGGATCTTGTGTAATTGGGATCCCATTACAGAGGACTGTACAGATTTCTACTTTCCATAAACCTCCCAAGGCTTGCACAGAAAAGTGTTCACGTGCTGTGTTAGGGTCTTCTTCAGTAACATTTGCAGTGGTTTAGTTGTTTATTGTTCTTCTAAAAATACAAGTCTCACTTTAGCAATCTTATAAACAGTTTGGAAATACTGTGCCATTGCTAATCACCTGTGCATTGGTCACATGCTAATCACATGCATTGGTCAGGAATCTGAAATGAGGTGGTTTACAACCTATGTTACATTTTGGAGAAATTTGAAGTTACAAGCAAAATCACAGCCCTAGAAAATGAAGGCCTTTATTATGGGTGTAAAGGACTTGTCATATTTTATTGCCATGTAATTAATTCTGAATTGCAAAACACAGAGTTCCTTCCTATTTTGCACAAAGTATTTTCCCACATTCTCTTTCTAGTATTGAGTGAAGTCAGGAGAAAAGCATAACTGATGCTTTCTTCACTACACGGAGCTTGTTTTATTGCAGAAAATGAAATAAAAGCATGCCTCAGAAGAATTACAAAAGCTGTTTGAGGGCTGGTCGAAGTGAACAGACATTTGATTCAGATTCAGGAAGTACCAGATCAAGTCATGATGTTTCTTCAAAACTGGTCTCCCGCTGACAGTCTCAAAGGTTAGTGAGAACTACTCCTCATCTGGTCCCTCCAAAACAGCTGATGTGTGTTGGTGGGGTTCTTTTTTGTACCCACCTCTACCAGACTGATATTTTTATGACTTCTCATAATGTACTAGATGTACTCCTGTAAATTTTCTCCAAGTGAAAAAGCTCACAAGGCAAGTTACAGACATCAAGCTTCTTGCTGAAATTGGGAAAATGAGATTGGACTTTGAACTCTCTCCTTTGTTATAAGCAAGACGACATAAGGTACAAAAGGTGCCTGTAGTGAATGGCATGATCGCACAGGCCTTCTGTTGGCTGAAAAGATTATGCAACCCAGCATATAGAGGTTTATTGTTAGCAGTGGTACCAATTGCCAGCAGATGCAGAGCTTCTGGAGAAGTCTTTAAAGGTGTTTAGAAGGACAGTACATTTTCAGATAGTTGTGTTATGCTCACTTTTATGTATTCCATTCTGTGATCCTGTAACTTACTGAGTCCCATTTCTTTTGGAGTATTTCCATCACAATGAGATTCCTGTCAGCAGTAAAGGTGCTTTTCACAGCACAGATTGGAAGTGTTTCTTAAAAGCCAAATTTCATATGTTTTTAAATTTAACAGCACGTAGGAATAAGTAAATCCCACTAATTTTGAAAGACTCTCAACCAGTGCAAAAATATGTGGATTTTTTTAGTGGTTATTTTGGTTTTTTTTTTTCTGGCCATTCAGATAATGAATCATCTGTGCTGGTATCTCAGACTTCTGATGGAATGTAGCTATTGCTACCTTAGCTTCAGCCTTTGCAAAGGACCAGCCTTTCTCAGTAAAAAGCCATCTCCAACCTGTTAATTTGTGTGCTGGGCAGAGCTTACTGTTCAATGCTGCATGCAACATGCAATGTGCAAGGAGATGATCAGAGACAGCACCATGTTCACTCTGTAAGATCATGGAAAGGAAGCAAGGAAATTCAGAAAAGTGCAAACTGAATGTGAAATGAGAAGCCAAGACAACATGGTTGTCATGAAGAAAAGTAAACAGTTAAGTTCTTACTTTTACTCTGGGTGTCTGAGTGAAAATCAGTTTGCTTTATGATTAAGAATGTTCCTTTCAGGTGTTTGAGAGAGGAATGTGAAATTCAGCAGTAGAAAGATGAATCAGAGTCTGCTGCGGTTAGTTTGTAAATTCCCACTGCATAGTGTAAGGTAACAATACACCAAACCTGAATTCCTCCACATTGAGGAGGCCCAACAACAACATCACCAAGGCAAGCTTATTTCTGCACATACGGATATACATGCCTTGAAATTATGGATCAATTTCCTTGTAAAGAAAGAGATAAAAGATTATGGGAGAGTAAATGAATCACAGAGAAACAAATATAGTCTGGTGACTATGAAAGTGGATTATTGTGGGCTGCTTGCTAAATGACAGTAGAATTTTGTGGAAAATAATTGTTGTGAATAAAAACATAAAAGGTATTTAAGAGAAGGATTTGAAGTGTATAAAGATGATACTAATTAGATCAGTCACTTGGCTTAAAAATGCAGGGCATGTGTCCTTTAAATGTATAAACTTCTAACATTCACAATTAAAGTATTTCCATTAATGCTGTGTTAGTTGGTGCAACATATGACTAAATAAATTTTAGCAGGCTTAATATCTAACCACTAATTCAGGTGTTAGTGACCACAATCCCTGGAAGCTTGGAAAATACAGATGACTTTCACGTAGATAAGTACAGCACAGAGACACTCAAGTGAAAAGAACATAAAAGAAATACTTCATTAAAGAAAATTTCAGGAGGGTAGTACAAAAAAGAAGCTTGCCAAATACTGGAAAACTATCTTCAGTGTGTTAGATTAATAACTATCGATTGTCTCCTTTTATGTCAATCTAAAACTGTATAACTTTATCTTTTTTTGTTGTGTTGTGAAGCACTAAGTTTTGCAGTATAACAAGAGAGCCTTGCTCCAATAAACATTAAAGGTTTAATGTTTTAAAACATTAAACCTTTAATGTTTTTTAATCCCTTTCTCCTCAAATTTTACTGTTGATTCTGCCTCCGTCTCCTCAGTTTTGGTTATCCCAAGCCCTCCCCAAGAAAAGATGGAAGACTTGAAAGTTGGAAGTTGGTGCTAGGTCCAGAAGAATTATTTTGCTAGCTAAAATGAGAATCAGATGTCACTTACATACTATGTCCTGTCCTCTAGCACTGAGGCTGCAAGATGCTTGTATATTTTTACCTGAAAGTTTTTAGAAACCGGGGGTTGCATCTCTGAGCAGCCCAAGTGGTAAAGGGGGCAGTTTTCCATGTTTTTCACACCTCACTCCAGTCCAGAAATGAGACATGTCTGCTTTCCTGGGGGATCCTGATTCAGAAGCTGTTCTCAAACCACACTTGAACATGTGCCATTGCACGAAGGGGCATGTACGAGGAAGGAGTGGGAAAGGGACACGATGGGTTGTTGCCTTCAGACAGAATAAGAAGGGGTATCCTTCTTCTATCAGTTACTCAACATTTTATTCCTAATCTGTTTACTGTAGGATAAGAAAATTGCATCAGGGCTGAGACACAATTATAACTAGCCAGGTATTGTACTCTTTATTTTCCACTAGAGCTGCTTTGTGGAATAATTTTTGCTAAAATGGTGGAGGCACTAGAAAAACAAAGTATTGCAATATTCCACTGTTCGTGACTGAAATGTTGCGTCATCTGCCTTTGACCTCTGTTGGGTGTGGGTTGTGCTGGGCAAAACACACAAAACTCTTTCTCGTCCATTACCGTTGTTTTGCTATTGGCAGTATTTACTGTCCCAAGTCCTGAAATAGCGATATAACAAATAGTCTTTTGTACAATGCCATACTTTGCTTTCTCATCTGTTCTTGTTTTCGTGCCAGCTTGTCTGAAACATATAGGGTTTTTTATTGCTCTTATCAGATATGCCTGGCAGGAGTATGAGGCAACAACATCCCTTCCTCTTACATAGCAATATTTTAACCTGCTCAGTGAGGGAAAAGACAATGTTTGCTTGAAATGCAGATGCACGTGGCGTGACTGAGGCTGTGTGACAGCTCTGTAGGATTTCAGTGGGAACCTGAAGTGCATTCAGAAATCATGGCACTGGAAGTCGGGGAGATGCAGCAAAATCATTTATCACCTCTTCAGGGCATGGATTCTTGAATTTGGGTGTGACAAACAAATAAAAAGTTAAAAAATCAGTGACTAGATAGGTTATTCCAGGCTAGGCTGGGTGATTGATTCACCTGTGTCACGCTGACTGAATGAGAGGAACTGCTGACTGAATAAGGTCTAGAAACTAAAGTCTGACTGAAACAAAACTACTTCCTGTGAACCAAACCAAAACTGCCCCCAGATTTATTTAGTTCTCCCTCAAGCCAAACATTTTACATATCACTCACTAACACTTCTTGTTATCACTACATTAATTAACCCAATTCCTTCTTCTTTTTACCTTCTTAAATCAGGTTCTATTACAGAAAAATAAAAAAAGCATTTTCAAAACTGAAAGTGTTCTGTTTTGATTAAGGGGAAAAAATGTGGGCCTTTTCCAAATGGAATACATGCTGAAAAGCAATTTGTTTTGGTTTTAAAAATCCTCCTTTGCTTTTTTTTAAGATACATTTTGATAAAGTTGGGGCTATTCAGCCTGGAGAAGAGAAGGCTGCTTGGACACCTCATAGCAGCCTTCCAGTATCTGAAGGGGGCCTACAAGGATGCTGGGGAGGGACTCTTCATCAGGGACTGTAGTGACAGGACAAGGGGTAACGGGTTAAAACTTAAACAGAGGAACTTTAGACTGGATATAAGGAAGAAATTCTTTACTGTTAGGGTGGTGAGGCACTGGAATGGGTTGCCCAGGGAAGTTGTGAATGCTCCATCCCTGGTGGTGTTCAAGGCCAGGGTGGATGAGGCCTTGGGTGGCATGGTTTAGTGTGAGGTGTCCCTGCCCATGGCAGGGGGGTTGGAACTACATGATCTTAAGGTCCTTTCCAACCCTAGCTATTCTATGATTCTATGATTCCATGAAATCTGACCATGACTTCTAGATAGCTTTTCTCTGTGTTACTTCTTTCTCCAGTGAAGTGACAATTTATTTGAATGTTTTGCCCAGTTCTGTTCCAGCCACTTGCTTGCCACATGCAGAGTTGAAAGCCACTCAAGTATTATCTGTGGTTCCTTGTTCCTTGTATGTCATGAAGAACAAGAAACAAGAAATCATCTTAGTTATTACTGATTTCCTGCAAAAGCTTAGCCTAAACATATCCACTGAACCACTCCTACTTGTATGTACTGCTCTGAGCTGGATCGTTACTGTTCCTGCTGCACAGTACTTTAGAAGATGCTCAGGCAGTCTGTTGATCTTTAGGGAAACCCCTAGATTTCCTTTCCTATTATTCATGGGGATTTCCCAGTCTGCTGCAGAAAAACAAGGATCAAAGTGTTTTACATGCTGTTGGATGTCTCCTGCTCCTTCGTCATACTTAAAAGTTTAAGGGAGTGACCATAAATAGAATTATTGAAACAATAGAAGTGGGAGGAACACAAGCATATTTTATGAACGGTTTTCTTAGAATAACATTCATAAGACAGCTTAAGGTTTAGGTTTTACCATACAACAGGGAGTACCGGAAAACAAAAAAAAAGAAGAAAGTGAATCAGTAGTTTTATAACTGTACTTCTTCTAGCAAGATAATTGGGAGGCAGAGAATAACATTAGCGAGGTGTCTTAAACCAAAATCAATTAGAGATAAGCCTGAGAGTGCTGTTTGAAATCTATCAGTCATCTGTGTGACCAGCCTGTTTAAGCTCAAAGTATTCAACAACATACTCCATACCTGGAAGTGTTCAAGGCCAAGCTGGGTGGGTCTTTGAGCAACCTGATCTAGTGGAAAATTCCCTAAGATATAGCAGAAAAGAATGCCATACTCAGAAAAGATATTTTCACATGCAGTGGGTAACTGCTAGTTTGGTTGGAAATGCTGAGTTCCAATCATTGCCATAAAGGAAAGTGTATCTGTCTTAGAAATACTAGGGTGGAAAAGAAAGTAGGCATAAACTTCGCCAAAACATATCTTCCGTACCATTAACCAGTCCATGATATTTCTGGATTTCAATTTAATTACCTAATCAACCTTGTATTTGAGAAAGGTATTAGTTACAGTTAAGAGAAAATTAATATTTAAATTAATAAATGTACCAGTGTTTTTACAATCCAGTAAGGATGGGAACACTTTCAGGCAAAATGCAGGTGTACAACTTATTTGCTTATGCATTTAGAACAAAAGTGAAATAATGGTGAAGGAAGTTCATTTCCAATTCAAGTGTGATGTGAATGGGACTGACCACATCTCCAAAAATAAGTATGTATATAGTACTATGTTGTACTCCCTGCTTCAAACTTGGCCTTTTCTCAGCGAGCCTCATAGTATTTTGATAGCAAGTTAAAACCCAATAAATCCTGCATACATACATAATTGATCATAACCATTATCTTTCAGTTTTTCAGCAGTGTAAGGATGCTGACCATCTGAGAACTGTACAAAAACTCACTTGTTTGACCTTAAATAACACATACATGTCAGTAATCATACATAACTTTTAAAACATGGGGGATTTGAAAATGAAAGAAAAATAGCAACTTTGACTCTAGATGAAAATCTGTCCTCATAAGGGCTGGAATTTACTGCAGTTTGCTTGAAATATGTATAGTTTAATGTTAGAAAACAAATGCTTGCTTATTAAAAGTAGGAAATAT
Source organism: Psittacula echo (assembly GCF_963264785.1). Lineage (NCBI taxonomy): Eukaryota > Metazoa > Chordata > Aves > Psittaciformes > Psittacidae > Psittacula > Psittacula echo. The sequence continues at coordinate 63,037,275 of NC_137742.1, read as the reverse complement.
TAAATGACCATTTTTGGGGCACATTTTTACAATAACGAGCAGAGTTAACCTTAGCAAGTCAGATTTGAATGGAGTTAGTAATAGGATGAGCTTTTTTCTCTTATATTTGACTCCCAAGTTCTCTATGTTTAAATAAGAAAAGATTAAAGTTCTGTGCTCAAGTATTGGTGGAATTACAGAGGAGCTAACTGTATATATCTATATAAAATATAGATATATATGGAAATTCATTATTAATTATTTAATCTAACTGCAGAGAATTCTTGTTGTACATTCATCATGGACTTCCGTATTTGGGTTGGTGCTCTCTTATGTGCAACAGTGCTGTCTCCTGATGCACCTCTATCAACAAAGGAAATAAACCCAGAGGGTATGAATTACGGTGTGGTTTTGAGCCTTCTTGTGCCTTTGTCCAAGACTGCTTGGGACAGAGATGTCTAAGAAATCAAACTACATAGCATATTTCCAGGCTGTGGAGAGGTACTGGAATGAGTTACCTCAAGGGCCTCTACCCAGAAGTGCCACAGAAGCAAGGGGCTCCCTGCTTTGCCTCATTTCCCTTCCTAAGAGAGTCATTTAGAACCTCAGCTTCCTGTGCTAATACAGTAATGATGCTGTAGGGCTGCCTTTTCATGGTGGCACCCTCTGAGGTCAGTGTAGTGAACAGCAGTGATATTGCCAGACTTGTTATCTGCTGTGAGGGGGGCTACAGCTGAGAAATGGCCTCAATCGTGCTGTAATGATGGTTGCTGTAACAAATGCACATATGACATATGTGGCTTGTGTGAGACTTAGCTGTGAAATATGCGTGTGTTCATATTTTGTTCTAATGCATAGTCTTCAGAAGTTATGGAAACAAACCTTCTTGCTTCTTTTTGCCCAAGTAATACAAACAAAGGGGAGAAAAAAGTCTTATCCTTACAGCAAAAGCTTCATCGAGACCAGTCTGGACAGTAAGCACAAACCTTAACAAGGCAAAGCTGTCGAAGCCTGGCAGCTGCCTGATTTGCTAAAAGGTGAGCACTAAAATTGTCACAACATTGTACCTATTTTCCCAAAAAGACGGGTTCCAGGATGTGTCATTTATCATCATTGAGGTTGTTACTCTTTGTCCTGATGAACAATGTCGTAACAGAGTCGGTAACTCCTCCTGTCACCTTTCTACCTGTCCCACAGTGGTGGGTCAGTGGTTTACAGGGCTGAGTTACTCTGTGTGTTTTCCAAATGCCAACACTAGTTGTTTCCCCTAAACCTTCCAAAAAAACCATTCAGCCTGGCCTCGGCTTGGAAATCCCAGAAATGGTTAAAAGAGTGATGTGATGTGATAATGTGTGTGTGTCTGCGTCTGTGTGTTTTAATCACCATACATTATTCATGTGCTTAGCTAATGACATGCAAAACTATTTTCTCCATTAGTCCCTTGTAATAATTATGCAGGCGCATGCCTTTCCTTTCCTGTTTTCCCCAAACACCCACACGGAACTGGAGGACAGTTGATCTGAGGGCACGTTAATGATATTTACAGAAGACGGGACAGATGTTAGTTGTGCTGGTTCCAATCAAGAGAGCACTCTCTACACAAGGGGTTCTCCTAATGCAAGCTGCCTCCTTGAATTACATGACAGGGTGTGTGTGCACATATCTTTGCCAGACTGGGACCTGCATTTCCAGAAATGTCTCTCTAATATAATGTTTTCTGCACACCATGCTGAACGTAATAGTAATACACGCTTAAGGCTTGATTCTGCTCATACCTGAGAAAAACATATGTAACTTCATTTGAGAGAAAAAAATCTGCAGGCATGCTTGTGTCTGAAAACTAGATATGGAGGATTTTTCGCTCTGGTTTTATATTGCTGAGGGTGTTATGGCTTCTGTTGTTGGGGTTTTTTTTGGCTTTCAGCAAGCAGCATGGAAATTGCAGGAAGACATGCAGGTTGCAGTGTAGATAAATGAGAAATAGGCACTTAGCTTGCACTATTGTTGCATTTTTCCTTAGGGTGCAATTTTTTTTAAAGAGGAGTCAGTACAGTCTTAAGTGCTTGTAAAAATCCGTTCCCTGTAACTCAAGGCACCCACTTGGACTAGTAAAGTCAACTGGCTGATTTTCTTGTATAGATAATGAGTTGGGGAAGATAGGCATTTCCAGCAAGTGATCTCAAGCTGAAGCTTAATGCCTCTGAGCACGAAGCCCCAGGGAGACAAGTTTCTTAGTTGTCTTAGTAGTATAAGTACTTAGCTGGCATGAAGTAACTCAGTGGGTGTGTAAAACAAGGTGAAGTGACTGCCACTCACCCAATTACTCATCACAGGATGTATTTGTACTGTCTTACAGTAGGACTGTAACTGGCACTGCCTTGTGGCCAAACATTTCAGGTTTTTTGGAAGACATGCTATACTTAGAGGTTTTCTTCAAGCCTTACTTTCTGCAAAAGGGACAGTGTGACATAATTTTTTTTTTTCCTGTTTAGTTGATTTCCAGAAAGAAAAGGATAATTTCAGGTTTTCATGATTGATTTGGAAGGCTTCTTTATATTTGAAAGATTGGAGCTGCCATTTAATGTACTGTGAACACTGCACAGCTTCACGACACCTTGCAGCCTGCTACGCTGCCATCATCTCATCCCACCTCTGCCAAATGGCCCTGAGCACCTCCTGCAACACTTTGCAAGCTCTCATCCGAAGGCTGGATCAGCCCAGGACCACATTGAGAGTCTGGCTGGTTCATCCAGGAGCATTCTCTGCTGCTCACAGGCCCCTGAAGGAAGTGATGGAGAGAGATGGACAGAGGTTAAAGGACAGGTAGGTCCTGAGCAGTGGCTCACTATTGCTAGCACAGTAGGTGGCATATCTGTATTTTCTTTAGCATCCTCACAGGCTTTTCTGTAGTTGTCTTGTAAACTGCAGGGCATCACCTTCTCACTGTGCAGTGGTGGGGTTGGATGACAGCTCCAGACGAGAGGCCAGAGCATTGCCTCTAGCGCCCACAAAACACAGTGGTCAGCAGTTGGGTCAGATGTGGTTTGGTTTGGTTTTGCCCCTGTGTGTATCTTGCACTGGCTGGCATGCTGAGGGCTCCCGCCCCTCTTCCCACACACTGTGGCCTCCCAGATGCCTGTGCCAGGAGCTTCAAAGGGTGGTTAATTCCCCATCTGCTTGTGGTCAAAAGGTGAGCTGTGCTGAGGTCAGTGCTTGTGCCAGCTGATTTCAACCCTCATGCTATTTGTACAGCCTCTGTCTTGGTACTCCAGGGTTGAACTCCATCCATGAGTGCTACTTGAATGAGATAGTTCTGGACCTCAAGGGAAGGTGAAGTAAACTGCTATAAGGAGAGGAGGCTAAGGGCTGTGCAGCTGGTTCCCCTGACAGCGTTCACTGATTATATTAGCAACTACAGCCAGTTTATATCTCTAAGACTAAGGACATGGTGAGCTTTAGGGTTAGATTTTTGGTAAGATAAAGTGCATGAATCTCAGTAATTTATTTTAGTTTTAGAAGGTGGAGTCTGAGTAAGGTTGGAAAGCAATGCAATTTGATCATAGCACACTTGGAATTGGAAGTTGTTGATGTCTTGTTGGAGGAGGTGACTATGCCAAGATGTTAGTAAGCCACTTTAGGAAGATGGAAGGCATGAAGGGGAGAGCAGGTTCCATCTACATTTCCCACTAAAAATCTGTTTCCTTATTTCTCACTTTTCCAATTGAGTAGGCATGGTAGGTAAATTCTAATGCTGGGATTACAGTCTGGGTTACTAAAGTGCTCTGAAAAGTAGAGGCAGCCCTAATTCAGGACTGTTTCTAGTTAAGATTCCTGAGCACTGGCCAGACTTGGGCTGAAATAGGTCACTGTAGGTGAACTGTGTCTCCTTTGAAAGGGAGGACCTTGAGGAGATGCAAGAAAGGGCTGGAAGGTATCCTGGTGACGGTGGTGTGGTGAGAGCAGGAGAGCCATATCCCTTTTAGGGCCCTAAACAGATCACTGTGTTCCCTGCTGGAGTTAACAGCTTCCTTGGTGGGTTAAGCCTGCAGTAGGTTCAGGGTTTAGAAATGGGAAAAAAAATAGGCAGATAGTATATAATATGTTTGCAAAGCTGGACCCAGATGTTTTTAGGAGTGGCAACGCAAAAGGTCTTCATGGTATTCTGGCATGGTGGGCCAACTGAGCAGGCCCTCAATGGTGTTTTTGCCAAAGCTGACTTTAAGTGATCATTGGACATTGATATGGATGCTGACTGGACATTGAGCAGCAGTTTTTAACACCTGTTCCCTAAAAGAGTTTTCTGGCTGCTGTTTCTTTGTGCAGTTGCTGGTTACAGCTAGGCCAAATTCAGGCTGTAAATCATAGCAGCATCATTTGGTTTCTTTGCTGAAGAGATTGGAAACAGTATGTCTTTCCTGTCTGACACCTCATAGTAACGGGGCTCAAGGAAGTGCTTTAGGTATATTTGCAAAATAGGTCTCTTTGCTGTGCTGGAAATTTCCCCTTACATTCCCTTCATGCTCTGGGAAAATGCAGTTCAAAGCCTAAGTTACTGGAACTAACTTCACATCTTGTCTTTTGAACTCTTGGGTTGCTCTTGGTGAAGATCCACAAAGACAAGCTTAACAGCTATGGACAAACTGAAATAATGAGTGAAATGTTCCTAGTTCCACATTCCTCCAGAGTAAGAGGTGGTCTCCTTTTTTGGTTGAGTGAGATGAATATAAATAGGATTTACGCTAATTTTCTGCCTGTTCAGTCCACATGTTTGCCGATCTGGCTTGTAAGCGCATAGCTTAATAACAGCGGATAGATGTATGTTTTAAAAAAATCATCGAAGACTGATCAGAAATTGTATGTGCATTTCTCTAAATACAACCATGCAAAAGGCATTGACTCATTTAAAGGCTTGAAAGGCTTTATCATCTGGATTTCCAAGAGTTGGATGAACAAGCAAGAAAGAGAAATATTAAGCACTCTGAGATCATTGCAATGGATTCCCAAATGGAAGAAAAGCCAACTGGAAAGCATGGAATCATAGAATGTTTTGGATTGGAAAGGATCTGAAGACCATCAACAGCGTCAACATGACTAACAGTGTACCTCTAACACAAACATTTTAGAAGTATTTCGTTGTTTCGTTCCTCCTCCCAGTGGAGGGAGGTTTTTCACCTGCAAGCAGGCATGTCCTCAGGCAGTGCCTTTGCCAAATGGTGCAGGTGTGATCCTGGCCCTCACCCAGGTGAGATGTGGGCAGGCAGTACTTGCGCTGTGGGAACAAGACAACATTCAAACTACTGCCTCTTCTTCCCTCCCACGTCTTTCAGATCTTTCATGCTCACAACCAATTTATTGTTTCCTGGGGAGAGGACCTTGCCTAGTAGATATATTAAAATCAGTTGTGTGCAAGCTACTAAAACCAGCAGATACCATTGGTTTCCTAGTTTCCAAGCCCATAATTCATGACATATCACAGATTTCTGTCCAGCAGACCACTGTGAAAGTGAATTAAAATATTAGCTATTTCTAAAACGCATCAGCAAGCAGAATTGGGTTAATAAGTACAATTCCATGTTGGCAAAACTGAAATTCTGCATTTTAGTAGACTGGGACTCTGCTTTTCACAGGGAAGTTAGCATTCATGCTGTGGCATTTCTGTAAGCCACCTTTCAGTGAATGGGCTGTAGGAAATGTGAGGAGTTGCTGGGTAAGCTCACTTAATGAGAACTATGCATTTGTGCTTACAAGGAGAAATTCTATTGGAGGGTGACAACGTATGCTCTCAGGGTAGTAAGTCATTGCTGAGGGACCCTGGAGCTGCTTCTCAGCTTGCTGCTTGGGTTGCAGGTCAGGGGTATATCCACGGAGGTCAGTGGTATCACATCAGTGAAACAGCCTGAGAGGATAGGCAGAGGTTAAAGGAATTGTCAGACCCGCATGAATCATCCTGTGCTTAGTTCACTGACTCATTCCTGCTTTGAACACAGATGCTGAGACAACAGTTCCCACTTTTGCAGAAATTCTTGGCACTGAACAAATCACAAAGCTTGACAACACCTCTGTACATACTGAGGCTTTTTCCTTTGAACTTTGGAAGTAAATTACCATCCTGTGATAAATATTGAAGAGAAAAGTTAGATACTCAGCATAATGTCCAAAGGAATAATCAGCCACATTTGAATAGCACAGCATGCAGTTAAGTCTGGTTTCTGATTCAAGTCACTAGCCAATGACCCGAATCAGAAGCCACTAGCTCAATTAATAAATGAGTATCTGCTTAACTGTATTAAATATCTACTGTTGTTATTTTAAATAATATGATTAATTTTCATTTTCCATAAATCTGTTAATGGTTTCTGTCAAGAACAGGATGATATAGTCCCTTCCCAGTATAGCTCCCCTCAATACCTGATTTTTGAATGCACCATGGGGTGGAACGTATCATATAGTTTGATTGAACTGGTGTCAGCTAAGGCATAAACCAGAGAATGGAAAAGGTAAGTGGGAAATTGTATGTGGATTAAAGGAAAAGGAATTAAGAAGACTTATGAGGAGTGGCTGTGGTTATTCGGCTTGTGAGAGGGCTCTCACTCAGCTTGGAGAAAACAAGGCTCAGGCGTGACCTCATCACAGTCACCAACTTCCTCACGGGGGCAGCAGAGGGAGAGGTGCCGATCTCTGGTGACCACCGATAGGACATGAGGAAATGGAACAAAGCTCAGGGGAAGTTCAGATGGGACACTAGGAAAAGGTTCTTCGCTGAGAACTGGTTGGGCACTCAACAGGTTCCCCAGGGAAGTGGCAGCAAGACTTTCACAGTTCTAGGAGTGCCTGGATGATGCACTTAGTCATATGGTTTAGTTTCTGGTAGTCCTGTGAGAAGCAGGGGGTTGGACGCAGTGACCCTTATGGGTCACTTTCAACTTGAGATACTCTAGAGTTCTAAGAAAAATAATTTATTACCATAATTTGTGATTGGAATTCAGAGTTTCCTGTAATAATTGGCAATATGACCTGATTTATATTTTTCATACCACTATAAGAGGAAAACAGTATTCTGAGACTAAAATATGCGTGTGCATGCGTCACTGAGTTGAACAAAATGTAACGAATTTCACAGTTTAGGGTGTAGTACTAAAATTGAAGGTTCAACATATTGTTGACATATGACCAGCTTTCCCCCAACTTTAAATATTTCACAGTAGACTGAGGATACTTGATCATCAAAAAAATGTCTTTTGACCTTCATGTGGAAGTGAAAAACACTTCTTCTATCTGCATAATGAAAGAAGCTGATTGCACTGACAGCTGCAATTTTATGCTTCCAGCTCCTCATAACAGAAGCTGTACAAGCTGCTCTTGCTGTATATCAAAGCTGTGTCCCTCTTGAAAGCCACTGCATTCTAATTATCCAACTACTCCCTTACAGGATACAAGTCAGAAAATGGATTAAAAACAGGTGGGTTTATGAACTCTGGAATCAAATCAGTCATTATTGATTTTAAAGTATTCACAAATGAAGTATTTAGTGAACAAGAATTGGGTGCATTTTTTTTAAGGAGGGCTGTATAATAAAGCTATTATGTAGTTAGTCATATAGTTGTGAATATTTTTTTTTGATTTGGTAGCAATAGAAAACATCTTGACTTTTCTGGAACCACTGGTGTTTGAGTAAGCATATACTATGCTTGCTGAAATTAAGCATTTTTCATTCATTCACTCAAAAATGAACTCAGAGGAGGTTCAACCAGGAAGTTATGTTTATACACAGACGAATTTACTGACACAAACCATCATATTGTGTGAAGTGTTGCTGCTGCCCTTGAGAATGGTGGTAGAGCTCCCACTGATTTCTATAGCAGCAACTTTTACGCACTGAATTCAGCTGGATTATTGTGTGAACAACAGTTTGGTGCAAAAAAAAAGAAGTGGCTATGCATGACAGTAATGGTTGTGGTACTGCAGTACACCTGAAGTCTGTTTGCTGGCTGAGCATTTGCCCTACCTGTGGTGTCTGTACGAACCAAGTATTCGCAAGGTGGGCTTCAGTACTGTGAAAATACTTGATCTGCAAGAAACTTAGCGTAAATGCACCTGTGTGGTAAGCAAGACTGTGCAGAAAGGACACCAGACTGAAAGGTGAAAGTATGACAGCCTGTATGCTAGGATTTGTTTAACGAATTGAGCACCCATCGAGCCACAGGATTCAGGCTGCTCCTTTTGTTGAATTTCTCTGTGAGTCTGCTCTGTCTGAGGAGATATTTAACTTTCTAAATGCACTCATGTCCTTAGATTGAAAATGTCTTACAATTTTTACACTAATTAAAATTCTTATCTAAAAGGAAAGAAGCTTGTAACATGGAAATATTACAGGCAGTTTTATGTGCTTTTTCTAGCTGGAAGCTGATAGGAACGGTAATAATTTCTTTTCTCAGAAGATGCTTATCCCAAAAAACACTGACTGGGATGTAGGTCCCACTCTGTGAACATACACATATTTGAGAAATCGTTGAACAGGGCATTCTGTTACTGTTACAGCTAACAATGAGGTTAGCAGCAAATCCTGCCTAGTGTGCTGTTTGCAGCTTGGCCTTGTTGCTCATCTCATAATGCTGTGTCAAGCATCTTACACTTATTCTTACATTCTTGCTCAGACTACAGGTGAAGTCCATGAAGTCTGACTCGGCTGATAATTTTGACTATTTCCTACTCATTACCTTGTGCAGGAGGGAGCCTTTTTGGACAATCAAGCCTGTAAACTCTTCAATGTATATTAATAAGTTGAAGAGCTTCTTGCTGCATATGGGACCTGTGTGCATTGAGTAATGTGGAGAATCCACATGATTATATCAGAGATTTGCTTTCCAGTATGAGCCTTCTAATAAAAAAGTGGACAATAAAATAATTGAGATAGAGAAGATTCTGGGTCCTCTAGTCACTCATAAATGCTTGTTGTGCTATTGTAGTACTTTTCAGGATTTTTAAAAAATACTTTGGACCAGTGGCTGCTGCAGCATTTTGGAGGAGAGGATAGTGGAGTACCAAACACCTGTAGAATAACAGGACTAAAGCATCACACAGGCTGGTTAACACGGAAGCTTTAGAAGTCCTGTGAAAAGTAAATTTAGCTGCCAAATGAGCTGGATATTTCTGTGAGCAGCAATGGACAGCCCTGCTGGCAGCAGTGTTCAGGTATGTTTCTTAGGCCATAAACACTGATGGAGGGGGTCAGCTGCTATGCTCTTCTCTCTGTTTTTTGTATATTAAACTCCCAGATTTAGGTTTGGTTTCTGTCTCACTGTATCAGTCCTAAAGGGGCTGAGATAAAAAGTATTGGAATGAAAAAACATGTTAAATTCACAGGGGAATGCTGGAAGCATTAGAGAGATTTGGTTCTTCAAATGATGGTAATTTGAAGAATTTCCTGTACCCAAGGATAAAAGAGTGCAACAAGGATCACTGCTCTTATTACAAAGCTACTTAGAACTGTGCTGAGTTTCTGACATAGTACAGACAAAGGTAATTTAAATAATATTTTCTTCCTTTTCTCTTACGAGGGTAAAAATATGCTCTAGCATAATTTTATTGCCTTCTAAGATCTTCAAAGGGTACTTGCCTATGCCTTTGTGAATGACGGGACATAGAACTCTCCAGAAAAGAAAAACACTGTTCTAAGGTGGAGAAAAACAATTTAAACCACAGTGACCATGTTTTTCCCATGAAACATAAAATGTCATGACAAACATCACTTTCAAAGGGCATTGGCTACTTTCACATGTTAACCCGAGGGGAGGCTGATGGGATCAAAGGAGGAGTCACCAAGGAAGGAGAATGATGGTGTTTGTCCAAATGCTGTTGTGGAGCCTTGTCTTAGAGCCAGAGACCTGCGAGGATCCTGTAAGCGGAGACTGCCAGCCACTAGGTACTGCAAAAATGCACTTAGCCTAGGTGCTGCATCTTATTTTGAAGCACACCTAAGCCTTCTGCTGTAATGAAAGAATTAGGGCTTGCAGTCTTCCTCGTGTGTTATCCTCCATCAAAAACTTCATTCTTTTCTCATGCCACAGTGGAATCTAGCATCTGGTCTCACATGACATTGATTACTGTTTAATGATTGATTGCATTAAATTTTTTTTGCTAATTAGTTATTCTTTGTATATGGGGCGGTTATTGAGGAACTTATGAAAATAGGCAATTTAAAAGATCACCTTAAATTCATTTTGTAGAAATAAGACTATGGTCAGAAGGAGCTATTGACTTCTAGGTCTGTTACACATCTTGATCACAAGAGGGAGATATAGCTTGTTAAAACATTTCTCAGGGGCGTATACAGTCAGTGTGAGGCTTCCACCACACAAAACACGATCTAATTAATTTTGTATTGATATTCATAGCTGATGTTTCTTAACAACTCACCATACATATAATATTATGTACTCAGGACTATCAAAGAGCTCGTTTGGGTCTCACTGCAAAAGAAACACTTGCTCCTGTGTACTAAATTAGGCATGGAAAGCCTTAGCAGGAGTTTGTGCACGTTGAAAACGGCCATGAAGAGTGAGGAATGGAGGATCCCTGGGGAGCGAGATGAGGATGCACATAAAGAACCAGGCTGAGAAAAGAGCACTCCTGGCACCGGCAAGGGCCTTACCTGCTGCCAGATACCCTTGTCTCTCAGCAGTCCCGCTCCTGTCTCTAGTCATTAAACAAAAGCATCAGTCTGAAAGCAGCCTTTTTGCAAAAGACTACTATGATGGAAAGAGGATTCATTTTACAAGTAAGCATTAAAGCCAGTTTTAGAATTTGTAATCCTAACTTAATTTCCACAGTTTCATTGCCTGTCTTCAGATAGGGCAGCTGGAACTTGATGGTTCAGCTTATAATGAGAGACCCATGCCACAAACTATGAAAAAACTCAATTTGCCTTTGGAGTGAGACTAAAGAGTCAGCTGTTTCCCCCTTTCTGATAGCCCAAAAAAAGAGCTCTAGCTCGAAACAAAGCACTAGAGGCTTTACAAAGACGTTTGGCATGGGCAATGCCAGGCAGAGTAAGACAAAGCAGCATGTGCATTGCAGTAACAGCATGAGCAAGGGGCAGCAGGTATGCCATGGGGAATTGCATTTCTCTTCTGTAAGTCAAGAGGATATTAATAAGAAACACAGGAATTTCAGACTCCGTGTTGTGCGTTCATCTTGAATGTTGAAACTCAGATTTGTGGGATTGGTTCCCTGGCAAAAGCAGACTATGGTCAAAAATGCAAACAATAAGGAATGAATATAGGAAGAATCTAGGAAGTCATGAGCAAGATGGAAAAAAAAAGTTATAAAAAATAAAATAAAGTAAAATAAAATGTTCCTATGTACAGGAACAAGGGAACAGCAAGTGCAACCAAAAGGTGTCTGATTCAAAAAAGAATGAAACCATTTTTTTCACAACATGTTGTTAATCTGTGGAAGTCATTGCTACAAGACATTGTGGAAAACAAAACTGTATAAGGATTCCAAGAGCCTTTGATGAGTCCATGAAAATAAGAAACCCCACTGAGGACTATAAAACATGAAGATACCACCTCTGGAGAAGAACTCCAAGGTGTAGGTGCCTGGAAACCAGGAGACTAATATCTAAGAGGCAGCACTGTTTGGTTCCCTTTATTTTACATTTTCATTTGACGTCTGCAATTGGCTGCTAAGTGTGAAAGGCCTTGTGGTCCAAGCAAATTATCCTGTGAAAGGTTGCAAAAGACACAGGACAACTGAAAATCAGACCATCAACATGTGTTTTGGGCACTGGTGTTCCAAAAGTGGTGGCTTTATAAACCACCATGAGACTGAGCCAGTAGCAGAACTGTGTAGACTACTTACACCATTTGAGAGAAGGAAAGGATTTGGATACCAAGGCAGAGCAACTGGCCATGACTTCCACGGCAGTCCCATAACTTAGAAGCACTTACATCTTACCTAAATGAATTGTATCCAAAACAGATCATCTGTTTTCCTTCTGTTGGAGGAAGGAACCTGCCTTACAAAAACATGAATAGGATGTTCTCCAAGAGTATGGCTTTGCTCTACAGGCTGTTTTAGTACCTGATCCAAAGATTTGCTGGTGTTAAATACATAGAAGAGTCTTCTGAGGCTTCCAAAAACATGCCACGCATGGGAAATCCTCAGTTCCTAATCAACTCATTAATGCTGTCAGGCTTCCAATATTTAGTCAATGCCTCTTCTTATACATCAGCAAAGTCTAAGCTCACAGAAATGTGATTTACAGGAAAATGCATAGGAGGATTCCACACACTGTTGCCATACAATGCCTGCTTCCTGGTTATAGAAATTTAAAACGTGAGGAGCCTTTAAAAGAAGCATATTTCTCTGTGTATAAGTGTATTTGTATTCCAGTGAAGAAAAGAGGTTTCTACTTTACTGTTCAGTAAGAAAACCATTTTCTTATACTGCAAGCTTTAGAAGAAGTACTTTTCTCAAACTGTCTCATGCTTTGCTCATAGGAATAATCTGCTGGCAGAACACAGAGCTGGAGGAGGAATTTTTTCCTTCCAACAGATTATTCCCATTGCTGAGCAGGTGTTCTCTTCCATTGGATTTACAAAATCAGAAGAATGACTGTCCCTCTCAGCTGAGGAGGGACAAGTACTCTGCACACTCTGCAGGGGCTGCTGTCATCACCAACACTGAAGTGAACAGAGACTTTGCTGGAACCTTCCTAAACAGTTATTACTGCTTGATGCAAAAAGCTGGAATCCAAATGATGATGGCACATTTGTGGTGTGATGATTAAACAAATGATAAGCATCTGCAGGCAAGTGCTGGGCTGCAGAACTTGTAAAACTCCTACTTCCCACTTCAAAGCTCAAACATTTCAGATGTATAGTCTTTCTATAAATAGTAACATTTTTAGTAAATAGTGACATTTAAAATGCCTAATATACCTAAGATATTATAAGGTAAGAAAGGAGTTTATTTTCCCACAATAAATCAGCAGATTTTAGTCTGTTGTCTTGTTTTGTTTTGGTTTGTTTTGTTTTGTGTTGTTTAACAGATTTTGTCTCTGATCTAATCTGTTTCTGTATTTTTTGGGTTTGTTTGTTTGTTTGTTTTGTTATTGTTTTCCTGGCCCTTTTTCCCCCTGGGTGTGTTCCATAAGTGCATATTGGAATATTTTTATCATCATCTTCACTACTGATCAACAGAGATTTTAAGTACTAGTTCAAGCCAGTCTCGTTTTTAAAAGCTGAACAGTTCACCTATTAAAATGCAGCTCTCTTCAAAAGATATGGTCAGATCAGGCTACTTTTCAGAGACTCTTGTCAACATTTTCTTCAGTTTTATTGAAACACATTTGTTCACTAACTGAGTTGAACTAAGTTAACCTCATTCACACCAGTTTCTCAAATCCTTGCTTTCATTGAGTTTCAATGGTAAGCTGAAAAAAAACCCCATTTATTTCTTCAAAGCCCTGTTTCCAGTTTTAAGTGCTGTCTTTTAAAAATCATAGAATCATAGAATGGTTTGGGTTAGAAAAGACCTTAAAGCTTATTCACTTCCAACCCCCTGGCATATGCAGGGACACCTTCCACTAGACCAAGTTGGTCAAAGCTCCATCCGCTCAAAGCCCCATTCATTCTTGTCCACAGGAATACCACAGGGGCTGAAAATGGGAAATACAACTAACCTCAAGGCTGAGGAACAGGAGTGAAGACTAGACTAGAAGAAGGTTCTTAGGAAGGTTGACTGACATAGTTTGGGTGTCCATTACAAGAGATTTCACAAAGTTCTGAAGGTGTATTGTCTTGAACACCAGGATACAGGTTCCTTTTAGCTTGTTAAATTTGAAGTATCAGAATGACACCTGAAAGTTTCTGATTTAAAAGATAGCATTTTAGTTCTCATTTCTTCTGTGTGCTCCCAATATGGCCTCTCTATTGAGATTTTAACTTTTCCAAATGTATATAATTATCTAAGTTCTATTTCCAAGTAATGAATTCCTTTATGCCACTTTAAATACTTTTTCCTCAGGGAATACATCAATCCCTTTGTATATACCATTTCTGAACAGAACCATTTCCTTCATTATTCAAAATCACTTGATTCAGAAATTAATAAATCAAGATGTATTCTTCCCACCATTTAAGCAATGTGAGAGACTTGCAGAACTTAATTAACCCCTTTTAGTACTGAACTGACTGAACTGTGTCTTGTGTTGCAAGTTTCCTTGTATGTAACCACCAAATTGTCATATTTTATCTACAAAGAGAAAACGTTACAAATATTTCTTTCTGATTCACTATTTAATTCTTATTTCCATCCTTTATTAAGGTTTGTATTGGCTGTAATAAAAATGTGTTAGTGAGTTTCATCAGGGTTTTTTTGCTGTCTAAGGTCTAGTTAGGAAGAAAAGAAAAAACAACAAAATCCCTAACTACTGTCATTTCAGAACTGATTCCAACCTCAGTTCCAATGAGAAGAGGCAATGTACTAAAATATCATTGGGCATGTCCTCACTTCTGATAAATCAATGGAACTTTATCAGGGTATCTGGAGGAAGAAAAAGGTGTTAGAAAGAGGTTAACTACAAAACTGGCTGTTTCAGACAAGTCCTGGGGAGAGGTGCCTGGAGTTCTGAGCAAGAATATCCTGTATTTGAGACCTAAGAGGTATGTAGCAGATACTCAGCAGAAACCTAAGTTTCCAAAGAACAGCCATGACATTTGGTTTAGTTAGGAGTCATACACTGAGGTCTGTTCTGGGCTTTTCTCTTGCCTATTAAATAACATTACCCGATACAATATTTTGAAGCATTTCTCTTCATAGGCTTTATGTTGTGCCCTGGAGGCTAGTCAAACAGGAAGTGAGCACTATCTCCTGTCCATGCCAGCTTACCTCAGTTAGATGTGTTGGTTTATAAGGATCATCCTACCTGCAGAATGGAAGGTGTTTCTTCTACACAGGTACTAGAAATTTTTCTTCCATGATTAAGTGATGAAGATTCGTACTGCAACTGGTTGTGTTACATACAAAACCATGTGTCAAGGAGCATAGTTATCAGCAAACAAGGCTGACACAATGGATTTATGTCTCCTGCCTTTTCCTTTTTCTCCACAATATACCATTGGACTGATGGTCTTGAATGAGACTCCTGTAACTAGTGGAAATGCCTCTTAGGCAGGGTGCTTTGACATCTACCCTGTGAATACTTTTCTTTGGGCATGTTAAGTCATTCTCTTTCGTGGAAGCACTTGCGTGGCCACAGTCATGCTCATTAGCTGTTACAAAACTGGAGACAGAAAGCTACGTCCTCCTCAGGGCTGTTAAGCATTCAGCAGTCACTGCACTTCCAAGCTGCGTTTGTTGTTCCAAGGAGAGGAAAAAATGTGGGTGCATATGTGTGAGTATTTGAAAAGCTTCCACAAACAGCAGCACTTCCTTTGTTTGTTTCTTTTAACAGTTGGCTAGCTAGTGTCTCCACCAAGGGTTGGGAATTTTGCAAGTGCTCAGAGGATTCAGGCAAGCAAAAGGAAAGCATTAATGGTTTATGAAAAACAGTATATTTAACAGCACTCATTAAACTGCATTTAAAAAATACTTCTTTTTTACTTAAGTATGGAGCAATTTATTTGCAGTGGAAGGCTTGAGTATGCTTTAGGGATGAGGGGTGATCTTCTGGTGAAAACTTCCTAAGATGATTCAGTAGATGTTTTTACTTAATTTTCTGGTGTTTTAGGAAACACCAGGATTCAGAAATGTAGCTAAACATGTGCATGCATGGGTGTCTGTGGCTAGGCTAAAGATCATTGTGTATATACACACTCTCTATAGGTCCCTACGATAACTGGCCTTACATGCTCAGTCTAACCAGTAAATGACATTGGCCTGGTAATTCCTCCTCTCCCACCTTTCCCCCTCTGAAATAAACAACCTGCCCTGTTCATGTTTTCCTCATTTGTCCCCATCCTGCTGCCTCAGCACGCTTATTCACTGACTCTTACGCCCATGCTCAGGGATACCAGTAAATCAGCACTTCCCCCCTTCCAGCATCTTCTCTCTTCTGTCAGCCTTGGACTTCCTGATAGACTCCTTCCACATCTTCTCCCTGGTAGTTTCTTTCATTACTGCCTTACTACTCCAGGGGCATGTCGGGGTTGGCAAATATTTTTTCACCACCTGTTTGCCATGCCTGGTATTTTCTTTCATCGTCCTCCCATCAGTTTACCTTTAGGTTGTCTGTTGGTCTCAACACCACCTCTGATGCTTTGCTGTCTGCCATGTACACAATTCATTGGCACTCACAAGTGGTGATCCTGGGGAAAAAGTTGGACTTGCAAAAAGCTGGATCTAAAAAACCTGAAGCCGAGGACCACTGAAGCTGAAAGTGGCAGAAAAACATGACTCATAGACAACAGCAGCAGCATTCCCTGCATCAGCTGCTGGACTGCACTCCAAGGCAGGATTTGGAGGCTCCCCTGGGGATCCTTCCAAGCTCCACAAGAGTTTCAGAGAGAAAAACTAACACTTTTCCCTCATCCTGGCTTTGAATGATCTCCAATAAACTATTCAGCACCCTGACTTGCAGCAGCATGAGGAGATTAAGGCATTCCCAGTACCGTGGCTTGTTCATACACAACACAACGAAACACCGTCCCAGCCATCTCAAACCACCGCTTGCACTGCAACACCCAGACACCCAGTGCAAGAGCAGCGTGAAACAACCACCATGGACGTGAGCATGAGAGGTTCAACAGGCCACAGCTCATCTCTCCTGTACTGCTGCCCTACAGGCACAACCCTGGGAGAGCTGCCAGTTCGCATCAGGAGCGTCTCCAGTCTGGTGGAACTGGTTCCCACACCCTGCTCAGTAGGTGCCATCCCACCTCCTGGGTGGTTTTCCTGTGCCAGTGTTAACAGCAGTGTGTCAATCTGCCAGGCAAGAGAAGTGACAGGCAAGGAGCTTATTTCCCTCTTGCTCTCAAAGCATGGGACTGGGTTTCTGCACAGCACTCAGTTGCAACACTGATTTTTTGAGTCCCTGAACACACTCCTTCTGTGCCAGAAGGAGCTGGAGTGCTAAAATCACTTGTCGCTGGTAGAGTGAAAGCTGTAACAGGCACTTGTGAGGTCAGCTGCTGCGCAGAAAATGCTCTCTGCTATGTCTGTTACTGGCCCATCTGATAGCTGCACTCTGCAGGGTGAGTGTGGTGACTAGCCTGAAGGCTGACACACTGTTACACACAAATTAAGCCCTTAGGAATCTTTTTAGTGCAGCAGAGTGAAAAAACAAAACCAAAAGTGATCCCTGAGAAATCAAATCAGGCTGTTTGTTTGTCACATCTTTAGGCTGCAAATTAACCAACTTCATTTATTTCATAGAGGTGAACAGGAACAGTCAGTGTTCTTCCATTCCATGCCAAACAAGGAGCTGGAAGGTACAATGTCAGAATTCCAGAGTCATTACCGGACCAATTCTTTAACTGGGTATATGATGTATTTATTTTGAACTATTTATGTGCTCATGAGGTGTGGATGTGGTGCTTCGGGGTATGCACAGAGCTAAGGAGCAGGGTGGCCCGGGTCTCTGCCTGGAAATACTGGTGCTTGGAGGGAAGAGAATAATTGTGGGGATTTTGGAGGAGAAGGCTTTAGTTCTCAGTTCTAGGGAATCTGGGCTCCTCCAGGAGGACACAAGCCATGATCAAGGGCAAAAGTTTAACCCACCTGTTTGCTCATTTTAATACTAAACTCACCAGTTGTTAATTCTGTAATTTAGGGCTGAAGTGCCTTTCTGTAGAAGCTGAGCTCAGCCACAACGAGGTTCAGGAGCTGCTGCTTTGCTCACAGCACAGGAGGGATGCGCAAAGAATGGAGAGGTGACTGGTGGTGCTATTTAGGGTTTATTCATCTGACTTCTTCCGTCTGTAGAAGCTGTCCTCTCTGTTGCTTGACATTTTCCCAGCTAGGGGTGGATAACCTTCAGCTGAGTGTGAAATTTCCCTGGTCCACTTCCATGCATAGGGTTAATACTAACGCAAATCTTTCCTATGCTAGGGCACTTTGAGAGGACAATGGATAATGATACTACATCATGGTGGTACATGATGGTGGCACAAATGAGATTTCCTATAGTCCCTTTAAAACTGCGTGGAATAGTAAAAAGAGAGGATTTAAGAGAAAGAAAGGAAAGCATATACTTGAGAGTAAAGATGGACTAGAACACAGTAGAAAATACGCTGCCAGTGGTAGCACTTCCTTCTGCCTCCCTCCCCTCCATCCTTAGTGCAAGCCTATCACTCAGTGGTCTTACGCTGCCATTGCTTTAGAAAGCAGGTATCTTGGTCTGGGCCAGTACCTGTTAGTCATCTACTTGCACATGAGATTTATGAAGCTGCACACAGATGCATACGTCCACTCTACACACTAATAGTTCAAGGGATGTTTGCATATGGAGTTGCCGTGTTTAGCAGCACTTCTAAACTGTGGGAGCTTTCGGCTCTGCAGCCTGCTGGTCCTCTTTGTGAGCCTTGTCCTTTGATGTTCACTGCCCTGCTGCAGAGCAGTCACGCCTTCTCATTTTGATCTTCCCAAGCTATACTAATGCTAGCAGCTTAGCAGGTGCTTGCTCAGAGCATGTAGGGGTCTTGCCTTGCTGTAGAAAATTATTTTTCAGTCTTCTAAAAGCCAGGATACAGACAAAATCCCCCAAACAGTACAGCGTTTTCTGGAGCAAAGGGGAAGAGAGGGTAGAGCCATGCCTTTATTCCTATTACCTCGCTGTGCTATCCCTCTCCCTGGCAGCCACAAACTGCTGGTCAAAGGCTTTCCAGCTGGGTACACGCGCCAGTGCTAGCTTTTGTTCCCCCCTTTTTCCCTGTTCTCTTGCTAAGGGCAGGCGCCAGCCTAGCACAGCGCGGTGCCCGCCGGCGGTCTGCCCCCACCGCGCCGCTTTCGGTTTCCATTTTCTCCCTGGCGCCAAGTTTCTGTTTCTCGCCCGCTCCGTGCTCACGGGGATTTCCTCTCGCTGCGCGCAGGCTCTCCCGTGCAGGGCAGGAAGGGTCTCCGAACCGTCGCCGTCCCGTACGCAGCCAGCGCTGGTGCCAGTGCGAAGCCGGCCCCGTCATGACGGCGGAGGAGAAGAGGAACCTGCAATGCTACAGGCGGTACATCGAGAAGAGCCTGAACCCCGTCTACATCCTGGGCAACATGACGGCCTGGCTGTCGGACGGTGAGGGGCCGGCAGCACCTGCTTCTCCCCGCGTCCTTCCTGCTCGGGCCGCCGCTCCTGGTCCCTCCTCACTTCTTTACCAGCTTCGGGTTTTTTTTTTCAGAGCAGAAGGAGCGGGTCCGTAAGGAGGAGGAGAAGGGAGTGACGGCGGCCGCCGCGCTGTTCCTGGATACCATCCTGCTGCTGGAGGCGGAGGGATGGCTCCGGGGCTTCCTGGATGCCCTGGTTGCAGCAGGTCTGTTCCCCCTCGCAAGCGAGGGTTTCCTGCCCTTCTCCTTTCCCCTGCCAGAGCCACAGCCGCCGCTCAGCCGGGCAGCCCTGTGCAACCGGGACCCGTCATCCTCGGGCTTCTGCCGCCGAGTCTTGTCCATCAGATGATGTGCGGTGGAAAAAAGTGGTTGTCAGAGACTGGAAATAAAACTCTTCGAAGACAGGAGGAAACAACCGCCTGAGAAACAGCTGGATCAATTTAAGTTGCGGAGAAAGTCAATGAGAGACGAAGGGATGAAGGATAAAGCCTTATTGCCAGGAGACTTGTCTGTCTCAGAGCCTTTAGAGAATAATTGAGACAGCCATTGTCTCCGCCACATATGATTGAATGAAGCTAAATCCTCTGAAAGAGAAAGCTAATCGGGTTTCAGGACGTGCGTGAGTTAACTGATAGCATGGGATAACTTCACTCAAGGACAGAGTCTTAAATTAGGAACTTATTTGAAAAAAATAGTCATAGATCTGAAAAATCTTAGGTTTCAGGAAGTAAGTAACCATTAATAGTTTATAAATGAGATGATTGTTCCTCAGTAGCTATGACTGCTTAGTGTGTCAGGTCCAAATACAATTTCCTTTCGAAAATGTGACAGTAGAGATCATGAAGGTGTAAAACCACCAAGAGTTGTCTGCTTTCCCATACATATGCTACTATAGATTCTTGTTGGTGATTTGTTAGATATCTTGAACCCAAGAATCTCATGTCATAAGCCAGTTTTGTTTTCATTTACTCACTATTAGCTACAGACAGTTACAGTATCTCTGTGAGCATTTATTACAAAATTTCTTGCCACTTCAATGTAGCCCACTCTCCTCTTATGGCAAATACTAGGTCCAGAGGAACTTTTGACCAGCCTGTGATAGTCCTGATTTCTGAACTGCAAAAATACCTTCTTAGAACATGTTGTTAGAGTTCAGTTTGGTATATCTTCAGCAGAAAACTGAAAAAGTTAACCTCCTGACTCCAGGCACTGTCCAAAGTACTTACGAATTTATCATTACTGTTGTATGTGGCAGAGGCAGAGAGAGGTGATAATTAAAGACAGTGTGGTGGTAAATATCCTCACCACTCTCCTGCTCCTATGAAAGAAAAAAAAGTTAGGCAACTTCCTTCTGTTTGCCTGCCGGTCCTCTGGGATCCTGACCTGCTTTATTCCGCAAATCACACGTCTTTGAAACCTTATTCTGTTACACATTCCAAGTGCTGTAAAGGAAAACAGTTACTTAATCTATAGAAATAACTTGTGGTTCACCAAGATTTTTGGCAGTTACAGACCAAGATAATTTTCATTTCTCCGACATGGCTGAGAAAGTGTATTTTCAGCTTCTTCCCACCTACTATAGCTAGAGATTGAGTTCATAGTAACAATCTGCCTCTTCTTCTGAAAGGTTACACTGGATTGGCGGAAGCAATTGAAAATTGGGACTTCAGCAAGCTGGAAAAACTGGAGTTGCACAGACAGCTGTTGAAGCGGATAGAAGCAACTATGCTAGAAGTTGATCCGGTAGCACTCATGCCTTACATAAACACGTGCCTGATACAAAGGGAGTGTGATGAGATCCTGCAGGTACAGTTAATGATAAAATCCTGTATTTGCCTCATTTTGCTGCAGAGAGGTGCTGGCTGCCTCACTTGTGGGGTGAATTGGTGCTCATCTGTCAGGCTGCAGAGTAAGGAGGATGGCCAGCAACAGTCCCCTGAATAGGGACTTGACTTTACTTTCTTCTGCTTAGAAGAGGCTTTGCTATGCAGCTGCAGCTTCCCACAGCAGCACTGCCTGTGACACCTGCATGTTTCATTCCTTACCCCTGCAGCTTGGTGGATATGGTGGTGTGCGAAAGGATTGCAGGCAGGGAAGCAGGATAGGGTGGCTTTGGTGTTTACAGTGTTCAACTGTGTGTCTTTGTGGAGTCCAGCCTCCCATGAAGAAAACCTCAGTGGTTCTGGAAGGTGCCGCACTACAGTGAAATGACTGCCTTGCTATGCTTGGAATAGACCGCTTTCTGGAGCAATCATGCATTAATGCTTCTGAAAATACAGATGGAAGTAGGCAAAGTGGCATTTAGATGCTGCCTAAAGTGGCTCCTGCTTGTTACGGGATTTGGCAGAGTCTATTACCTTAGATAAGCTCTTACTTTCTATAGCCCCTAGAAACTTCATGTGGTTCTTGAGTTTGGCAGTATTACGTTATGAGTACAGAAATTTGGCAGAAAATGCCCCCACTGCACTCCAGCCACTGCTCAGAAATCAGAGAGGCTGGGGATGGCTGGGCTCAATTCTGGTTATCACTAATCCAACACTCAAGCCCCCTTTGTGTTCAGTAAGAACTTTCACAGTTACAGATTCACAAATAGTGCAGTTTATTGAAGCAACATTAATACAGATTCTGAATTGCCATTGATAATTTCACATACTTCATTAGCACTGTAATCCAAAGGTGGCCAGTGATTAATTGAGCTCTTATGGAAAAAATAACCAACTGGTAGTTCATTGAGCTCAGTTTCACCTGGGTATCATCTGACATAGTTGGAAGCAGCCACGATCTCTCTTTGGTTTATTTTTTATATGTAAGTGAGGAATAATGAGAGTATTACCTTTGGTCAGGCTGCTCAAGGGCTGTGGGTCTTGTGAAGGGCAGAACAGAACCGTGACATGTTCCATCACTCCCTCTCCCATCCCACCGAGGCAGGCCGTCTGGCCTCCTGGTAAGATCCTCTGGCCTTACCAGGGTCTTGCAACTCATTACTCCCTTCACAATGTATCTCAAGGCCTCAGGCCTCATTCCTACAGTCAGCACCCAAAGGCACAGTTGTAGGGTGAAATGAAACTTCTAGTCTGAAGTCATTAGTGAAATGCTGTGCCACAGAAATCAACAACATTTTCATTGCCTTTAGATGTGAAGCTCCTGTACTGTTACTCGGTTCTAGGGTTCTAGCTCAGTGTCGTTATTGATGACTGCTAACAAGTGATCACTCATCATTTACAACTCCTTAATAATAAGTTGTCGATGATGTGTGGAGGAGTCTGTTAAGGGTTCTCACTCCATGTGGGTACTTTTTTCAGCTATTTTAATTTTTAAGCAGTAGTTTATGGAGATATGTAGCATTTGGAAAGCCTATTACAAGGGCCTCACCAGATAGAAATTCACAGAACAGTTCTGCAGTGTTTCAGACCCTGTGAATATTTAAGCAAATATTGTTGCAACCTGTTGTTGCAGTCCAGGTAAGTTTAGGGTACAGAACTGCAGTAATAGTAAGTAAATGACTGAATTTTATTTGAAACCTTACATACTGTGTAAGGAAATGCAGTTTTCAACTGAACATCAAACAAATCAAAAAATGTTAGTCAAAGCACAGTGGTTTTGATCACTTGGAAGCTACAACGACTTTTGTTTGTTGTGTGTGCAGATTAGCGAATACAGAAGCAAAGCAGCTGGGATAACTAAACTCATTGAATGTCTCTGTCGATCAGATAAGGAAAACTGGCCAAAAAGCCTTCAGCTGGCACTGGATAACACGGGATATTACAATGCAAGTGAACTGTGGGATATGAGAGAAGGTAAAGCCTGAATTGTTTTTGTGATGCTCTTCTCCTATTTTTGTGCCAAATAGTAATCTCTTTTTTTTTCGTAGAATCATGGAATGGTTAGGGTTGGAACTAACTTCTTCACCTAGTCATCACAGCAAATACATTTGAAAATCAGAAGGATCAATAACATGCTTTTTTTTTTTGTGATTGTACAGATTATGGCAAAGACGTTGATGGTGAAATGACAGATGACTTTAAGAACAGCTTTGAAACCACAATGATGTTTTCTGAAGAGGCAGAATGTGATAATAATCTCAGTGAAAATCTCTGTTCAGGTTCAGGTAAGACTTAGGAACTTAAGACAGTGTGTGGCTGGAATTCTCCATTTCCTTAGACACTAGATGTGATGTGCCAGAAAATAAGGTACTGAGGAACAGTACAAATCTGTGACTTGATTTAGCTGTCTTCTGGTTTAATATTTAAAGGATCTCATGCTACGCATTGCACATGTTAGGGGCTGCCCCACATTTACAACATCTCTGGTGCAAAGTTGTTCTGCCAGCACATTATCAAAAATGTCTCTGAACACTAGACGGTTGTTGATGCATCTCTTATCTGATATAACTAAGTCACACGTGACCTGGTGTTAGCCATTTTAGAGAGCTGAATGTGGCTGCAAAGGATCCGTGCAGTGGTTGTCTCATATTGCAAAGCTTGCTCCATCAGTGATTTCTAGTTCCTGTTCTGTAAGTGCAAATCTCCTGAGAAGATCACAGCTTCAAAAATCTGTGGAGCAGAAGGCTGGAAGGAACACTGTGCACAAATGTGGGAGAAAAGAAGCCCTTGTGTTTTCTTTCCGAGTTGAAAAGGGACCAGTTGAGGCGAGAGTTTCAGCCAAGACCTTGAAATTAATTCGTATGAGGAAGCACAGGCGAGTGGTAACAAAAGTATGCCACCAAACCTACACAAGATTCTTGTCTGGTGTGTATGTCCTGTTAAATGGCTTGTCTATCAGTGAATTGTCTGTGTAGACTGCAGGGACTCTATCATTTTAGATAGCAACTGTATTTTACACCTTCATGTTGCAACACTTCACAAAACCGTGATTCTCTTCTAGAAGAGGTCTATCAGTCTTCACCTGTTCATGAACCAAAGAAGGCTCGGAGCTACCAGACTGAACTTGCACAGCCCGCTATCAATGGGTGTAACACATTGATATGTGCCCCCACAGGTAAGAAAACACATTTCTTAAAAAAATTCTTTTGCTGGAGAGGGCTGTGAAGGATAGGGAAGGCTAAATGTTGAGTCAAACTTTTCCAGCTGTTCATTTAAAAGCAGTCTTCCTTGCAGGAGCAGATCCAGATCTAAGCTGAAATTAATGACCAAGGGCAGCGCAAAGGCTGAGAAAGACAGATGCGTCTCTTGGCACTTCAGTGCTTGTATTCAGATTCCCATGTGGTGACCTCTGCTTTCTCACTCTCTGGTGCAGATTTTTGAGTTAAAATCTTTTGCAGATCTTTAAGAAATTTGGCTTGCAAGTTTAAATAAAAATAAGAGGCGTTGCCCTAAGACTCCCATGTCTTCTGTACTGCAATGTCAACAACATTGGAACAGCACAGGGAACTTTTGCAGTAGCTCAGGACAGAATTAAGAAGACTGAAGTTCAGCAGCAGAGAGATCAATCAGCTCTTTCTCTCCACCTGTGCTTTCCATGTTTTTAGGCTGATTCTCCCCTGGGCCCTAGAGAAGCAGGTGGAATGGCAGAGGCAGGGCCAATGAAGAGATCTGGGAGAGCTGCATAGTGAGCCTGAGTGCCAAAGGAAAAGTGAGAGGAGCAAGGCTGCATGGGGAAGGATGGAAACTGAAAGTGCTTTGTGCCTGTACCATAATGTGATTTGATGTGGGAGCAGATGCTAAGAGCAGAAATAGAATTTCAAAGAACTCAAAACTGCAAATGGACTTTCACTCCCAGTGACTCCTACATGGTCTTTACAGACTGAGACTGTGAGAGAGAGAGGGATGATTACCCAACTGGGTAAGCAGCATGCGCATATTCCAAACTGTCCTCAGGGAGTCCGGAAGTTTAACAGACCCCTTGTCAGCTTGCCGTTGTTACAGGGCATCCAAATGAGACAGGCTCCTGCTCACAAACACATGTTTTCATGTTAGTGCTTTACCTTTCATGTTCTTCCTTTAAAGGATCTGGAAAAACTTTTGTGGCACTGATGATTTGTGAACACCATTTCCAAAACATGCCCTCAGGACGAAAGGCAAAAGTTGTCTTTCTTGCAGTCAAACTGCCAGTGTATGAACAACAGAAAAATGTATTCAAGCAGCACTTTGAAAGAAGTGGGTAAGTGTAATTCTTCCTCCATAGAAAATAAACTGCCCTCTAGGTCAGCTGTGGCTAGAGCAAAAAGTGTTTGGCTTTAGCAGAAGGATGATACCTAATGGTAAGAGTGGCAAGTTACCATGGTGGACTTTGTTCAGAGAGTCTGAAATCTGTTTTTAGAGAGTTTAAGCACTGCTTGAGCAGCATCTGTAGAAATGGCTGAAGTATACCTGTGTTTACCTCTGTAAAAGAGTGAAGTGTGTTCTCTCTTGAGACTCCTCTCAACATGCTTTCAAAGATGAGGCAGTTTCAGGCAGCAGCAGTGGGATTCCTCTCGCCATTCTCACATGGCAGAGTCTCTTTTTACTTTCCAAATGGAAGTACCCAAGCTTCTTTGATATTTTTTTCACGCTCTAGTCATAAAATGACAATCTTCCTCTCCAATGGAACTGAAAACTGTTTAGGAAGCTATTGACAGCTTATAGCTTCTGATTCCGATTGCTGAACATCCATATATGAATCTTCATAGCTATGGGAAAATGAGGCTGCAGCCCTGTGCTGCCAGACATGTACAGAAAAGGGATGAAGGACAGGATCTCCAAATACAGCTTACATGTGAACTGACAGATACAGCTTAAATGTACAAATTCATCACCCCTCAAATCAAACACATTTTAGTCAATGGGAGTTGAAAACCCAGGTGTTTGATCTTGGAATGTTTTTCTCGAATGTGTGAGTAAAACAGGCAGCCCGAACAATTTGGTATTTGGAACTTAGTCACTACCCTTCAGGCTTGCTGAAAACTCCATTCTTCTGGTTTATTTTTTCGCCTGCAAGACATCCATTTTCATACCATATCTTTTGCCTCTTCTTCCTAGATATTCTGTTCAAGGAATTAGTGGTGAAACAGTTGCAAATGTCGCTGTTGAAAAAGTTATACAGTACAGCGACATCATTGTGCTAACACCCCAGATTCTTGTGAATAGCATCGAGGAAGGGATCGTTAGCTCCCTCTCCATCTTCACTCTGATGATATTTGATGAGTGCCACAACACTGTGGGCAACCACCCTTACAATGTGTTAATGACCAGATACCTGGAACAAAAATTTGACTCCTCTGCAAGCCAGCTACCTCAGGTAAGGTCCAGCCAAGCATGACAGAGACTGGAGTACGTGAAATCAAACAGGATTGCTGGTCTTGGAAGTAAGCATGTGCCCCAGAACTTAGTAATATCCTTGTCACCTCTCTATTGCTGTCTTCTGCAGCAATAAAATGGGGCCACTGCCTCAGCTGGAAGGAAGTTTTCGTCCAGCTGAGAAGACATCTCTTCTGAATGAATGCAGAGGACAGTTTCGGGGATAGATTTGCTGTTTCTGTGCATGATGGGCACTGACAAACACAGCTGGTTATGGGTTTAAGTGGGTGGATAATTTGTTTTCAGTTTGGATGCTTTAAGCTTGGGTGCCTGGGAGAGGGAAAAGGTTTGTCTCTCAAGATTTAGTGCTTGCACTAATGTTTACTTCAGCTTCCCGTTTTGTTTCCTTGTTTTTGAAGATGGTGGCCCCTTGGCGATTGGTGACAGTGTATCCTGGTTATTTATTTGTGACAAGGGAGCAACCACTGCTATTCACGTGTGTGCTCAGATTGTAGGTTTAACTGCTTCTGTTGGAGTTGGTAATGCCAAGACCATCAAGGAAACGATAGAGTACATCTGTACCGTCTGTGCCAACCTTGACGTACAGGCCATATCTACTGTCAGAGAGAACAAACAGGATCTGCAGAGATTTGGAAACAGGCCAGAAATACGTAAGCACACTTCCTTTTTGTTTTTCCTGAGAGATGCAAAGCACGTAATTAAGGCAGCCGTCCAACTCCCCTTTGGTCAGGTCAAGTTAAAACCTTAAAACTAAGCTGAATCTTTGCTTCCTGATAGCTTGGAAGGAGTTTAAGCAAGCACTTCATTGTTGCCCCACAGTAAAGCAGTGCCCTTTTGGGTAAATTTTCTCTCTTCTGAGATCCACAGTCTCTGTTTTTTATTCAATTCTGCCAGTGAAGGCTGGGGGCTGTTTCTTTCTGTGCAACTATAATGCTCATTAAAAATTAACATCATTATGACTGCATAGAGCAGCACATGTAGCATACGTTTAGACAAGAATTTGTTCCATGCTGCCCAGTGAAATACTTTACTTAATCAAGCCACTGACTTCCATTTCTTCTCTCTAGATGTCAGATGGGTGAAAATGAGAGCTCAAAATCATTTTGCAGGGATTATCTCAGGCCTGATGTCTGAAACGGAGGCATTGATGAGAAGGAATTACTCAGTGGGTAAGACACTGTAATAACTTCCCTGTAATTGGGATTCAATCTTTTGATTGCATCAGTGAATCCTCATGGCTGCTAGGACAGTTACTGTTTTTCTACTTTCTTTCTCCTCCTTTCTTTTTACTTGCTTTTAACCAGTATTTCCTAAATAAGAGATTACATATAGAAGAGTTAACAATTTTCCTGTTTTATGTGATTAGTTTGATAATAATTTTTGCTTGAATTTCAACCTGTGTTTTGTGCAGCTAAAGATGGTGTGCTTTTAACACTGTCAAATAATTTCGAATGTTTAAACAATCTGGAACAAAACAACCAAAGGTCTTGCTTTCAAAATGCAATGAGATAGATTTCATTGATGAGAGATACCTCTTCTTATTTAAGCATTTCTCCAAATTCTTCATACCTCAATCTGTCACTGTTAAGGAAAACAAGAAGGGTCTCAGTTATGGTGTTACTCTGAATGTTGTAATTTCTTACTTTCAGCAAAATTTTACTTTCACTTGCTGCTTTGTAACTTATTCTTATATTTTCTCTGGCCTCTCTGCACTCAGAGTTATTGCTAGGGGTGCTAGGTACCACCTTTTCTGGTCAGGATTTTGTCCTCTTTATACCTCTGGGTACCGCCGTTTTCCCTGTTTCCCAGGTATCCGTTATTTCCTATTGAAAAGCATTTAAGGCAGTTTTACAGAGGAAGATATGTGGAACATGAACACCACCAGAGAGAGGGTATGGCTGCCTAAGAAAGTAAATACTTGTCAGCAGGGTTCCAGCTGCAGTGGTGTGTTTTGCAGAGAGGGAGGTGCATGGCTGTGCGAAGAGAATGAGTCTCATGGTCATGAGACCTACTTCTGCAGCCCTTCAGAATTCAATTCATTTTTCTGCTTTTGCAGTTCATAAATGGTGTCCAGTAAGTGGCTGTTGTCAACATATTAGAGAGCTACAGGGAGTACAGAGCAGAGACCCATGGATGGCTACGCTCAGTATCAGCCTTGGTCTGTCCCGCTCTGAGTTAAAGGATTTTGTCTGTGCTTAGACCGGCTTTTGCAAACTGCCCAGGGTGTCTTAAGCCTGTATACTTCAATTCTACACTTTCTAATTTTTCCCCTGCTCCGCTTTCCAGATATTGGAGAGTGAACTGTATTCTGGGTTCACTCTCCAGAGTACAGTGGAGAATTCCAGAATTCCAAATCTCCAGAATTCTCCCTTCAGTCAAGCAAGGGATAACTAAAAACAACCCAGCGAAACAACAACAACCAAACCAAACATCCCACACAACCAAAAATAAACCAACCCAAACCCCAAGAAACCCCAACTTCCAACAGATACAGTGAGATTTTCAATATGTGTGCTAAACTAAGCAAACGCTTCTGAAGCTCATTTCTGCGTCGCAGTTCCTCTTGCATGAATGCCATTGCTTTCCCTTCTGTGGACTCTGATTACTCTGAAGTTTGTGAAGCACTCAGAGTACTGACTTGTTCTGCCTCAAGGAAGGGCCCTTGGATAACATGCCTTAAGTACTATGGACCATTTTGCAAATGAGTACTTAACTATTGAGTAGATGGTAATTCAAGAAGCAATGCACATGCAGTTTCTTGAATACTGTAGGCTTCTTATAGGATAAATGAGCTCTAATTTTACTATTAAAGACTGCAGATATGTGTATGTACATAGATCCCCCATTGAATTGTACTGGGTTAATTTTACCCTAACATCTGGGTATATTTTGAAACACAGCAAGTGGAGAAGACAGAGCCAGACTCTTCTCAGATGCTTCCCAGAGGCAGGACAAGAGTCAGTGGGCACAAGCTGAATACTTAAATAAGAGGAAGAATTCCTTTGGTGTAAGGATGGTCAAACACTGGAACAGGTTGCCCAGAGAAGTGGAATTTCCATCCTTGGAAGTACTGAGAATCCATTTGGACATAAGCCTAAGCAACTGACTCTAGGTGATCCTGCTTTGAGCAGAGGGTTGGACTAAAGACCTCCACAGGTGCCTCAGTGGTTGTGTGACTGTATCATACAGTGTTCTTCTGCGTATGCTTTTTAGACATAATGGAAAATGTGTTATCTTCAAGATAACCGTTCTGATTATTTGTTAGTCAAGATGAACAAATGTTTATTTCCTCCTTCTTTAATAGATACTATCACCCAGATCAACAAGAACGATTTTGGAACACAAAAATATGAACACTGGATAGTCACCACTCAGAAGAAATGCAGACTACTGCAACTGGCAGATAAGGAGAAGGAGAGCAGAATTTGTAGAGACCTTTTCATTTGCACTGAACACCTGCGGGTAAGTGAAGCTATCCACTTCTTCTGATACTAGTTTGTTCATCTAAGAGCAGGTTTTGAACCTAATAATTTTATTTGATTGACACAGGCTAAAGCATAGCGCATAAAGAGTTTATCTTAAGATACTCACTAAGAACAGTATAGTGCAGAGGAGATTTTGTAACGCTTGGGTTGTCATGCAGGTGGAAGAACAACACAAGTTTGTAATACTTAATCTAGCTGAATAAAATTTGCATTCATGCCCTGTCACACAGAAAATGCGTCTCAAATGTACATGTCTGTCTTTCTGTGCAGAAATTCAATGATGCTCTCATCATCAGTGAAGATGCCCGCATTGAAGATGCTTTAGCCTACCTAACTGATTTTTTCAGAAATGTCAGAAACGGACCATATACAGAGTTAGAGAAGCAGCTTACAGCCAAATTTCAAGGTATTTCACACAATACCTGTGACAGTTGCGGGGGAGAAGAGGGCTTGTGGTAGAAGTGTTTTCTTCAGAGGAAGTGTCATTGTTTTTCCAGAAACTTTTCACTTTTAAGAAAATCTAGTGTCTGTGTGGGTGCAAGTGCAGTGTTAGGGGAGGCAGAGGGATGAGGACTTTCTGGGACTGCAAGCTTCTAGCGCAGGAGCTAAGGAAGTAGTAGTAATTGTAGGTAGACAGTGTAGTAGATTCTTACACGCCTGACTCAGGGATAGGGCAGTGGTGTCCTTAAGGAAATACCTCACAAGTCTACATGCATACTGGCAGTGTCTACACACATGGTGGCAGCGTCAGATAAGGCATTATGCACTGTTCTGTGCACTACCTAACCTCCTCCTGCCCAATGCTCCTGGATGAATCCTAACCTTCTGGGAAGAAGCTTTTGGTCTTTGTACAATTCTGATGACAAGTTAGAGGTTGCACTGTTCTCTAATTTCTAATTTAGAAGCAATGTGCCATAAACCAGCCTGTGATCTGGTGGGTTGCAGTGTTGACTACAATTTTAAATCACTGGGCTGTCTGCCTTGTGGTGTCAGCTGTTTCCTAAAAAGAAATAGCAGCTCTCTGTAAGAACTGAGTTTGTTTTGTTGCTGTCTTTTGCTGCACAGCATGTCACAGAGGTTCTCCTGTCAGTTTGCTGCAAGGTGTGAGAGATTCAGAACTCTCTTTTCCTGGGGATTTTGCTGCATTTAACCAATAGCTTTCTTTGCTTGCATCTGAAATAATGGTATAGAAAATAAAAATAGATGCTAAAGAGAATGTAGGTGGCATTACAGGTTTGTGTAAGAATTATGTTTTCTGCATGAAAGAAGGTAAATTATTAAAAACACTGCTTTTTTTTTCCAGAGAAAGAACCAAAACTGTCTGCCCTTTCGAAAGACGAATCAAATGAGAATCCCAAACTGGAAGAGCTTGCTTGCATCCTGGATGAAGCATACCACTATAACCCACAGACTCGCACTATTCTCTTTGCCAAGACAAGAGCCTTAGTAGCTGTAAGACACTTACTGTTAAAGCTCCTAAAATGGGAAGTGAGAAATTACAATGCCTCATCTACTATCCTTCCCATTTTGATCTTCCCAAGAAAATATTTGTCTTTCTGTATCTTGCTGAACGTTGATGTTCTGAGACAGGATGAGGGCTTGGCTTTTGTTTGCTTGACTTGGTTTCTTTCTTTTCTAAAAACTACAGTGCAGGGTTGGTGTATTTCATTAGTTCTCCTTGCAACATGTCACAGTTGATCATTAAGCTGTCACATTTTTCTTTAGGTCTGAAGTGAGTTTTAACAGGATGCATTACAAGGTTTTAGGCTTTAATGTAGCAGAGTTATTAACCAGCAGCTCTGCTCTGCTACTGACTGCACATCAGGAGGTATTTATAGGTTTCCCAGAGGATTCCTATGGGCCCCTAGCATGTGTTCTTGACCAAGAAAACGGAAAGACAGATGTTCTGTGGACCCTCTGATTCACTGGTCTATTTCAGACTTGTCTAAAATCAAGGATCTAGGCTGGACAATCTTTTTTTACACCCTTCCAATACCTTGTTCCCAGAAAAAGTTCATGTGTGAAGCAAGTGTGCTGCTAATCATTAGCTTCGGTAGCTCTTAAACATTTACTGCTAGGTATCCTAGTCTCTGACTACTGTAAACAGATTTATCAGCTGAGATTTCCAACCCTCATTTTATCCTTGGGTATAGACGTGCTGGATGAATTGCAAACCAGAAAACAATTAAAGGCAGACTAAGGTCCAAACTACCAAAACCAAGCATCTGTTGGCTACTTTCCATTATAGA
Organism: Psittacula echo; assembly: GCF_963264785.1. Lineage (NCBI taxonomy): Eukaryota > Metazoa > Chordata > Aves > Psittaciformes > Psittacidae > Psittacula > Psittacula echo. Next base: position 63,005,049 of record NC_137742.1, on the reverse strand, counting down.
TGTGAAAGTCTCCTGTAGCTTGGCTGAATCTTGTTCTTAAGTAAGAGCAGTTTGAAGGTGCTGTTTTCACTGTGCAGTGAGAAAATGCAGTTTGTAAATAGCTCATTGCTTTTGGATTCCAGAGGTATAGTATCAGTGATCTGTTGGTTTATAAGAGCAAAAGGCATACTTTTTAGCAGTGAAAGGCTGAATGCGCTCTAGCCAGCCTTCGAGTGGCAGGGATGGGAAAAGTGGATATCAGCTGTGGCACAGTTCAACTTGGCATCATGGCTGTGACTTTTGCCTTCTTACCTATCAATAGATGTTCCCCCCTGCCGTGCAACATCCACCTTTTCTGCTTGTGGTTCTTGGAAGCATTAATTGTTTAGGCAAGCATGGGCAGGATCTAACTATGTATCTCAAACTATCATTTCATCTGGACAGGGAATCTAAGTTCCTGATTTGATTTCCAGGCTTTGAAGAAGTGGATAGAAGCAAACCCTCTATTTAGCCACATAAAGCCGGGTATATTGATGGGTCATGGAAGAAGAGATCAAAAAACAGGTATGTAGGTTTGAACTGTGGAATACTAGACCTATGGTGGCCACAGTGCTAAAATTGTTCTGCTCTTCCTGTGTTCATCTTCTCTGCTCTTAAACAGAGAAAGGTAATGCAAGTTTGCACTACGCTTTCTTATATATCTGTAAGACCTGTTACCAATCCTAAGGAGATGCTTGCTTTTTCTGACTGGAATCTTTGGTTAAAGTAGCAGTGACCCTTTGCTGTAGGATTCTTCTGCTAGTACAAAAGAAGTTTAGAAACTGTTCACTGTCACGGCTTGTGATTACTCCTGGTGGTATTTTTCCTGTTCTTTTCACAGATACCTCTCTTATTTTGTGTTCAGTGCATGAAGATATTTTAAGGTAGAATGGACATTACAGCTGGAATAAATTATGTAAGGCTTAAATCGAGAGTTAGCTTGGACTTAAAATAACTAAGCTGCATGGGTCTCTAATAAAGATCAGCTAGGTGTTTTGTCTGAAATGGTGCTTCCCAGGATGACAGTTCCTGTGGCACATCAGCAGGAACGTGGGTAGAGTATGCAGCCAGCTAAGTACTTTTCCAGATCAAGACGATGTGCTTACTTCTAGCTGGTCAAGAGCAAATATAAGTGTTTTTTGCTCAAGGAATTCTTCAATGTCTTTTTGCTGACACAGTTTCTTGGTATTGTAGGTATGACTCTCCCAATGCAGAAGGGTGTACTGGATGCATTCAAAACCAACAAAGACACCAGACTGCTAATTGCTACTTCTGTTGCTGATGAAGGCATTGATATTTCTGAGTGCAACCTTGTTGTGCTCTATGAATACTTCGGTAATGTCACCAAAATGATCCAAGTCAGAGGTAAAGAATTTCAGAACTATTACCTCACAAACCTATTTTGGAAACTTGGGAAATACTATAGCAGTATGTGCATGTCTTGCTGTTGTTCCTCTGTGCCCCTGTGTGAAGTCAGATGAATTATCGAACAAGACATGACAAATTTGTTCACAGAACTGAGTCCTTCATGTTGTGTTAGTTTTCTTTTGTCATGCAAATTACCCATGCTGCTCAAGGTTACTGAACTTTTGAGGACTGATCCCTGAAGTGGGTAATTATACGCGTAAACAGAAGTATGGCTAGAAGAGCTGTAGTCAGAAGTAGTGCAAATCGTTCTTCCTATTTACAAAGGACTGCTGGAGTTTTGTATTGTCTTGGCTTCTGAAGACCTTGCCCTGCCCAGTGGCTTTTTACCAACCCAGCTAGTTACAGGTACCCGAGGTTTAAAGAAATCTGTCACTTCGGCATTGAATCTTGGTGATTTTACAAGACGGCCAGTAGAGGGGAATGAAGAGCCACGTTAAATACTGGTTTCTGTTACCATTCCTAAATGAGGAAATGTCTTTCAAGGGTGCATCTGCAATATTTTGTCGTATCACCCAAGTAGGTAACTTAATTATTTGATGGAAAGTGATCTCCGCTGTACATAGTCGTCTGCTTTCAGGGTTTATGACCTGTGATTTTCCTTATTTTTTGTCTTACAATGAAGTAATTGGCCCAGAACTCATGTTTTTTTAGTGATAGTGTTTATTGTTTACAAGATATTAAAGATGTGAAGAAAATAGGTTGCATCAGTTTTAAACCACAAAAAATCACGATTTTTCAGGAAGGAGAGCGCAAAAGCAAATGTGAACACTTTTTCTAACTGCAATACTTCTAAACTGGTATGAGCTCCCTGCAGTTCTTAGCTGCCTGTGTCACAGCAGAAAAAAGCAGGCAGGCAAGCAGCACAGTAGGTGGGAGAGACAGTGGTTGCTCTTGTCTCTTGCCAGAACTGTATTTCCAGCTCCTCACCTTTTTTGTGATAGACTGTTCTGTTTTTTTTTTTTTTAATAGACATTAATTAGCATGGCAGAAAACTAGTAAGTAAGATGACCTTTTCTGCGCTAGCTTTTTTTTTTCCCCACAAGAAGACACCAAGATGCTATGCAATAACTAGTTTCAAGCGTGCCTGAGCTTAACCAAGGCAGGCCACAGCAGCTGGAGACATCCATGAGAATACCTGGAAGGGGTCACTTTGTTCTGGTTTGTGATCAAAGAAGAGTGAGCTGAAAGAATGCTCTTTAGAAGCACCATTATCTCAGTCTGAACATAGAAAACAAAAGCAGCCACACAGAAGATCCTTAATGCTGTTTTATGGTGTAACAGCTGTTTTTGTACATCTCATTAAGAGTAACTAAAGAGGTTAAATGTGCTGCTGTGTAGGTCGTGGAAGGGCTAAAGACAGCAAGTGCATCCTTGTGACAAACAAAACAGAAGTGGTTGAGAAAGAGAAACACAACCGTTACAAGGAAGAAATGATGAATGAAGCTGTTGAAAAGCTACAGAATTGGGATAAAAGAACATTTGCAAGAAAGGTTTGTACTTTTGAGAAATTTTCACACTCAGATCTACAGGCATGATCTGTATTGGCCTTCATTTACTAGGGCTTCGTCTAAGACCAAGTGATAACCTGAGGAAAGTGTTCACTATATTTGGTTTTAGACCAAGGCTAAATCAGTAAATAAGGGATAGCTAGCTTGCAGAATGTCATCTGTATCGTAAATGTAAAAAACTTAGAAGTTAAGGTATAATTTATATAAACTTCTTGCCTTAGAAATAAAATATAAATTATTCAGTCCACTGGAGGAAAAATACTGCTGTGTCTACTTGGGATAGTGGACAGGGAGATGAGAAACTGCAAATGGTGGTAGTATGTCTATCCATATTCATAGAAACATAAAATGGTTTTGGGTTGGAAGGAACCTTCAAGCTCATCCAGTTCCAACCCACTGCCACGGGCAGGGACACCTTCCACTAGACCAGGTTGCTCCAAGCCCCGTCCAACCCGGCCTTGAACACTGCCAGGGATGGGGCATCTGTAGCTTCTCTGGGCAACCTGTGCCAGGGCCTCACCCCCCTCACAGGGAAGAATTTTTTCCTAATGTCTAATGTAAATCTCCCCTCTGTCAGTTTAAAGCCATTCCTCCTTGTTCTATCACTACAGGTCCTTCTCAACAGACCCTTTCCAGATTTCTTGTCAGCCCCTTTAGGCACTGGGAGCTGCTCTGAGGTCTCCCTAGAGCCTTCTCTTCTCCAGGCTGAACAAGCCCATCTCTCTCAGCCTGTCTCCATAGCACAGGTGCTCCAACTCTCTGATCATATTTGTGGCCTCCTCTGAAGCAGCTGCAACAGGTCCATGTCCCTCTTGTGTTTGGGGACCCAGAGCTGAATGCAGTACTCCACGTTCGGAAGCACTTTATGTTTGATGAAGGCCAGTACAAGTGCTTTTGTTTGTTGCCATGCCAAGTGCTTATTCATAGAATCATAGAATCATAGAATAGTTAGGGTTGGAAAGGACCTTGAGATCATCTAGAGCAGTGGTATTTGAGAGATTCCAAGAAACCACTGCCAGGGACATTAACAGGATGACATTTGGGTTTGTACGTGCTCTTCCGCTGGTGACTTATTTTGTACTGCCTGCGGTAGTGTTCATCTTTGCTCCAAGCAGTGTCTGGCAGATTAACAAGTCTAGTTAACTCAGCATACATCCATTATGTTACATTAGCCCTGCTGTGTGCTGTGCACTTACAAGATCAGAAAATATCATGGGGATAGAAATGAGTGTTAAGCATTTGTGGTGCTGGGGTGTCTCAGGCTAAGCCAGTGATGGACTTCTGGTCAGGCAAGTGCAGCAGGCATGTCTCTTCCATGACCAGCCCATGGTGGTCTGGCAGAATAGGTACAAGGTTAACTTGGCAACACCTCCATCTAGCTTGGAGGTGTTGCGAAGGATAAGTTGGCCTACACTCTGCATAAACCCACCTTCATAAAGAGCTGGGTCATTGTTATAGGAGACTCTCCCACGTGGAAGAGCAGTGGCCTCAAGTGGCCTTGAGATGATTGGTTTTAGGATCAGGAGCACAGTTAGTGTTCTTCTGTACCCTTCCAGTTGCAGGAAATGCTGAGGGAAGAAACAGGAAGAGCCAGCAGATCAATACCTGGTCTGCGAGTAGTATCATGGCATGATTTGTGGTTTTTGATCATGCATCAGTCTACATGACAGCAGCCTGCTGGCAACAGATGGGGTACAACTGTCTCAAAGGGGAAAAAGGATCTTCGCACAGGAGTTGGCGGGGCTCATTGAAAGACCTTTAAACTAGATTGGAAGGGGGAGAGTGATAAAACCAGGGTCACCAGAGATAAGCCTGGGGGCAGCACATCCGTGTTGAGGGATGGGTGCATTAGTGAGGTCTTTCGGTCTGCCATCACAGTGGAGGTAGGGGATGGAGATCCATGTGGCAGCAAAGGAACAAGGGTTACAATGGGTTAGAAAACACAGGAACTCCTGAGAATTATCACCTGTGAATGAGGGTTTCTGCCTGCAGAAAGGTGGCAGGATCACTAAGCCAGCTGAAGTGCACCTACACCAGTGCGCACAGCATGTGCAAGAAACAAGAGGAGCTAAAACCCGTTGTGCAGCTGGAAAACTATGATATAGTTGCCATCACAGAAAAAACAAGGTGGGATTACTCACAAAACTGGAATGCTGCTATTTCTGTGGTCTCTGGAGCCTTCTTTCCAAACTGAGCTTTCTAGAGCCTGAGTGCTACTTATGCAGTAGAGTGTCTCACATGACTTCACAAGGACTTAATATTGTTAGGACCAAAAGGGCTACAGAGGAGCAGAGGGAAGAAAGGAACAGACAGCATAAGTGCTGTCCATGATGTAATATTCTTCCTTATTGTTCAATTCAACTGATGTAATTCTAGTCTTAAATACTTAACTTGACAAACATACCATGTTATTTCTTTGGTATGAGTTGCTAGAACAGGACATGTTTTGTTTGTTTGCTTTGAAGAAGTAATAGGTTCCTAGATGCTACATATCCTCAGTCATGTTTAGGCTGACCCTGGGGCTTCTCTTAACTTCATAATGATCTTGATTTTTATTTATTTATTAAAGATACATGATTTGCAAATGAAGGAAAAGGTGTTACGAGATTCCAGGAAGAAAGAAACACGATACAAGGTAGCGGAAGGAAAGAAAAATCTTCTGTGTGGAAAATGCAAAGCATTTGCCTGCAGTACAGACGACATCAGAATTATAAAGGTATGTCTCCGTATGGAAACCTACAACCTTGGACACCAGGGAAGTCAGCATTATTGAACTAACAGCATTGTTTACCAGTGTGGAAAGTAGGCTGTTTTGCACAAACTGGAGCAGAAAAAAAATTTGAGTAAATTCATGAGCCACAGGACCAGTCATAACTACTTCTATAGCATATTATGATGGTGGTAGGTGATGATGTCCAAGGAGTATAAATATATGATATGACAGAAATCACTTCAATTTTCCTGAATCTCCTTCTGTTAGAAATGTATTAATTTTGTGGAAAACCATGTGATCTTCGATGACATACAACCTAATAGTGGAACTGCTGGATATTTACGTTCCCAATTAGCATAAGGTTGGAAATATTCCTGCAGTTGAGAGACTTCTCCCATCATTTCTGTTGACCGAAAATTAGCTGTACAAAGTACTGAGGTTAGCTCACTGTTTAGCTTCCTGTCTTGTGGGCCAGTTTTCAGTTTTGAAAGGCAAACCATGGTTTTAAAAGAGGAGCCCTTTATTTCTTCAGTATTACTTTGGTTTTCATTTTTCAGGTAGTTCACATTGCTTCTATGTATCTTATGGTGACATTTTTACTGTGCTTTTTCTGAAGAATTTCTCTGTAGGCCCAAGAAGCCAAGAGTCTACACATGGAAAGTGGTGATCATGAAAAAAGACTTTTCTGGGCACTTCGAGCCTTTCTAGTTCTGAAATTTGTTCTTCTGAAGCTGCTTCTATTTGTGCAGCTCTGAAAAGCACAGTTGTGATGACAAAGAGCTTCAGGCCACACCTGGGAACGGCAGAGTGCTTGCCTTCAGGCATTTCCCTTTTTAATCAAGAAAATCTTTGTTTTGTTTTGTTTGTTTTTACTAGCTGTTTTTGTAACATAGATGGAGTTCACTACTGCTCTGCACAGGGAAGGTCCACCGGCGAGGAGCAAAGGCAAATAGCTCAGCCTTGAGAAAACCCATGACTAATAACATATCTCTGACACCTCTGAAAGTTACTCCAGATTGCGCTTTTGGATGATCACCTATACCTATGCAAATATATCTGAGAGTTCAAAAAACTCTTCAAAAAGAGATTTTGCTTAGTCATCTGCAAATAACCACTCACAATATTTTAAATAATCCCTACAAACTGAGTTCTCAGTTCAGCCTATGTATTTAATGGAAATTGCTCTTCCAGGATGAACTTTCTCAAATTGTACATTTTTTTTTTTTCAAATTAAGTTGTTAATTTTTTAAATCTTTGATTATATGTGTTATAAACAACAAGTGTAACTCCCTTACCTTGCTGGGGTTACTTTTGCTACCACTCAAAAGGAACTGCACTTCCTCTCATGGAAAGCCGGAGTCATACAGTTAAAATGAGTGGGAAGCAGGAGTCTCGCAAGATGTCTGTTGTCTGCATGTCTCTGTTAGTTCTACGCACAAGACTGAAATACTGCAGGCATGGTTTTTAAAGGAGCTAAATTCAAATATGCATAAACTGGTGATGATATACAGCAGGTTTGGTTTTGATAAGCCCAATCCCGGGCCTTTCTATTACCTGGTATTTAATGAATGGGGAAAAAAGAGCAATGAGCCAAGGGGGCTGGAACGTGGGCCTCCTGAATGACAGGAACCACTTTACCAGGGAAATGGTATTTGTGAGGGGAAGAGGAATGTCAGGAAAAAATAAGGAATGGCGTTTCTACTACTAATTACTTCTGGCATGTGTTGTTTCAGGAATCTCATCATACTGTCCTAGGAGACGCATTCAAGGAGCGGTATATAACAAAGCCTCACCATAAACCAGTCCAGTTTGATGATTTTGAGAAAAAAAGCAAGATGCATTGCCAAAATACTAACTGCCAGCATGACTGGGGAATCATAGTGAAGTACAGGACATTTGATAATCTACCAGTGATCAAAATCAAAAGCTTTGTAGTAGAGAACATTGAAACTGGGACACAAATGGATTTTCAGAAATGGAAAGATATTAATTTTTCTCTGAAGAATTTTGATGCTGAAGAACTGTCCAGCTGAACTCAGCATTTTAATGCATTTATCAGCCTACTGCACTAAGCTGAAACAGTGGATGATCTATGAGTAAAAAAGTTCTGTTCTTTATGCCACCTTATATGCTAGGCCCCATATCAGTATCTGGCTAGAATAAAAAAAAATGCTAGTATGGCCACTAGAAAAAAATTGCTATCTAATTAAATGTTTCACTAGAAGGTTTAATATAAGTAGAGCCAGACATGTGCCTAAGCCTCCAGATCTTAATCCTGCTGATTCAAAATCAATTTGAATAACTAAACATCTAATGTCAGGCAACAGGCTGCGTCTTCAAGCATTTCTGTGTGAATCAGAACTTGTTACCAGTGACTTCTGGTTGGACTGACCCTCCATGTAGACAACATGGCTTATGCATACTGGTACTTTGGCTACTTTTAATGCTTTAAACATCTTGGTATATAGAAAATTGAGAGAAAATGTCCAGTAACTTTCCTGTAAGGCCAATATTGCATCTTTCAAATCCATCTTTATTAGAGAATTCTTCTGCAACAGTCTGAGAAAAGCAGCAGGGGTTCATGAAGGAGGCATCTTCTGGATTAAAATGGTAGCAGTTTCCTTTCATCACTGCATGTTCATCAGTTGCCATTGCAGGTTTCATGTATGTGTCTGAAATATCTGAATCCTGAAGAAAACCACCTTGAAATAGGAACCTAAGTAGGAGTCCAAACTGTATTTAACTGCCTAAACCCTAGTGAGACTTGTGGTGTTCTTTCAAAGTGTTACGTGGCATTTAAGAGTAAACCAACTTTTTAAGCACTATTTCACGTTCTGAGTCAGTGCTTTTTATTGTGAAAGGTGCATGCACTGTACAGGAAGACTGAATCTCAGGCTTACAGAAACTTACTCTGTGTTTAGTTTTTACCTAATTCTTCGCTGTTCTTATATCTATTTCCAAAAAGGAAACACAGAACAATGGATAAAGATAACATAAGGCTGGAAAATACCTTTCCTCCAGAAACACTAGGAACAAAGATTCTGCAAAAGGCTGGCTAGCATATTCAAATTAAAAACACATGGAAGAATCACAGCCCTTGAGTATCAGTTTGTTGTGTGAAAGGCTCATCTACTTTAGGACTCCTGACATTAAAAAAAAAAAAAAAAAAAAAAAAAAAAAATCAGTCTTAATTTTCACAGCTTATAGCACTAACTACTGAGAAGTTAAGGAATTTGAGGAGTTTGCCTTTTCCTCCTGCTTGATCACAAGCATCAACAACTCTTCAGTTCAGCCTAAATGAGTGTAATAAAGGTTGACGAGGTAACACATTAATAAGAATTCAACTTGATACAAAAGTACCTCCGGTACACAGTGCAGATGGGAAGGTGGGGAAGAACACCAGCACTCTACTTGGAATTTGAGAATATCTGAGTTTTTTTGCCATTGAACCCAAAGTTGCATATTTATTATCAAATAATGCTCAAGATGATGAGTGTATTAAGAGCTCTCAGAAAAGCTGGGGAAAGGAGGGACCTCTAGAGGTCATCTTGTAACCTACAGCAGTTTGCCCACGATCATATGTCCTGACAGCCTCTGAATATCTCCAAAGTTGAAGACATCATAACCTCACTGGGCAATCTCTTTAAGTCACCACTTGGTTACCCTCACAGTAAAAAAGTATTTCCTGATGTTCAGAGGGAACCTCCTGTGGTGCAGTTTGTGCCCATAGCCTCCTGCCCTGTCATTAGGCACCACTGAAAAGAGCTTGGTTGCATCTTTGTGGCCTTCATTCAGATATTTGTACACAAACAGTGGAGATGTCCCTAAGCCTTTTCTTCACCAGGCTAAGCAGTCCTAGTTCTCTCCCCTTGTTCTGAGAGATGCTCTGTGCAACATGTCTGTGAGCCTCTGCTGGATTTGCTAGAGATTTGCTGTTTGTTGTAATCAAGCACAAACGGCCAGTTGCAGGTACAGTGCAACCTCTAGCACCTCTGTAAGCCTCTTGACTTCTTTCAGAGCTATCCTCATTGTGTCTGGTTTTTTTTCAAGATACAGCTGGAGCTAACAGCAATAAAAATACATTAGGAGATTACTTTGAAAGAATTTCTTCACTGTTAATTGTTGTGAAAGTTCCTCTAAATACTAGATAGTGAAGAGTAAGAATTAGTACTGTAACTTTGTTTATCTCTGAGCAAGAGGACATTTGTTATTGCTGTAACTTGATTCATGTGGCATTATGGATTGGGCAGTCACTTCAATGAACACAGTGTAATCACCGGTAGCAAAGTGCCATGAAAAAGGATCTTGAAATTATGGTAGGTTGTCTTTTTGAGGACACAGAACAGAAGGAAGTACATCACAACAATATTCTGTTGGGTGTCCTGGGTTCAGTATACCTTCTCAGTAGCTGGTGCAGCACTGTGTTTTTGACTTTCAGCCTCGGAACAGTGCTGATAACACCGATGTTTTTAGTTACTGCTCAAATGTTTAGTCTGACCAAGGACTTTCTGAGCCTCATGCTCTGCCAGGGAGGATAGGAAGCCAGGAGGAAGCAGGGACAGGACACCTGACCCAAACTAGCCAAAGAGGTATTCCATACCACAGCACGTCATGTCTGGGATGTAACTGGGAGTTACCTGGAAGGGCACTCTCTGCTTGGTCGGGATCGTTCCGGCAGGTGGTATTGTGTTCTCTTCCCTTGTTGTTTCTCTTGTCATTATTGTTGGTGGTGGTAGCAGTGGTGATATGTGTTGTACCTTGGTTGCTGGGCTGTTCTTATCTTGGCCCGTGGGGGTTGCATTCTTTCGATTCTCCTCCCCATCCCTCCGGGAGGGAGGGGGGGGTGGGGGTGGAGGCTGCATGGCTGATTTGCCAACAGGGATTAAGCCACAACAGTTGGGTTACAGAAGACTGCCAGTATCTGACAGTATTTGTATTCATCTGGTCTCATGCAGATTATTTAATGAAAGAGGAATTAAAACATAAGAAGTCAAGACTCATACAACTCTGCTCCAACAGGGACAATGAGAAGAGCTTAAAAATCAAGGCTTTGTTCTGCATCTTGGTACTGAGGATAACATGACAAAAACCACCAAAATTTTTGAAAATAAATTTAATTTCATCTATTAGAAGTATTATCCCCAATAGGTCCATCTTTCCACAAAGGCTTAGATTTTAAACAAAGTTCACATTTTTTAAAATTAATAAACAGCTAAATAATTCATTTCAGTATTAGATTCAGATTCTGGTAAACTGAGTGAGAAAGCAAGTCAATATCAGGTAATCAGAAAGGAGTAACAACTTTTTTATATTGTCAGTTAATTTTTGGACCACTGATATAAGCATAGAACTTAAATTCAGAGACATACTAAATTGACCAAATATATGATATCAGCATATTATTTTCAACAGTTCCACATATTTGAGCAGTATTTTAATGACTTTTGCACTGTACTGTAATGTAAGTCAAGCCAACCACCATACAAAACAAATAATAAATGCTGTTTAATTGGGCATTTCCAGTTTCCTGATACATAGAATAACTCAGCATTGTAAACAAGCTTTCTAGTACAATCCACAAAAAACCTCTTCACTTTATGTTTCACACTTTCAAATTTATGATTACCGTCATTTTACTTTGCTCACCAGAAGCAGGCTTGTACCTGGACGTTTTTGCTTAAAATTTTAGATTAGGATGCCATTTTACGGATCATGTAGTTCAGAATGCCGCCATTGTGGAAGTAAGTAAGCTCCACATCAGTGTCAAATCTCATGATGGCATGAAAGGTTTTCCCAGTATCCAGCTGTTGGGAGCAAAGAAAGTCATTCAAGCAGGAAAACATTACACGTTACATGACATCATGGTAAAAGGACTATTACAATAGTTTTGACTTCTTAAGAAACTGTGATAGCTAAAGTAAAGGCACTAAGGCACTGTTTACTTTTTTAATACAGATATGAGTATTTCTTTCTACAGACTATAGCCAGCTGCTTAAGAGGAAAGTGGTTTAAAACAAACCGTAACTAACACGGTATGGACTCTCCTTGCATTGCATTTGCTGGCTCATTTAGATTTATTGTTGATATAAGCCTAGAGGCATGAAAGCTGAGCATCCTTTCAAGCAGTTATACCAATTCTTGATATTCTTCTAAGTGGTCATTCTTCTGGTTTATGTACAACAGCAATACTAATTTCATTAACTTCCCTATGGCCTAGCGTTTGGGAATCGGATTAGCACAGAGACAAGTGTATGAAGTGAATAAAGCCATTGTGTTTTACTAAAAAGTCCCTAGTCAGGTACTTCCAGATGAATGCACATTGTGCATTCATCTGCCAGTCTTCTGTGGCTGGTAAGCTGACCAGCTCTTTGTGATCTATATTTTGTCCATTTCAGGACAGTTAATGAGGCACATGTAAAAAACTACCATTAGAAACTAAACGAGGGAGATCACCTGCATTAAATAATGCAGTAAGTAGATTGTTTTGCTAACTGCAGTAAAAGACCAGACTAGCAGCAGCATGCTATTAGGTTAAGTCAGCTAGACAAAAAGTAGTCTTTCAAGTACAGAGCCTGAAGTTTAACTACCTTTCATGCTGGGTACTCTTTAGACTGCACTTTGAATGCTACAATGTGTACAATATTTTGTCAATTAAATTATCAATTAATTGTTTTCAATTCGTTTCAATAGATAGTTTAATTTATTTAAGACTTACAGTTCACTTTCCATTTTGCTTCAAACATTTAACAGACTGAAAAACTATAGTGGACTTGAATGACTGCTCCAAAATACAGGACTGCTTTGTGCTAAATAAAACAGTTTGGGCATGCTGCTTTTATATCCCATCACAGCAAATCCCTCTTAGAATAACCGTTTTAATCTTTCTGACCATCTCAATTCCCCCTCCCTCAAGCAAGAGAAAGTTACTGCCATATGAAAGCACACTGTTTGAAGAGACAGTTAATTCTGAGATAAATTACAGTGATTCAGAAAATTCAGCCCTTAGGTGTCTCATACCTTAATCTGGACATTCATCTGCGGTTTTAGTTTTTCAGGAATTATAATCGTGTAACGCTCCCGTCCAGTGAGTCCTAAAGTCCCTGCATCCTCTCCAGGCAAATACTGCAGAGGAATCACTCCCATCCCTACTAGGTTGCTCCGATGAATTCTCTCATAGCTTTCAGCAAGCACGGCCTTGACACCCTGGGAAATATACAACAGCTGTAGTTACCTTCATTGTTCAGGGTAGCCCTTCTGCACTCACAGGAAGGAAATTGGCACATTTGTGGTCCCCCTCCATTTCATTTATCAGCTACTGCTAGAGCTAGCAGGTTGGTCTGACAGTGGACTGTCTTGATTATATGTTAACATTCAAGCATTTTTAAAAGAAGTGTAATTGTCAAAAAATTCCATATGCTTTCTCAGGAATTGTGCAACTTCTTTAACACGTCTTATGTAGAACACCACTAGTCACCTCCATAACTCTTCCTAATTCAGGGCTGCCCTCCTACATTACAAGCTCCAGGATGCAGTTTAATTAATTTCTAAATTTTTACATGTTAATATGGTTAAGACAAAAAAATTACCACTGGATAAAACCCCCAAAGACTTACAGACAAATGTAATCTTAAACATCAACTCTTTCAAATCTTTGTTTAATAATACACTATTGCCTTTACAAATTCCACGCCCAGCAAGCTTGAATCAGAGTTCAGGCTGGTAAATAAAGGCAGGACAAGACAAAGAAAGAGACAGGTATTTCACCGTATGTGGATTTCTATTAGACTCCTATAACAATACTGCTAAGCATCCCTGCAATCTGCATGGTGAAGCCATGCCAAATCTCATTTTTACTAATACTACTTTTCTTATACATGTTCTATCTTCCCTGCGAAGTGAGTTGAAGGAGGCAGCTGGAAGCAGACCCAAGGTTTCCTGGCTTATGGCAAGCAGAAGAAAGAAACAGGCCTTTCTGGTGTAGCTTTTTGGATTTCTGGCTGAAGATCAGGCAAGGCTTCCAGTCTAATAAATATATTAATATTTAACTAGCTTTTTAACTGTGCTGTGGTGTTTGGAGACCGTTGAGATTTCACAACAGCTCTTGCTACCAAAAGTGAGAATGAGCTACCCAGGATGTTGGTCATAAGCTAAGTCTTCCTGACAAATTAATGCACTTTTAAAAACTGGCCTCCTCTTAAGTTTACTGTAGTCACTCACCAAGAGAAATGGTCCTTTGGCTGCCCAGTCTCTGGAACTTCCTGCACCATATTCTTTCCCAGCCAGCACAATCAGAGGATGGCCAGCCTGCTTGTATCTTTCTGCAGCATCAAATATGTCCAGCTGGAATGAAAATGCCAAACACTTACTTTCTGGGGGTAAAAGCACAGTTCCAGGGAAACAAAATAAAAAAAATCCCCACATGAACAGCTCAAGCCCACACTCTACACCAAGCAGCACTTTCAGGGTATTGACCATACAGTGCTTTGTGGCTTCGAGCCTGATCTCACTCCTAACACAAACCTGAGCTTTCCACTACCGCTTCCACAGTGGTTATACCCTCCACTGATATGCCTGATAGCACCACGTGTGACCCGCTTCCCTTGGTCAATGAAGCTCCTCTCCTCTCATTGGCTTTACTTTAAAGGTACTTAAGTAAATGACCCCAGTTGTAAGAAGGAAAGCCAGTACTAATCCACTCTATTGTCAATAAATCTCAGTTTTGATCAGCATGTGTACTTACAGTTTCCCCAGAAGGGAAATGGACAGTCTGAGGTCCTTGTTTATCAATAAATTTGTTCACCAAGCGAATGTTTGCAAATGTTCCTCTAGCCATGACAGCATCATTCCCTCTGCGGGAGCCATAAGAATTGAACTCTCGAGGAGTCAAGCTATTTAGGGAAAAGCAAACAAAGGAAAAAATGAAACTATGTTGGTTTTAGACTGAAGCACTCTCTGTGCTTTAAAAAAAGAAATGATTGGGTGTTTCTGAGGAAGGTATCTACACAGTTCCCATCATGGCATAATAACTCCTTGTTATTTATATTACCATAGCATACAGAACAAAGGTAGAGATACCACTGTGCTAAAACATCTAAAAGGCAGAGAGAGCCCCTGCTGCAAGTTAGAACTCCAGAAGAAAAAGTTCATTTGTAAACAGAGATACAGGAATGAGGGGACACTCCAGCCTAACCAGTAAACAAAAAGTGTACTGGAATGTGACGAAAAATTGGACTGTTTGCACTGGGCTACATCCAAACAGCAGCTATGACATACAACAGCTGCTTTGTAACGTCTGTAGGACAATTTAGATTTCAAAGTGACTGATAGCAGAAGGCCAAAGAGTCAAAAGCAGTTAAATTTCAGTAGATCACATTGTTCTAATAAATTTCCTCTCCAGAATTATAACGTCTAGTGAATTTTTTTTTCTTTTAATGAAGTCAGTGCTGTTCCTCAAAACACCACTGAAATTCTAAGAAGTGCTAAACCAGAGAATAGAAGTATCATATTATCTGTGAAGACCGAATAGGGCAACTCAGCAAGTCCCAGTCTTGCCTTACGTTGATCCCCTTGTTAAACTGACAGACTGGCCGTAGGAAAAGACAGCAGTTTGGACTCCAGCCACAATAGCTTTGCCAGTCTTTGCAGCTGGGCTGAAACCTAAACTTCAGGATGTTCTGTTGCTCCTGATAGCCTAGATCTATGAAATAGTTGCACATGCTAGAAGAAATTAGCATAAAACAAATTTTTGGCATTAAGGACCATGATCATTTTGCTTCTATCAGGGAGATAAATCTTGATTCCCTTATTCATGAATAGACTTACTGCAAAATCTAACCTGAAAATTATCTTTTTCCCTTCCCTCTCTCTAAAGGTCTACAGCTCTCCAGTGTTACAGATATGCACACTATATCCAAGTTCTTACACTTGATGAGAGCTGCTGAATGCAGCAGAGAAAAAAATGCTTTTCTTTATTCTTTTACATGTTCTCCAGGCATTTCTCAAGGTATAAAAGTATATGTGAACAGATAGCAGATACGTGAGCCTGTAACATGGTGCAGTAGCTGTGACTTGTTTCCTCTTCCCAATTTATAACATGATCAAGAAGTAGAGCTTACCCTCTGCTGGTCAAATAACGAGCTGCAGGACTATTTCTTGCTATATTCCCAGCTGGAGAAATGTGGTCCGTTGTCACAGAATCCCCAAAATTCAACAGGACATAAGCATTTTCAATTGTTTTCGGGGTCTGAAGAGCCAAAGTCTAAACCGTCATAAATACAAACAAGATGATTAAAGTACGACACAAAACTCCTTTATCTTTCTCAAAAGTGCAAACTGCAAAATAAAGTCTGCCTTTTTATGCAATTTGAAAGAAAGGAAAGATCCCAAAACTATTAAAAATTATTACATTCTTGAATAAAATACAATGTCCTGGTTGTCTGTCAGCAAGTTCACGGGTGAAGAAAACAGTTGAAGTAAAAACACCCCACATTAACTGAGGCTTCCTGTGGCATATGCATGCAAGTAGATAAAAACACAGGATTCCTAGACATCTGCATGCATTGAAATCTGCATTTTCTTTTAAATGGTATTGAAATAGCAATATGAACACTGAACTACTTGATGCAAAAGGCAGGCAGGCAGAATTGTGGGGCTTGTTTCCTGTCCTTTTCCCTAACTTGCTTTGTGACTATTTTGAACTATATAAACTTAAAAGGAAAATGAGACCTTTCAAAAGCCCTGAAGTGACTGAGAATCCTTACAATCTTCAAATTCACTCATGACTTTGTATTAAAATGAATGGAATAGCCTAATTCTAACATTTGAGAAGTAAGGCCTCAACAGGCTATGATGGATGCTCCCAGGCTCCTTTAAGTGGCTTTGCTTCACCTTTAACATTAGTCAAGGTAACACACTTTGGCTAGATTCAAAGGGAAAGCATGCGCATACCAGACCATCGAAGAAAGGTGGAGACTTGATATAAGTTGACTTGGGATTCCAAGTATATAGTTTATCTGAAGGAGCTTCTAAGGCGTTCCAAGATTCATTTACTGTCTGAAAAACAAACAAAAATATCCCTCTGATTTCTAAGTTTTCAGAAGCAACAGAATTACTTCAGAATCCAGGTAAAATTACAAATCTTATTTGTGAAGCTGGAATATCTCACTTTCTAGTATCAGCCTACTGTTTAAAACACATCATCTATATGTTACCTTAAAAAGAAAAAGTCATGAAGGAGCAATTTACAGGACACAACTGTCTGAAGACAGTTGGGAAGAGCCAATTAATTAACCAGAAGCCATTAAAAAGAAAAACCAAACAAACAACAAACCAAAACTTATTTGAATACTTGTAAGAACAGGAGCAACAGCAATAGAAGGAAAAGGTTCGTTTCATTATCAAGACCAGCTTATTTAACACATTCAGAATAGCATAGCACATCAATCAACCTACTGCCCAGGGGATTAATTCACCTCTGTTTTTTGGTAGACCTCCTTGAACATTCCAGGAATAACAAACTGACGCTCAACAGCCTGAATCTCATTTCTTGTTGGCCAGATATCTCTCAGGAAAATCTTCTTCCCCGAAGCATTTGTTCCTGTAGAAAATGGTATTATATTTTTTTCATAATTTTTTCATTTAAAAAAAGAATAAAAGTTTACTATGGTGTCCTTTCGTTGTGTGTTTCTTCTAATCTTCTCATGAGACACACTTTTTCACCTACAAGAGTCTGACAGAAGAGGGCCTCATAAACTTCATGATGCCTGTACATATACACCTTCTTTTGTCATTTCTGATGACCTTCCAGAATAATTTATAGAATAATTCAGGCTGGAAAGGATCACTGAGGGTTGTCTAGCTGCACTACCTGCTCAAACAAAGTCTGCTAGGTCAGTTAGCTCATGAGAGACTGTCACACCCAGATATAACCCAAAAGATGCCCCTGTGGAATTCAAATACTGGTCAGGCTTGGCTTCTCCCTTTCTCCATCATGCAGACTCCCTGTTGCTCTGTTTCTTAACAATTCTATGCTTTCTATCCCAGACATACTCAGATATTTGAAGCGTCTTCCTGGGACAAATATTTCTGAAGAGCTTAATTCCAACCAGTTTAGTTTATAAGCTGTGGAAAGAAGCATCCTGACACTCTTACCCAAACACTCTTTCTCAAAGTCGATCCGGATAGTCCCTGCAATTGCATAGGCTATCACCAGCGGTGGGGAAGCCAGGTAGTTAGCACGGGTGTTGGGATGGACACGCCCTTCGAAATTCCTATTGCCGGACAACACACCCACCGCTACTAGGTCTCCCTGTAAGACACAATTTGAGACAACAGTATCTGAGGTGCTTGCAGACTTTGTCCACCAGCAGGTCTGTAGAGCTGTGCCATGGTGCAGCATCAATGACTGGACAGTCGTAGAACTGTCTCCTTCCAAACAATTCCAAAGCACTTCTCACAAAAAAGAGAATACAGACTTCACACACATGTATATTACTTTGCATAGTATAACACACCTCAGAACTGCACACAACAGAGAACAGCTTACCTAAATAAGCTGAACAGGAAAAACTGCATACCTGCGTAATCGCCTGGACAACAGGCTCTGGTAGGGGTCCACTATTGCCAATACATGTCATACAGCCATAACCCACTACATCAAACCTAGACAGAGCATAAAAATCATTAGTGAACAAAAAGCTATTTTGGAGCAAGCAACCCCTTAGCAGTTGGCTAGGGTTACTTTTAGAAGATGTACTGCTTTAGTAAGTGAATTGCTGCCAAAACCAGCATTTTTTAAAGTGCTCAATTTTTATCATTGGAGTGACTGTCCATGCATGCAGAATAAATAGCTAGGAAATGTGTCATCTAGCAAGATGAACAACAGTATAGGATCATTTATGTTATTTTAAAACCATTAATCTCAAAAAATAGCCCATTCTCCTGCTTAGGAACATGAGCCTTCAGAAGCTACAGCAGGCATGAGGCCCTCTCCTTTGCTGGTGCAGTCATCCAGCCAACAGCAATGCACTAACTCAGGCAGGATCATGCTGTAGAGTACCTGCCATATCCTTCAAGCTGTACAGAGAAATACTTTTCTATAGCTTGTTGTCAATGCTTTTAGTTAAGCAGCCATAGGACAGCAGTAAGAAAACCATTCTTACCCTAGTTGGGAAAGGTAACTCATAACTCCACTCTCCCTCAGATAGTAAGTGACAACCCCGCTTCCTGGGGACAGGCTAGTTTTAATGTATGGCTTCACTGTCAAACCAGCTTCAACAGCTTTCTTAGCAAGCAATCCTGAAAAAATGCAAAGGAGAGTTGCAGTTTTCCTGGAAATAGACAGTCTTGTGGATCAGGAGGTTAAAGGAAGTACCATTAAATAACTGGAAAATAGAAAAAGGCTCCATTTCCAGCAATAAAATAGTACAGTGAGCCAAAAGCACCAATCCCAGAATAACCAGCTCCAGTGCTCATCTGAACTGTTGAACCAGCCTGCAATTTCTGCTCCATGGGAAAGCAGCTGGGAATTGCATTCAACAAGATGCACTATCACTCGGACAGCATGTAGACATTCAAAACTCAGGACACTATTCGTAAGACAAATGTCTGACAATAAAATGCACTGAAGAGTTGTTAACTTCCCACTTATGCTGGTCTAGTGACTCAAGTGCTGAAGTAACTGCCAACATATGATCTCCTGCCCTCAGAAGCAGATGGCTCCGAGAGCACCAACTCTGACCTCTGTCACAAACAAACTATCTCATGATCTACAGCTTGTTGCAGGAGTGCTGTTTTAGCAACCTTGGATTTGTAACACATACAGAGATGCAATACAGCGTATGTGACCAGAAACACATTTATCCTGGATTTCTACCTTTCAAACAAATTGTCCATACACACATAAGTGTTCAGAAAATAAGCTCCCTCCAGCCCTTTCCCAGGACGGACACAAAAGAAGCCACAGTTAAGCAAAACTTCACATTCTCATGCCTCATTCTCCCTCACACATCCACTTAGATAAGAAAATACACAGAAGCTCTGCTTTGATCCAACATGATCTCCAATAAGAAGAAATCAGACCGCTTTGTCTTTGCCAGCTGTTTGGCAGCTGTGTTAGACATAATCTGGAGATCTCCACTTGTAAGTGGTCTGTTATAAAAGGCCTACATCGATAGATTTGGAGGCCTAAAGGTAGATATATTAATTTAAAAAAAACATTCTACTGCCGAAACTGCTGAGGCTCCTTAGCTGCCAGAGGGAGCTGTGGAAACTGAAGCTCTTAGAAACCGCTGGAAAATGTGACCATGAACAAATGATCATCCCAGGCCATCCCAGCCTGTCTGAAAGTGTTCGCTTCTGTTTTCCTGCCAATACCAGTTCTGAAAAGAATGCAAAGTCAAACTCTAAAAATTGGCAAGTAAATACCAGAATTTAAGTTGCAACACCACCTTTGTCCAACACAGATTAGGCTGTTAAGGCTACTTCAGCATACACTAACTATTCCCACAGATACACAACCCCTGCACATCATTTAGTACACAGGATACACAGTGGCAGTTTGAAACAACTATTCCTATTTGGAATTTCTTTCACCTTGGTTACTTAGTGTGAGATCACTGTATGTTTTATTTACTTTCATTTCAAACTACTCTGAAAGCTAAATTAACATGTTTCCTGTGGGTATCTTGGAGGTTCTCAACACTGTAGTGTACAAACAGTTGCTGGAGACTGCCAATTACTTTTTCTCTGCTTGTCAAGGTCAAAGCACAAGCACTGCTATTCCAAAAGGCAGCAAAGGCGTGAGTACCCACTAGATCTCAGTGCATATGCTAAGATATTAGAACTATGCTAAAATCTACTACATTTTTCAGGCTGCTTTGCATTAAGTAGTAGTCAATGTGTTCAAAGTACCTACTTTACTTGTATCTTGAAGAACATTCTACAATTTTAAAACCTGGCTATTAAGCTGCAAGATCAGCAGCCCCACTGTCACAAAGTGACATTAGCCTGGGAGCCGTGCGTGGCACAATTGCAGCATACACCCACCTACAACTAAGGGAATGAGAGCGAGCAAAGAGACTCTGTGTGGAGAAAACCTACTTCTTGATCTTTGGAGTAAAGAAATGCAGCTCTACTTCTGTGATCACGATCAGGACAGAACTAAGGAAAGAAGCATGCTGATTTGGATGTTCTGTCAAGGACAAGTGAATTGGGAGACTTTGTTCAATTCTGTTCTTCTTGAAGGCTTAAAGAATACAGCTGATCTCTCCTCCACTTCCTTTTCCCACATCCTGGTTAAGGATAGGCTTTGACATGTTGCTAGGAATTAAAGACCTTTTGTACCTGGGGAGGGGTGAGCTGCCAATACTGTACAGTACCCAAAGAAAGATTCTAGCCCAAGAACAGGTGACAAATACCACATCAATAAACTAGACACGAAGTGATTTTTGTGAGAGGCTGTCCACAAACCCAGTATCTTCCCAGCACCACAAAGGAACAAACAAGACAAATTATGTGACTTCAGCCAGTAAGTAATCCTCTCTGGTCAAGGGCCCTTGCACTGCTCACTGTATACTCCTTCCAGCCTTTGTAGAAAATAAGCCTCCATCATACAAACAGTCTGACAGACCAGGAATTGCAGAACCACAGAACGGTTGAGGCTAGAAGGATCCACCAGCAGTCATTTAGTCCACCCTCCCTGCTCAATCAGGGTCACCTAGAGTACTCAGGATTGTGCCCAGACAGCTCTTGAATATCCCCAGGGAGGGAGACTCCACAGCCTCTCTCTGGGCAGGCTATTCCAATGCTCAGTCATCCTCATCTTCCTCATGTTCAGGTGGAACTTCCTGTGCTTTTATTTACACCTTTTGCCTCTCGTCGAATCATCGGGTACCACCGAGTCTGGCCCCATCCTCTTGGCACCCTCCCTTCAAATACTTACACACTTATCAGGTCACCTCCTGAGTATTATCACAGTATTCTCTTCTCTAGGCTGAACAGGCCCAGCTGCCTCAGCCATTCCCCCTAGGAAAGATGCTCTAGATCTTTAACCATTCTAGCAGCCCTTCACTGGACTTGCTCCAGGAGTTCCATGTTTCTTTTGTACAGAGCCCAGAACTGGACACAGTACAGGTGAGGCTACACCAGGGCTGATCAGAAAGGGAGGATCACCTGCCTTGACCTGCTGGCAATGCTCTTCCTAAGTCAGTCCAGGATATCATTTGCATTTGTGGCCATAGGGGTACACTGCTGGTTCATGGACAACTTGTCCACCATGACCCCTAATTCCCTCTCCACAGAGCTGTTTTTCAGCATTCAGCCCCTAGCCTGTACTGGTGCATGGGGTTATTCCTCTCCAGGTGCAGCACTCTGCACCTGCCTTTACTGAATTTCAACAGGTTCCTCTTTGCCCATGTCTTCAGCCTGTCCAGATCCTTATGAATAACAGCACAGCACTATGGAGTATCAGCCACTCCTTCTACTTTGTATCACCAGCAAACTTGCTGATGAGGCCCTCTATCCTATCATGCAAGTCACTGATTAACAGTAAGCCCTAATGCGGTGATGACCTTAAAGTGACAGATAGGGTCTATGCATATGTTTGTGACAGAAATAAATATGTGAGCATGTAAACAAGCACTGGGAAAGATGGCTGAACTGGTGTAGTATAGACTGAATCCTTTGAGCTGACTCTTTTAATTCATATTTTGTTGCCAGAAGTACACATTCGGAATGAGAAATTTTCTGCCCAGATGAGCCAGGCCAAAAATGAACAACCTCCTGATCTGAAATTTAACACACTCAGACTAATTGTACTCATCCTCCCCTATTAACAACTCAATACACCTCTAGCAAAACATGTGCTTTGTACTCTGCTGCTAGGTCACAGCACCTTCAGACTTCAATTCATAGACTGTTTTTCACTGTCCCTCTTCTTGTGGCTCTGACTTTCAATAGCCTCTTCTCAGGTCTATACAGCTTCTTTACATTTGAACAAGTGTCAGAGGTGCCAGTTAATTCAGTTCCAGCTTGCCCCATGGAGAAGACAGTGCAAGAAGTATACATTTTCTACAACCCACATTTCTAGCTACAATTTCCAGAATTCATTCTGCTACCCTTAGGGACAAAGTTCAGTTTTAGCACTTCAAAAAACAAACAGCACTGTGCAGGCAGAATTACATCAATATTGTATTTGTCTTTAGGACACACAGCCAGAGCCATAAAGAAACTACTGCACATTTAAGGAAATAAGCTTACCTGCTCCCAGCATAACTGAGGGATTACTGGTGTTTGTACAGCTTGTAATGGCAGCAATCACTACCGAACCATGAGCGAGCTCAAAGTCACAGCCCTCAAAATTGAATTTGACTATGCTGTTGTGTTGATCTGCGGCAATTTGAAATCCCTTAAATCCTTGCTGTAAGAAAAGAAAGTAAGAATCAAAAGGATGTGGTTAATATTAGTATTTTGACTGGATATTAGTATGAGCTGGGAACTTCACAAATGAGAAGCATCTGTCAATCACATCCATGCTTGCACTTTTAGGTCTGGTGGTGAAGGCTTGCATTTCTCAACAGTCAAATTGGTGGTCAAAAATTATTTTTCTAGGGTCTATCCTATTCTCTGTTTACTGGTAAAAGAGGCAGCTTTCGCAGGAAAATGTATTTGTGTTTTCTTCCTGCATGAACATATCCTTTTCCACATTGCTCAGATGCTCCTTGCTCACAGATGCTCCAGATTCCTGACCACATACAGTCTTGTGACACAACCTAGTCCCGAGACTTTAGACATAATACGTAAGATTTTTTAAGGCATGAATATCAAACAGTTGAAACTTATACTAAGAGGTCACTTAAGAAGCAAAAGCCTGACAGTTGAAAAAACACCAAAACAACCCAAACCCAAAACAAAACCCACAAACCAAAACTGAAGAGCCAGAAAGCACTGTTCATGACATGAAAAATTACACTTATAGATCTGAAAGCACAAGGTCATTAAATGGAGTTTGGAACATGTATCAAAACAAGAATTATTAGGAATTGCTTATTTTGATTCACATCACTAGATTTCTGTACTGCCCTTATCAAGGCCAGTTACTGTATTAAGTAAGGATTCAAACTGATTTTGGAAACTCAAGTGTCTGGGTATATTAATTAAAATTAAAATCTTACTCTTCTTTCAATGACTGGATGATGTAGGCAGAAGTCTTTTTTTCTATCTTTACCGCCACCATCAAACAGCCACAGACACACATGCAGTTCTCATCTGATAAAAGATTGAGTACTGACTGCAAAACTACGTTGTGGAGCTCACGGCATAACCTGCTTGGAAAGACGATCTGGGTAGTTAGCACAGAGCTCACTGCATAGCTGCTTCTAACAATACCCACCATGGTCCACCCTAACAATACTCACCAAGGCTAGTTCATAAATCCCTAGTGTATAACAAAACCATATTAGGCCTAAGACTGATCTAAAATCAGAAAGAACTACCATTTCAAAAGGACACAAACAACTTCCTATAAGGGAAGCATCAACCAAATTTAAACTACCCATTGTTGATGTAATCTTTGAAACTGTATTCAGACATCCTCATGTACTTTCCATATGCAAATAAACAACACAGAAGTCTACCAGAATGTAGCTCCTGAACACTGAACAACTTCGAGAAACATGCATGAGCTTATACGCTCAAAGGTTCCCAGTCTCTACCTTGGCTCCCAGGCAAGTTTCAAAGTCCTTCTTCATATCCGAAACAGCAACTTTGTCCTGAGGTCTTTTTGGTCCACTGCAGCAAGGCACAACAGTATGGAGATCCAACTCAACAACCTATTCAG
This sequence comes from Psittacula echo, assembly GCF_963264785.1. NCBI lineage: Eukaryota > Metazoa > Chordata > Aves > Psittaciformes > Psittacidae > Psittacula > Psittacula echo. Next base: position 62,980,547 of record NC_137742.1, on the reverse strand, counting down.
TAAGGGGAACAGAGAATGATTCAGCACTCCATGACAAGTTAAAGCCAGTTAAGCCACACGTATGGTTACCTCTGCTGTTGAACGAGGGCTATGTCTGCACATCTTTATGTTTGTTTGCAGAAATTAAAGACACATAAGAAAAGAAACTACTTTTAAACCCTGCCAGCTCCCAGGTATGGCTCCCAGAAGTACCCTAGTTGTTTAAAACCCAATGTGTGACTAAAGCAAGTAAACAATATAAACGATTTTAAGAATTATGTCCTTTCACAGCAGGGTCCTGTTCAGAAAACAATGATGTGAAGAAATCCTGGTATGGCATAAACCAAAGCAGACTATTCATCTTGGCCTTGGGGAGAATGTTCAGTCTATTATGAAATAGAGATTATCATAATTTCCTGTTCCTCACAAATTTTTCAACTTTGTTGCTGCATCTTCCTTCCTATATTTACTAAAGTTTTTGAATAATCTTGCAAACTTTAACATAAGTTACAAGGTAAATTCTTACTGTAAAGAAAACCAGGAATATTCTTGATTTTCCTGGACACTGAGTAAGATCTTGATTTTTTTGCACACAGAATAATTTTTTGTGGTCTGCAGTTACCACACAGTGCTTCTAAGTGTCCTGATTCACACAACAAAATAAGTTACTGAAGAGTAAAACTGGGACAAAGCTTACACAGACAACATCCACACTATTTTCATAGCTCTGAGTCTGGACTGGATTTCCCAAAACTACATGGATCAAATTGCAGAATCTGCACTAGCCAGAGCTCAACTGAAAGACAATCTATACCTATGCCAGAGCTTCCATGAGAGCCAGCTGACTCATTCGACTGGGCCCCAAGTTGTGTGGACCAAGCCAATAAAGAGTTCCATATCTATTTCTGATTTTCTGCGAAAAACAGGCAATTGTCACATTAAAACAGGTCAGAGCATGAAGCAAGGAGGCAGAAGACAGAGTAGTTTCTAACCTGTGTGAAGTTTGGGTCCTGAGAGGAGTTCTTGAAATCTCTTAGCATTCCCACAGCCTCAAGATACTTTTTTGTGCACAGAACTTTCTCTTTATCACGACCTAAGATGAAAGACAGATATAGCAAAACCAAAACACAAATGAAACTGAGGAACTACCATGTGACAGAAAAATTAAAAAATTGCGTAACAAGCTATTTCACTGTTCACACTGTACACTGCTTTACAAAACCCTTTGGGCACAAACATTAGAAACTCACTAGAAATAAAGCGACTGAACAGACTTAGTGGCTTTTGCAGAACAAAAACTTGGGTTCTTGTTTTCTTTCATCTGGACAAGCTAAGTTTGGGTGGGTCTAAACAGGCAGTCAGATGCAAAACAGTCTAAAACTTGTCTCTTCCTAAAAAACATGGACCCTAAAAGCAAGAAACGGACTGCATAAGCAAGCATGGATGAAAAAAAGCACTTAAGCTCCACCTGATTCAACCCATTGCTGACTACACCATATAGACCTAGAGTCCTTGCATTCAACTACACCTTTAACCCATGGTTATCTTCTTACACTCACCAGTTTGTATCAGGTACCCAATGCTGGTATCATCCACTGGGAAAAAGGCAGCTGTTGCTCCATACTCGGGACACATATTGGCAATGGTGGCTCGGTCAGCAATTGACAGCTGGGCTACACCAGGACCAAAAAACTCCACGAATTTACCCACGACTCCAACTTGGCGAAGGTGCTGTTATAAAAATACAGCATCTGTGTCATTGCTAGGTGCCAAATGACCTGAGCATGCATGTTACGAAATCCAGATTCCAACTTCAGAGAAACCTTTTTCAAAGGTTTCTACAGCCATTGGAAACCAGGAAGCTTTGGTATACTAAATCACAAAGATGATGACACAGAGATGTAAAGTTTTAATAATAATGTACAAGACAGGGACTTATTCCTTATAAACTTGCTCTTCCTCTCATTTAAGCTAGAGTCTGTCTTAGAAAAACTATTTTTTTCAATATGATGTTCTAAGGAGAAGAGAACAATGTGGGGTCTTTAGCCAGCAAACCCAGGAAGATGAGGCTAAAGGAAGAAATAACTGCACAAGTACACAAATCAAACTGCAAAGAACTGAAAACACACAACATCTGGATCAACTCATAAAAAAAAACAAACCAACCCAAAACGCTGGTTTTCCCCATTGGGAGGTTCTCTCTAGAGACCTCATGTTCATCTCATGATGAACACGTGTACCGAATTTCTGACCACCACCAACATTAATGCTGACCCAGTAATGCTTTTAATTCAGTCACAGTCCACACAGTGAATAAACATATCATGAACACATGACACGTGAACAAAACAGCTGCAGATCAAAGAAATCAGACTGCAGCGCTGTCTGTTTTCAAGTTTTACGTTGCTTTAAGTGAGGACTTCAAAAAAGACAGTCATTGTGGGCTTTTTTGAGGCAGTAGAGAAACAAGATCCTTTTACAAGTAGTGTGCTCCAAAACAGGTCTGCACATGAGGACTTGAACAACTCATGAGATACCAGCTCTCTGTTCTATTTTGTCTGGCTTCTGAGAATCAGGTTTGTCTAGCAAAGCTGCGATTGTCCTTAGGCACCTGATTCCGACCCACAAAAAGTGATAAAGCTTAAAGAAAAGTCCAAAATAACTACATGAAAGCACACACAGGGCTCCTTAGCATGCAGTACAGTGGCTCTGTCATACAGAATACACACAGCTTCCAGCAGTAATGACAAAGCAGAAATCACCTTAATTACCTTGGTAATGGTGAGCACAATGTCAGTGGACGTTACCAGTGGCTGAGGGTTACCTAGCAGCTTATAGCCAACCACCTCAGGAAGCACCATGCTGATCGGCTGGCCCAACATCACTGCTTCTGCTTCAATGCCACCGACACCTGTACACAACAGAAGTATACAATCCAACTACTGAGTTAGTAATATATCAAATATATACCCACAAAGTACAATTAACTGATAATGATTCAATTTAAAGCGTGAAAGGGGAGAGAAGGCAGACAATCAGAGGGCTGAAACTTTTGCTTAAGTGGCACTCCTCATCTTGCTTCAGTTTCTGCAAGGTTTGGCTTTTTAATTTCTTTCCATTTCATACTTTCATCCTTGCTCCTCAGCCATTAGCTAGGATATTGGGTAATTCTAAGTAACTTACTCCGAGTATGTTTCACTTTTACAGTAACAGATATAGAAGTTTTATTTAACAACTTAAGCATTCAATGCATAACCAAAGACATGCAATTGAATGTGTTGTGCTGTGAAACGTGTGCAGACCATGACTGCTGATAACCAAGCAAAAATTTAAAAACTTATTTTAAAGGCAAGAAAGATTAGAGTCAAAAGCACAGACTATTCTAAAGAATACTAACAGAAAAGGTACTTGTTAAGATAGGAATACCTTCCTTATACCTATTAAGTTTCAACCAGGCTTGGGCACGTGCAGGCGGGAATCTCTGTGTAAGCACCCTTCAGTACTAGAGGAATGCAAATCAAATGACTACTTCATTTTGCTAATTTAACAGAGTAAAGTTTAATTTAATAAACACAATGCATAAAGTATTTGTACATATCTATTTCAATAGGACTCCTATCACCTTGTCACAGGAAGATAGAAAGCTCAACTAAAGTATTTGCTACCATACATGGGATGACTGCAAATACTTTAATTTCATACCTCTTTATTTAGTCAATAATTCAAACACTACAGTTTCCCACAACAAGCAGAAAAGAATTACTTGTATTTATTACTGTAACAAGTATTCTGAAGACTACTGGTATCAGAATATGCTTCATAGTGCTGTTTTTCACAATAGCCTCTCTAGCCATATTTAACTCACTCAGATTCAACTTTAAGCATTTTAAATCTAATAGAGTATCTGAAGTACTTTTAGATAAGGAAACACTCTGAAAGTAGCTGCGACTAAGGGAAGAAATGGATGTTCACTGATGCTTCATCTCTTTTGCTTTCCCAAACAACTATGATGCTTCCAGAAGTCTAAATTAATATTTTTCTTGCCTGCTTCCTGGTGACTTAAATGCAGAATAAAGAAAAATATAAAAGAAAAAAACCCAAACCAACAAACGAAACAACACATGCACCAGAAATCAGCTAAGGCTGTTACGAGAACAGGGACCTTAGTTACAAAGTCTGAAATGACTGTAAGAAACCTTATCAGGTTCTTTGAATTTGGGGTCAGTCTGTGAACTGTGTCTGAGATAACTTTTTTCTTCATAGCAGGCCATACAGAGACATCTGTGACCAAACCACTGTCGATAACACGTCAATGTTTTAGCTATTGCTGAGCTGTGCTTATGCAGTGTCAAGCTCTTTTCTGTTTTGCCACTCTGCTCCTCAGCAGGTAAGCTGGGGTGGACAAGACATTGGGAAGGGACACAGCCAGGACAGCTGACCCAAACTGAATACTCCATGCCATGCAACATCATGTTCACTCAGCATTAAAACTGGAAGGCAGTGAGTAGGGGAATTTTTCCAAAGTAGCTGTTGCACAGGGACTGGCTGAGCTTTGGTGTGCTGATGGGACGTGGTTACTGATTGTTTTTGCATCATTTGCTCTCATTTCCTTCCCCTGTGCCCTCCTCCTTCACTTACTAAACTGTCTTTATCTTGACCCATGATTTTCCTCTTGCATTTGCCCTTCTGATTCTCTACACTTATCCTGATGGCAGGAGAAGTTTGTGAGCAGCTGGGTGGAGGGTAACCCTGCCAGCCAGGGTCATCTTGCCAGTCTGAAACACAGCTTAGTCAGACAACAGATTGTTCATGATACGCTACTGCACATACCCCAGCCAAGCACTCCCAAGCCATCTATCATGGTGGTGTGCGAGTCAGTGCCCACCACACTGTCTGGATAGTAGTAGCCATCCTGATCCATTACCACTCTTGCCAAGTACTCCAAGTTCACTTGGTGGATGATCCCAGAGCCCGGTGGAATAATTCTCAAGTTTTTAAAAGCCTGAGAGCCCCACTGAAACAGAAAGAATTGGAATAAACAATTTTCAATGCACATGAGCACTGGAAGAGGTTTTGTACACTGCACTGTTCTCCATGCAAATAGGATTCTTTTAGTACCTTTAAGAATTCAAATCTTTCTTTGTTTCTTTCAAATTCCAGGTCCTGATTTTTTTGCAAGCTGTCTGATCTGCAAGTGAAAATAATCTGCTGTCAGAACCAAGAGTATCCATCTGAAATTTATGTCTGGTCAGATATACCCAAAGGTTGAAAGAACAGAATTATTAGCTAATGTTAACGCTGATCAAGCTCATATTTTTAATCTCACTGCAGCTGTAAACTGCAGGCAGCCAATGACAAAGACTTAAGAAATCTTAAGAGATAATAACTGATGCCTGGTTCAAATGTGAGTGCTAGTCTGCATATTACACACGTGGCAGGCCTAGAACTTGTAGCCTGAGAAAAGCTACACTACATGTTAGAGCAATATGAAATTTGTAACACTAAATCAGTAGCAATCCGCAAAGCAGTAACGGGAACCAAAACCCAACTGCCCTGCAAATTTATTTTAGAAGAGGTTATCACTCATGATAGAGTGCTGCCTGAAGCCCTTGTGTTTCAAAGCAGAAAGAGCTAACAAACTTTTCACTTGAAACAGGTGACTAACTTGAGCCTAGAGTTTGAAAGAACAGAAGCATAGGGCTGGCCAATGTTCTTGATGTATACAGCCTTAGAGAAATAAGATGAGGCTGTGACAAAAAGTAGTTATTAGCAGAAAGTTATCTAAGTGAAGCCCTGGATACTACTGATAATATAAAATGAACGGTATTAAAACAAGACAGAAAAAGAAACGTAATAGTTTATTTTGCCCCATGGTAAAGATGAAATACCTTATTCACAAAGAAATACACTGTTTTCCAAAGACTGTAAAAATGACATGATGCAAATTAAAAAGATGGAAGTTTAGGTTTCTAGTTCAATAGATGAGTGCTAGAACACCCATTGCCCCAGAAACCAGTTTCTAGATTATTATTTCTACTTCTGTGTTATGTTAAGAATAGATGATGCATGTGTAGGAGAAAAAAAAAAAAAAAAACAACAAAAAAAAACGAGTTTAATTTTGACAGCTACACACGTAAATTTTTTTGGCCCTTTTTGTCCCCTGACAACTATGAAATGGCATCAGCAAGAACCTGTATGCTTACTAGTCTACAGTTAAAAAAAAAAAAAAAGTAGGAAAAGAATTATATTTGAAAAGTGCCTGGCAACATTATTCTTCTAAGTAGGCTTCACAATACATTTCTGCTTAGAAGTTCAGTATTTTCGTTCTAAAGAAGCCTCTAAATACTGGCACTGAGAAAGAGCTCTTTATGTTCCTCAATTTCCACCTTCTAGGAATTTTATTCTTTGCAATGCTATAATTTAAGTGTCCCACTTCAAAACTACCTCCTATAGAGGATAATATATGCACAGAGTATTTTAGCAGGCAAGGTAAAAAAAACAGACTGAAAAACTCAGGAGTTTGGAAGACTGAAGGAAACCACCAAGAAACATGTAATCATAGGATCTGTTAGGAAAAGTAGCTCATTAGGCTCATGTTTAGTTATCACGGAGGGTAGGATGACCCCAATGCAGAGGTCTTGTATTTCACTGTGGGTCTAGGGAGTGCTCATCTCTTTGTAGTATGCTGAGGGTTGAATAGCATTACACTTCTTTCCTGTACGTGTACAGGCCATATTAATCACTGTCTTGTGCTCTTCTGTGTGGAGGCAATGAACTAACAAACAGTTCATCAGAGCTTGGCTAGGGCAGCTCAGGTCTTATAAAGAAGAAACGAGACATTCTTGCTTGTCATTTCGAAGAAGTCCTCCAGGGTCAAAGAACTGCATATGGAAAAAAGCTATTTCTGAGCAACTACAATAATGCAGTATTATTATGGAAAATTATGATCACCACAGGTCTGGACAGAGCCTGTTTCTATTTACATTTAATCCAGGCTTGTGCTGCTGAGAGATGCACAATAGAAAAAAAATCAGAATTCCCCCACCTAATTCACAGCAACTGATATAACAGTCTAACTTAAAGAGTTTAGAGTCTAGGATGTTGTAGTCCAAATGCTAAGAATATCATCAGTAGAACTACCTCTACTATACTCTACTGGATCCAGCTTACCTATTACTATTAAGAAGTAAGAGTTATTTTGTATCCTTACCGCCTGTTAAAATCAACCTGGATGGAATGATCTATCACCAGATCAGCAGGACAAATAGGATTGATTTTTTCAGGGTCCCCACCAAGTTTCTTCACAGCATCACGCATTGCAGCAAAGTCAACCACAGCAGGTACCCCACTAGAACAGAAGAGAAATAGGCAAGGTGAAACAATCTGGAAAACAGAAAAAAACCCAAAACAAAAACCATCCCCAAACCCAAGAAAGAAAACGCAATGAAGACCCTGAGATGCAGAATAGACATCTACAGTCGCATACAAAGCAAACAACAGCCTTACCCAGAGTCTTGGGATCATTACTCTGAGGCAGAGAGAGTACCCTTGGGAAGACAAAGTCAGAAGAGCAGAAGGGACAGAGCTGTATCTATATCCTGAGCACTGCTGAGAATGAAACGGTAAAACCAAAATTCATCAAGTAACAGATGCAGTTTAATGTTGCTTGGCTGGGAATCTGGAAACCTAATCTTAGTCAGCATTCCTTTGGGACTTTGAACTGCTTTCTTTTCTTTTGCTCTGCTTCTCTCTCTCCTCCCCATTCTGTTTATGAAAGAAGTGGGGAGGGGGAAAATTACAATGGCCTTTCCTTGATTCTTTGCTATGTTTATTTAGCTGATTTTAAGGCAAGAGTAGTCTCTTCCAAGTTTTGCAAAGCACAGGAGAATGTTCTCCATAATTAGGGCTGTTTGTTATCTTCCATGCTTCAAGTGGCGGAGCAGTGCATCAGATTTCTTAAATTACAAAGGATATGACCCAAAACACATTTGCAGAATAACTGTATTTTCAGAACTGGATTTAAATGCCCTGGCAGATCACTGGACAGACATGAGAGGCAAAAATAAGCTGTACCATTCATCTTAACTAACAAATTCTACTTACAACAGACAAAAGATGATATATCACAAATGACATTCAAACAGCACACTTTTAGGCAATAAGCCAATGTTCACATTTCTGCCTTCTCATGAATCTTGTGACAGTCCTGCATGCCTCTGAACTCCAAGTGACTTAGACAAAAGGTTAACAGTTTTTTTTATTTATGTATGTTTCATTCAAACAAAAGGATTTTAAATCCCTAAATTAAAGACTTCCTTCCTAACTGAGGTAGGTAAACTATACAGAGGGTCAACGTAATGCACAGGAGAGTCCATTTTCCACTTCCAACCCAAGTTTAGCAATAGGCAAACACAGAGTAGTAACCAAAAGTTCTGGCACTTCAACACCCATCTCACCTAAGAGATCATACATGTTCCCGTATTTATCTTAACAAAGCTTCTGGTGCTTCTCAGCACATACATTCTCAGCTTCTACAGAGAGACATAACACTTTTCAATCAGTCTGGCAAATCATCTTGCATGCTAGCCTATCTGATTTTGCTGGCTGCTGACACAAAGAGAGCTGTCTATGATGTGCTTGTAAGGATCTGGTATAATTCAGAACACTATGTTTCTGCAAGAGCAGGCCAAAGCAGTGAGAGCTTATGTTAGCAACCCTGATTATAAGGAAGCTACCATGATTTTCAAATGTTATCAGAAACAATGAAAGAAGATGAGAATAGCAAACGCCATGTTATAGTACTTAGGTGAATTTGCAGAACAGCAGGGGAAAGAGAAAGGGAGCGTAAGAGTTATTTTGTCAGCCTACAAACGTTATACCATTGAAAAGGAACAGATACAACATCCATCTACTGGTTTAGAAAAACTCGGGATAACTACAAAATGATGTGATCTAGGAAACTCAGTAATTCTAATCCAGGACATGAAAATGTAATTGCACGGCTTCTGGAAAGTTGCCAAAGCTGCCTTTACCAAAAGATCCCACTCAGGAGCCTGTTCAGGAGCTTGTTTTTTATGAATGCAGCTACTCTACAGACTTACAGGCACATTTTTAAAACTCAACAGGAGAGTGCAGCAATGAAGGGGACAACGTTTGCTTGAAAGCTCAACTTCCTCTGTGCTCCAGTATTTTACAATGTTAACAACAGCCAGCAGGTAGAAGATAGCTAGGAAATTAGCACATTTTTCAACTGACATTTTGCCACCCTGGCAAAGTCTCAAAAAAGCCCAACAACTTCCTTTAAGAATTGAGCTGTGCTGGGTCTCTAGCACCTGGCCAACCTCTGGGAAAATGCAGAACACAAGGAAGCTAAGATACTTCATTGCTCTGAAAAATAAAATCAACTGACAGCTCAGCAGCATGGTGCTTACCATGAATGAGCTAAATTTAAACTCTCTTACAAAGGACAGTCGATGTGCAAGTCAAATGCTGTATTAAGCCAGTTAGAATCTACCATTCCACCTGAAAATTGACTGTCAACATCTACTAGGGACTCTTACATGTTGACACATGGGGACTAACCAAACTGCAATAACAAGGCCCAGTTTTCAGAGGCCATGACAAATGAATCTCAATATGCATTTCTGGGAAAAAGTAGACAGTCACTTTTTCAATATCAGAGAAGTCTTTAAAAATATATTTGGAATAGTACTTACTTGGAAGAGAAAGTAATGATGTGCGTTATAAATGAGAACTGAAAAAGGTAGACAACTGAAAGCAAAAGTCCTGGGGCAGGGGTGGAAGATACCACCCTACCTCCCTTCCACCTCCAAAAAACAAAACCTCTAAACTCTGAATTCATTCATTTGGATGCAATTTATCCATCTAATTTTCTTTCCCTCTGTTCTAAAAGTTTCGTAAAGATATCAATTTCTCCATCGTAGAAGCACTTCATTTAGTGTTTTCATCACGAGTGTTTGCCTTTACAACAGAAGTCTGTATCATGACATCCAGGAAAGGTGAAAAAGATCTTTCCACACATTTCACTGCTACTTTTTGCTTCAGCTCACCCATCCAGCCCAAGCTGAGCATTGCTACACTTTCAAAAGCCCCTCTTCCAATCTTTGGAGACCATCGCACTCACGTGAAGTCTTGTAGAATAACTCTTGCAGGCTTAAATGGCACTTCAACATTCTTGTGTTGCATCACTTTCCAGTTGAGAATGTTCTCAACATCTGCCTTCTTCACTAGGAACTCATCACAGTTACGGATTGCTGCTTCCAAGAGGACTCGAATAGAAAATGGCAGGCGTGCTGCATGGGTGAGAGGCAAGAAACAAATTCAGTTTTTACTTTAAGGCATATGTCAGCAAGTGCAGCATTTGACACCTGGGGCAGATGGGTCCTCAAGTGCTGTCCCTGTATTCTCATAAATTATCAGACATCCTTTTCTAGCCTCCAGCTTTGTCAAGTCAGTGGTAACCAACCTGCTCCACTTACTTCTTTGAGCAGATTTATTCTCTCAGATCCTGTGAGACAGCAGACACCTTTGCTGAAAGGAGTCTTTTCCACAGCTATTCCATCCTCAACAGCAATACTGTTCTGAAAAGACGCTGTGCTCACCCTGTTTCTCTGCAGTTTTCTCTCACTCTTGCCACTGAACACAGTCATATAAATGCCCTAGAAACATACAATTTTCTATGTAACATGTTGAAAGGCATAGCTTTAGTGGTCACGGCAGTCTCTTCTCAAGAGATGGAGAATGAAACTGAACAACATTAAGACTGGGCATCTGCTAACTTTCTTTTACTTCAAGAGAGAAATAGAAGATCACATAAAATACTATTAAAGCAGTCCTGACAGCCATATAACAACCAATGGGTGTGAAGAAAAAAAAAAAACAAACAAGCAGTAAAAGCTTCTCTGTCCTTCTTCCCGTGGCCCACTGTAATCATAGCTGTTTGATTTCCTCTCAGAATGTTCACATTCAAAACTCTCTTGAGAAGTTTGTCCCAACTTTCTACATACGGCCCCCAAGACACAAAAATCACTTAATTAAAGTGACACCTCATTGCTGCTGTCATAAAACCACCTTAACTATTATTCAGGACAAAGTCATTCAGAATCATTTGCACTGGGGGGAGGGTGTAGTGGCTTTTCATTGTTGTGGTTGGTTTTGTTTGGGTTTTGGTTTTTTTAATCCCTAACCCCCACCCCCAGCTCTTCTGTTCCTCTGTTACCCATTTTTCTGTAGGACAGTGATATTTTAGTTGTTTTTTCTTTAAAGACTCAGGAATTTCCCATTCTTGGAATCCTGGAATGCATCAACTGGTAATATCATATACGTATTTGTCTATTTCTTAAGACTCATCTCTGCTTCTTACACACCAAGTCTGACATTAACAGTTTTCTCACTTACACACTACCTGGGCCTGCAATGGATATGCATTGCTGATGTTCAGAGAAAACATTCATCCTCTTGCTTCCTGAATTCTTAATCACTTGTTTCCTTTTTGAAAGAGGAAAAATATCCAAAACAGACAGCTGTAAGCTACAAATACTTGCTTTCTACATCAGTGGCACATATTGGAAGATTTTTACCCTTGCCGCATGGAAGATGCCCACAGACATTCAGGAAGTGTCAGAGGAACAAAAGAAAAAGCCTCCTAAGAAAGGATTTTCAAGCCACTACTCTCTTCAAAGCAGAGCAATCTCTACAGATGATTCAGTCATGTTAGTGTTAGGTCCTTTGCAGCTTTTCACAGCAGCATAGCAGCATCTGAGAAAACTTTTACTCTTAGTTTTGTCTAGTCCTCCTCATCCACTCAAGAGAAACATGACTGCTGTGTGCACAGCATATTGAGAAATGTATACTGTGATCTTGCTAGGTTTTCTATAGTTCTAAATTTCTAAAATTAAATTTTGTTAATATTTCAAGAACCCTCTTTTGAATTCATAGTGTCCTCCAGAGACCAAAGATTATCCAGTGTTGCACTGTCTCTTCAGGTTTTGTTCAATGTTAATGAAATGCTTTCCTTACATTGTCAACATACCGTATCTCGCATCTTCTAATTTGCTTAGATTGAAGAACTTCTTCAGAGGCTGTTTAGGGTCCAGTGGCTCCACAATATGTACAAAAGGGTTGCTCATGGTTACTCAAGACTCCTACTGTCCCTAAAAGACAGAAGAAAAAAATTAAAGCTTTTTCATGACATCTGTTCCACATACAAAGTACACGCCCAACAGCCTCCCACAATGTATCTGTCCCACATACAAGGCCAGTACCAGACAAAATATTACTGCACAGGCTGTGTTAGTAATGCCCTTTCCCCTACAAACATACTTGTAACCCATCCTCAGAGATAAAAGGTCTGCAGGAAGGTAACAGCATTGTGAAAAACATGGATACATCAATTCAAACCAGAAAACATGATAGTTTTACTTGAGCTAGAAAGTATTATAGACTAAGATTACAAACCTTGACTATCAGAGACACAAGGAACCTTTCTGAGTTCAGAAGATTAGTTTTGGTTATCACAAAAACAAACAAACTACATAATTAAAAGTCGATTTTATTGTAAACATCATTTTAGTTGGAGATATTTTCTTTTTTGTGGCTATCCTAATGGTTTATTAGATAGAGCATTCCACTGGGACCTTGGACTTTTAGGATTCATTTATACAAGTTAAAGTATGCCAAGATACTCCCACTGTCAAGGCCAAGTAGCACAGCAGGGTCCACATTCACCCTAGGCATATATCTCAATCTCCAGAACAGGTTAACTGCATGCAAATGGAACAGTTCCTAGGACATTCCTAAGGCCTGAACTCTGCCCCGGGCTCTTTTGGGAGCAATAGTTTAGGCCAACACATGCCAAGGAGCAAGCCAACGATTTAACAGTAAGGATAACTCTCTTCCAGTGCCTGGCAACATTCCCA